>NC_086445.1:925771658-926431658 GCF_028390025.1 Pseudophryne corroboree
AAATTGTCCCCAAACAGCACACGATGCAAAGAAAAAAAAGAGGCGCACCAAGGTCGCTGTGTGACTAAGCTAAGCGACACAAGTGGCCGACACAAACACCTGGGCCATCTAGGAGTGGCACTGCAGTGTCAGGCAGGATGGCACTTCAAAAAAATTGTCCCCAAACAGCACATGATGCAAAGAAAAATGAAAGAAAAAAGAGGTGCAAGATGGAATTGTCCTTGGGCCCTCCCACCCACCCTTATGTTGTATAAACAGGACATGCACACTTTAACGAACCCATCATTTCAGCGACAGGGTCTGCCACATGACTGTGACTGAAATGACTGGTTGGTTTGGGCCCCCACCAAAAAAAGAAGCAATCAATCTCTCCTTGCACAAACTGGCTCTACAGAGGCAAGATGTCCACCTCATCATCATCCTCCGATTCCTCACCCCTTTCACTGTGTACATCCCCCTCCTCACAGATTATTAATTCGTCCCCACTGGAATCCACCATCTCAGGTCCCTGTGTACTTTGTGGAGGCAATAGCTGCTGGTGAATGTCTCCACGGAGGAATTGATTATAATTCATTTTGATGAACATCATCTTCTCCACATTTACTGGAAGTAACCTCGTACGCAGATTGCTGACAAGGTGAGCGGCGGCACTAAACACTCTTTCGGAGTACACACTGGAGGGAGGGCAACTTAGGTAGAATAAATCCAGTTTGTGCAAGGGCCTCCAAATTACCTCTTTTTCCTGCCAGTATACGTACGGACTGTCTGACGTGCCTACTTGGATGCGGTCACTCATATAATCCTCCACCATTCTTTCAATGGTGAGAGAATCATATGAAGTGACAGTAGACGACATGTCAGTAATCGTTGGCAGGTCCTTCAGTCCGGACCAGATGTCAGCACTCGCTCCAGACTGCCCTGCATCACCGCCAGCGGGTGGGCTCGGAATTCTTAGCCTTTTCCTCGCACCCCCAGTTGCGGGAGAATGTGAAGGAGGAGATGTTGACGGGTCACGTTCCGCTTGACTTGACAATTTTCTCACCAGCAGGTCTTTGAACCTCTGCAGACTTGTATCTGCCGGAAATAGAGATACAACGTAGGTTTTAAATCTAGTATCGAGCACGGTGGCCAAAATGTAGTGCTCTGATTTCAACAGATTGACCACCCGTGAATCCTGGTTAAGCAAATTAAGGGCTCCATCCACAAGTCCCACATGCCTAGCGGAATCGCTCTGTTTTAGCTCCTCCTTCAATGTCTCCAGCTTCTTCTGCAAAAGCCTGATGAGGGGAATGACCTGACTTAGGCTGGCAGTGTCTGAACTGACTTCACGTGTGGCAAGTTCAAAGGGTTGCAGAACCTTGCACAACGTTGAAATCATTCTCCACTGCGCTTGAGTCAGGTGCATTCCCCCTCCTTTGCCTATATCGTGGCCAGATGTATAGGCTTGAATGGCCTTTTGCTGCTCCTCCATCCTCTGAAGCATATAGAGGGTTGAATTCCACCTCGTTACCACCTCTTGCTTCAGATGATGGCAGGGCAGGTTCAGGACTGTTTGGTGGTGCTCCAGTCTTCGGCACGCGGTGGCTGAATGCCGAAAGTGGCCCGCAATTCTTCGGGCCACCGACAGCATCTCTTTTACGCCCCTGTCGTTTTTTAAATAATTCTGCACCACCAAATTCAATGTATGTGCAAAACATGGGACGTGCTGGAATTTGCCCAGATGTAATGCACGCACAATATTGCTGGCGTTGTCCGATGTCACAAATCCCCAGGAGAGTCCAATTGGGGTAAGCCATTCTGCGATGATCTTCCTCAGTTTCCGTAAGAGGTTGTCAGCTGTGTGCCTCTTCTGGAAAGCGGTGATACAAAGCGTAGCCTGCCTAGGAACGAGTTGGCGTTTGCGAGATGCTGCTACTGGTGCCGCCGCTGCTGTTCTTGCTGCGGGAGGCAATACATCTACCCAGTGGGCTGTCACAGTCATATAGTCCTGAGTCTGCCCTGCTCCACTTGTCCACATGTCCGTGGTTAAGTGGACATTGGGAACAACTGCATTTTTTAGGACACTGGTGAGTCTTTTTCTGAGGTCTGTGTACATTTTCGGTATCGCCTGCCTAGAGAAATGGAACCTAGATGGTATTTGGTACCGGGGACACAGTACCTCAATCAAGTCTCTAGTTGCCTCTGAATTAACGGTGGATACCGGAACCACGTTTCTCACCGCCCAGGCTGCCAAGGCCTGAGTTATCTGCTTTGCAGCAGGATGACTGCTGTGATATTTCATCTTCCTTGCAAAGGACTGTTGGACAGTCAACTGCTTACTGGAAGTAGTACAAGTGGTCTTCCGACTTCCCCTCTGGGATGACGATCGACTCCCAGCAGCTACAACAGCAGCGCCAGCAGCAGTAGGGTGTTACACTCAAGGATGCATCGGAGGAATCCCAGGCAGGAGAGGACTCGTCAGACTTGCCAGTGACATGGCCTGCAGGACTATTGGCTTTCCTGGGTAAGGAGGAAATTGACACTGAGGGAGTTGGTGGTGTGGCTTGCAGGAGCTTGGTTACAAGAGGAAGGGATTTAGTGGTCAGTGGACTGCTACCGCTGTCACCCAAAGTTTTTGAACTTGTCACTGACTTATGATGAATGCGCTGCAGGTGACGTATAAGGGAGGATGTTCCGAGGTGGTTAACGTCCTTACCCCTACTTATTACAGCTTGACAAAGGCAACACACGGCTTGACACCTGTTGTCCGCATTTGTGTTGAAATAATTCCACACCGAAGAGCTGATTTTTTTTGTATTTTGACCAGGCATGTCAATGGCCATATTCGTCCCACGGACAACAGGTGTCTCCCCGGGTGCCTGACTTAAACAAACCACCTCACCATCAGAATCCTTCTTGTCAATTTCCTCCCCAGCGCCAGCAACACCCATATCCTCATCCTGGTGTACTTCAACAGTGACATGTTCAATTTGACTATCAGGAACTGGACTGCGGGTGCTCCTTTCAGCACTTGCAGGGGGCGTGCAAATGGTGGAAGGCGCAAGCTCTTCCCGTCCAGTGTTGGGAAGGTCAGGCATCGCAACCGACACAATTGGACTCTCCTTGGGGATTTGTGATTTAGAAGAACGCACAGTTCTTTGCTGTGCTTTTGCCAGCTTAAGTCTTTTCATTTTTCTAGCGAGAGGATGAGTGCTTCCATCCTCATGTGAATCTGAACCACTAGCCATGAACATAGGCCAGGGCCTCAGCCGTTCCTTGCCACTCCGTGTCGTAAATGGCATATTGGCAAGTTTACGCTTCTCATCAGATGCTTTCAATTTTGATTTTTGGGTCATTTTACTGAACTTTTGTTTTTTGGATTTTACATGCTCTCTACTATGACATTGGGCATCGGCCTTGGCAGACGACGTTGATGGCATTTCATCGTCTCGGCCATGACTAGTGGCAGCAGCTTCAGCAAGAGGTGGAAGTGGATCTTGATCTTTCCCTATTTTAACCTCCACATTTTTGTTCTCCATTTTTTAATGTGTGGAATTATATGCCAGTATCAATAGCAATGGCCTTCTACTATATATACTGCGCACAACTGAAATGCACCACAGGTATGGATGGATAGTATACTTGACGACACAGAGGTAGGTAGAGCAGTGGCCTTCCATACCGTACTGCTATATATACTGGTGGTCACTGTGTCAGCAAACTGCAAAACTAAAATGCACCACAGGTATAGAATGTAGATGGATAGTATACTTAATGACGACACAGAGGTAGGTACAGCAGTGGCCTTCCGTACCGTACTGCTATATATAGTATACTGGTGGTCACTGTGTCAGCAAACTGCAAAACTAAAATGCACCACAGATATAGAATCTAGATGGATAGTATACTTAATGACGACACAGAGGTAGGTACAGCAGTGGCCTTCCGTACCGTACTGCTATATATAGTATACTGGTGGTCACTGTGTCAGCAAACTGCAAAACTAAAATGCACCACAGGTATAGAATGTAGATGGATAGTATACTTAATGACGACACAGAGGTAGGTACAACAGTGGCATTCCGTACCGTACTGCTATATATACTGGTGGTCACTGTGTCAGCAAACTGCACAACTGAAATGCACCACAGGTATAGAATGTAGATGGATAGTATACTTAATGACGACACAGAGGTAGGTACAGCAGTGGCCTTCCATACCATACTGCTATATATAGTATACTGGTGGTCACTGTGTCAGCAAACTGCAAAACTAAAATGCACCACAGGTATAGAATGTAGATGGATAGTATACTTAATGATGACACAGAGGTAGGTACAGCAGTGGCCTTCCGTACTGCTATATATAGTATACTGGTGGTCACTGTGTCAGCAAACTGCAAAACTAAAATGCACCACAGGTATAGAATGTAGATGGATAGTATACTTAATGACGACACAGAGGTAGGTACAGCAGTGGCCTTCCGTACCGTACTGCTATATATAGTATACTGGTGGTCACTGTGTCAGCAAACTGCAAAACTAAAATGCACCACAGGTATAGAATGTAGATGGATAGTATACTTAATGACGACACAGAGGTAGGTACAGCAGTGGCCTTCCGTACCGTACTGCTATATATACTGGTGGTCACTGTGTCAGCAAACTGCACAACTGAAATACACCACAGGTATAGAATCTAGATGGATAGTATACTTAATGACGACACAGAGGTAGGTACAGCAGTGGCCTACTGTACCGTAATGCTATATATTATATACTGGTGGTCACTGGTCAGCAAAACTCTGCACTGTACTCCTCCTATATAATATTATACTGGTGGTCCCCAGTCCCCACAATAAAGCAGCACACTGAGCACAGATATGGAGTGTTTTTCAGGCAGACAACGTATACTGGTGGTCACTGTCAGCAAAACTCTGCACTGTACTCCTGCTATATAATACAGCTGCTCCCCAGTACCCACAATTAAGCAGTGTGAGCACAGATATATGCAGCACACTGAGCACGGGTGTAGTACGGGTGACCGGCGGTCTCCTGACCGCCGGTCACCTTACCGACGCCGGGATCCCGGCAGCATACCGACGCCAGGATCCCGGCGGGGAGGGGCGAGTGCAGCAAGCCCCTTGCGGGCTCGCTGCGCTCGCCACGCTGCGGGCTCGGTGGCGACCTGCGGTCGCCACGGGTTCTATTCCCACTCTATGGGTGTCATGGACACCCACGAGTGGAAATAGTCCCTGTTGGTCGGCATGCCGACCATCGGGATAGTAAGCCGTCGGGCTCACGGAGGAGGTCATGTGACTGTCGGTCAGCCGACCGGCGGTCACATGACTACCACCCCTGAGCACAGATATGAAGCGTTTTTTTCAGGCAGAGAACGGGAACTGGTGGTCACTGATCAGCAAAACTCTGCACTGTACTCCTCCTATATTATACAGCTGCTCCCCAGCCCTCCCCACAATTAAGCAATAGTGCACAATCAAGTTCAACAATAACGGAGAGGACGCCAGCCACGTCCTCTCCCTAACATTTCCAATGCACGAGTGAAAATGGCGGCGACGCGCGGCTGCTTATATAGAATCCGAATCTCGCGAGAATCCGACAGCGGGATGATGACGTTCAGGCGCGCTCGGGTTAACCGAGCCATACGGGAGAATCCGAGTATGCCTCGGACCCGTGTAAAATGGGTGAAGTTCGGGGGGGTTCGGTTTCCGAGAAACCGAACCCGCTCATCACTACTGTAAATGCACATCGCTGATGCAGGCGGCTTTACAGAGGAGACATTGGCCAGCAGTCCCAGAATCAGCTCAGCTTGTGTGTAATGGCGCCCAAACGCTGACAGGGAGTGAGGGAGAGAGAGATATGCAGCTCCAGGGCAGGAACATTTGCAGTAAATGGCGCCTGGGGCTGGGGGAGGGGCTACAGGTCAGAGCCTTATCCCCTTGCTGGACTTCACCAACGGGTACTGCGGGGCCTATTTGAAACTGATTTTGATAAATCTGACCTGTGCCCCTTGCCCAGGTGGTCTAGTGGGGTCCCTGTATGGCCACAGTGTCCATGCCAGCGCGCACGGTCCGTCTCCTAGAGACCGTGCCGGATCGCGATTTCAGCGGGTCCCAGCTGGGGGACCCTCTTACCTCCTCCCTGTAGATGCGGCCAGTCCAGGAGAGCAGCGGCGAGTGTGTGCCTGATGAGACCGGAGCCTTCTCCACTGTATTATGTACACGGCAACCAGGGCGTGGGAGTATACAGCGCTGTTGGGGGAGGTGAGGGAGCCGCAGCACGATATGTCAGACTGACATATAGCACTTCTAAGTGCCTGTGCTGCGGCCCTTGAAGTCTTCTTTCTTCAAAAAGCTCTTTTCAGTGCTGTTTAGCGCAGCCCTCCCTGTTAGCTGCCTGCACTGCAGGCACCAACTTACAAACTGAGCTCCAGTGCCTGGAGGCGGGGATATAGAGGAGGCGGCGCTATGCATCCTAGGAACAGTCAAAGCTTTTAGCCTGTTGTTGCCTCGGACCAAAATCCAACTCTACACCCCGATGTAATTCCCTGTAGAATCACAGTGTACCCCACTGCAAAAAGTAACAATTTTTTTTTCACTTTTATGGCTGAATAGACCACTATGTCTCTTTATTATATGGGGCCCTTTATCTTCCAAAGCCAATTTGAAATCTATTCTACTATAGGGCTTTTCTTATCATCACTGAACATCACTGTGGTATACGTGATAGCAGCTTATATCAGTTTAGTGATTGCTCATTGTCATGACAGCCATAAATCTACCTATGACGATAACATTTGCTTGGAGCTCTGAGAAAACAGGGCACTGATATAGATTGCCAAACTGGAAAATCAAGATTATCTGCACTGTTTACGGGCCTGAAAACTAAAGCCCCGTACACACAGGGAGATGTGTGCTGAGCACATACCTCTCCCCCGCTTAGCACACAGCGCGATGTGTGCCGAGCGGGGGGAGGGGGGGGGGGGACTCGGTTACCACAGCAGTGAAGTGACCAATCTACTAGATTTGGCCCGCATGCATGCCAAATCTAGAGTCAGCGATAGCGGTGTGCGGGGTCGTGCTGCGCATCGCTATCACTATGGGCATACACCATACTTGCCTACTCTCCCGGAATGGCCGGGAGGCTCCCGAAAATCGGGTGACCCTCCCGGCCCCCCGGAAGAGCAGGCAAGTCTCCCGGAATCAGGGGTCCCCCTGCCCGTCCGCCCACTTAGTGTGTAAAGTGGGCGGTCCGGGCAGTTGATGACACGATTCTTGCTGAATCGCGTCATCATAGCGACGCCCCCTGCAGTGTAATGCCGGGGATCGCGGCATTACAGAGCGGGGGCGTGGCTTAAAGGATGTGCCACCGAAACTCTGCCCCATCCCGCCCCTGCTCCACCCTCGTCCCGCCTCCGGTCCACCTCCTCCCCACGTCACAGCCCTCCCCTGCCCCCTTGCTGAGCCGACCTGGGTGCTCTCTCCCGCAGAGAGCAGCCAGAATGTCGGCAAGTATGGCATACACACATAGTCAGATTGCTTATAATGTAAGTACGGATCTTTCTGTGTGTACCCCCCTTAAAGCTGAGAAATAATGACTAGCATTATGGGGGCTACAGAAAGTCATTATTGTTCGCAGAGTGTTGCAGTGTTTGACAGTGATGTTAATCCACACAATTGATAGTTAACCAGAACGTGGGTTTATTAACATAGAAAGACAACAGTTAATGCGGAAGATGTTCTGCAGCAGCAGTTACTCACTCAAATATATACCAGGCTGGTACACTGAAAGCGCGGTACTTATCGCTATACGTCATCATACCTCCCAACTGTCCCGATTTTTCACGGGACAGTCCCGTTTTTTTGGGTCTGTCCCGCTGTCCCTCCCCCGGGCCGCAGTGTCCCGCAGTGGTGGTGGTGGTGGTGGGGGGCAGTTGGGAGGCTCCTGATCACTCGCTGCTCTGCTCAGTTGAGAGCAGAGCAACGGTGAATAGACTCTATTCCAGTGAGCTAGAGGGAGAGGGGGCATGCCAGCAGCTCACAGAGCGCTGGCCATGCCCCCTCAGTGCCGAAAATGGGGGCGTGGCTCGTGATCACGGACCCTCTGCGAAGCCACACCCCCTTCCACATAGGTAACCCCCTTTTCGGGCGTGGGCGCGCCAAGATTTCCCTCTTCCCTGTTCTTCAGAGTTGGGAGGTATGCGTCATGTGGCTGTGGTAAGGTAGTGACTCTGACAGTATGGGATGGAAGGCTGCACGTCCGTGCAGACTGACTCCCGTTGGAAGGAACACACACTGCCCACTGCTCTCCGTACCCGCTCAGGCAGTGCGACATACGCTACAGGAGGAATCGTCTTTCTCTTTCCACTGCAGGAGGAACTGTCTCATCCCTCTCCACTGCAGCAGGAACTGTCTCATCAGTCTCCGCCTCCCTGATGCTCCAGCACTAGAGGGTACACACTAGAGCACAGGTTCTCAAACTCGGTCCTCAGGACCCCACACACTCACACAGTGCATGTTTTGCAGATCTCCTCACAGAATCACAAGTGAAATAATTAGCTCCACCTGTGGACCTTTTAAAATGTGTCAGTGAGTAATTAATACATACCTTCCAACTGTCCCGATTTCAGCGGGACAGTCCCGCTATTCGGACACTGTCCCACTCTCCCTCCCACGGGTCGCAGTGTCCCGAGGGGGGCAGTTGGGGCACGCGCACGGCATCTATTCAATGCTGGGAGGGGAGCAGGGGGCTGCCCAGCTGCTCGGGGAGTGCTGGGCACGCCCCCAAAATGCCGAAAACGGGTCCGTGGCGCTCAGCCACGCCCACTCGGCAGATGTCACGCCCCTTCCACTGCAAGCCACGCCCCCTTTTAGGGTCACGCGCGGCTTCATCGCGCAGGGGTCCCTCTTCCTCCCCCTTCAAAGTTGGGAGGTATGATTAATACACCTGTGCACCTGCTGGGTTAACTGCAAAACATGCACTGTGTGGGGTCCTGAGGACCGAGTCTGAGAACCTATGCACTAGAGCATACTTGCCTACCTGACCCTCTCCATGAGGGAGAAAATGCTCTGTTCCTGGACTTTCCTGGTAATGTATGATTGCCATCACCTGTGGTGAGCTAGTTAATTGATAAGAAAGGTGTTTCACCACAGGTGATGGCAATACAAGTCCAGGAACAGAGCATTTTCTCCCTCATGGAGAGGGTCAGGTAAGCAAGTATGCCGTGATAGCTTCCAAAACTTTGTACGTCGCCCAGGCATTTCAGGAGAGGAGGCAAGAATGCTTATGTGATCACTAAACTATTCTTATACAAGGGCATTTCTGGCTTGTAAAAAGCAGTCAGTGAAGCTTTGGGCCTAATTCAGACCTGATTGTAGCAGCAAATTTGTTAGCAGATGTTACCTGATCGCTAGCGTTTTTCGCTGCGCAGCGATCAGGTAACTACTGCACATGTGTATGCACCGCAATGCACAGGCGCATCATACGGGTACAAAGCGGATCGTTGCTGTGCACTGGTTCTATCAAAGAATTTATTCGCACAGCCGATCGCAAGGAGTTTGACAGGAAGAGGGCGTTTGTGGGTGGCAACTGACCGTTTTCTGGGAGTGTTTGGAAAAACGCAGGCGTGTCGAGGCGTTTGCAGGGCAGGTGTCTGACGTCAATTCCGGGCTTGAATAGGCTGAAGTGATCGCAGCGGCTGAGTAAGGTCAGAGCTACTCAGAAACTGTACAAACTGTTTTTGTACTGCTCAGCTGCACAAGCGTTCGCACACTTGCAAAGCCAAAATACACTCCCCTATAGGCCACGTCTATCTGTTCGTAGCGCTGCAAAAAATAGCTAGTGAGCGAACAGATCTGAATTAGGCCCATGGTTTTGCCCATCTGCTAACACATTTGTTGCTACGATCAACTCTGAATTACCCCCTTTGTTTCCAGACTAGCAACTGATATTGATCCTGTGATATACAGTATATGCTCTATTTTGCCCATATGCTCCTTGGATTTTTTATAAAAAGTCTTAAACTTCAAGACCTACATTTTCTGTAAGGTCTACATGCAGCTTTTTCCACAGCTTTCTGGTGACTCCATGCTTGACATTTGCTCTGGACCTTTTTACTGTAAACCCACCTCTGGTTCTACTGCTTAGACTTGAGGAATGTTTCCCATACCCGGTCCTCATGGCCCATTCACAGTCAAGTCATTGGGAATATCCCTGCTTCAGCACATTCTAGTAAATCAAACAGACGGAGGTAATAGCGTAGCCACCTGTGCTCATGCCTGGATATCTTTAGTACCTGGACTGTGATGGGGCCATAAGGGCAGGGTTTAGGAAGCGCGGACTTAGAGTGAGGTTTCGCTGCTTGTTTCATACATTGCCAGTGTTCCAGAGTATACTTCACACAGCAACCGCTGCTAGTGGCCAATCACACAACTCCATCTCACCGGAGAGAAGTCATGTTATGGTCAGCACAGCCCCCCCATGTGAGTGGGGTTAAGCGCATACTCATCACCAGCACTTCTGTATGAGTAGTATTCATAAGTGATCACTAATTAACAGTTATTTAAATATAATGACTTACATTGTGTACTGTAAATAAGCAACATTTTGTTGCATAACCAAACTTGTTATTATGAGTAAACCATTTTGGCTACAAAAAGTGTCTATTGCAGCAATGTTTTTTTCTTTTACTTTGTAACGAAACCAGGAAATTTGGAAAGCCCCTTGAGAAATCCCATGTTTGCACTTGTTACCCCTGTAATCTATAAAGCAGATTTTTGTATGAAGGCAATCATTGAGTTTAGGTGTGATCACTGCCTGCTTACTTCCATCACACTTCTTATTATAGATGAGAACAGCCGCACCCTGACACTGCTGTGCTTTGATTTTACTGTTTAACACTTTCTCTCTCTCTCTCTCTCTCTCTCTCGTTTAGGGGTTTGGTCAGAAGGTCGACATGTTCTAGGTCGACAGGTCAAAAGGTCGACATGAGTTTTTTTGGTGTCATTTTCTTCGTTGAGTGACTAGGAACCTCAATTAGTGCACCGTGTCCCCTCGCACAGACTACCGTTCCAATCGTAGTCCATGTGGATCATTAAGTATGAAAAAGTAATTTAAAAAAAAAACCTCATGTCGACCTTTTGACATGTCGACCTAGAACATGTCGACCTTCTGACCCTGTCGACCTAGTGACTGTCGACCTATAGTGGTCGACCTAGACACTGTCGATCTTCAGACCGGATCCCGTCTATGCATGAAGCAGTGAAAAGAATGGAGAAGTGAGCCAGCATTGAAGTAACATTTATAATTTGCATACTATAAAATTATACAGAGCAGCTGATTGGTTGCCATGGACAACTTCTCCACTCACTTCTCAACTCTGTTCACTGCTTCACATTTACGTAGTTATTGTTCCATCACTCAGTCACTGTACATGCTTATTTTTTGCAAGTATTATAATATAATGTATTATAATATAGTAAATACAGCCATTGAATGTTATTTTAAGTTTATTAAATGTTTATAATTATTACATTCTTCTAACACATCATGTACAGTTAGCCTGAGTTGTTTTAAAGAGGTAAGATGCTTTTGTGAGGTAGAAACGATACAATAACTGTCTCCTATTTCTTTTGGCGAGAGTCCACGCCCTGGACCCCCCGCTGTGGTAAGACCAACTTTTTTCAGGCAACGTCATGGAGCCAGGAGTTGCTGCTGTAGGGCAACATATCTGAAAGCATTGCTCACACACTCACAGAAAGGACAGATTTCTACGTGGATAACTCTGTCACTCTTTCATTCAAGTGTATGGAATTTCAGCACTGCTTCCTTTAGTTCAATCCCACACCAACAAACTGCAAAAAAACATTTAACAGATAAATCACCATAGTAATAAAAAGTAATATATTTGTTTATTTAATATCCGAGTCAGCTATTAGCCAGATTGTAAAGGTCTGGAGACGTACAGTAAGTGTCATATTTGCTTACTCGCCCAAAGAGTGTCCTAGAGTCCCCTGAATTTCACTAAAGAAGTGGGCAAATTGAGGTCCCCCCACCGGCTGTGCGGTTGCATGAATGCATCATTGCGTAGCGGGGATGAGGCCATGAAGATGCAATTTGCATGGCCATGCTTTCCCAATTGGACCACCCCTCTAGGAGATCTCAGAATAAAGAGTAGACAACAATGGTATGGGTATATTTTACAGGGTGCTAAATAATATACACTGCTCAAAAAAATAAAGGGAACACTTAACACAATGTAACTCCAAGTCAATCACACTTCTGTGAAATCAAACTGTCCACTTAGGAAGCAACACTGATTGACAATCAATTTCACATGCTGTTGTGCAAATGGAATAGACAACAGGTGGAAATTATGGGCAATTAGAAAGACACCCCCAATAAAGGAGTTGTTCTGCAGGTGGTGACCACAGACCACTTCTCAGCTCCTATGCTTTCTGGCTGATGTTTTGGTCACTTTTGAAAGCTGGCAGTGCTTTCACTCTAGTGGTAGCATGAGACGGAGTCTATAAGCCACACAAGTGGCTCAGGTAGTGCAGCTCATCCAGGATGGCACATCAATGCGAGCTGTGGCAAGAAGGTTTGCCGTGTCTGTCAGCGTAGTGTCCAGAGCATGGAGGCGCTACCAGGAGACAGGCCAGTACATCAGGAGATGTGGAGGAGGCCGTAGGAGGGCAACAACCCAGCAGCAGAACCGCTACCTCTGCCTTTGTGCAAGGAGGAACAGGAGAAGCACTGCCAGAGCCCTCCAAAATGACCTCCAGCAAGCCACAAATGTGCATGTGTCTACTCAAACGATCAGAAACAGACTCCATGAGGGTGGTATGAGGGCCCGACGTCCACAGGTGGGGGTTGTGCTTACAGCCCAACACCGTGCAGGACGTTTGGCATTTGCCAGAGAATACCAAGATTGGCAAATTCGCCACTGGCGCCCTGTGCTCTTCACAGATGAAAGCAGGTTCTCACTGAGCACATGTGACAGAGTCTGGAGACGCCAAGGAGAACGTTCTGCAGCCTGCAACATCCTCCAGCATGGCCGGTTTGGCAGTGGGTCAGTAATGGTGTGGGGTGGCATTTCTTTGGGAGGCCGCACAGCCCTCCATGTGCTCGCCAGAGGGAGCCTGACTGCCATTAGGTACCGAGATGAGATCCTCAGACCCCTTGTGAGACCATATGCTGGTGCGGTTGGCCCTGGGTTCCTCCTAATGCAAGACAATGCTAGACCTCATATGACTGGAGTGTGTCAGCAGTTCCTGCAAGACGAAGGCATTGATGCTATGGACTGACCCGCCCGTTCCCCAGACCTGAATCCAATTGAGCACATCTGGGACATCATGTCTCGCTCCATCCACCAACTCCACGTTGCACCACAGACTGTCCAGGAGTTGGCGGATGCTTTAGTCCAGGTCTGGGAGGAGATCCCTCAGGAGACCATCCGCCACCTCATCAGGAGCATGCCCAGGCGTTGTAGGAAAGTCATACAGGCACGTGGAAGCCACACACACGACTGAGCCTCATTTTGACTTGTTTTAAGGACATTACATCAAAGTTTGATCAGCCTGTAGTGTGTTTTTCCACTTTAATTTTGAGTGTGACTCCAAATCCAGACCTCCATGGGTTAATAAATTTGATTTCCATTGATCATTTTTGTGTGATTTTGTTGTCAGCACATTCAACTATGTAAAGAACAAAGTATTTAATAAGAATATTGCATTCATTCAGATCTAGGATGTGTTATTTTAGTGTTCCCTTTATTATTTTGAGCAGTGTATGTTTTATCAATGTCCTTTTCCTGCCACATTGGTCATACTCAGTGCTGTTCTTTTGCTGTTATTTATCAATACATTGTTTGAGGTAGCATTGCTCATAATCCACCAGATTAGCTGCTATGATTCTATTCTCTTTTAGGAGTTATTTATTTCCATATTTTATACTTGTACATTTGCTTGCACTTACCATAGGTATATTTTCTAGATAATTTAACGGAAATTCAAATTTACACACATGTAACGTTTTAATATGTAACTTCCTTACTGAAATCAATTAAAATGAATAGCCTAGTTCTATGCTTGGCAACATTAGAAGAGGACGCCTGTGCTAGATTTGTAAACATTAGGGTCATTTCAGGTAAAAGGTTCTCTCTGTTGTATTGTGTTTGATTACTGCAGTATACTTCCAGCTCCATCACTAACCCTTGGGGTATATTAGGCGTCTTCTCCCCTCACATTGCAAGTGATGCCCCCAATAGGTTGTTAAAATATGGTCTATTGGGATCAGTAACCTATTCATACAAAAGGGCATTTCTGTCTTAAAATAAACAGTCATTGGGTTTTTACGGTACAGATTAGAAATATTGATATATTTGCTCTTTTTACGTATCATATGTACTCCTGTGACTACTTTTTATAAGTCATGCACCTCAAGCTCTCCATTATGGATACATAACTTTAGAAAGGGAAATTGTGCCCCTAACCAAAACTACTGGTTACGTATGCCATGCCCAACCAACCGACTAAATGGCAGCCCTCACCAGGACATATTAAGCCATTGTGTGGGAAAGAAACTGCATTTAGGGAAACTGTCTGGCCAGTCCCCAGAGTTCCCCAAAATTAGAACGGTATAGTCCCACCTTTCCAAGGGACAGCCATTGAGCCCCCTTGCTAGACATCAGGCCTTATCAAAATCAGGTTAATTCACATTTAAGAATAATATCTCAATTATCTATCCATATACAGGGTGGTCCACAAGTGTAGAAACATCCTTATAGAAAGAAAATCAGTAAGAAAATATTAATCCAGTGTCTACACATGATATGGGATAAAACTCGAGAATGAATAAAGATACATTAAAACGAAGTCTTATGAAATTTTGCATATGTTTGATATGTCACATGACTACCTTCCCAATTAAACAAATAGAGTTGCATTCAAGATGTCCGACTTCAAGATGGCTGCCATACTGGTGACCTATCCTAAAAAGTTTTCCCCCAGTAGATACTGGTTTTATAAGGGTGTTTCCAAATTTATGGACTACCCTGTATTTTCATTGTTTCTGTTCGCCTATAGCTATGGGTGTGATGCTACTCACCTCACTCTCTTCACATTTCTTCCATCTACCTATGTTGAGTATCTAAAGCCTAACCAGCGTTTACTCCACCTAAAGGGGAAATGCTTGTCATTCTCCCAAACAATGAGATCTCACTGCCTGCAGGCTCCCTGCTGCAGCTATAACCTGCCAATTAAGTACAGTCTTTTTCTCCCTCCTCATCTTTATCAGAGATAAAACATCATTCATCAATGTACATTGAATTTCCACATCAGTTAATTAATGAATGTCCTTATTCCACCTTACATTACTACAACCTATGTATCCTACGGGTGGAGTCCTTTTATGTCTCGCTTGTCTTAAAAAAATGTTTTCCTTTCTTTGAAAGTATCTGCTGGATCTATTAAGAGAAAGGTTCCTAGAATGACAGCTTCATCAGATCCATGATATCGGACGTGCATTTTATACTATGAAGATATGCAGAAGACATGTCCACAATGTCCCGCTGTGCTCAGTACTGTCTATTATAGGTTGGAATCACTCATTTCCCTGTACACCTCTGTGGGATGAAGAACTAGAGAATATACAAGTCACAAAGTGACTTCTGGGCTCTATTCATGAAGCAGTGAAAAGAGTGGAGAGGTGAGCCAGTCGAGAAGTTGCCCATGGTAACCAATCAGCTTTTAAGTAACATTTGTCAAGTGCATTCTATAGAATTATACAGAACAGCCGATTGGTTGCCATGGGCAACTTCTTCACTGGCTCACTTCTCCACTCTTTTCACTGCCTCATGAATAGACCCGATGCCTGAGCATTCCAAAGGCACTCCTCACTAAACTGAATCCACCACTCCTCCCTAGATTTTGGGTTGCTCACATTATTTTTCCCTATATCTCCCCCTGTACAAGCTAGGCAATCTATCAATGTGGATGGAATTCATGAACCACACACTACAAATATGTCATTATAAATGATTACACATAATATGCCTAATTCCTATTCTTAAACTTTACTAATCCAAAACTGTGGAAATGACTCCTTATGGGTGATACAGAAAGACACGATTGCGGGCCTAATTCAGCACATTAGTTAGTAGAGGGGGGAAACCATGTGCACTGCGGGGGGAGGGGGGTGGGATATAACATATACAAATCTAACAGTAAAGGCCAGTACTCACTGGCCGATGTGGGAGAGATGTGTGCTGAGCGAACCGCTCAGCACACATCTCTTCCCCCGCTCAGCACAGCGCGATCTGTGCTGAGCGTGCGGGGGGAGACGGGGGGGGCGCTCATTTCACCCGCTGGAAATGAGCGGGCAATCTAGCACCAGCGATAGTGATGCGCGGGTCTGCGCATCAATATCACTGTGGGGGCTACACACGGAGCGATCATGCTTAAAATCTAAGCAATCTAGTCAGATTACTTAGATTTTAAGCAGCGATCGCTCCGTGAGTACCCCTCTATAGAGTTAGATTTGGGTGGGGTGTTTTCAAACTGAAATCTAAATTGCAGTGTAAAAATAAAGCAGCTAGTATATACCCTGCACAGACACACTATCAGGGGCGGATTGGGATTGAAAACCAGCCCGGGAAATGTATGGAAGCAGCCCTAATAGGGGGGATGGGGGTGGGGTTGGGTTTGGGGGTGGGGGGTGTTGAGGGGTGGAGTCTGTCAAGTGGGAGGGATTGCTGGTCAGAAGGACTGACCACAGGCAGGAAAGGAAAGTGTGCGCAGCAGGCGCGCCGAAATTTTTTAAGGCCGTGGCTTCATGGGGAAGGGGCATGGCCACATATTAGTGCCAATTATACAGATTGCACCAGTTAGAACCTCCTATATACCCTGCGCCAGGTAGAGCACGTTATACATATTGAGCCAGATAGAGCACGTCTACACTTTGCACCAGGTAGAGCACGATATACACATTGCACCAGTTAAAGCACATTATACATACTGCACCAGGCAGAGCATGTTATACAGATTGCACCAGGTAGAGCACGTTATACACTTTGCACCAGGTAGAGCACGATATACACATTGCACCAGTTAAAGCACATTATACATACTGCACCAGGCAGAGCATGTTATACAGATTGCACCAGGTAGAGCACGTTATACACTGGTACATACATATATATATATATATATATATATATAGATATCTGCAGCGGAGCACAAATATATGCATATCTACAACTACAGTGCATTGTAAGCAGGACTACTACTATATACTATATATCAGGCGCACACACTACTACAGTATATCTTTGGGACATTTACTCACTATCACATTCAGAATTGGCGGCTGCTGGATCCTGCATCTGCCATGGCTGCTGCGGCTGGGGGCATTGTTGCGCTCACCCCCGTCGGCATTCTGCTGCCGGCATCCCAGACCCAACCCCTCCTGAAGGTATTATCTACACCACTTTCTGCTGTGCATGCTTGTTGAGCACATAGAAAAGGATTCTATTAGGAAAACGTACAATATATTTCCCTATTAAATTCTGGACATGTTTAAATGCAAATATCAGAACTGGTTTCTCACTTTCTTGAGGTAAAGGTACTGAGCTTTGTAATAACCTCTCACTACCATACAGGCATCAAGTAACATAATAAACAACCTATATGTTTACAGCTGAGCTATTCTATTAATTCTGTCAGAAAGGCATGTAGGCTGTAGCTAAATGAGAATGTAGACGCTACCGTTACTAAATAGCTTACTTTATAAAGCTGCCACCGCCGCCCATGCAGTTTTCCCGGCTGAACAGCACACTGGGAGACTAGAGGCGGAGCCATGAGACGTCACACACGACGAGCTCCGCAAAGGCCCTTGGGAGGAGCTGCTGCGGCCGCGCATGCGCAGCAGCACTCCCGCGGCCATTTTGACTAAGGGCATAATGCCCGTTTGCGCATGCGCTCAAGCTGCTGCTGCCGCTGACCGTTCGATCGCGTTAGCGGCGGCCCCAGAAGCACTGTGAGCGGCCTTGTTCTGGGCCAAATGGGCCGGCCGTCCGGGAACTTGCCCGGTCTCCCGCCATACCAATCCGCCCCTGCACATTGTAACCCACCCAAATCTAACTTTCTCTGATCATGTTATATCTGCCCCCCCCCCCCCCCCCTCTAAAGTGCACTTGAGCCCTCATTCCGAGTTGGTCGCTATGCAGCGATCTGTTAAAAGAATAGCAAAGCTGCGTATGCAACGCGCACGCGCGGTGTACGGGTACAAAGAGCATCGTGGTTTTGCACAGGTTCTAGCGACACTTTCAGTCGCACAGCCGATCGCAAGGAGATTGACCGGAAGTGGGAGTTTTTGGGTGTCAACTGACCGTTTTCTCGGAGTGTTTGGAAAAACGCAGGCGTAGCAGGGCGGGTATATGACTTAATTACTGTGTCATTCGTCGCAGCAATCATCGCAGAGAATAAGTAACTACAGGGCTGGTCTTGTTCTGCACAAAATGTGTTTGCAGTCGCTCGGCTGCACAGGCGTAGGCACTCCCGCAAAGCGATAATACACTCCCCCGTGGGCGGCGACTATGCGTTTGCACGGCTGCTAAAAGTAGCTAGCGAGCGATCAACTCGGAATGAGGGCCTTGGTTTTGCCCATCTGATAACAAATTTGCTGCTACGATCAGGTCTGCATTAGGCCCTGTGTGTTTAAGTACACCTTTGAAATGGTATTTGTTTCAAAGCACCTGTTGTGCAGCTTTGTATATTACTGCTGGGAAGTAAAACAGGGAGGCAGTAGACCTTGGTTTATTATCCTGCTGACACACACCCTGTATTTTACCAGACAGAAAGGAGAGCGCCAGCTGGAACTGGAAAGGAATTAGCAGTGTTATCTGCAGTGGTTAATCTAAGAAAACCAAAACATTTCTTTTCAAAATCAGCCAATGAAGGGACTTAGTTTGTTACAAATGGACCAATGAGAAGCCAGATGGTTTAGGTTTCTCTACAGAAAGTAAAGTCCTTATATAGCTAGAAAGTGAGAGACGTCAAGTATTCAACAATGAGACAATGAGTGGAAGCTTCCCTGTAGAGGGCATTCTGGCAATTCCGCATACACAAAAATCAGATGACATTTGCATTCAATAGTATGTCATTGTGTTCTGAAACAGACACTGTTCTCATGTTGTCTTTGGCTGGCTTGTACCTGTTTGTGAGCGGGAGGAGGGGAAGCATTCAGTTTATTCTTTTCTTCCTAATACCCATGATTATCCCAGAATGAGAAGTTTAAACTTTTGTTTAAATGCACATTTTGTTCAACTTGGTTTCCTGAGTTGCTTTTCCTTTTAACTACAGACATAAATCTTTTTTTTTCTTCATGTAGCAAATAGTTTTTTTCTCAGAAGTGATTGCTGCTGCAGAGTCCCCTGGCCAATGACAATAAATATTGCAATGCAGTCACCGTTCTTTGTACTGTAGCAGCAGGGATTGCAGTCAGGAAAAACTGATACTGTATTGTCATTAAGACAGTTTTTCTTTCACACCGATGTTACTCATTATATGATACATGACAAGTTGCCTTAGTGAACCTCAACTTTTAAATATAGACTTTACCAAATGCACGGCAAGCGTAGTGCTCGATACATCTACTTTGTGTATCGTAGACACAAAAATATACCTACAGAACAGAACACACAGTACGGATGGTGTAATGGTTAGCATTACTGCCTCACAGCACTGAGGTCATGGGTTCGATTCCCACCATGGCCCAACTGTGTGGAGTTTGTATATTCTCCCCGTACTTGCGTGGGTTTCCTCCGGGTACTCCGGTTTCCTCCCACAATCCAAAAATATACTGGTAGGTTAATTGGATCCCAATAAAAAATTAACCCTAGCGTGAATGTGTGTGTGTGTGTGTACATGTGGTAGGGAATATAGATTGTAAACTCTACTGGAGCAGGGACTGATGTGCATGGCCAAATATTCTCTGTAAAGCGCTGCGGAATATGTGTGCGCTATATAAATAACTGGTAATAATAATAATAATAATAATAATAATCTGGTAAATGTGTGTGAATCCCAAGAGGAGGGGAGGTATCTTTTATTTTCACTCCCCTACTTTGCTGCTTTTACACATGACTGCTCTTCTTCCACCTCCCAAAGAACATGAGGTTGCAAGTTCATGTATTGGCTATACTTAACGACTTTCTGACTGCCCCTTCCTAGAGGGGCAGTTAGGTCGACACAACAGGGGGCATGACATCATCCTAGGTGGTCAGTGCGGGGATGTGGATCAGGGACGTGCACTCAGGGGAGGCAGGGGAGGCAGGGGAGGCAGGGGAGGCAGTGCCTCCCCTGTAATTAATGATTAAGATAATACAAAGAAGATCATATGACACATATTCTGTGTCATATGTATCCTCTTAATATTATTCTTATCATTGCTCCCCTCCTTATGTGTTTGGGAGGCACCGATCGTGGTGCCTCCCGTTGTCTCTGGGGAAAGGTATGGGAGCGGGGGGCGGGCACGGGCGGGGACTAGCCATGGGCAGTAAAAGCCCATTGAAAATATATGGGAAAGCGGCACCATTAGAGGTGCCGCTTTCATACAGGGACGTGCTTTCAACCTATGAAAGCACGTCCCTGTCAGTGAGGCCACAGTGATTGGCCAGCGGATCCGTCACTGGATCCGCTGTCAATCACCGTGTGGGCGACGCTGGCGGAGGAGGTGCGGGCGGCTGGATGCGGCGGTGGTGCGGGCGGCGGGATGCGGCGGTGGTGCGGGCGGCGGTGGAGCGGGCGGCGGGTTGCCTTATATAAGTCAGCGCGAGTCAGAGGAGCGTCAGTCCGACGGCGGAGGAGGAGCTGTGAAGAGCTCCTGAAGAAAGAAGACGCCGGAAGTCCTGGATGGGCGGCGGCTATGCAAAAGAGCTTAGCAGCTGCCGTCCACCAGGTAAAGACGCTGGAAGCCCTGGGGAGGTGGCGCCCCCCCAGGTGAAGACGCAGGAAGCCCTGGGAAGGCGGCGGCCACGCAAAAGAGCTTAAAGGCCGCCGCCCCCAGGTGAAGATCCAGTTTAATAAAACTTATTTTTAAGACCGTGTGGTGTTTTATTTTAATATTTTCTTTACAAGTGGACTACAGGTGCCAGCGGGCCCTTTATGTCCGGGCATGCTGGCACTTGTGGTTCTCCAAGTGCCAGCATGCTGGGGCAGGCTTGCTGGAACCTGTAGGCCACCTGTAAAGAACAATATTAACACACAATGAACCCCGCACCCACCGCCACCAGGGGTGCGAGGCATAGCACTGGGTTATCAGCCCAGTGCTGGTTATTGCTCGGGAGGGGGGATCCCATTTTTATTTTTTGGGGTTCCCACTTTCCGAGGAATTCCAACCCTGGGCTGACTGGCTGGGGGGAAGATTAATGTTATGGTAGGGGGACCCCACACTGAGTGTCTCCCCTGCTATGACATTACTCCCCCTGGCTGGTTCTGCCTAGTGCTGGTTTTATTGATGTATCGGGGGACCACACTTTTTTTTTTTTCGGGGGGGGGGGGGGGTGTTGTTAGCTGCCAGTGCCTCCCCAACCAGTGACCTCACCGCACGTCACTGATGTGGATGCGTGATCACACCCGCTATACAATGCCAAGATTACCGGCATTGTAAAGCATGGAGGCGGAGCTATAATGATGCGATTCAGCGCAAAAAGCTGCCCACTTTTGCAGGCGGCTGCAGGAGGTGCCGGTGGGCAGTGGAGGCTGGATCCGGGAGACTTGCACACTTTTCCGCAGCCGACAGTGCCACGCAATTTTCAGGAGCTTCCCGTCCATTCCTGGAGAGTAGACAACTATGATATAGGCTTGCCATAATATCCCTATAATCTGGGACACCTATAATATAATATCATTATAATAATCCGGGACACCTATAATATAATATCCCTATAATCTGGGACACCTATGATTTACACAGGTTCTGTGACTGACTAAATGGAAGTCTGTATTTCACCTGGTTTTAGCCAGCCACAGGACCTGTGTAAATAATAGGTGTCACGGATTAGAGGGATATTATGGCAACAGTATATCTCGTATATAGGCCCAGGGCTGGAACATATGATATGCTTGCCCCACTGTCTATGTAAAGATGATAAGTATTGCACTTATATACTTGATTCAATGGCTTTTTTTGCCCACTAATAAAGGCATTGCATTTTTTTTCTATATATTGGAGTGCTGGTCCTCCTTTCTAATGGCCCCCAGATGGAGTTGAAAAAGTGATCTATTCATACAGTATATAAGGGGGGTCATACCGAGTTGTTCGCTCGGTAAATTTCTTCGCATCGCAGCGTTTTTCCGCTTAGTGCGCATGCGCAATGTTCGCACTGCGAAGTAAATTTGCCAAGTAAATTTGCTATGCAGTTAGGAATTTTACTCATGGCTTTTTCATAGTTCTGGTGATCGTAATGTGATTGACAGGAAGTGGGTGTTTCTGGGCGGAAACTGGCCGTTTTATGGGTGTGTGTGAAAAAACGCTACCGTTTCTGGGAAAAACGCGGGAGTGGCTGGAGAAACGGAGGAGTGTCTGGGCGAACGCTGGGTGTGTTTGTGACGTCAAACCAGGAACGACAAGCACTGAACTGATCGCAGATGCCGAGTAAGTCTGGAGCTACTCAGAAACTGCTAAGAGAGGTCTAATCGCAATATTGCGAATACGTCGTTCGCAATTTTAAGAAGCTAAGATTCACTCCCAGTAGGCGGCGGCTTAGCGTGAGCAAATCTGCTAAAAGCAGCTTGCGAGCGAACAACTCGGAATGAGGGCCAATATCTTTAAAATCTTGATCTTTAACAACTTTTAGCCCCTTTTCCCACCAGCATGTGTGTACTGTCCACACATAGGCGTGCGCAGGGGGGGTGCCTGATGTGCACAGGCACCCCCTAATGTCCGGCACCCCGATCTCACATGCCTGATGCAGCGATCGCCGAGCAGGCTGATTACTGTCCCCTCTGCGCTGCACCCTCTCAGGACTGCATTACTGACCGGACGCCTGGGTTAATCAAGGGTGCCACTGACACCGGCTTTCAAACTCCCGGCTCCACCTCCATGTACAAAAACAGCGTTATGTGACGTGATGACATCATGCTGCTCGCACGCCCACCCGCCACATGCCCACCTCTCTCCTTCTATTCTATGCCAACGCCAACCACTGATGAGCAGCATGCAGCCAGCTGCTGGAAAAATGAGTTACGTGTCAATGCTGCTGCCGACCGCCTGCCAGTACTGGCAGGCGGTCGGCAGCAGCATTGACACGTAACTCATTTTTCCAGCAGCATCAGTACTAGTCTGCAACTGTCAGTGTCAGTGAGTTACTGCAGCTTGCAGGGGAAAGAGAGGGGGAGCCAGACCAGGCTGAGGAGGAGCAGTGTAATTGCAGTGAGTGCCATCAGGGGTGTTTGTTTGGTGCACACCACAACATCTGACAATGCATCTGCATTATTAGGATTGGTACAAGGGTGGATCTTTTATATTGCGTTGACTGTCAATAGATGGTGCTAGACACGCCCAAAAGGCGGTGCTAGACACACCCCTCCAACAGTGCACCCCCTAATAAAATGTGCTGCGCACGCCTATGTGTCCACACTTACACATACTCCTCTTTCAAGGCAAGATGTACTAAGCTTTGGGGAGTGATAAAGTGGAGAGAGAGAAACCATACCTCCCAAGTCCCATTTTTCTGAGCAGTGTCCTGCTGTTGCCACCAGTGGGCTGCAGTATCCGGCTGTGAGGGGAGTTGTTAGGACCCCTATCAATTGCTGCTCTGCAGAGCAGCGGTGAATAGATGCTGTGTGCCTGTGCACAGTGTCTATTCACAGGACACAGAGGGGCTGAGGGCACGCCAGCAGCCAGAGACGGCCTTAGGCATAGGCAAACTAGGCAAATGCCTAGGGCATTTGAAATGTCAAGGGCCACAAGCAGCATCTGCTGATTAAGATGATATGCAGCATGCCTATATTCTGTGTGTGACTGCGGCTGTATCTGCAGCCGAAATGCTACGTTACTCTGTATTGCTGGAAATCACTAACGTAGCACTTCGTGTGCAGATACAGCTACAGTCACACGCACAATATAGGCATGCCACATATAATTTTAATCAGCAGAAACTGCTTGTGCATCCTAGTCACATAGCAATGCAAATAAGATGCATTTTTAGCAAAAAAAAGGCACCTGAAGTTAGCAGAGCTGCCAGCTGACTCACGCCAGGCATCTCCTGCTGCATGGTGCACTGAGGCAAGATGTATGAGGACACATCTGTATTCAAGCAGAGGCAGAGGTCACAGTGTTAGCGGCCGTATGAGTGCTGTGTGCAGGTGGGCTAATTGTGCAATAGTGTTCGGCATTATGTGTGTCATTATGTGTATAAGGGCATTAATAATATGCAGCGTCTGTGTAAGGGACATTATGTGTATAAGGGCATTAATAAAGGTTGGCATAATGTGTAAGGCGCATTATGTTTATAAGGACATTAATAATGTGTGCCATGTGTAAGGGGCATTACTGTATGGTATTATGTGTATAAAGGCATTACTAATGTGTGGCATTATGTGAATAAAGAGCAATATGGTTTGGTGTAATGTGAATAAGGGGCAATTCAGTGTGATGTAATGTGAATAAGGGGCACTACTGTGAAGAGTAATGAATATAAGGTAAAGTGGTACTACTGTGTGATGTAATGTGAATAAGGGACACTATCGCATGATATAATGTGAATAAAGTTGCACTACTGTGTGGAGTAATTTGAATTGGGGGTATTGTGTGGCCATTTTCCTTCCCAGCAAGAACACGCCCATTTTTTGGGCTGTGCGATGAATGTGTGCAATGTTCCTATTTACAATATAAGGGGTAGGAGCACCAAAATGAGGTCTGCCATGGGTTAGTGGTGATGGTGCTGGGAAAGGGGTGCAGGGTCAGAGGCAGAACTAGCTGCGGTGCTAGGAGGCACCAGCCAAAATCTTGCCTAGGGCATCATATTGTTTAAGGCTGGCTGTGCCAGCAGCTCCAGGAGTGCTGGGCATGCCCCCTCAGTGCCAGAAAATGGGTGGCATGGCTTGCAATTACAGCATTCCTGTGAAACCAGGCCCTCTTTCGGCAAGGCCATGTTCCTTTTCAGGAGTACTGAATGCAGCCTTTAAAATGTTGATAGGTATGGATAAACGGGCAACCAATAAGCACTGAAAATCGGGTGACCCTACCGGCCCCACGGAAGAGCAGACAAGTCTCCCGGTTATTGCGGCATTGCAGAGCGGGGGGCGTGATTTAGATGTTGTGACGCTGTAACCCCGCCCTCGTTCCGCCTCTGCCCCTCCTCCACCATGCCCCGTTCCGCCTCCTCCCCGCCCCCTCCTCTCATCATTATCCAGCTCAGCCCCTCCACTGAGCTGTCCTGGCAGCTCTCTCCCGGAGAGAGCTGCCAGAAAGTAGGCAAGTATGGTTATGAGCTGATGTGCTGGTACTTTATTTCTCTCCACTTTATCACTCTCCAAGGCTCAGTACATCTCCCTCTCAAAATGTTTCCAATCTCTTGTATCCCTGGGCTGTTTAAGTTAAAGGTTGAAAAGGTATTGTGTAAATGCACATTTCAAAACCAGTTTAGCTGTAAGTGACAACAGAAAGGAAGGTGCAATTCACGTCACAGATGTTGTCATGGGAACCAACTTTTTAAACGGATAGTTATTTGTGGCATGCAATTGAACAATGCCACTCATACACATCCTATGGCAGCACAAATCCCTCAATGCTGCCACCTATAGTAGACCACAGTGCTCTTGGTAGTCTCACTCGGAACTCTGCCAGTATAACTCTCTGTCTCACCTATCTCATTGTCTCAGGGGGTAATTCAGATCCGATTGTAGATGTGCTAAATTTAACACATCTACGATCAGTTTCTTAGACATGCGGGGGGGACGCCCAGCAAAGGGCTAATGCGCCACACATGTTTGGCTCTTCCCCCCCCTTCCCCAGCAGGGATTGCAGTCAGGAAAAACTGATGCTGTATTGTCATTAAGACAGTTTTGTTTTTTTTCACACCAATGTTACTCATTATATGATACATGGTAGTAATACATGACAAGTTGCTTTACGTTTAGAGAACCTCAACTTTTAAATATAGATTTCTCTTACATCCTAGAGGACACTGGGGTCCACATTAGTACCATGGGGTATAGACGGGTCCACTAGGAGCCTTGGGCACTTTAAGAAATCAATAGTGTGCACCGGCTCCTTCCTCTATGCCCCTCCTACCAGACTCAGTTTAGAAAATGTGCCCGGAGGAGCCGGTCACGCTCAGGGAAGCTCTTGAAGAGTTTTCTGCATTTATTTTCTATTTGTTGTTTTCAGGCACTGCTGGGTGGCACCAGCATGCCTGCTTCGTGGGATGTAGGGGGGAGAATGGCCCAACTTCCTGCAGAGTTAATGGTCCCATTTCTCAGCTGACAGGACACTGAGCTCCAGAGGGAGTCATTCGCAAGCCCCACCATGGCGAGCGTACTCTCCCGCAGCATGCCGCCACCCCTAACAAAGCCAGAAGAAAGAAGAAGTGGTGAGTAAAACGCTGGCGTCCCGGTTAGCGGGTGGCCGGTGGGAATGGTGGCATGAGGGTAGGAGCGCAGCACTGACATGCAGGCTGCACTCCAGGAGGCTCAGGAGGACATGAGGTCAGTATGTCCCCCTGTGAGGCAAGCACGCTGAGCCACCAATGATTACCAACACTGGCTACATAGCTTAACAGGGGTTCTAACCCTCTGTTAAGCAAACAAGACCTCAGGCCAGGATAAAAAAGACCGGGAAGCCACGAGCCATTACGGGGGCGGGGCTTCACTATGAGCGGATCCAGCAGCTCACCAGCGCCATTTTCCCTCTGCAGCTTACACTGGCAGGCATCGCAGGGAAGCGCAGCTCCTCCACAAAGACTCCACATCTCCTCAGCGGTACCAGGGGATCTTAGAAGGGGGGGAGTGTTGTAGAATACTAAGCCCTATAAGGGCTGTCAAAGTCAATAATATTACATAGAGAGAACATACAAACCACACACACATTTAAGTCGCTATACTTGCAAATATGCGCAGCGAGCACAGCAATATATGGAAACACACGCATTTGCTCGGACATGGCACGGAGATGGATTCGGCGCTTGTTTCATACAGTACATGGTTATAATAATGTCAAGCACCAGACATCATGGAGATTTAGAATTGGCTGATGAATTGATGTCATGAATATGTATTATCTGAACAGAACCAGATGCGCCCATCATGTTTGGTATTGAAGCAAGCAGAATGATGTGTGGGTTAGTTTGATGCTGGTTGTGAAGTTGTGGGACATTGCAGCGGATAGATATGATTATATGTATAAAAGCTAAGATCACTTTGTTGAGAACAATGGATGATCAAGCCAACCTTTTACTAAGATTTTCAGGGCTGAACCTGATTAACATATACAAAGGAGAGAGAGAGACCCCTCCCCTAGGAACAGACACACAGGAGGATAGTTCCTGTCTGGGGGGGTTGGGGGTCAGTTTTGCTGGTGGCCTCAGAGAACAGATGTAATGAAGCTACACTCAGAACAAAGCACTCAGAAGCATGGCTGGATCATCACCAGGCACCAAAGGACTAAGTATTGAATTCACATGGCTAGATAAGGAAATATAGACAGATTGCTTTCTGGTTTAAATAGGATATTGTAACTTGGTTGTGTGATTGTTGGGTGTTTGTGTGATAGATCTGGGAATCTGTGATGGTAGCTGGGACATTAGACAACCTGTAGCATAGCATTTGTGGTATTTGTTTGCCTATGGAGATTTAAAATAGATTGTGCTGGTTAGTTATAATATATATCTTGTTAATCATAAATACCACCATGCAGTTGCGTTTGGGCATGTGCTTGTGGCAGTGGCGGGCTGAGATGTGTGGTTACATTGTGATCTGGTCTTGTGATGAATATGCTCTGGTTATTGAGATACTGAAGTTGTTTGGAATGTGAAAGTGAATAAGATGGTTCTAGGAAGTTGTTTGGAATGTGAAAGTGAATAAGATGGTTCTAGGAAGTTGTTTTGAATGTGAAAGTGAATAAGATGGTTCTAGGAAGTTGTTTGGAATGTGAAAGTGAATAAGATGGTTCTAGGAAGTTGTTTGGAATGTGAAAGTGAATAAGATGGTTCTAGGAAGTTGTTTGGAATGTGAAAGTGAATAAGATGGTTCTAGGAAGTTGGACTGAAATTGTGAAAGGTGATTTAGATGGTTTGGCATTGTAAAATCAGAACATATGCATTGTTCTGAGGCTTGGACATTTTGGAATAAAATGGAGTCTTGTGTCTTCTGCTATGTGATTGTGGTGTAGCAGAGAGTGCCATGTGTTTGGACCTGCAAATCTAAAATGGCTGCTGCCGGGTATTTTCCCCTCCCCCTTTCAACCATGTGGTGCAGTCTTTGGAATCATGGGAGCTTTAATAAAATGGAGTCTAGCTTCTGTCCCATGCGGTATTGTAGGGTTGTGTATATAGGGACAGCCAGTATGAGTAAGCTCAAGTATTTCATCAGCATTGACTAACTGCGCAGCGATTGTTCCTCACATGTGTAAGCTTCTCTGCAACCATATTGTCTTATTGTTATTGTTAGCCATTCTCTCTCCCTCTCTCTTTCTCCCTCATTTTCCCTTAAACGTAAATTGTATTGTATTGTATTTCCTGTGTAGTTAACTTGGTTAGATATTCTATGTTATATTGGTAGTGTATAATTGTATTGTATTATTCTTTTGCAAGCATACCATCCATAATATATATATAAGGCGTTAGACCCTAAGCCCAGGTATCTGTGTATTTCTTATAGTGTTAAGTACTCTCAGAGCGTCGGTGACGCTCAAACAGCTTTGAAGTTAATAAGGTTACACTGTGTTGCATTTACACTCTACCACTACACAGAGGTTTATAGTATAAGTACATTCCTTAAGGTATAGTTAAGGGAGTACCCTTGCGGTACTTTTTGCGCCAATTGCGTACTGTGTTCTTTAACCTTTAACGTGTTTTTAATAAGATAAATATTTAGCTTTGTTAGATGGGGGCTCTGGTCCGCGATATCACGATCTTAATGATGCACTGTACATTACAAACGCGGCTGTAATTGACCGGCTAATGATGGACATCTCGCAAAATGCTGAAAGAAAAAAAAAAAAAAAAACATCCACGTTAATGTATTGTGGTATCAGTAAGACGCTGATAGGAAATTTTAAGGGACAAGGCGTTTCTCATAATATTTAAGATGCTAAAATGTATTTTTATTGTCGCAAAACCAGGTTCAAATGGATCATATCGTGTTTGATTAAGATTAGATTGTTTATCTGTTTAAGTAGGTTTAAAAGTACATTTAAAAGTTACTTTGGGAGCTAGCATGGTGATTTTCTTTATGGCAGGAGAGGCCGCATGGTCTGTCCACCATTTTGTGTGACCCTCATGGAGGTGGAAGGGGGAGGAGCGGCCATTTTGGGAAGGTCAATATTATTTTTTTTGAACGGCTGATTTTCAGTTGACTCAGGAAATAATCATCCATCCATTGTCAAAAAGAAATCATCATTTAATGAGTTTTTTTAATGCATTTATTTAATCTATATCATAGTCAATCATAAGTAATAGTGATTGGTACTTATATGTAATGTCTATATGTCTGTGCTTACATCAATGTATGTTATTAGATTAATTTAGAATTGCATTTTCATCTGTGTACTTTCACATATCTCACCTTCCTGTTTGCCATTTGCATTGATAAAGTGCTGAGAAAATTTGCTGCTATTTAAAATTTAAAAAAAAAAAAAAAAAAGGTAAGGAGTAATACTTAAGGGAGTAATTGAAAAAAAAACAAGCACACAGCATAGAAGATACTGTGTGGTGTTTGGTAAGCGTTTATATAGTGAAATATCGCTTACATTTATAGTAAGGCGATACAGAAGCCACAAGACAATAGCACACATTTGTTCAGTTTCCAAAATTTAGTTTAAATACCTTACTTTACTGTAACGCCTCTGGGGAGAGCTATCAGACTACGGGAAATGATTTTTCTGATCAGAAAACTATAAGAATGATAGTGGGTTGAAAACGGTATGAGTGTATTGAATCCCGCTTTGTGGACTTTGTGATCTGTGTGATAAAACGGTATTGAATCCCGCTTTGTGGACTTTGTGATCTGTGTGATCTTTGGTGGAACGTGATGAGCACGGTCTGAGTGAAAACGTGCAACAGAGTGTGATAAAGTTTTCGTTGTATTACGCTCTGGCTGTTTTGGAGCACAGTAGGGAGACTCCAATGATCCTACCATTTATGGGCAACAAGTGTCTATAAGGGGTACGATTGGACCGCACGGTTGTAGGTGTGACCAATAACGCAACGTGATACGAGGTAAATTGCCCTCATACGTGTTGTGGGAAGCACATGCAAGCGTGATTTGTGTAAAGAAAAAAAAAAAAAGGAAGAGAATTTTCACTGGTAAAATCTCTAGAGATAGGGCCTGCAACGGCTACACGTGTCTGCTAGAAGGCGGACCGGAGATACCCGGAGCAGAAGAAGCTGGTGGAAGAGCTTGGAAAACTCCCACCGTAGACTTCTGTGTTTGGTGCATTTTAGGAAGTTTTTTCTGTGTTAAAAGAGGTCCACAATGGCAGCCAAGTGCACAACACAGGGACGTTCAGCAGTCAGGGTTCAGACTGCAGAGGCTTGCAGACCCCGAGGGTCTGCTCGGTTAGTAATGTGGGGGAAGTATGGTCCCCACACTGAGACCTTTTGTGATGAATGGACACGAATGACTGCGGGGGATAAAGCACCATTTCCTGGGATAGGTAGTTTTGACTCAGAGGTGTTGCATAATTTAAGGCGGAGGATCTGTCTCATAAAATCCTGGAAACAACGAGTTAAACATGATGATTGTTTGCAGATATGGCTACAGGAAAGTGACATGCAAAGAAATGTAACTTACATACCTAATTTTCATCTTGAGAGGAGAGACATGGCAATGGAGAGGATTATGGTTGCAGAGAAATGGCACAATGTTGTACGATAAAAATGCACTTAGTAACTGTATTAAGAATGAAAGTGTTAAATGTAATAATGTTTATGAAAATGAAAGTGTAAAAATTACAAATGTTAACCTGTGCAAGTCGCACCCCATGTTAAACTTCCCTCAGGATTATCAGCAAGAAAGTGAGCCCAGAACGATGTCGGCACCTCTTCCAGAAGCCATCCTACAAGACATCCAGGTGGACGCGACCAAATTGGTAAAGGCAATAATCAAACCCCCTAACGGAGGGTCAGGTGAGGTCGTGTCCACAGGTACGTACAATGTTTTATATCACGCACAAACAAATGTACCACATATTGTAAGACCAAAACAAGGTGATGTAATTGAGTTTAGTCCTGTCAGGGTGATCACAGTCCCCAATGGGAAGACTGACGATCAGGGAACCATTCCCGTCAAGGACAGTGCAATGCGCCATCCCTGGTCCCGGACAGAATTGAGATCAATCATGTCTGATTACCCAGATCCTAGGAAAGATCTAACTGTATGATCAAAGATTCACAGAAGGTATATCAACTCCCTAGACAACGACATAATCATGGTATCCAAGGAATCAGGTAGGTACAGGGAAAGCGGTTGATGGTGATGAGCATCCAAGCGTTTGAGGAGGCATCAAATCAACCAAAACCCCAGGCCATTGGCACATGGAGGAACTCAAGGATTTGTGATCTTTGCAAAAGAGAAGGGCATTATGCCAGTAACTGCAACAGCCCACATAAAATCAGACCCCCTAGACATGAAAATGAGCAAAAGTTAGGACACACCAAATTATAATCAGGGATCATATAGGAAGAATTTTGGGCCACACCCATGATATGTGGTCAGGAAAGGTGATCATTAGGACTGATGGTAAGCCTGAGGTAATGGTTAACAAATAGGGAGGTCATTCACTGAAGACACAGGAATGACCAGGTGAAACGTTGTAAATGTATTTGTGGAAAATGTTTTTTTTTTCCTCTCTCCCCATCTCTGACGATTATTGGCAAGAACTCAAACATTGCATATCCGCTTGGTCTTTGCAGAAGTCTACCAAACCCCAGCATGACCTATCCACATCAATGTATCCTGGCCAGATACAGAAAGTGGAGTATGGTGCTGGAGGGAGGGACGGCGCAAAGAAACCATTGGACATGTAGATATGACAGCCTGATGATCTGGCAATGTTTTAAAATGTTTGAAAAAAATGTTTTTTCTCTTTTCCTATTGTTGGTTATTGTTGATTTATGTAATATACATATACATATGAAGTGTTCTCTCTCTCTGTTGTTTTTTTTTTGTTTCCTCTCTCTTCTCACTCATGTTTTCATGTTTTAAAGATGGTATGTCACCCCTCAGTTAGACAAATGGTGATGCAGGATTTTTTTTTTTTTTTTGCTCCTTACAGAAAGATCGCTGGTTTGGAGGGAATATTGCATCACCAGAATGTTCGTTTGGAAGACTGAGAGACAGCACCTTTGAGAAGACAGCAGAACAAGAAGAACAACAAAGACTAGAGAACTTATTATCGTAACAAGTCCTCTTCCCCCTCAAACTGATTTTCTGTACCCCATTACAAATTTCTTCTTTTCTCCTCCTGTAAGATGGACTTGCCCCAAGAGACTGTGATATGGATTTTCCTGTTGACCATGATGTTGACCAGAGCAGTCTGTTTCGGTGAGAGTATCAGTGAGGTCGAGAAAGGATCCAGAAAGGTCCTGAGGATAAAGATGGAGGTGTAAATTTCCAATAACAACCCAATCACCAAGCAAAGGCGAGTACCGGAAACGATCCAGCAGCCATGTTATCTGTAAACATTTTCTTTTAAGGATTGTTAGCTGAAGAAAACTGTATCTGTAGGCTCTGTAACAATGTCATTGAGGATGGGTGCATTAAGAAATGTCAATCCAGTTTTAATATCCATATGGACCGGCATCCCTTGAGTGACTATCACTCTTTAGTGGGTAGTGTGTTGAATAAAACAGATTGTTGGGTATGCTCTCAAGTGCCTCAAGGTCATAGCAAATCAGGGCTAGTACCATTTCCTTTAACGGTAGGGGAGGTACTTGAGCTAAAGGGTGGGAGACCGGTGGACAGGAGGTTTAATATCTACAGCCCTCCTAGTTTGAAGCTCCACCAATATCATGTGGATAGGTCCCTATTATGTTTTAACATCTCCAATCCCCGAAAGCCGGGAAATTGGGAAGTGTCATGGAGTAACCAAACCATGACCTTTTCGCATAGAGCAGATAGAATGCCTACAGATACAGAGCTCATACGCCACATAGCCGATAGTGGAAAATATTTCCGATATAGGTATACCTTAGGAAACAGGATTACGAGAGTTGGAGAGGTATCACCAGGATACTGTGCACATATCGTACAACCTGATACGTGTACTAAACAGATGGGAGAATTAGGGTTAGGAGATTTCACATGGAAGGTTTGTAATATGGTTATGACATATTCCGTCCCATATGTTCTCCCCGATGATGCATATTTCATATGCGGGAGAAAGGCGTATGAGCGGCTTGCCCCAAACTCTGAAGGATTGTGTTATATTGGAAAAGTACTACCTGAGGTAATGAGTCTAAGGAGTGAGGAAACTGTAATTTCAATGGATTTGATTTATGACCCAACTGTAGAAACAATGATGTGATGAAAATGCGATTATACGGTCCGTTTCTTTCACCTGTTTTTTCCGTTTTCCTCCAAGGTAAAAAGACCCACTTGGACGAGGAATTTTGATGAGCCGATATACAGACAACAGATGGATTAAAGAAGAAGTTTTGACAACCTTATACACAGATTTTTGATGAACTATGCCATAGATCCCCAGTTTCCCTAGAAATTTTAAAATTACGCTAGCCCAACACTTTTGTAAATCTATGGACATTGACAGCCTTTGCTCGCACCTTATGGGCAAAAGCACAAAGAAGACTGCAACCAACAGACACCGAACAAGACTTCAACCGACAAATGTACATTAACCTGACATAGAATACCACAGCATTTACCATAAGTGTTCTTTATCTTCATTTCTACAACCCTCAGGTAATGACACACATAGTCGATAGGGAATCCAGACACAGATATCAGCAACCACATACCTCCCCCATTCATGTATCATCAACTAAAATGTGCTCCCCCATTTTGTTACAACCACAGCCGAAAAGAGCTCGGTAGAGTTTGACAGCCCATCCACAGACCCTTAATACGGGATAAGAAGGAATTCAAATGTATACTTCGCAATACCTCGAAGCTTGATGTACCACACGTACGGCACGATGATACATGACCCCCCAAACATGGACTCATACACACATGCTTCTGCTATCTCACTAGGTCATACCCTCTTCACACCTTCTCCTCTCTCCTCCCTTACCCAACCATGGAAATGTATTAACCCCTGACATATATTTTTCTCTTTTTGAAATGTTTTAGGAAGTGGCAGTTATTGGTGACTGCCAAAGGGTGGACTGTCAAAGTCAAAAATATTACATAGAGAGAACATACAAACCACACACACATTTAAGTCGCTATACTTGCAAATATGCGCAGCGAGCACAGCAATATATGGAAACACACGCATTTGCTCGGACATGGCACGGAGATGGATTCGGCGCTTGTTTCATACAGTACATGGTTATAATAATGTCAAGCACCAGACATCATGGAGATTTAGAATTGGCTGATGAATTGATGTCATGAATATGTATTATCTGAACAGAACCAGATGTGCCCATCATGTTTGGTATTGAAGCAAGCAGAATGATGTGTGGGTTAGTTTGATGCTGGTTGTGAAGTTGTGGGACATTGCAGCGGATAGATATGATTATATGTATAAAAGCTAAGATCACTTTGTTGAGAACAATGGATGATCAAGCCAACCTTTTACTAAGATTTTCAGGGCTGAACCTGATTAACATATACAAAGGAGAGAGAGAGACCCCTCCCCTAGGAACAGACACACAGGAGGATAGTTCCTGTCTGGGGGGGGTTGGGGGTCAGTTTTGCTGGTGGCCTCAGAGAACAGATGTAATGAAGCTACACTCAGAACAAAGCACTCAGAAGCATGGCTGGATCATCACCAGGCACCAAAGGACTAAGTATTGAATTCACATGGCTAGATAAGGAAATATAGACAGATTGCTTTCTGGTTTAAATAGGATATTGTAACTTGGTTGTGTGATTGTTGGGTGTTTGTGTGATAGATCTGGGAATCTGTGATGGTAGCTGGGACATTAGACAACCTGTAGCATAGCATTTGTGGTATTTGTTTGCCTATGGAGATTTAAAATAGATTGTGCTGGTTAGTTATAATATATATCTTGTTAATCATAAATACCACCATGCAGTTGCGTTTGGGCATGTGCTTGTGGCAGTGGCGGGCTGAAATGTGTGGTTACATTGTGATCTGGTCTTGTGATGAATATGCTCTGGTTATTGAGATACTGAAGTTGTTTGGAATGTGAAAGTGAATAAGATGGTTCTAGGAAGTTGTTTGGAATGTGAAAGTGAATAAGATGGTTCTAGGAAGTTGTTTGGAATGTGAAAGTGAATAAGATGGTTCTAGGAAGTTGTTTGGAATGTGAAAGTGAATAAGATGGTTCTAGGAAGTTGTTTGGAATGTGAAAGTGAATAAGATGGTTCTAGGAAGTTGTTTGGAATGTGAAAGTGAATAAGATGGTTCTAGGAAGTTGGACTGAAATTGTGAAAGGTGATTTAGATGGTTTGGAATTGTAAAATCAGAACATATGCATTGTTCTGAGGCTTGGACATTTTGGAATAAAATGGAGTCTTGTGTCTTCTGCTATGTGATTGTGGTGTAGCAGAGAGTGCCATGTGTTTGGACCTGCAAATCTAAAATGGCTGCTGCCGGGTATTTTCCCCTCCCCCTTTCAACCATGTGGTGCAGTCTTTGGAATCATGGGAGCTTTAATAAAATGGAGTCTAGCTTCTGTCCCATGCGGTATTGTAGGGTTGTGTATATAGGGACAGCCAGTATGAGTAAGCTCAAGTATTTCATCAGCATTGACTAACTGCGCAGCGATTGTTCCTCACATGTGTAAGCTTCTCTGCAACCATATTGTCTTATTGTTATTGTTAGCCATTCTCTCTCCCTCTCTCTTTCTCCCTCATTTTCCCTTAAACGTAAATTGTATTGTATTGTATTTCCTGTGTAGTTAACTTGGTTAGATATTCTATGTTATATTGGTAGTGTATAATTGTATTGTATTATTCTTTTGCAAGCATACCATCCATAATATATATATAAGGCGTTAGACCCTAAGCCCAGGTATCTGTGTATTTCTTATAGTGTTAAGTACTCTCAGAGCGTCGGTGACGCTCAAACAGCTTTGAAGTTAATAAGGTTACACTGTGTTGCATTTACACTCTACCACTACACAGAGGTTTATAGTATAAGTACATTCCTTAAGGTATAGTTAAGGGAGTACCCTTGCGGTACTTTTTGCGCCAATTGCGTACTGTGTTCTTTAACCTTTAATGTGTTTTTAATAAGATAAATATTTAGCTTTGTTAGGGCCTTAGTGTGGCAACCCAGCTGAGTTTTACTTAGCTACAAGGGCGCGGTGTGGCTGGCTCCATTTTCTGTGTCTCCCTGCGGGCTCTGTGTGGGTTAAACTGTGTTTTCACCTTCTGTGTGTGGGTGTGTGTGTGTGTGTGACCCTTCACGTTATGATGTCCAGGGACTGTGTTTCCTGCACGGCAGAGTGTCTGTCCTCCTCCCCAGGAGACTCACTACCCTGTACCCGGAATAGTACACATTCTCAGGCTAGTGGGGCAGAACCCCCATGGTTAGATTCCATTAAGTGGATGATATCTAATATTTCTACTAATTTATCCCATACTGAGAAAGAGACGCAATACTTAAGACATTCTATGGACGACCTGATGAATAGACATTTAATTCCCATACCAGCGCCTCAGACCTCTGCCATTTGCCCACAAAAGCGTACTCTGGCCCAGCTCATGCAGGCTGATGATGATGATACATCAGACCCAGAGGAGGGTGAAGTGGATGCAAATGGGGGGGATGCTGTCCTGTCACAAGGAATACAGGCCCCGATAGAAGCTATCAGAAATGTCCTGCACATTCCTGACAAGGTGGCAGAGGTAGAGGAGGAATCTTATTTTAATGTAAAAAAGAAATCCTCAGCTACTTTTCCTGCATTAAAGGAATTAAATGCCCTGTTTGAAGAAACTTGGGCTAACCCTGACAAAAAGTTTCAGATCCCTAAAAGGTTAATTACATCTTTTCCCTTTCCTCTTGAGGATAGAAAGAAATGGGAAAACCCACCGATTGTGGACGCATCGGTATCTAGGTTGTCACATAAGATAGTCTTACCTGTTCCTGGGGCAGCATCCTTAAAGTACACGGCTGACCACAAGATTGAGACCACTCTCAAATATTTATACACTGCTGCTTTGGTGGCCCAGAGACCCACTATTGCTTGTGCATGGATCACTAGGGCCATTGCAAAATGGTCAGGTAACCTAATTGATGGATTAGATTCCTTACCCAGCATATTCAGGACTCTGCTAACTTTATGATGGAGGCCATAAAGGAAGTTGGTTTGCTCAACGCATGCACCACTGCCAGGGCAGTGTCAGCATGCAGGGGCTTGTGGCTGCGCCAGTGGACTGCGGATGCGGATTCCAGAAAAGGCATGGAAAGCCTCCCATTCACAGGCGAGGTCCTTTTTGGAGATGAACTGGATACGTGGATATCCAAGGCTATGGTGGGTAAGTCTACATACCTTCCCTCCACAGCACCACCAGCTAGGAAAACCTACTCTGCTCCAACTCTGCAGTCCTTTCGGGCAGCGAAGTTTAAAGGCAAACCCAAAGGTTCTTCTACAGCCTTCAAAAACCAGCAGCTGCAGCTTCCTCAAAGCTTTCAGCATGATGGTGGACTGCACTGCCTGGAAGACAGGCAGGTGGGAGCCCAGTTACGTTATTTCAGTCACGTTTGGGCAACATCTTGCCAGGATCCTGGGTCAAAGACCTTATCGCCCGACTGGAGTTTCAGGAACTCCCACCTCACAGATTCTTCAAATCAGGCTTTCCAGCTTCTCCAGAAGCAGGTATGACTTTGCAGGCAGTAATTCAGAAACTGGTACAAACTCAGGTCATTGTCCCAGTTCCAATTCAACTACAAAACAAGGGTTATTACGCCAACCTGTTTGTGCTACCGAAACCGAACGGTTCGGTAAGGCCCGTTTTAAACCTCAAGGCACTGAACCCGTACTTAAGGGTGTTCAAGTTCAAGAAGGAGTCTCTAAGAGCAGTGATATCAGGTCTGGAGGAGGGGGAATTTCTGGTGTCTCTGGACATCAAGGATGCGTAACTTTATATCCCGATTTGGCCACCTCATCAGGCTTATCTACGGTTTGCACTGCAGGACTGTCACTACCAGTTCCAGTCCCTGCCATTTGGCCTCTCCACGGCACTGAGGGTATTCACCAAGGTAATGGCAGAGATGATGTTTCTTCTCCGTAAGCAGGGAGTGAACATAATACTGTATCTGGATGACCTGCTGATCAAAGCACCATCCAGGGAGAGGTTGTTGGACAGCATTGCACTCTCAACCCGATTACTCCAGGATCACGGGTGGATTCTGAACCTACCAAAATCCCACCTGGAACCAACACGGAGGCTTCCTGGGGATGATACTGGATACGCAGGAACAGAAGGTATTCCTTCCATTGGAAAAGGCATTGGTAATCCAGTCAATGGTGCAGGATGTTCTAAAACCAACCCAGATATCGGTGCATCTATGCATTCGCCTTCTGTAGAAGATGGTAGCCTCTTACGAGGCTCTGCAGTACGAAAGGTTTCATGCAAGGCACTTCCAGCTGGATCTGTTGGACAAATGGTCGCATCTTCACATGCATCAGAGGATACGTCTGTCGCCAAAAGCCAGGATTTCTCTTTTGTGGTGGCTTCAGACTTCTCACCTGACCAAGGGTCGAAGGTTCGGGATTCAAAATTAGATTCTGCTAACCACAGACGGAAGCCTCAGAGGTTGGGGAGCAGTCACCCAGGGGGAACAGTTCCAAGGAAAATGGTCAAGTCAAGAAACCATCTTTCTGATCAACATTCTGGAGCTAAGGGCCATATACAACGTCCTTCTACAGGTATCACATCTTCTTCAAGATCACGCCATTCAAGTGCAGTCGGACAATGTGACGGCAGTAACATACATAAACCGACAGGGCGGAACGAAGAGCAGAGCAGCAATGTCAGAGGTAACAAGGATTCTCCTCTGGGCAGAAAGACACATGGTGGTGCTAATTCACTTCTCAGCAGACACGACCTCCACCCGGGAGAGTGGGGCCTCCACCCACAGGTGTTCGAATCCTTGACACGTCGGTGGGGAATCACAAATAGACATGATGGCCTCTCGTCTCAACAAGAAGCTCAAGCGGTATTTTTCCAGGTCGAGGGACCCACAAGCAGTGGCGGTGGATGCTCTGGGGACTCCATGTGTCTACCAGATGGTTTACGTGTTTCCACCTCTTCCATTGATCCCCAGAATTCTCAAAAGAATAAAAAGGGAAAAGGTTCAAGCAATTCTCATTGCTCCAGACTAGCCAAGAAGGACCTGGTACGCGGATCTACTGGAGATGCTCCAAGAGGACCCGTGGCCTCTGTCTCTTCGAGAGGATCTTCTACAACAGGGGTTCGTCTATCCAGAGTTAACACGGCTACGTTTGATGGTAAGGAGGTAGAACGTCAAATATTAGCCCGGAAGGGAATTCCGGACAAGGTTATTCCAACCCTGATCCAAGCCAGGAAAGGGGTAACATCTAAACATTACCACCGTATTTGGAAAAAATATGTCTCGTGGTGTGAAAACAGAACATTTCCTAGAGTGGAATTTCAACTGGGACGTTTTCTCCTTTTTTTATAGTCAGGTGTGGATGTGGGCCTACGGTTGGGCTCCTTAAAAGTCCAGATTTCGACCTTATCCATTTTCTTCCAGAAACAATTGGCTTCCCTCCGTGAGGTTCAGACATTCTTGTGGGGTGTTCTGCACATCAACCACCCTTTTTGCTTCCCACGGCACCTTGGGATCTCAACATGGTGTTGCAGTTTCTACAATCAGAATGGTTTGAGCCTTTACAGGAGGTTGACATAAAGTTTCACTGTTGGCCTTATCTTCCGCAAGGCGTGTGTCGGCACTGGGGGCGTTGTCTCACAAAAAGCCCCTATTTGATGTTCATGAAGATAGAGCTGAACTCAGAACTTGTCAGCAATTTCTTCCTAAGGTGGTGTCAGCATTTCATATCAACCAACCTATTGTGGTTACGGTGCTTACGGACACCTCGGCAACCTCAAAATCTTTGGATGTTGTGAGGGCTTTGGAGATCTATGTGAAGCGGACATCTCGTCACAGAAAATGTGACTCGCTGTTTGTTCTCTATGATCCCAAGTAGATTGGGTGTCCTGCTTCAAAGCAGTCTATTGCTCGCTGGATCAGGCTTACTATTCAGCAGGCTTATAAAGTATAGTCCCACTCTACTGGAGTGGCTACTTGATCAGGTTCGAACACGTTTGCTAAGTTCTACAAGTTCGATACTTTGGCCTCTGAGGACCTTCAGTTTGGTCAATCAGTTCTGCAGGAACCTCAGCACACTCCCACCCGGTTTGGGAGCTTTGGTACATCCCCCATGGTACTTATGTGGAACCCAGTATCCTGTAGGACGTAAGAGAAATTACCTACCGATAAATCCTTTTCTCGTAGTCCGTAGAGGATACTGGCCGCCCACCCAGTGCTTCACGTTTCCTGCACAGTTACTTGGTTAAGTATTATTGTCGGTTCAGCTGTTGCTGTTCCTTCTCATGTTTGGTTAGCATGGCTTTCCTCTTAGTTATGTGTGCTGGTTTGAATCTCACCACTGTTCTGTTAAATCCTTCCTCAGGATATGTCCGTCTCCTCGGGCACAGTTTCTAGACTGACTCTGCTAGGAGGGGCATAGAGGGAGAAGCCAGTGCACACTATTGATTTCTTAAAGTGCCCAAGGCTCCTAGTGGACCCGTCTATACCCCATGGTACTAATGTGGACCCCTCTATGGACTATGAGAAAATTATTTACCGGTAGGTAATTAAAAACCTATTTTTACCAATGCACGGCAAGCGCAGAGCTCGAAACATCTACTTTGTCTAGTGTAGACACAAAAATATACCTACAAAACACACAATCTGGTAAATGTGTGTGAATCCCAAGAGGAGGGAATGTATCTTTTATTTTCACTCCCCTACTTTGCTGCTTTTACACATGACTGCTCTTCTTCCACCTCCCAGAGAACAAGAGGTTGCAAGTTCATGTATTGGCCATACTCACCGACTTTCTGGCTGCCCCTTCCTAGAGGGGCAGCTAGTTCGACACAACAGGGCGCATGGCATCATCCTAGGTGGTCAGTGCTATACAATGCCAAGATTACCGGCATTGTAAAGCATGGATGCGGAGCTATGATGATGCAATTCAGTGCAAATCGCATCATCACCCCCTGGACTGCCCACTTTTGCAGGAGGCTGCAGGAGGTGCCGGCGGGCAGTGGAGGCTGGATTTGGGAGAATTGCACACTTTTCCGCAGCCGGCAGTGCCACGCAGTTTTCAGGAGCCTCCCGGCCATTCCTGGAGAGTAGGCAACTATGATATAGGCTTGCCATAATATCCATAAATTTAGCACATCTATGATCAGTTTTTCAGACATGCAGGTGGAAGCCCAGCACAGGACTAGTGTGCCCCGCATGTATGGCTCTGCCCCCCCCCCCCGCATGGGTGCAAAAGCATCGCACGGTGGCGATGCTGTTGCACCTGGTGAGTAGCTCCCTGTCTGCATAGGAGGGCTACCTGCTGCGTCCCGGGTCACAGCAGCTGCATGTGACATCACGCAGCCGCCACGGCCTGCCCCCGCGATGGACTGTTCATGCCTATGTTGTCCGGACCGTGCCCCGCCAACGTCGTTCTAATTCCATTGGCACGCCTCCTCCCTCCCTGCGACCGCCTCTGCCTGTCAATCAGGCAGAGGTAATCGCAGCCCTGAGATGCTTTTCTCATCTCACTGGGCTCCTGGGGTGGGCAAGCGCACTCAGCAAAGGGCTTCAGACTGCGATCGCTGCCGCTGGAGCAATTCAGTCTGAATTAGGCCCTCAGTCAGTGCCGGAATCACTACGGGTAACTACTAAGCAGAAGTCGATTAACAAGAGTGACCTCAATTAACCTCGCAGTTAGCCGCAGACCGCAGTTTTCCCACCATTTACTATAATGGAGGACCGAGTTCCTCCATTATAGCCAGTGCGCTCCGCCTGATTGACAGGCCAGGAGCACACAACCAATCAGGAGAGCGATATGACATGGCACTCCCTGTTTGGCTGCCGGGTCCCCTAGTGACAGGAGTCACGGGGGGTCCCGGCATTCGGGGAAAGGGGATCCATGTACAAACATGGATCCCCTTTAGTGGCGTGGACCGGGAATTGTGCGTTGTTGTTTTTTTTATTAACCCATGGATGCCTACATGGACAGAAGAGGACCGATCTTCACTTGATAATAGGTGAGTATATTGGTTTCTTTTTTACAGGTACTGTACACCAATGGATACTACTTGACAAGGGGACCGATGAGCTCCGTGGGACACTAGGTAAGTATGTGTGAGTGTGTAAGTGTGCATGTATGTGTAAATAAACTTATACTTTCATGGTGTGTGTGTTGTGTTTTTATTTGGGTATTTCTTTAGTTGTGGAACTACAGGTACCAGCGGGTCCGTTATTTCCCCGCATACTGGTTCTTGTGGTTCTCCAAGTACCAGCAAGCGGGGGAGGCTTGCTGGGACTTGTAGTTCCACAACAAAGGATAATATTCTTTATTTTTACACAATTTTGGCTATCAGCCCGTCATCCACCTGGAAAGGGGGGGGGGCCTTTACCCCTTTATTTAAGGGGTCCCCACTCCCCCAGGGAACCCCAGCCAGCGGTGACTAGTTGGGGGGAGTGATTCTTTGGCCGCAGGGACCTATATAAAAGTGTACCCCGGCTGTGGCATCACCTCCCTGGAGCGAGGAGGTGCTGGAAGGCAGGGGAACGCAGAGCGGTAGCTGAGTTCAGGAGACAGCTGCAGGACGCTGGGCGGTGAAAGCAGCAAGGTGTTGCCATGGAGCTAACGCCTGCAGGCGTTGAGACACCGCAGCAGGAGACCAGACATTCCCAGGCCTGGAGAGGCGCGGACTCCGCGTCCATCTTCTTTGGTTCTGAGTGAGTACTGTAGGAAATTGACAGCCCAGCCACAGGCAAGTGTACCCTTCAGCCTCCGCCACTCTTGACTGAGCAGTGTTTAAAAGGGCGCAGCAAGCAGCACCATACTTTGCAAGTTAAAACACACACAACGGGTGCAAAAAAGAGTTTAACGCAAATCCAATGGAGATACTTGTTCTGAAGGACTGTGTTTTATGTAAGCACACAGACAGTTATTTCTGGAAGGACTGAGTGGGTCATACCGAGTTGATCGCTTGCTAGCAACTTTTTGCCGCCATGCAAACGCATAGTCGCCGCCCACAGCGGAGTGTATTTTAGCTTTGCAAGTGTGCGAATGCTTTTGCAGCCGAGCACTACAAAAACAGTTTGTGCAGTTCCTGAGTAGCTCTGGACTTAGGGGGTCATTCCGAGTTGATCGCTCGCTAGCAACTTTTTGCAGTGCTGCGATCAGGTCAAAACTCAGCAAAACTGCGCATGTGTATGCACCACAATGCGCCGGAGCGTCATTCGGATACAAAGTGGATCGGTGCTGGGCGATAGATTTAAGAATCCATTCACACAGCTGATCGCAAGAAGATTGACAGGAAGAAGGCTTTTATGGGTGTCAACTGACCGTTTTCTGGGAGTGTTTGGAAAAACGCAGGCGTGTCCAAGCGTTTGCAGGGCGGGTGTCTGAAATCAATTCCGGATCCAAAAAGACAACGGAGGTGTGTCTGGACCATTGGCCATTGGTGGGGGCGGGCCGTAGCGGCTGCGTGACGTCACACGCAGCCGCTGCGACCCGGCCCTGCACAGGTGGGGAGCTACTCGCCAGGTTTTCATCACCGTATATTACAGTGATAAAAAAAAAAACATTATCACCACAAGAAAATATCTCTGAGGTAGCCCAGGTCCTGTGCAGAATAATCTGGGGTGCATGGAAAGAGGAATAGTGGGTGGTGAGAGGCAGAGAGGAACAGCGGGTGGTGTGGGCAAATGGAAGAAGTAAATTAGGAGATAGGTGTCACTAACTGGTGATAAAGTCAACCCCAGGACAGGGCAACCCTCGCTGATCCTAGCTCAAGTACACACTGAATCGGTCAGCATCAGGTTCATTCATGGCTGCAGCCAGTGACCAGAAAAACAAAGAGAGTGAAGTAGGAAATAGAAGAAGCATTTAATTTGAGAAAACAGTACAGTTTAAAGAAGCTTAAATCTGCATGCAATTATGTAGTTTCCTGACACATAGCTCTATATTATTGGCTAAGAAAACCTTATCTTATATACATCACATATCTAGAAACTTCTATAATTAACATATAAATTTATTGGGTTAACTATGGTGAATTTTGCTAAAAACAAGACATACATTTGTCTAATATTGTTTCTCTTACGTCCTAGAGGATGTTGGGGTCCACATTAGTACCATGGGGTATAGACGGGACCTTTGAGAGCCATGGGCAATTTAAGAGTTTAATAGTGTGGGCTGGATCTCCCTCTATGCCCCTCCTACCAGACTCAGTTTAGAAAATGTGCCCGGTGGAGCCGGTCACAGCTAGGGAAGCTCCTAGGAGTTTTTCTAGTTTTTTTTTTTTTTTAAAGAGTTAGGTACAGGGAGGCTGCTGGCAACAGTCTCCCTGCTTCTTGGGACTTAGGGGGGGGAGTAGGAACCAACCCTAGAGGTTAATGGTTCTCTGTCTCCTCTGAAAGGACACTGAGCTCCTGACGGTGATGATCGCAAGCCCCCGAGGTGACCGCTCACTCCCGCAGCACGGCCGCCATTTTCTCCTTGCAGATCACACAGACAGAAGCTGCCAGGCTGCCCTCCACATAACTCTAGCTTACCTCTGCGGTACCAGGGTGTTATAGACAGGGGTGGAGAGAGTAATTATTAACCTATTATTTCAGCGCTGGGCTTATTGTATATTACACTGCCTATTGAAGCGCTGTGTGGCTGGCTCCATATACTCTGTGACTCTCTGAAAGTACTCTGGTGGAAACTGTGGCTGACATTTTCCTGTGTGTGTTGCTATATAGATCACATTATCATGTCTAGGGAATCTGTCTCTTGTGCAGCAGAGTGTCTTCATCACCTGATGAGTCTATTCCATGTACGCAGGACTGCAATGTGCTTTCCCAGCCCTCTGAATCTGAACCCCCATGGGTGGATTCCTTATGGGGAATGATATCTCAGATTTCATCTCGGATGTCATATAATGAGAAACAAACACAGGTTTTGAGAAATTCTGTAGAAGTGTTGCAATGTTCAGCTCCCAACACCTCATCTAGGTCCCCCCCTATTTACCCAAAGAAGCGTGCTCTTGCCCAGATAATGCAAGTTGACACAGATTCCGACTCTGATACAGGTGACGGTGATGGGGATATGCAGGGGTGGGGGGGGGCGGAGGCATCCCTTGCTAAGGGAGTGCAACTTATGATTGAGGCCATTAAGGACATATTACACATTACTGAGAAAATACCTGAGCAGGTAGAGGAGGCTTAAGTTATTTTACAGACAATATGAAAGCCTCCCTTACATTCCCTGCGTCTAAGGAATTAAACGCATTGTTTGAAAAAGCCTGGGAAAACCCAGAGAAAAAAATCCAGATCCCAAAAAGGGTTCTCATTGCTTATCCTTTCCCTGAGGAGGATAGGAAAAAGTGGGAAAACCTGCCAGTAGTAGATGCTTCTGTATCTAGGTTGTCGAAAGAAGGTGGTTTTACCTGTCCCTGGGTCCACTGCTTTGAAAGAACTGGCAGACCACAAGATTGAGACTACTCTCAAATCACTATACACAGCTAATGGGGTAGCTTTAAGACCCACTATTGCTTGTGCATAGATTTCTAAAGCTATAGTAAAGTGGTCACGTCAGGCACATTACTAGAGGAATTAGATTCCATGGATAGAAGTGACATTGAATTGTTTTTACGTCACATACAGGATTCTGTGGTTTTCATGGTGGAGGCCATGAAGGACCTGGGCAGGCCCGGCGCTACCCACTCAGCAAAGGGATGCAGAGCAGGTAGGCGCCAGGCCAGGCGAGGCGCTGTCTCTGCTCTGCATCCCCGCTGCTGCGCCGGCCTGTCCCCCCCTGCTGCTGCTGCCGGTTGCCTTGCCTGTCACACTATATGACAGGCAGAAGCGCCGGCAGCTTGGAGCCTCCTCTCCCCCTCACCTGTGACAGCGGGGTTGGTCAGGTTGGTTCGGGCCAAAAAGGGGTGTGGCTACACTGGAATGGGGGCGGAGCTACACGGGACCAGGCTGCTGCTGCTATGGTAAACTAGACGCTACACTGCTGCTATGGCCAGCCAGACTGTTAGGTAAGTGAAGGGAAAGAGAGAGAGAGAGAGAGAGAGTGTGCTTGTGTGTGCATGGGTGTGTGTGTATATATATGTGTGTGGGGGTTTGTTTGTATGTATAAGTGCCATTTCTATGGGCATCACATATAAGCGTCACTACCACTATGGGCATTACATATAAGCGTCACTACCACTATGGGCATTACATATAAGCGTCACTACCACTATGGGCATTACGTAAAAGCGCCACTGCTACTATGCGCATTACATATAAGCGTCACTACCACTATGGGCATTACATATAAGCGTCACTACCACTATGGGCATTACATATAAGCGTCACTACCACTATGGGCATTACATATAAGCGTCACTACCACTATGGGCATTACATATAAGCGTCACTACCACTATGGGCATTACATATAAGCGTCACTACCACTATGGGCATTACGTAAAAGCGCCACTGCTACTATGCGCATTACATATAAGCGTCACTACCACTATGGGCATTACATATAAGCGTCACTACCACTATGGGCATTACATATAAGCGTCACTACCACTATGGGCATTACGTAAAAGCGTCACTGCTACTATGCGCATTATGTATAAGCGGCGATACTGCTATGGGCATTACATATAAGCGTCACTACCACTATGCACATTACGTAAAAGCGTCACTGCTACTATGCGCATTATGTATAAGCGGCGATACTACTATGCGCATTACATATAAGCAGCACTACTACTAAGGACATTACGTAAAAGCGGCACTACTACTATGGGCATTACGTAAAAGCAGCACTGCTACTATGGGCATTATGTAAAAGCGGCACTACTATGGGCATTACGTAAAAGCGGCGCTGCTACTATGTGCATTACGTATAATCGGTGCTACTACTATGGACATTATGCATAAGAGGCACTACTACAATGGGCATTACATATAAGGGGCGCTAATACTATTGGTGTTACGTATAAGTGGTGCTACTACTATGGGCATTACGTATAAGGGCGCTGCTACTTTGGCCATTACGTATACAGGGCACTACTACTATCTATGGGCATTATGTGTATAAGCGTCACTACCACTATGGGCATTACGTAAAAGCAGCACTGCTACTATGGGCATTATGTAAAAGCGGCACTACTATGGGCATTACGTAAAAGCGGCGCTGCTACTATGTGCATTACGTATAATCGGTGCTATAACTATGGACATTATGCATAAGCGTCACTACCACTATGGGCATTACATATAAGCGTCACTACCACTATGGGCATTACGTAAAAGCGCCACTGCTACTATGCGCATTACATATAAGCGTCACTACCACTATGGGCATTACATATAAGCGTCACTACCACTATGGGCATTACATATAAGCGTCACTACCACTATGGGCATTACGTAAAAGCGTCACTGCTACTATGCGCATTATGTATAAGCGGCGATACTGCTATGGGCATTACATATAAGCGTCACTACCACTATGCACATTACGTAAAAGCGTCACTGCTACTATGCGCATTATGTATAAGCGGCGATACTACTATGCGCATTACATATAAGCAGCACTACTACTATGGACATTACGTAAAAGCGGCACTACTACTATGGGCATTACTTAAATCAGCACTGCTACTATGGGCATTATGTAAAAGCGGCACTACTATGGGCATTACGTAAAAGCGGCGCTGCTACTATGTGCATTACGTATAATCGGTGCTACTACTATGGACATTATGCATAAGAGGCACTACTACAATGGGCATTACATATAAGGGGCGCTAATACTATTGGTGTTACGTATAAGTGGTGCTACTACTATGGGCATTACATATAAGGGGCGCTGCTACTTTGGCCATTACGTATACAGGGCACTACTACTATCTATGGGCATTATGTGTATAAGCGGCAGTACTACTTGCTGTGTAATGTGAATACGATTGTGCTAGTGTGGCGTTAATTGAAATGGGGGTACTTTGTGTGGCCATGCCCATTCCTTGTGAGACCACACCCCTTTTTCCAGCACACGCTGTCCCTTTATAAAGTGTGGGAGGGCGCAAATTTATAGTTTGCAGGAGGTCGCCGAACACCCTAGCACCGGCCCTGGACCTGGGACATCTTAATGCGAGGGCTTCTGCCATGGCGGTCTCGTCACGCAGGGGACTCTGGCTGCGCCAATGGTTGGTGCATGCAGAATCCAAGAAAAGTGTGGAGAACCTACCCTTTACTGGTCAGGCTCTGTTTGGGGAAGCATTAGATGCGTGGATCTCCACGGCAAGTGCGGGTAAGTCTACCTTTCTTCCCTCTGCAACACCACCGACTAGGAAATCTTATCCTACGTCTGCTATGCAGTCCTTTCGGACCACGAAAGTTAAAAAGCCAATTCCCCATCCACTTTCTTTAGAGGAGGTCGGGGGAAATCCAGAAAACCTGCACCAACAGGTTCCCAGGAAAGAAACCTGTTTCTGCTTCCTCAAAATCCTCGGCATGACGGTGGACCTCCCAGCCTGGAGATTGGGCAGGTGGGAGCAAGACTAAAGAATTTCAGTCACATCTGTGTGTCATCAGGCCTGGACCCCTGGGTACAAGATATTGTTACTCAAGGGCACAGACTGGAGTTCCAAGAACTCCCGCCTCACAGATTTTTAAAATCAGGCTTACCAGTTTTGCTGACAGAAAATGCTATCCTACAGGATGCCATTCAAAAATTACTAAGGTCAAATGTCATTGTTCCAGTTCCACCTCACCTAACAACAAACAAGGGTTATTACTCAAACCTGTTTGTGGTACCAAAACCGGATGGTTCGGTCAGGCCAATCTTGAACCTAAAGTCATTGAACCCTTATTTGAGAGATTTCAAGTTCAAAATAGAGTCTCTGAGAGCAGTGATCTCAGGTCTAGAGGAGGGGGAGTTTCTGGTATCCCTAGATATCATCAAGGATGCGTACCTTCAAATTCTGATCTGTCCGCCTCACCAGGCTTATCTAAGATTTGTGCTACTTGACTGTCCCTATCAGTTCCAGGCACTACCATTTGGCCTCTCCACGGCGCCGAGGGTGTTCACCAAGGTCATGGCGGAAATGATGCTACTCCTCCGCAAGCAGGGTGTGAACATAATTCCTTATCTGGACGACCTGCTGATAAAAGCGTCTTCCAGGGAGAAATTGATAAAGAACATTGCTCTCTCGACTGAACTTCTCCATGGATGGATCGCAAGTCGCATTTGGAGCCGACAAGGAGACTGTCCTTACTGAAGATGATTCTCGACACGGAAGTTCAGAGGGTGTTTCTACCAGAGGAGAAAGCGTTGGTGATTCAAACAATGTTCCGGGATGTCCTGAAGCCAGCCCGGGTGTCGGTTCATCGGTGCATTCGCTTTCTGGGGGAAATGGTGGCCTCCTACGAGGCTCTACAGTACGGAAGATTTCATGCACGACCCTTCCAACTGGATCTCCTGGACAAATGGTTGGGATCTCATCTTCACATGCACCAGAGGATATGTCTGTCGCCGAAAGACAGAATCTCGCTCCTCTGGTGGCTGCAAACTTCTCACCTACTGGAGGGCCGCAGATTAGGGATTCAGGATTGGATCCTCCTAACCATGGATGCAAGTCTCAGAGGTTGGGGAGCAGTCACCCAAGAGGAAAACTTCCAAGGAAGGTGTTCAAGTCTGGAATCCACCCTTCCAATAAACATTCTGGAAATAAGGGCCATGTACAACGGTCTTCTACAAGCGGCACATCTTCTGAAAGATCAGGCCATTCAGGTTCAGTCAGACAATGTAAAAATGGTGGCCTACATAATCTGACAAGGCAGAACGAAGAGCAGAGCTGCAATGTCAGAGGTAACACGAATTATCCTCTGGGTGGAAACGTACGTGGTGGCGCTGTCAGCAATCTTCATTCCGGGAGTGGACAACTGGGAAGCGGACTTCCTCAGCAGACACGATCTCCATCCAGGAGAGTGGGGCCCAGGGGTTAAAGTGAGCTGGATTGGGGCGGAACTGCGTTTCGGCAGTTTCCCTTGTTCCGCCTCCTCTGGCTCACCTAACCCGATGGGTGCCTTGCGTCGAACGGAGATGCCGGGCTTCCGCTGAGATCGCCCAGCTCTCGCTCTCCTCAGCGGACGCCGGAGCTCACTGCTGAGCTCCAGCTTCCGGCCCTGTCAGTGCGTGCTATGAGAGAGACGTCATGATGTCTCTCTCATAGTGCCGAGGAGCAGAAGCCGGGAGGACTGCTGCGGTCGTACGTGGGAGCGAGGCTTGGTAAGTATGGTGTTTGGTTTTTTTTAAATATGATTCAGTGTAAAAGGCGCTGGTACTGGGAGCAAACTACAATGGGGAAAACTATGAGGGGGCAAACTAGAAAGGGGCTAACTACTGGAGGCAAATTACTGGGGGCAAACTAGACAGGGGCTAACTACTGGGGGCAAATTACTGGAGGCAAACAAGACAGGGGCTAACTACTGGGGGCAAACCAGACGGGCTAACTACAAGGGGGCAAGCTACAAGGGGGAAAACTTTGAGGGGGCAAGTTACTGGGGGGCTAACTACAAGGGGGCAAGCTACAAGGGGGCAAACTACAGGTGGGCATTACTACTGGGGGTAAACTACAAGGGGGCTAAACTACTGGGGGCATAACTACAGGGGCTAAACTAATGGGGGCTTTACTACAGGGGGGCATTACTACTGGGAGCATTACTACAAGGGGGCAAACTACAAGGGGGCAAATCCACTGGGGGTATAACTACAGGGGCATTACTACTGGGGGCTAAACTACAAGAGGGGAAACTACTGGGGGCTAAACTACAGGGGCTAAGCAACTGGGGGCATAACTACAGGGGGGCTAAACTACTGGGGGCATTACTAACGGGCCAAACTACATGGGGGCTAAACTACTGGGGCCATAACTGCAGGGGATAAACTACAAGGGGCATTACCACTGGGGGCTAAACTACAGGGGGGGATAAGCTACATGGGGCAAACTACATGAGGGCTAAACTACTGGGGGCATTACCACGGGGGGGGGGGGGTATACTACTGGGGTCATAACTGCAGGGGCATTACCACTGGGGGCATAACTACAGGGGCTAAACTACAGGGGGTTTTACTACAGGCGACATTACTACTGGGGGCAATACTACACGGGCATTACCATTAAGGGTATTACTAATGAGGGTGTTGTAAAGGAGGCACTTCATAAGGGGCGTCACTCCTGGGAACATAAGGGGCACTACTACTGGGGGCATTGCATAAGGGGAACCACTACTATGGGCTCTATATAAGGGGCACTACCACTGTGGGCACTACCAGTACAGTGGACATTGCATAAGGAGTACTACTACTGTGGGCATTGTATAAGGGGCGCTACTGCTGTGGGCATTATGTGTATTACGGGGTGCTACTACTGTGGGCATTACGTGTATTAGGGGTGCTTCTACTGTGGGCATTATTACTATTGTGTGACCATGCCCCTTTCTTTTTGAGACCACGCCCCCTTTTCGGCCTACGGCACGCGCAATACCTTTATTGCATGGGCGCTGGGGGGAGAGGGGGGAGTTCCACCACCTCTCTAGGACCACTTTAAGCACTGGTGGGGCCTTCACCCAGAGGTGCTCACAGAGGTGACAAGTCTTTGGGGCGTACCTCAAATAGACATGATGGCCTCCTGCCTCAACAAAAAGCTTCGGAGGTACTGTTCCAGGTCGAGAGACACTCAGGCAATGGTGGTGGACGCCCTTGTAACTCCGTGGGTGTTCCAGTGAGTGTATGTGTTCGCTCCACTACCACTCATCCCAAGGATTCTCAAACTAATAAAAAAAAACAAGAGTTCAGGTGATCCTTATTGCTCCGGACTGGCCAAGAAGGGCTTGGTACGCGGATCTACTGGGGATATTGCTGGAAGATCCAAGGCCTCTTCCTCTTCGCGAGGACCTTCTGCAACAGGGGCCGTTTGCTTAAAGACTTACCGTGGCTATGTTTGACGGCATGGAGGTTGAACGCCAGATCTTAGCTCGGAAGGGCATTCCGAACAAGGTTATTTCTGCCCTGATACCGGCTAGGAACGGAGTAACGTCTAAACATTATCATCGAATTTGGAAAAGTACGTGTCTTGGTGTGAATCCAAGAAGTTTCCTACGGAGGAGTTTCAACTAGGGCGGTTTATCCTCTTTCTGCAAGCAGGTGTGGATGTGGGCCTGCGTTTGGGCTCCATAAAATACCAGATTTCGGCCTTGTCCATTTTCTTACAGAAACAATTGGCTGTCCTCCCTGAGGTTCAGACTTTCTTGAAAGGGGTTCTGCACATCCAGCCTCCCTTTGTACCTCCTATGCACTTTGCAGTGGCGTGCGGTGAGGTCAGTGACTGGTGAGGCACTGCAGCCATAATGTCCACCGAGTCCCGCCGATGACCCCTACCACCGCCAAGCCAAAGCCTGCTACTGCCCCCAAGCCGATTGTTATGATTCCTGTACTCCAGACCGAAGGAGATCTTATGGCAGGGATCTGAGTACAGGAAAATAAGCTGGTTGTGGGAGCGGGAGAGCCTAGTAACCCCTGGCGCCCTAACTCCGTTGTCTCGCTCGTGTTATCAGAAATCCCTTGCGAGACTATGGTTGCTTGAGCCCATGGCAGCCGCGTTCGAAGGGCGGATTATGTCTGCCCAACCCCGATGCCCCCGCAGGTCTTAATGGGAGACAAAGGGAAATCCGAGACAGGGTGATAACAAGGGGCCCTCTGACTAAGCAACCAGGCCAGGGGTTACAAGCTAACTAACTTAAACCAAAGGTATGTGCGGACTAGCCGCCAGGGAAAAGGACAACCAAAGATCCACTGATCCGTTACTCCTATCCAGCACCGCTGGATACCAGAGTGGATCTGTGGGAGCGGAATCCTCCGCAAAAACTCCAGAACACTAATTAACTAAATAATAAACAGTAAGCGGACACGCCGCAACACACGGCTGAGCCGCGACTCACAAACACCACAGGATGTTAAAGGTGCTTGGTCAGACTCCAGGAACAGATGGTAACTTCCGAGTACAGGATCTCTGAGGACAGGAACAACCGGATGAGCAGGACTGGAAACTCTCTGCAGCAGACACTGGCAAACAGGAAGCTCAGGAACTAGCAGGAACCAAGCTCAGAACTAAAGCAGACTGAAAACCCAGAAATATCACCAGCGTCTGTGAACTGCAATCAGCCAGCATATAACAGAGAGGCCTAATTAATAATCCAGAGCAGCTGGCCTATTGCATGATTCCAACTGACAAGATGCAATTAGCAGCCAGGTGAGGCTGAACACATGGAACAAGCTGCAATTACACAGACTAACCAGCGGCAGCAGACAAGAGCATACTAAAACGGAGCAACAGGAAATCCTGGCATGCAAGACAACTTAATAAACATAAAATAGAAATGAACCACTACCTGTGGTTCATAACAGTATCCCCTCCTTAAGGGTGAGCTCCGAGCACCCCATGACACCCACGGGGAACATAAACAGAAGTATAACATGAAATACCTAACAAAAATGCAAAACAGGAATGAGCCACAGCCGTGGCTCATAACACCGATGCCCAATACCACCACCACAAATGGCCTCTGCCCAAGCCTTTGGCCGCCACCTTCCTGCCCTGTCTCCCTCCATTGCCACCCTCCTGCTCTGTCTCCCTCCAGTGCCACCATCCTGCCCTGTCTCCTTCCACACCACCATCCTGCCCTGTCTCCCTCCACGCCAGCATCCTGCCCTGTCTCCCTTCATATCAGCATCCTGCCCTGTCTCCTTCCAGCGCCACCATCCTACCCTGTCTCCTTTTACGCCACCATCTTTCCCCGTCTCCCTCCACGCCAGCGTCCTGCCCTGTCTCCTTCGACGCCACCATGCTGCCGTATCTCCCTCCAGTGCCACCATCCTTCCCCGTCTCCCTCCACGCCACCATCCTGCCCTGTCTCCCTCCACACCACCATCCAGCCCGGTCTCCTTCTATGCCACCATCCTTCCCCGTCTCCCTCCACGCCAGTGTCCTGCCCTGTCTCCTTCTACGCCACCATCCTGCCCTGCCTCCCTCCAGTGCCACCATCCTTCCCCGTCTCCCTCCACGCCAGCGTCCTGCCCTGTCTCCTTCTACGCCACCATGCTGCCGTATCTCCCTCCAGTGCCACCATCCTGCCCGGTCTCCCTCCATGCCAGCATCCTGCCCTGTCTCCCTCCATGCCAGCGTCCTGCCCTGTCTCCTTCTACGCCACCATCCTTCCCCGTCTCCCTCCACGCCAGTGTCCTGCCCTGTCTCCTTCTACGCCACCATCCTGCCCTGTCTCCCTCCAGTGCCACCATCCTTTCCCGTCTCCCTCCACGCCAGCGTCCTGCCCTGTCTCCTTCTACGCCACCATGCTGCCGTATCTCCCTCCAGTGCCACCATCCTGCCCTGTCTCCCTCCACGCCAGCATCCTGCCCTGTCTCCCTCCACGCCAGCGTCCTGCCCTGTCTCCTTCTACGCCATCATGCTGCAGTGTCTCCCTCCAGTGCCACCATCCTGCCCTGTCTCCTTCCACACCACCATCCTGCCCTGTCTCCCTCCATGCCACCATCCTGCCCTGTCTCCTTCCACACCACCATCCTGCCCTGTCTCCCTCCATGCCACCATCCTGCCCTGTCTCCTTCCACACCCCCATCCTGCCCTGTCTTCCTCCATGCCACCATCCTGCCCTGTCTCCTTCTACGCCACCATGCTGCGCTGTCTCCCTCCATGCCAGCGTACTGCCCTGTCTCCTTCTATGCCACCATCCTTCCCTGTCTCCCTCCACGCCAGCGTACTGCCCTGTCTCCTTCTACGCCACCATCCTTCCCTGTCTCCCTCTATGCCAGCGTCCTTCCCTGTCTCCCTTCACGTCAGCATCCTGCCCTGTCTCCCTCCATGCCACCATCCTGCCCTGTCTCCTTCTACGCCACCATGCTGTGCTGTCTCCCTCCATGCCAGCATCCTGCCCTGTCTCCTTCTATGCCACCATGCTGTGCTGTCTCCCTCCATGCCAGCATCCTGCCCTGTCTCCTTCTATGCCACCATCCTTCCCTGTCTCCCTCCATGCCAGTGTACTGCCCTGTCTCCTTCTATGCCACCATCCTTCCCTGTCTCCCTCCACGCCAGCGTACTGCCCTGTCTCCTTCTATGCCACCATCCTTCCCTGTCTCCCTCCATGCCAGTGTACTGCCCTGTCTCCTTCTATGCCACCATCCTTCCCTGTCTCCCTCCACGCCAGCGTACTGCCCTGTCTCCTTCTATGCCACCATCCTTCCCTGTCTCCGTCCACGCCAGCATACTGCCCTGTCTCCTTCTATGCCACCATCCTTCCCTGTCTCCCTCCATGCCGGTGTACTGCCCTGACTCCTTCTATGCCACCATCCTTCCCTGTCTCCCTCCACGCCAGCGTACTGCCCTGTCTCCTTCTATGCCACCATCCTTCCCTGTCTCCCTCCATGCCAGTGTACTGCCCTGTCTCCTTCTATGCCACCATCCTTCCCTGTCTCCCTCCACGCCAGCGTACTGCCCTGTCTCCTTCTATGCCACCATCCTTCCCTGTCTCCGTCCACGCCGGCATACTGCCCTGTCTCCTTCTATGCCACCATCCTTCCCTGTCTCCCTCCATGCCAGTGTACTGCCCTGACTCCTTCTATGCCACCATCCTTCCCTGTCTCCGTCCACGCCCGCGTACTGCCCTGTCTCCCTCCACGCCACTAAATCTAAATCAAAGTATTTGACTCCTGGTGGGTATTTGTACAGACAACACTATTAAGCAGCATAGATTAATTATTATGGATAGTTATAACAACATTTGTATCTTGGTATTGTGAGAAATAAACAGAAACACTGTATTTAAATAAACAAAAAAAGTTTTTTTTAAGGGTTTGACTAACGTTAGGGCAGCCTTAGTATGCTTTATCATGTTCTGCATGACAGCAGTGGCACACAGGGGAGATTCAAGCAACCATGTCTAAAACGCTCCCCCCTTAGAAAACACAGTGGGGTAAGTACAGCTTTGCATCTAGACTCTCGCTGGGAGGCACACTGCTGTAACGGCACCACAAAAAACCTAAGCCTAGCGGGATCCTACCGCATCTCACTGTCTTCACCTCCCCCTTCCGCACTGTAGCGGCTAAATGTCACAGCAAGTGAATGTCGCGGCCACCCCTTCCCCACCGCAACCCTCCCAGACAGTAACTCACCAACTTATATTCTCTTGTAAGTTGTAACCTCTCTGGACAGCAGCGCACCTCACTTCTGGCTTTACGGCTCCTCTCACTGACCGTGTGACGTAACGTGTCACACAGGGCTGGTGCTAGGGTGTTCGGCGCCGCCCTGCAAACTATAAATTTTCCCCTCTCATAATTTACAAAGGGACAGCGCGTGTCGAAAAAGGGATGTGGTCTCACAGGGAAGGGGCATGGCCACTCAATTGTACCCCCATTTTAAACACCCCAGTAGTGGCGCTGCTTACACATAACACCCCAGTTGTAGCACCGCTTACACATAACCCCAGTAGTAGCGCCGCTTACACATAATGACCCCAGTAGTAGCGCAGCTTATACGTAACGCCCCAGTAGTAGCGCAGCTTATACGTAACGCCCCAGTAGTAGCGCAGCTTACACTTATGCCCCAGTAGTAACTCAGCTTAAACGTAACACCCCAGTAGTTGCGCAGCTTCCACGTAATGCCCCAGTAGTAGCGCAGCTTCCACGTAATGCCCCAGTAGTAGCGCAGCTTCCACGTAACGCCCCAGTAGTAATGCAGCTTACACGTAATGCCCCAGTAGTAGCGCTGCTTACACGTAATGCCCCAGCAGTAGCGCAGCTTACCCATAACGCCCCAGTAGTAACGCAGCTTACACGTAAAGCCCACAGTAGTAGCGCTGCTTACACGTAACGCCCCAGTAATAGCGCTGTTTACACGTAATGCCCCAACAGTAGCGCAGCTTTCCTGTAACGCCCCAGTATTAGCGCCGCTTACACGTAATGAACCCAGTAGTAGCGCAGTTTACACATAACGCCCCAGTAGTAGCGCAGCTTACATGTAACGCCCCAGTAGTAGCGCAGCTTACACATAACGCCCCAGTAGTAGCACAGCTTACATGTAACGCCCCAGTGGTAGCGCAGCTTACACGTAACGCCCCAGTAATAGCGCTGCTTACACGTAACGCCCCAACAGTAGCGCAGCTTTCCCGTAACGGCCCAGTAGTAGCACAGCTTACATGTAACGCCCCAGTAGTAGAGCTGCTTACACGTAATAGCGCTGCTTACACGTAACGCCCCAACAGTAGCGCAGCTTTCCCGTAACGCCCCAGTAGTAGCGCAGCTTACATGTAACGCCCACAGAAGTGCAGTTTATTCATATTCCCCCCCTCCCCGCACACATACATAAATGCACATACACAAACGCGCACACACACACTTTCTCACTTACAGTACTCTCCCTGGCTGGCAGGATCTGGAGCAGCATGTCCTCCTCTGTGGCTGCAGTCTGATGGTCCCATGTAGCTCCACCCGTGTAGCCCCGCCCCTCCATCCATGTAGCCCCGCCCCCTCTATACGATCAGTCACTGCATTGTCACAGGATGGAAGGGGGAGAGGAGAGGAGGCTTTCAGCGGGGAGCGCGGGCCTGGTGTCACACGCAGCATGACACAGTGCAGACTGCAGAGGAGAGGGAATTGCTGCCCCTCCTCCCTCTCGGGTCGGACTAAACTTGGTAGCAGCTACTGGGGGACGGGCAGGTATGTAAATGTTCTCTAGTCTAAACATAATAGTTGCTGCACACCCCCGGAATCGCCCACAGGCCAATCACATGGGACTCAGTGACAGGGGCGTGCCTGCATGTGCTTGCTGTCAGCACGCCCCTGTGAAAGCGGCACTGCCAGAGGTGCCGCTTCTAGTGTTTTTTTTTTTTTAATGGGGTATGACTGCCCTGTGGCTGGCCCCGCCCCCCGCTTCCGGACCTGTATCACTGACAGCGGGAGGCACCGAGAACGGTGCCTCCAAAACATGTTTAGAAATGTTTTTTAGTAGGTAAAAAATTCTTAAAATAATGCAAAGGCTAAAGTTCATACTTATAACACAAAATATGTGTCATAAGTATGTTCTTTGTATTATTTTAATAATTAATGACAGGGGAGTCACTGCCTCCCCTGCCTTCCCTGACTGCACGTCTCTGGCACTTTGGGATCTTAATGTGGTACTGCAGTTCCTTCAGTCGGATTGGTTCGAACCATTACAGGAGGTTGATGTCAAATTTCTTACTTGTAAGGCGGTCACACTGTAGGCATTGGCATCTGCTAGACATGTGTCGGAATTGGGGCATTGTCCTGCAAGAGCCCCTACTTGATTTTCCATGAAGATAGAGCTGAGCTCAGGACGCGTCAGCAATTTCTTCCGAAGGTTGTGTCGGCTTTTCATATCAACCAACCTATTAAGGGGGCCAGTGGCTACTGACTCCTCAATTACTTAAAAATCATTAGATGTTGTAAGGGCTTTGAAGATTTATGTCAATAGAACTTCTCGTCACATAAAGTCGGACGCTCTGTTTGTCCTTTATGATCCCAACAAGGTTGGGTGTCCTGCTTCTAAGTAGACGATTTCTGGCTGTATCAGGTTTACTATCCAGCATGCTTATTCTACGGCAGGCTTGCCGTGTCCAAAATCTGTTAAGGCCCACTCTACTCGTAAAGTGGGTTCTTCCTGGGCAGCTGCCCGGGGTGTCTCGGCTTTACAACTTTGCCGAGCGGCTACTTGGTCAGGATCGAACACGTTTGCTAAGTTCTACAAGTTCGATACTTTGGCCTCTGAGGACCTAAAGTTTGGTCAATCGGTTCTCCCTTCCATACTGGGAGCTTTGGTACATCCCCGTGGTACTAATGTGGACCCCAGCATCCTCTAAGACAGGCATTCCCAACCACGGCCCTCAAGGCACACTAACAGTGCAGGTTTTAGTGATATCCAGGCTTCAGCACAGGTGACTTAATTAGTAGCTCAGTTATTTTGATTTAACCATCTGTGCTGCAGCCTGGATATCACTAAAACCTGCACTGTTGGTGTGTCTTGAGGACCGTGGTTGGGAATGCCTGCTCTAGGACGTAAGAGAAAATAGGATTTTAATTAACTACCGGTAAATCCTTTTCTCGTAATCCATAGAGGATGCTGCGCTTCGTTTTCCTGCATTTGTTACTTAGTTAAGTATTGCATTGTTACTTGGTTAAGTACTGCATTGTTACTTGGTTAAGTACTGTTGTTCAGCCGTTGCTGACTTGTTTCAAGCTGGTTAGCTTGGTTTTCTGTCGTTAAGAGTGAGCTGGTGTGAATCTCATCACTATCTGTGTATTTCCTTCTCTCGAAGTATGTCCGTCTCCTTGGGCACAGTTTCTAGACTTAGTCTGGTAGGAGGGGCATAGAGGGAGGAGCCAGCCCACACTATTAAACTCTTAAAGTGCCCATGGCTCCCAAGAGACCTGTCTATACCCCATGGTACTAATGTGGACCCCAGCATCCTCTACAGACTACGAGAAAAGGATTTACCAGTAGGTTATTAAAATCCTATGTTCACCCCTGCCTTACCACAAATGGGACAAGTACATTTTGAAGCCTACATGTCTAGCTGCTGACAGTTACATTTCAATCAGGAAAGTACCAAAAAATAGAACTGTGTTTTTCACTTAAAAGGTCATACAAAGTGCAAAACCTTCCACTTGTTCCAATATCAGCTCTGAGCTGAAAAAATTTAAACAGTTTATCAAATGTCAATGAGACATATTAAAACATGGAGTCTATGAACAAAAATGGCTTCCACCTTTATCACTGGTGAGATGACAGTGGAAGACATCATGTTACCATCACATGAACTCTTCTGTCAGTGGTGTCAGTGCCGTCACAGAGCTTTACGGTGCCCTGTGCTGGCCACTTGAAAGAACAGCGCTGCCCACAGCATCCTCAGGCTATACAGGCTGCAGAGTGCGTGTTTGGAGCATCCAAAAGATGCTCTGGGGTGGCACTGCAGTAGCGATACTTGCTGCAGGTGCCCTTACCGGTACCCAGCTAGCCACATGCAGGGACCGTGGGGCTGGTCAGGAGCCCCCACTAAGCCTGAAGACACCTACACCTCCCAGGTCAGCATCTATATAAAGTGCAGTGCACTGGGCCCCTTCTCAAGGAGTGGACGTCACAATTTTAGAAAGGAAGGCTTGGTGGTACCCGGATTGCCCATGGCTTTGTGTGTGAGCCACAGTCTGGAAGGATGTGGTATGCGTGACCAGCGATCAGCATTCCGACACCGGGATCCAGGCAGTGGAATCCTGGGGGGGTTTGGTCGCTGCGCTGCGGTTGCCACAGGTTCTATTCCCACTCTATGGGTGTCATGGGCAACCACAAGTGGGAAAAGTCCCTGTTGGTTGGCATGTGAGGGGGCGGGATGTGAGAGAGGTTATGTGACTGTTGGTCTCCTGAAAGCCGGTCACATGACTACATCCCATCTGGAATGGGAATGGTGATCAGTGCTCATTAGTTTCCATGGTAAGGAAATAACTAATTCTGTATTAGACCATGTAATATGAGAACACTCTGCCTCTCTGAAATACTAGTATCCTGGTGCTACTGGGTGTATCTAAATCAGTTATATTGAGTGAACTACTGTATCTACACTTCATTTCATTAATTAGATATAGAGAAATTACATTTTTCCCAAGTAGATTTGGGTCTGTGATTAAAAATATAAAGCATGTCTGGACCTTCTGTACTCATTGTTTTAAGTTTTGGTGCTGATAGGGTATGTTAACAATAGGTCTGATTATGAACTCTCTTCAGTCATCAGTCAGAATGCTGTTTCCCTTAGCAACCGGTTGGAGATCAGTGAATGAATAAGTGACACCGGATCATTGTGTAACCTAAGCAGTTCATAGTTGATCTGTTTGGGGGCCGTCATGGCTTTATTATTTATAGCTTGAACACAAAGGGTTTATGCTTGCCAATATATTTAGCCAATCAGAATACACCATGTATGTCTTGAAAATACATCGATTGTTATACAATGTTAGAAGTGGCAACTAGGACAGCCTTGAAAATGGTTATTGTTTCGTTTATCAGTCTTTCGGACATAAACTCAAAAGATTTCTTTCTTTATTCTTCTCAATTAGCCTTGGATATATCTGGTGTTGCTTTGTCCGTCCTAGATACATTTCCAATACATTTAATGTTGCATTTGTCTTGTACAAGTCATGCCTTAAAACAAGATTATTCAGCAAATACAACATTCTGACCAGCTCTGCACATTTTTCTTAAGGACATATCAACTCATTTTGTGATTAACAGTAAATATCTTAATAAATGCGAAAAACGTGAATCAATATATATATATATACTAAACTGCGGAAGCTCCTACACTATCATTTCCCCTCTTTTTGATTCCACTTTTTCTCCCTATTCTACCTACACTATCTAGGCCTGAAACATTCTCTTTCAGTAAACCAGTCCCCTGGATTTATAGTCCAAACCTTGGGGATTACCCCTAACAACAATCAAAGGATAAGCAACTTCATTCTTCTGGCTGGAGAGTCACTGTCAACTTCTTCAAGTGGGATGCACGTAGTCAAGTATCACGACCTTTCATCTTAATTTAAGGTAGACATGGTTAGCAGCACTTGATATGGACCATCATATCTTGGTTCAAAGGTCTTTCTCACATGTCTCTTTAAATAGACCCAATCTCCTGGATTTAGCTTATGCGTAGCTGATCCTTCTGGGTCTGGAATGGAAGAAAACACTCGGCCATGGAGGTTAGTCAATGTTTTACAGACCTCCTGTACATAACCTGTAAAAATCATCATGATTATGTTGTAATTGTTGTGGATAATAACAACCTGTTCTTAGAGCTGACCCAAACAATATTTCATATGGAGTCAGTTTACTAGGTTTCATGGGTGTGGTCCTAATATTAAACAAGACTATAGGTAGGCATTCTGGACAAGTTCTTTTGGTTTCTGTCATTTTCTGTAGTTTTAGCTTAAGGTCAAAGTTCAGATGTTCCCCCTCCCACTCGCCTGGGGCTGGTAAGGCACATGGAAGGCCTGCTGTACCCCCAAATCTTTCATTATATGCTGCATGACTTCTCTTGTGAAATGTGTACCTCTATCTGATTCTATAACCTCAGGTATCCCAAATCTACATACTACTTCTGCTATCAGTTTCTTTGCAGTGGTTTTTGCTTACTGGCCAGGCTTCGGCCCAGTGACTAAACATGTCCGTTGCTACTAGTACATATTCATATGGACTGCTTCGTCGCCACTGTATATAGTCAATTGGTAGTCTTTCAAATGGGTAAGAGGCTTTGGGTATAGTTCCTAGAGGTGTCTTGGTTCTTTGTCGTGGATTGCTGATTCCACAGATCCAGCATCCTGCTACAAAGTTTGTTGCAGCTTTATTGAAGCCTGGAGCTATCCAATGCTCTTGTACTCTATTCACCATGGCTTCCTTTGAATGGTGTACTTGTCCATGAGCTACTTGTAACATGGGTGGAAATAGAGCTGCTGGTAGACAGTACTTCAATTCTCTTTATTTCCAAAGTCCATGTTCATCTTCTTCTGCCCCCAAATCATCTCCATTTCTCCTTTTCTCCTTGTGATGTTTGTTGTTGAATTTTGATCAACTCCTCTCACTGGGCATTTGCTTCACGTCTTGAGCTACTAAGACTTGCTCAAGTTCTTTTGATTGTAAGGCAATTCTCTTGGCTTCTGCATCTGCAAATGCATTTCCTTTAGCTTCCATGGTTTGGCTCTTAGTATGTGCTTGTACCTTGATTATTCCAATTCTTTTAGGTAGTTCCAATGCTCTGAAGAGTTCCATAATCAAACTGGCATGTTTGATGGGTTTTCCGTTTGCACTTTTGAAGTCCCTACTTTTCCATATAACAGCGTAATCTTGGGACTAGATGTTAGCTGTCATGTTTTCAGCATGTATGCAGGCTTTGGTCATTGCTATGAGTTCTGCTTCTTGTGCTGACATACTTGGTAGCAATGCTCCAGAGTCTATGACTTCAGTTTCAGTTGTTACTGCATATCCTGTCTTTGGGGATCCATTATCATAATATCTTGATCCATCGACGAACAGGTTCATGTCTGGATTGTCCAGTGGTGTATCTTAGACATTAGGAAGAGGTAAAGTCTCTAATTCCATGAGGCTAGGCAATCACTTCATATTTGGTAAGTCTGGCTGCAGAAAGATGCTTGCTATTTTCTTGACTTAATATTTCTGTTACAGCGTGAGGTACTTGTATACACAGTGTAATCAGGCAATCCCAATGCTGGGGCTGTTATTATGGTTTGCTTTAGTTGTCTTACTGCTTCTTCAATGGTGTCCCTGTTTTCTGCTGACGCCTCCTTTTTAATGTTCTTGGGGTTTTTGCTTGAGTTATTGCCTTTGTTCTTTTATCAGTAAGATGCCTTGTTCCTTGAGATATGCAGTGTCCTAAGAAGACAACTTTTTTCTGTACTAGCTGAAGCTTGTCTTTTGACACTCTGCAATCTTCTTCTGCCAAAAAGATGAGTAGTGATACTGTTTCCTTTTTGCACTTCTCTTCTGTCTGTGCAGCAATAAGCAGATCATCGACATATTGAACTAACTGGGTGTCTGTAAAGTGTGGTCTCCATTTCTGCAGGATTAATGCCATTGCCTCTGAGAAATCTGATGGACTAGTGGCTCCCCCTTGGGGTAATTGTGTCCCACCATATTGTTTACCTTCGTGAGTGAATATTAGAAACTTCTGGCTTTCCCATTCATCAGTAGATAATCTGATTTTCCCTCCTTTTGAATCTTGAGATTCAACACCTTTATTGATTAATGTTGGAAAAGGGTTGCTGCGTTGAGGGTAATACATCTTCTGATGGTTACTTGTCACATTTTGGCAGTGCTACTTCATACATGGTCAGCCTTGCCACTGACAGGTGTTTGGTTCTTGCTTGTTGAAGCTTCTCTGTACCTGCATGTGGACCCTGGATGATAAGTTCATGATTCAGCACTATGCCTGTGCTCTTGTCCTCTTCTAGGACTTCTGATTCATCACTGTGTCTGTGCTCTTATACTCTTCTAGGGCTGTTGCTGCTATCACTGCTCTGATGCCGGTAGGTGCTCTTTGATTACCGCTGTCAAGCTTGCTTAAGTTGTAGGCCACTGGTCTTCACCTCAGTCCATGATTTTGCATAAGGACTTCTACGTATGGCCTCCTTCTTTAATAGTCAGGTAGTTCTAGGGCTTGAGATGAGGCAACTGCTGTTTCCAACTGTTCAATAGCCTAATTCATCTGTTGCTGTATGTAGGATGCGGACCCTCCTCCCTTTCAGTGTTGTCATACAATGCTTGCATGTAGACTGGTGCTAGAGGTATCCGTGTTCTGTAGTGTCCTACTAGGCCCAGGAATGATCATCTGACTTGCTTGACACTAGTTGGCATCTTAGCTTGCAGTCTGAATCTTTTCCTTTTCACTTTTGTTAGATGTCTGGTACCTTGAGTGTCCTAGGAAGATTAACTCTTGCTTGACTAGCTGCAATTTCTCCTTCTGAGGCTCTGCAGTCTTGGTCTTTCAGAAACTTCACTAAGGACACTGCCCCTTCTTGGTGCTTCTTTTAGTAGTGGTGGCAATCAGCAGTTCATTCACATCCTGTATTTAGCTGTGTGTTTTGTGGATATATCACTTGGGCTATTCCGGTCCAGTAGTATTGCTTCCTTTCTTCTACAACTGGTACTGCTGGAATGAGTCAATACTGAACTTCTGTTTTAACTTGCTTCTAAATGGCTTTTTGTTCTTTCCTTTGATAAGTTGCTGGAAAGTTAAACTTCTGCTGATGTGTACTGTATTCTCCTTGGATAAGCTTTAGTACATTGTGCTTCAGCAAAGTCACTGGACATGTACTCCAAGGTCAAGAATTGGGCTGGTATTGGTGACTGCATTTCTCTCATCTCCTGTCCCTTTAAGAATTTCTGATATCACCAGTTCTTGTGGTATCTCCCTCTGCTGTCTTCTGCGTGTGCTGGCTCCAGTATTCATTAGGCACAGACGTATTTCTCCAGTGGGCAAGGTGACTGTAATCATACCTTCTGCTGTTTCCTCTGGAGATATTATGTTCACTGGGGAGTACCTGAAGGAGCTTGTACTTCATATTGGCAGAAGAAGCATCATTCATTTGTTTTCTGGAACTTTTTCTGTCTTGTTCCTTATTATTTGCTTTAAACCCCGGAGCTTCTGTTGCTTTAAATCATGGCATTATCTCTGTAATCTTGCCAGGTAGTACTGACCACTTGTCAGATGTCTTTCTTTGTCCTTCTTAAAGCAGACTTCCTTTAGTCTCCAAACTTTCATGCAACCTTCATATTGTTTCTCAACTTTTCTTTTTCCAATCACCTCTCTTTATGATTCATTCATTATTCTTCATACTTTGTCCTTTCTTCACTTGCATATTCTTTCTCACTGCTGCTGGCATGTCATTTTCTTAGTCCAAGTCCACCCAGGCTGGTGTTTAACATAATGATGTTTATGCTGGGAGTTGTTGTTCCTCTTTGTCTTACTTTTCCTGTGAGAGATAGTCTTGTATAGCAGCTTGTATTTCAGGTTACATCTTTGCTTTCTTGCAAGGGTAGGGCTTAACCTCCCAATCCAGTCGTTGCAATGGCTTGATCTGTAAGTAAACGTAGAGGAATCTGGTTGTGCATAAAAACAGCTCTTGAAACCCTTGGGTCTCCTGTGGGTAAAGTCACTTTTATCGAACTGCCAGTGGTGACTGAGTACACTGTTGCCGACACAGGAGTTGCACACTTTCATATTCTATCATCTTGTGTGTCGTATAGTGACTTTATCATAGTAAGTTCTGATGGACTCAGTCTTTTCCTGTTTCAAATCTGGGGCTGCTGGTGCCCTGAGTGTCTGTGCATGACACCATCTCTTAAGTCTTGTCATGTACATCTTTCCACTTTCAAACGTTGTTCTATTTTTCTCTGTCGGAACGTCCGTTATGGCTGGGCAATCATCTACTGCATCTGCTTTTAACATGGTGCTTACTGAGCTGGTCCTAGTATAGCTTCACACAACTGGTGGTAGTCGACCCATGCCGGTGTCCATATGGTTTGAATTCTTTCCATATAGGCATAAACTGCTATTGGGTTTTATCTAGGATCTGGGGACTCTGCAACTATATTTGCGAGGTCATTGCCATACCATGGTTTGTGGTGTTGGCTCTGTACGATGTATGGTTCGTTCGTCCTGGCTGCATTATCTGGGTTGCGTATTCCCTGTACTTGTGCTGGATACAGAGAAACAGGCAATGATGACCGTCTTTCAGTATTTCTAGTCGCATAGATATCTTGGCATGGTGGTTCATGGTGTGAAATCCAGTTTCCACAATTTGGGCAATGTTCATATCCTTCTGGAACGCAAAACTGACATACCGGACACAATCTTTCTGGAAAATATGTCAGTTTATTCTGTACATTATGCACCTGGGCATGAAAAGCTGTAGAGGCTGTGTCTTGACCCCTTGCTTCTCCTCTTCACCTGATTTGCACCCTTTCGCCTATAGTTCCTGATTGTGGACAATTGTTTACTGGACTCAGCTTGATTGCAGGTGTCTACCACTCGTTTAAACATGAGGGAAGCATTAGGTAGAAAATTTCTTTGCTTTAACCTTGTTGGGGTTTCTTGTGATGAAGTATCAGGACACTGGGGCATACTCTGTACACATAGCTCAGGTAAATCATTCGGATTTTCAACCACAGATCCTTCTAAGATAGGGCTGATTATTCGTCACTCTTTTAACCTTGCTCGTATCTTTTTAATTTCACTTTTAGTGAGCTTGTAGGTAATTGCATTCTGTTCATACTAGGGGTACCTTGGTGTGCATGCATGTCTGGGTATAGGGGTGGGGTATAGTGTGCAGGTGCTGTTGCTGCAATTACAGGCAGTGAGTTTAACGCTGGTTGTGGTGCTATTGAGTACTCTGGTACAATGGGGAAATCATTTTCCTCATCTCTTCTTCTATTCTCTGCTCCTAATTCTTTTGCTACAGTGATCCAGATGGATGCTTGATCTCTACTATTATGCTTAATTATCCAACTCTTGTTACAGGAGGCAAATTTTTCCCATTTCTCTAAGTCTGGTGTCCCTTCTGACGGAAAACCTGCTCTTTTAAAAATTTTACTTATTCCTTTCAAAGCTTTCCTCCCCTCCCTGTTACTAACAATATCCACGGGTTTGTCGGGCCCTGACATCTTTACAGACCGCGCTCCCATGCCTGGGTGAACGTGCGCGGAACCCCTCCTGATGTGGTATTTTAGTAACTCCTTATGAGGGACTTAAAATCTCCTTTTAAAGCTTTGCTTCCCTCCTTGTTATTAACAATATCCACGGGTTTGAACCCATCCTGATGTGGTATTTTAATAACTCCTTATGAGGGAATTAAAATCTCCTGTTAAAGAATCTCCAAAAGAGCTTCTTCAATCCGTCTGTGGACAAATGACTGGGGTTGTAGTGTTGCCCCTTCCTCCCTGTGTTGGTGGAGAATTTGTTAGTACTGCTCCCCAAGTGAGACCTGCATAATAGATTATTTCTTCTGGATCACTGAGATGCGTCCCTAATATTATTGTTAAGTTACTCCAAGGGTCTATCCCCCTGCCTATATGGACTCCTGCTTGTATCAGTATCCCTGTTGTAGTTTAATGCTTGTTTCTCTTCAGAAAGTAACAGCTAACACCGGGAATGCTTGGATGTGAGAAATACCTATCAGTGTGTGTAGGAGAATCTAGTTTCATTATTCAGCAGACAACCCGACTCCCCCCCACCTTTTCAAAAGCATATTGACAGAGTACATATAACAGTGCAAGGATACAAAAACAAAGATGACAGTAAATCCTATATCTGTTATCTGCGTGCACGGCAGCTGTTTGAGACTGCACGGCACATGGGTCTTAGACCAGGAATTATGTGGTTCCTAGGCCAATAGGTTATGATGTTAAATCAATCATTCTTAATGTTCCAACAATTCTCTTTTTAAAATGACAACCTTTTGTACAATAAAATTCATCATCATTTTCCACATAACCAAATGAGACTTCAGTGCCTGTAATTGCCAGCAATCTTGGTGCTACAGACCCTTTATATTTTCTTAACACAACAACACAGGTACAAGATTTGCATACACCTCTTTGGTTATTTATCAATTCAAACTGGTTATCAGCATTAGAACATATCTTGGCCATGCGCCACTTTTATAAAACGGCTCTATTTTCTCAACAAACACACATCAGTATTTGCACAATTTAAAAGTTTTCTGCATACTTGATTAATTCCCCCTGTGCACTTCTGACAAATTATCTGAAATTATTTACCCACAATTCAACAATATAACATAATTCAACAATATAACACAATTCAACAATATAACATACATGTATGGTACCTTAAAAAATTTTCTTCTGACTGACGCTGGGCTCTTTAAGATATTCTCTGACCTTCTCGACTGGACTTCCCCTTGATTTACACAAGAAGCGCTGAGTTCAAGTGAGCAGGTAGAAATCTACACAGTAAATCTCACTTACCGGTTTTGTTTGTTATCAGCGGTTCCTGAAAGATCAGAGGATTTATTGCCAGTGGAGGAGATGCTGGAATATCCCTGGACGAGATCCCCAAAATGATAGGGTATGTTAACAATAGGTCTGATTATGAACTCTCTTCAGTCATCAGTCAGAATGCTGTTTCCCTTAGCAACCGGTTGGAGATCAGTGAATGAATAAGTGACACCGGATCATTGTGTAACCTAAGCAGTTCATAGTTGATCTGTTTGGGGGCCGTCATGGCTTTATTATTTATAGCTTGAACACAAAGGGTTTATGCTTGCCAATATATTTAGCCAATCAGAATACACCATGTATGTCTTGAAAATACATCGATTGTTATACAATGTTAGAAGTGGCAACTAGGACAGCCTTGAAAATGGTTATTGTTTCGTTTATCAGTCTTTCGGACATAAACTCAAAAGATTTCTTTCTTTATTCTTCTCAATTAGCCTTGGATATATCTGGTGTTGCTTTGTCCGTCCTAGATACATTTCCAATACATTTAATGTTGCATTTGTCTTGTACAAGTCATGCCTTAAAACAAGATTATTCAGCAAATACAACATTCTGACCAGCTCTGCACATTTTTCTTAAGGACATATCAACTCATTTTGTGATTAACAGTAAATATCTTAATAAATGCGAAAAACGTGAATCAATATATATATATATACTAAACTGCGGAAGCTCCTACACTATCAGTGCTAAAGTCAAAATGTAGTAAGCATTAGAGATGAGCGGGTTCGGTTCCCTGAGAACACCCCCGAATTTCACATCATGAGCCCGGTTCCGAGCCCGGCTCGGGTTTTCCTGCCTGACTCGGAAACCAGAACGAGGCAAAACGTCATCATCCCGTTGTCGGATTCTCGCAGGGTTTGGATTCCATATAAAGAGCCGCGTGTCGCCGCCATTTTCACTCCGGCATTGGAGAGGGGTGTGGTATGGTATGCCGGCTGACGGGCTCCCGGCGGCCAGCATACCGACGCCGGAAGCCCGACCGCTGGCATACCAACAGCGTGGCGAGTGCAAATGAACCCCTTGCGGGCTCGCTGCGCTCACCATGCTGCGGGCACGGTGGCGCGCCACGCTATTTATTCTCCCTCCAGGGGGGTCATGGACCCCTACGAGGGATAAAAGGTGTTGGTATGCCGGCTGTCGGGATTCCGGCGCCGGTATACTGTGCGCCGGGATCCCGACAGTCGGCAACCTGAAGACCACCCATTGGAGAGTGTAGCGAGAGGACGTGTCTCCGTCCTCAGTGTCCTGCATCAGTACAGTGGTAGTGTCTTGTGCTGCATCAGTCCAGTCACAGTGGTGGTGTCCTCTGCAGCCATATGTCCAGTGCTGCTGTATAAGTCCAGTTCAGTGGTGCTGTGTTGTGCTACATAAGTACAGTGGTGGTGTCTTGTGCTGCATCAGTCCAGTCACAGTGGTGGTGTCCTCTGCTGCCATATGTCCAGTGCTGCTGTATAAGTCCAGTCCATTGCATTGCAGTGCTGTGTTATCTTGCATCAGTCCAGTGGTGGTGTCCCTGTGCTGCTGTATATGTCCAGTGATACTGCCGTATATATGTCCAGTGATACTGCCTTATATGTCCAGCAGTACTGCTGTATAAATGCAGTGATACTGCCGTATATATGCCTAGTGGTACTGCCGTATATGTCCAGTGATATTGCCGTATATGTCCAGCAGTACTGCCGTATAAATCCAAGGATACTGCCTTACATGTCCGGTGGTACTGCCATATAATTCCAGTGATACTGCTGTATATGTCCAGTGGTACTGATGTATAAATCCAGTGGTACTGCCATATAATTCCAGTGGTACTGGCGTATAAGTCCAGTGATACTGACGTATAAATCCAGTCCAGTGGTACTTCCGTATAAGTCCAGTGGTACTGCCGTATAATTCCAGTGATACTGCCGTATAATTACAGTAGTACTGCCGTATAAATCCAGTGATACTGCCGTATAAATCTAGTCCAGTGGTACTGCCATATAAGTTCAGTGGTACTGCCGTATAATTCCAGTGATACTGCTGTATATGTCCAGTGGTACTGAATTATAAATCCAGTGATACTGCCGTATAAATCCAGTCCAGTGGTACTGCCGTATAATTCCAGTGATATTGCCATAAAATTCCAGTGGTACTGGCGTATAATTCCAGTGATACTGCCGTGTAAATCCAGTCCAGTGGTACTGCTGTATAACTCCAGTGATACTGCCGTATAATTCCAGTGATACTGCGATATAATTCCACTGGTACTGGCATATAAATCCAGTGATACTGCCTTATAAATCCAGTCCAGTGGTACTGCCGTATAAGTCCATTGGTTCTGCCGTATAACTCCAGTGATACTGCCGTATAATTCCAGTGATACTGCGATATAATTCCACTGGTACTGGCATATAAATCCACTGATACTGCCGTATAAATCCAGTCCAGTGGTACTGCCGTATAACTCCATTGGTACTGCCGTATAATTCCAGTGATACTGCCGTATAATTCCAGTGATACTGCCGTATAATTCCTCTGGTACTGGCGTATAAGTCCAGTGATACTGCCGTATAATTCCAGTGATACTGCCGTATAATTCCTCTGGTACTGGCGTATAAGTCCAGTGATACTGCCGTATAAATCCAGTCCAGTGGTACTGCCGTATAATTCCTGTGAAACTGCGATATATTTGCACTGGTACTGGCATATAAATCCAGTGATACTGCCGTATAAATCCAGTCCAGTGGTACTGTCGTATAAATCCATTGGTACTGCCGTATAATTCCAGTGATACTGCCGTATAATTCCACTGGTACTGGCGTATAAATCCAGTGATACTGCCATATAAATCCAGTCCAGTGGTACTGCCGTATAATTCCTGTGATACTGCCATAGAATTCCAGTGATAGTGGCGTATAATTCAATTGGCAATGGCATATAAATCCAGTGATACTGCAGTAAAAATTTAGTCCAATGGTACTGCCGTATAAATCCAGTGGTACTGCCGTATAAGTCCAGTGGTACTGCCGTATAATTCCAGTAGTACCGGTGTATAAATTAGAGATGAGCGGGTTCGGTTCTCCGAGATCCGAACCCCCCGCGAACTTCACCTATTTTACATGGGTCCGAGGCAGCCTCGGATTTTCCCGCCTTGCTCGGTTAACCCGAATGCGCCCTAACATCATCATCCCACTGTCGGATTCTCGCGAGATTCGTATTCTATATAAAGAGCCGCACATCGCCGCCATTTTCACTCGTGCATTGGAGATTGAACGGAGAGGACGTGGCTGCGTTCTCTCCCTGAAAAGCTCTGTATCTGTGCTCAGTGTGCTGCAAATATCTGTGCTCAGTGTGCTGAAAATATCTACGTTCTCTGCCTGAAAATGCTCCATATCTGTGCTCAGTGTGCTGCAAATATCTGTGCTCAGTGTGCTCAGTGTGCTGCATTGTGGGCACCACCAGTATATAATTATAGTAGTACAGTACAGCAGGCTATTGCTGTATCTTGCAGCTCTGTGTCAAGTATACTATCCATATCTGTGCTGCATTATTGTGAGCAGTATATAGTAGGACAGTGCAGCATTTTGGTGACCAGCAGTATACATATAGTACAGTACAGTAGGCCATTGCTGTATCTTGCAGCTCTGTGTCAAGTATACTATCCATATCTGTGCTGCATTATTGTGAGCAGTATATAGTAGGACAGTGCAGCATTTTGGTGACCAACAGTATACATATAGTATAGTACAGTAGGCCATTGCTGTATCTTGCAGCTCTGTGTCAAGTTTACTATCCATATCTGTGCTGCATTATTGTGAGCAGTATATAGTAGGACAGTGCAGCATTTTGGTGACCAGCAGTATACATATAGTACAGTACAGTAGGCCATGGCTGTATCTTGCAGCTCTTTGTCAAGCATTCTATCCATATCTGTGCTGCATTATTGTGAGCAGTATATAGTAGGACAGTGCAGCATTTTGGTGACCAGCAGTATACATATAGTACAGTACAGTAGGCCATTGCTATTGATATATTACTGGCATATAATTCCACACATTAAAAAATGGAGAACAAAAATGTGGAGGGTAAAATAGGGAAAGATCAAGATCCACTTCCACCTCGTGCTGAAGCTGCTGCCAATAGTCATGGCCGAGACGATGAAATGCCATCAACGTCGTCTGCCAAGGCCGATGCCCAATGTCATAGTAGAGAGCATGTAAAATCCAAAAAACTAAAGTTCAGTAAAATTACCCAAAAATCAAAATTAAAAGCGTCTGAGGAGAAGCGTAAACTTGCCAATATGCAATTTACAACACAGAGTGGCAAGGAACGGCTGAGGCCCTGGCCAGGATTCTGATGGTGAGGTGGTTTGTTTAAGTCAGGCACCCGGGGAGACACCTGTTGTCCGTGGGATGAATATGGCCATTGACATGCCTGGTCAAATTACAAAAAAAAATCACCTCTTCGGTGTGGAATTATTTTAACAGAAATGCGGACAACAGGTGTCAAGCCGTGTGTTGCCTTTGTCAAGCTGTAATAAGTAGGGGTAAGGACGTTAACCACCTAGGAACATCCTCCCTTATATGTCACCTGGAGCGCATTCATCAGAAGTCATTGACAAGTTCAAAAACTTTGGGTGACAGCGGAAGCAGTCCACTGACAACTAAATCCCTTCCTCTTGTACCCAAGCTCCTGCAAACCACACCACCAACTCCCTCAGTGTCAATTTCCTCCTTAGACAGGAACGCCAATAGTCCTGCAGGCCATGTCACTGGAAAGTCTGATGAGTCCTCTCCTGACTGGGATTCCTCCGATGCATCCTTGAGTGTAACGCCTACTGCTGCTGGCACTGCTGTTGTTGTTGCTGCTGGGAGTCGATCGTCATCCCAGAGGCGAAGTCGGAAGACCACTTGTACTACTTCCAGTAAGCAATTGACTGTCCAACAGTCCTTTGCGAGGAAGATGAAATATCACAGCAGTCATCCTGCTGCAAAGCGGATAACTCAGGCCTTGACAGCTGTGTTGGTGTTAAACGTGTGTCCGGTATACTCCGTTAGTTCACAGGGACTTAGAGAAATGCTTGAGGTATTGTGTCCCAGGTACCAAATACCATCTAGGTTCCACTTCTCTAGGCAGGCGATACAGAGAATGTACACAGACGTCAGAAAAAGACTCACCAGTGTCCTAAAAAATGCAGTTGTACCCAATGTCCACTTAACCACGGACATGTGGACAAGAGGAGCAGGGCAGACTCAGGACTATATGACTGTGACAGCCCACTGGGTAGATGTATTGCCTCCCACAGCAAGAACAGCAGCGGCGGCACCAGTAGCAGCATCTCGCAAACGCCAACTCGTTCCTAGGCAGGCTACGCTTTGTATCACCGCTTTCCATAAGAGGCACACAGCTGACAACCTCTTACGGAAACTGAGGAACATCATCGAAGAATAGCTTACCCCAATTGGTCTCTCCTGGGGATTTGTGACATCGGACAACGCCACCAATATTGTGCGTGCATTACATGTGGGCAAATCCAGCACGTCCCATGTTTTGCACATACATTGAATTTGGTGGTGCAGTATTTCTTTAAAGACAACAGGGGCGTGCAAGAGATGCTGTCGGTGTCCCGAAGAATTGCGGACCACTTTCGGCATTCAGCCACCGTGTACCGGAGACTGGAGCACCAGCAAACACTCCTGAACCTGCCCCGCCATCATCTGAAGCAAGAGGTGGTAACGAAGTGGAATTCAACCCTCTATATGCTTCAGAGGATGGAGGAGCAGCAAAAGGCCATTCAAGTCTCTACATCTGCCTATGATATAGGCAAAGGAGGGGGAATGCACCTGACTCAAGTGCAGTGGAGAATGATTTCAACATTGTGCAAGGTTCTGCAACCCTTTGAACTTGCCACACGTGAAGTCAGTTCAGACACTGCCAGCCTGAGTCAGGTCATTCCCCTCATCAGGCTTTTATAGAAGCAGCTGGAGAGATTGAAGGAGGAGCTAAAACGGAGCGATTCTGGTAGGCATGTGGGACTTGTGGATGGAGCCCTTAATTCGCTTAACCAGGATTCACGGGTGGTCAATCTGTTGAAATCAGAGCACTACATTTTGGCCACCGTGCTCGATCCTAGGTTTAAAGCCTACATTGTATCTCTCTTTCCGGCAGACACAAGTCTGTACATGTTCAAAGACCTGCTGGTGAGACACTTGTCAACTCAAGCGGAACATGACCCGTCAACAGCTCCTCCTTCACATTCTCCCGCAACTGGGGCTGCGAGGAAAAGGCTAAGAACTCTGAGCCCACCCGCTGGCGGTGATGCAGGGCAGTCTGGAGCGAGTGCTGACATCTGGTCCGGACTAAAGGACCTGCCAACGATTACTGACATGTCGTCTACTGTCACTTCATATGATTCTGTCACCATTGAAAGAATGGTGGAGGATTATATGAGTGACCGCATCCAAGTAGGCACGTCAGACTGTCAGTACGTATACTGGCAGGAAAAAGAGGCAATTTGGAGGCCCTTGCACAAACTGGCTTTATTTTACCTAAGTTGCCCCCCTCCAGTGTGTACTCCGAAAGAGTGTTTAGTGCAGCCGGTCACCTTGTCAGCGATCGGCGTACGAGGTTACTTCCAGAAAATGTGGAGAAGATGATGTTCATCAAAATGAATTATAATCAATTCCTCCGTGGAGATATTCACCATCAATTGCCTCCAGAAAGTACACAGGGACCTGAGATGGTGGATTCCAGTGGGGACGAATGAATACTCTGTGAGGAGGGGGATGTACACAGTGAAAGGGGTGAGGAATCGGAGGATGATGATGAGGTGGACATCTTGCCTCTGTAGAGCCAGTTTGAGCAAGGAGAGATTGATTGCTTCTTTTTTTGGTGGGGACCCAAACCAACCAGTCATTTCAGCCACAGTCGTGTGGCAGACCCTGTGGCTGAAATGATGGGTTTGTTAAAGTGTGCATGTCCTGTTTAATGTTTATACAACATAAGGGTGGGTGGGAGGGCCTAAGGACAATTCCATCTTGCACCTCTGCTTTTTTTTATTTATATTTGCATCATGTGATGTTTGGGGACAATTTTTTTAAGTGCCATCCTGTCTGACACTGCAGTGCCAATCCTAGATGGGCCAGGTGTTTGTGCCGCCCACTTGGGTCACTTAGCTTAGTCATCCAGCGACCTTGGTGCAAATTTTAGGACTAAAAATAATATTGTGAGGTGTTCAGAATAGACTGGAAATGAGTGGAAATTATGGTTATTGAGGTTAATAATACTATAGGATCAAAATTACCCCCAAATTCTGTGATTTAAGCTGTTTTTGAGGGGTTTTTGAAGAAAACCACCTGAATCCAAAACACACCCGAATCCGACAAAAAAATTTTCAAGGAGGTTTTGCCAAAACGCGTCCGATTCCAAAACACGGCCGCAGAATCGAATCCAAAACCAAAACACGAAAAATTTCCGGTGCACATCTCTAGTATAAATCCAGTGATACTGACGTTTAAATCCAGTCCAGTGGTACTGCCGTATAATTCCTGTGATACTGCTGTATAAATCCAGTGATACTACCATATAATTCAAGTGGCAATGGCATATAAATCCGGTGATACTGCCTTATAAATCTAGTCCAATGGTACTGCCATATAAGTCCAGTGGTACTGCCGTATAATTCCAGTCACACTGCCATATAGTTCCAGTGGTACTGGCATATAAATCCAGTCCAATGGTACTGCCTGATAAATCAAGTGGTACTGCCGTATAATTCCATAATTCCAGTGATACTGCCGTATAATTCCAGTGGTACTGGCGTATAAGTCCAGTGATACTGACGTATAAATCCAGTCCAATGGTACTGCCGTATATGTCCAGTGGTACAGCCGTATAATTACAGTGATACTGCCATATAATTCCATTGATACTGCCGTATAATTACAGTGGTACTGTCGTATAATTCCAGTGATACTGCCGAAATATGCCCAATAGTACTGACGTATAAGTCCAGTGATACTGCCGTATAAATCTGCTGCGGTCGTACGTGGGAGCGAGGCTTGGTAAGTATGGTGTTTGTTTGTTTTTTAAATATGATTCAGTGTAAAAGGCGCTGGTACTGGGAGCAAACTACAATGGGGCAAACTATGAGGGGGCAAACTAGAAAGGGGCTAACTACTGGATGCAAATTACTGGGGGCAAACTAGACAGGGGCTAACTACTGGGGGCAAATTACTGGAGGCAAACAAGACAGGGGCTAACTACTGGGGGCAAACCAGACGGGCTAACTACAAGGGGGCAAGCTACAAGGGGGCAAACTTTGAGGGGGCAAGTTACGGGGGGCTAACTACAAGGGGGCAAGCTACAAGGGGGCAAACTACAGGTGGGCATTACTACTGGGGGTAAACTACAAGGGGGCTAAACTACTGGGGGCATAACTACAGGGGCTAAACTAATGGGGGCTTTACTACAGGGGGGCATTACTACTGGGAGCATTACTACAAGGGGGCAAACTACAAGGGGGCAAATCTACTGGGGGTATAACTACAGGGGCATTACTACTGGGGGCTAAACTACAAGGGGGCAAACTACTGGGGGCTAAACTACAGGGGCTAAGCAACTGGGGGCATAACTACAGGGGGGCTAAACTACTGGGGGCATTACTAACGGGCCAAACTACATGGGGGCTAAACTACTGGGGCCATAACTGCAGGGGATAAACTACAAGGGGCATTACCACTTGGGGCTAAACTACAGGGGGGGATAAACTACATGGGGCAAACTACATGAGGGCTAAACTACTGGGGGCATTACCACGGGGGAGGGTATACTACTGGGGTCATAACTGCAGGGGTATTACCACTGGGGGCATAACTACAGGGGCTAAACTACAGGGGGCTTTACTACAGGCGACATTACTACTGGGGGCAATACTACACGGGCATTACCATTAAGGGTATTACTAATGAGGGTGTTGTAAAGGAGGCACTTCATAAGGGGCGTCACTCCTGGGAACATAAGGGGCACTACTACTGGGGACATTGCATAAGGGGAACCACTACTATGGGCTCTATATAAGGGGCACTACCACTGTGGGCACTACCAGTACAGTGGACATTGCATAAGGAGTACTACTACTGTGGGCATTGATAAGGGGCGCTACTGCTGTGGGCATTATGTGTATTACGGGGTGCTACTACTGTGGGCATTACGTGTATTAGGGGTGCTTCTACTGTGGGCATTATTACTATTGTGTGACCATGCCCCTTTCTTTTTGAGACCACGCCCCCTTTTCGGCCTACGGCGCGCGCAATACCTTTATTGCATGGGCGCTTGGGGGAGAGGGGGGAGTTCCACCACCTCTCTAGGACCACTTTAAGCACTGGTGGGGCCTTCACCCAGAGGTGCTCACAGAGGTGACAAGTCTTTGGGGCGTACCTCAAATAGACATGATGGCCTCCTGCCTCAACAAGAATCTTCGGAGGTACTGTTCCAGGTCGAGAGACACTCAGGCAATGGTGGTGGACGCCCTGGTAACTCCGTGGGTGTTCCAGTGAGTGTATGTGTTCGCTCCACTACCACTCATCCCAAGGATTCTCAAACTAATAAAAAAAAACAAGAGTTCAGGTGATCCTCATTGCTCCTGACTGGCCAAGAAGGGCTTGGTACGCGGATCTTCTGGAGATATTGCTGGAAGATCCAAGGCCTCTTCCTCTTCGCGAGGACCTTCTGCAACAGGGGCCGTTTGCTTAAAGACTTACCATGGCTATGTTTGACAGCATGGAGGTTGAACGCCAGATCTTAGCTCGGAAGGGCATTCCGAACAAGGTTATTTCTGCCCTGATACCGGCTAGGAAAGGAGTAACGTCTAAACATTATCATCGAATTTGGAAAAGTACGTGTCTTGGTGTGAATCCAAGAAGTTTCCTACGGAGGAGTTTCAACTAGGGCGGTTTATCTTCTTTCTGCAAGCAGGTGTGGATGTGGGCCTGCGTTTGGGCTCCATAAAATACCAGATTTCGGCCTTGTCCATTTTCTTACAGAAACAATTGGCTATCCTCCCTGAGGTTCAGACTTTCTTGAAAGGGGTTCTGCACATCCAGCCTCCCTTTGTACCTCCTATGCACTTTGCAGTGGCGTGCGGTGAGGTCAGTGACTGGTGAGGCACTGCAGCCATAATGTCCACCGAGTCCCGCCGATGACCCCTACCACCGCCAAGTCAAAGCCTGCTACTGCCCCCAAGCCGATGCCCAATACCACCACCACAAATGGCCTCTGCTCAAGCCTTTGGCCGCCACCTTCCTGCCCTGTCTCCCTCCATTGCCACCCTCCTGCTCTGTCTCCCTCCAGTGCCACCATCCTGCCCTGTCTCCTTCCACACCACCATCCTGCCCTGTCTCCCTCCACGCCAGCATCCTGCCCTGTCTCCCTTCATATCAGCATCCTGCCCTGTCTCCTTCCAGCGCCACCATCCTTCCCTGTCTCCTTTTACGCCACCATCCTTCCCCGTCTCCCTCCACGCCAGCGTCCTGCACTGTCTCCTTCTACGCCGCCATGCTGCTGTATCTCCCTCCAGTGCCACCATCCTTCCCCGTCTCCCTCCACGCCACCATCCTGCCCTGTCTCCCTCCACACCACCATCCAGCCCGGTCTCCTTCTACGCCACCATCCTTCCCCGTCTCCCTCCACGCCAGTGTCCTGCCCTGTCTCCTTCTACGCCACCATCCTGCCCTGTCTCCCTCCAGTATCACCATCCTTCCCCGTCTCCCTCCACGCCAGCGTCCTGCCCTGTCTCCTTCTACGCCACCATGCTGCCGTATCTCCCTCCAGTGCCACCATCCTGCCCTGTCTCCCTCCATGCCAGCATCCTGCCCTGTCTCCCTCCATGCCAGCGTCCTGCCCTGTCTCCTTCTACGCCACCATCCTTCCCCGTCTCCCTCCACGCCAGTGTCCTGCCCTGTCTCCTTCTACGCCACCATACTGCCCTGTCTCCCTCCAGTGCCACCATCCTTCCCCGTCTCCCTCCACGCCAGCATCCTGCCCTGTCTCCTTCTACGCCACCATGCTGCCGTATCTCCCTCCAGTGCCACCATCCTGCCCTGTCTCCCTCCACGCCAGCATCCTGCCCTGTCTCCCTCCACGCCAGCGTCCTGCCCTGTCTCCTTCTACGCCATCATCCTTCCCTGTCTCCCTCTATGCCAGCATCCTGCCCTGTCTCCCTCCACGCCAGCATACTGCCCTGTCTCCCTCCACGCCAGCGTCCTGCCCTGTCTCCTTCTACGCCATCATGCTGCAGTGTCTCCCTCCAGTGCCACCATCCTGCCCTGTCTCCTTCCACACCACCATCCTGCCCTGTCTCCCTCCATGCCACCATCCTGCCCTGTCTCCTTCCACACCACCATCCTGCCCTGTCTCCCTCCATGCCACCATCCAGCCCTGTCTCCTTCCACACCCCCATCCTGCCCTGTCTCCCTCCATGCCAGCGTACTGCCCTGTCTCCTTCTATGCCACCATCCTTCCCTGTCTCCCTCCACGCCAGCGTACTGCCCTGTCTCCTTCTATGCCACCATCCTTCCCTGTCTCCCTCTATGCCAGCGTCCTTCCCTGTCTCCCTCCACGCCAGCATCCTGCCCTGTCTCCCTCCATGCCACCATCCTGCCCTGTCTCCTTCCACACCACCATCCTGCCCTGTCTCCCTCCATGCCACCATCCTGCCCTGTCTCCTTCTACGCCACCATGCTGCGCTGTCTCCCTCCATGCCAGCGTACTGCCCTGTCTCCTTCTATGCCACCACCCTTCCCTGTCTCCCTCCACGCCAGCGTACTGCCCTGTCTCCTTCTACGCCACCATCCTTCCCTGTCTCCCTCTATGCCAGCGTCCTTCCCTGTCTCCCTCCACGCCAGCATCCTGCCCTGTCTCCCTCCATGCCACCATCCTTCCCTGTCTCCTTCTACGCCACCATGCTGTGCTGTCTCCCTCCATGCCAGCATCCTGCCCTGTCTCCTTCTATGCCACCATCCTTCCCTGTCTCCCTCCATGCCAGTGTACTGCCCTGTCTCCTTCTACGCCACCATCCTTCCCTGTCTCCCTCCACGCCAGCGTACTGCCCTGTCTCCTTCTATGCCACCATCCTTCCCTGTCTCCCTCCATGCCAGTGTACTGCCCTGTCTCCTTCTATGCCACCATCCTTCCCTGTCTCCCTCCACGCCAGCGTACTGCCCTGTCTCCTTCTATGCCACCATCCTTCCCTGTCTCCGTCCACGCCGGCATACTGCCCTGTCTCCTTCTATGCCACCATCCTTCCCTGTCTCCCTCCATGCCAGTGTACTGCCCTGTCTCCTTCTATGCCACCATCCTTCCCTGTCTCCGTCCACGCCAGCGTACTGCCCTGTCTCCCTCCACGCCACTAAATCTAAATCAAAGTATTTGACTCCTGGTGGGTATTTGTACAGACAACACTATTAAGCAGCATAGATTAATTATTATGGATAGTTATAACCACATTTGTATCTTGGTATTGTGAGAAATAAACAGAAACACTGTATTTAAATAAACAAAAAAAGTTTTTTTAAAGGGTTTGACTAACGTTAGGGCAGCCTTAATATGCTTTATCATGTTCTGCATGACAGCAGTGGCACACAGGGGAGATTCAAGCGACCATGTCTAAAACGCTCCCCCCTTGTGGCACCCCTCCCCCTCCCCCTTAGAAAACACAGTGGGGTAAGTACAGCTTTGCATCTAGACTCTCGCTGGGAGGCACACTGCTGTAACGGCACCACAAAAAACCTAAGCCTAGCGGGATCCTACCGCATTTGACTGTCTTCACCTCCCCCTTCCGCACTGTAGCGGCTAAATGTCACAGCAAGTGAATGTCGCGGCCACCCCTTCCCCACCGCAACCCTCCCAGACAGTAACTCACCAACTTGTATTCTCTTGTAACCTCTCTGGACAGCAGCGCACCTCACTTCTGGCTTTACGGCTCCTCTCACTGACCGTGTGACGTAACGTGTCACACAGGGCTGGTGCTAGGGTGTTCGGCGCCGCCCTGCAAACTATAAATTTTCCCCTCCCATAATTTACAAAGGGACAGCGCGTGTCGAAAAAGGGATGTGGTCTCACAGGGAAGGGGCATGGCCACTCAATTGTACCCCCATTTTAACACCCCAGTAGTGGGGCTGCTTACACATAACACCCCAGTTGTAGCACCGCTTACACATAACCCCAGTAGTAGCGCCGCTTACACATAATGACCCCAGTAGTAGCGCAGCTTATACGTAACGCCCCAGTAGTAGCGCAGCTTATACGTAACGCCCCAGTAGTAGCGCAGCTTACACTTATGCCCCAGTAGTAACTCAGCTTAAACGTAACACCCCAGTAGTTGCGCAGCTTACACGTAATGCCCCAGTAGTAGCGCAGCTTCCACGTAATGCCCCAGTAGTAGCGCAGCTTCCACGTAACGCCCCAGTAGTAACGCAGCTTACACGTAATGCCCCAGTAGTAGCGCTGCTTACACGTAATGCCCCAGCAGTAGCGCAGCTTACCCATAACGCCCCAGTAGTAACGCAGCTTACACGTAAAGCCCACAGTAGTAGCGCTGCTTACACGTAACGCCCCAGTAATAGCGCTGTTTACACGTAATGCCCCAACAGTAGCGCAGCTTTCCTGTAACGCCCCAGTATTAGCGCCGCTTACACGTAATGAACCCAGTAGTAGCGCAGTTTACACATAACGCCCCAGTAGTAGCGCAGCTTACATGTAACACCCCAGTAGTAGCGCAGCTTACACATAACGCCCCAGTAGTAGCGCAGCTTACACATAACGCCCCAGTAGTAGCACAGCTTTCATGTAACGCCCCAGTAGTAGTGCAGCTTACATGTAACGCCCCAGTGGTAGCGCAGCTTACACGTAACGCCCCAGTAATAGCGCTGCTTACATGTAACGCCCCAACAGTAGCGCAGCTTTCCCGTAACGGCCCAGTAGTAGCACAGCTTACATGTCACGCCCCAGTAGTAGAGCTGCTTACACGTAATAGCGCTGCTTACACGTAACGCCCCAACAGTAGCGCAGCTTTCCCGTAACGCCCCAGTAGTAGCGCAGCTTACATGTAACGCCCACAGAAGTGCAGTTTATTCATATTCCCCCCCCTCCCCGCACACATACATAAATGTACATACACAAACGCGCACACACACACTTTCTCACTTACAGTACTCTCCCTGGCTGGCAGGATCTGGAGCAGCATATCCTCCTCTGTGGCTGCAGTCTGATGGTCCCTTGTAGCTCCACCCCCTCCACCCATGTAGCCCCGCCCCTCCATCCATGTAGCCCCGCCCCCTCTATACGATCAGTCACTGCATTGTCACAGGATGGAAGGGGGAGAAGAGAGGAGGCTTTCAGCGGGGAGCGCGGGCCTGGTGTCACACGCAGCATGACACAGTGCAGACTGCAGAGGAGAGGGAATTGCTGCCCCTCCTCCCTCTCGGGTCGGACTAAACTTGGTAGCAGCTACTGGGGGACGGGCAGGTATGTAAATGTTCTCTAGTCTAAACATAATAGTTGCTGCACGCCCCCGGAATCGCCCACAGGCCAATCACATGGGACTCAGTGACAGGGGCGTGCCTGCATGTGCTTGCTGTCAGCACGCCCCTGTGAATGTGGCACTGCTAGAGGTGCCGCTTCTAGTGTTTTTTTTTTTTTTAATGGGGTATGACTGCCCTGTGGCTGGCCCCGCCCCCCGCTTCCGGACCTGTATCACTGACAGCGGGAGGCACCGAGAACGGTGCCTCCAAAACATGTTTAGAAATGTTTTTTAGTAGGTAAAAAATTATTAAAATAATGCAAAGGCTAAAGTTCATACTTATAACACAAAATATGTGTCATAAGTATGTTCTTTGTATTATTTTAATAATTAATGACAGGGGAGGCACTGCCTCCCCTGACTGCACGTCCCTGGCACTTTGGGATCTTAATGTGGTACTGCAGTTCCTTCAGTCGGATTGGTTCGAACCATTACAGGAGGTTGATGTCAAATTTCTTACTTGTAAGGCGGTCACACTATAGGCATTGGCATCTGCTAGACATGTGTCGGAATTGGGGCATTGTCCTGCAAGAGCCCCTACTTGATTTTCCATGAAGATAGAGCTGAGCTCAGGACGCGTCAGCAATTTCTTCCGAAGGTTGTGTCGGCTTTTCATATCAACCAACCTATTATGGTGCCAGTGGCTACTGACTCCTCAATTACTTAAAAATCATTAGATGTTGTAAGGGCTTTGAAGATTTATGTCAAGAGAACTTCTCGTCACATAAAGTCGGACGCTCTGTTTGTCCTTTATGATCCCAACAAGGTTGGGTGTCCTGCTTCTAAGTAGACGATTTCTGGCTGTATCAGGTTTACTATCCAGCATGCTTATTCTACAGCAGGCTTGCCGTGTCCAAAATCTGTTAAGGCCCACTCTACTCGTAAAGTGGGTTCTTCCTGGGCAGCTGCCCGGGGTGTCTCGGCTTTACAACTTTGCCGAGCGGCTACTTGGTCAGGATCGAACACGTTTGCTAAGTTCAACAAGTTCGATACTTTGGCCTCTGAGGACCTAAAGTTTGGTCAATCGGTTCTCCCTTCCGTACTGGGAGCTTTGGTACATCCCCGTGGTACTAATGTGGACCCCAGCATCCTCTAAGACAAGCATTCCCAACCACGGTCCTCAAGGCACACTAACAGTGCAGGTTTTAGTGATATCCAGGCTTCAGCACAGGTGACTTAATTAGTAGCTCAGTTATTTTGATTTAACCATCTGTGCTGCAGCCTGGATATCACTAAAACCTGCACTGTTGGTGTGCCTTGAGGACCGTGGTTGGGAATGCCTGCTCTAGGACGTAAGAGAAAATAGGATTTTAATTAACTACCGGTAAATCCTTTTCTCGTAATCCATAGAGGATGCTGCGCTTCGTTTTCCTGCATTTGTTATTTAGTTAAGTATTGCATTGTTACTTGGTTAAGTACTGCATTGTTACTTGGTTAAGTACTGTTGTTCAGCCGTTGCTGACTTGTTTCAAGCTGGTTAGCTTGGTTTTCTGTCGTTAAGAGTGAGCTGGTGTAAATCTCATCACTATCTGTGTATTTCCTTCTCTCGAAGTATGTCCGTCTCCTTGGGCACAGTTTCTAGACTTAGTCTGGTAGGAGGGGCATAGAGGGAGGAGCCAGCCCACACTATTAAACTCTTAAAGTGCCCATGGCTCCCAAGAGACCTGTCTATACCCCATGGTACTAATGTGGACCCCAGCATCCTCTACAGACTATGAGAAAAGGATTTACCAGTAGGTTATTAAAATCCTATGTTCACCCCTGCCTTACCACAAATGGGACAAGTACATTTTGAAGCCTACGTGTCTAGCTGCTGACAGTTACATTTCAATCAGGAAAGTACCAAAAAATAGAACTGTGTTTTTCACTTAAAAGGTCATACAAAGTGCAAAACCTTCCACTTGTTCCAATATCAGCTCTGAGCTGAAAAAATTTAAACAGTTTATCAAATGTCAATGAGACATATTAAAACATGGAGTCTATGAACAAAAATGGCTTCCATCTTTATCACTGGTGAGATGACAGTGGAAGACATCATGTTACCATCACATGAACTCTTCTGTCAGTGGTGTCAGTGCCGTCACAGAGCTTTACGGTACCCTGTGCTGGCCACTTGAAAGAACAGCGCTGCCCACAGCATCCTCAGGCTATACAGGCTGCAGAGTGCGTGTTTGGAGCATCCAAAAGATGCTCTGGGGTGGCACTGCAGTAGCGATACTTGCTGCAGGTGCCCTTACCGGTACCCAGCTAGCCACATCGCAGGGACCGTGGGGCTGGTCAGGAGCCCCCACTAAGCCTGAAGACACCTACACCTCCCAGGTCAGCATCTATATAAAGTGCAGTGCACTGGGCCCCTTCTCAAGGAGTGGACGTCACAATTTTAGAAAGGAAGGCTTGGTGGTACCCGGATTGCCCATGGCTTTGTGTGTGAGCCACAGTCTGGAAGGATGTGGTATGCGTGACCAGCGATCAGCATTCCGACACCGGGATCCAGGCAGTGGAATCCTGGGGGGGTTTGGTCGCTGCGCTGCGGTTGCCACAGGTTCTATTCCCACTCTATGGGTGTCATGGGCAACCACAAGTGGGAAAAGTCCCTGTTGGTCGGCATGTGAGGGGGCGGGATGTGAGAGAGGTTATGTGACTGTTGGTCTCCTGAAAGCCGGTCACATGACTACATCCCATCTGGAATGGGAATGGTGATCAGTGCTCATTAGTTTCCATGGTAAGGAAATAACTAATTCTGTATTAGACCATGTAATATGAGAACACTCTGCCTCTCTGAAATACTAGTATCCTGGTGCTACTGGGTGTATCTAAATCCGTTATATTGAGTGAACTACTGTATCTACACTTCATTTCATTAATTAGATATAGAGAAATTACATTTTTCCCAAGTAGATTTGGGTCTGTGATTAAAAATATAAAGCATGTCTGGACCTTCTGTACTCATTGTTTTAAGTTTTAGTGCTAAAGTCAAAATGTATAGTAAGCATTAGAGATGAGCGGGTTCGGTTCCCTGAGAACACCCCCGAATTTCACATCATGAGCCCGGTTCCGAGCCCGGCTCGGGTTTTCCTGCTTGACTCGGAAACCAGAACGAGGCAAAACGTCATCATCCCGCTGTCGGATTCTCGCAGGGTTTGGATTCCATATAAAGAGCCGCGTGTCGCCGCCATTTTCACTCCGGCATTGGAGAGGGGTGTGGTATGGTATGCCAGCTGACGGGCTCCCGGCGGCCAGCATACCGACGCCGGAAGCCCGACCGCTGGCATACCAACAGCGTGGCGAGTGCAAATGAACCCCTTGCGGGCTCGCTGCGCTCACCATGCTGCGGGCACGGTGGCGCGCCACGCTATTTATTCTCCCTCCAGGGGGGTCATGGACCCCTACGAGGGAGAAAAGGTGTTGGTATGCCGGCTGTCGGGATTCCGGCGCCGGTATACTGTGCGCCGGGATCCCGACAGTCGGCAACCTGAAGACCACCCATTGGAGAGTGTAGCGAGAGGACGTGTCTCTGTGCTCAGTGTCCTGCATCAGTACAGTGGTAGTGTCTTGTGCTGCATCAGTCCAGTCACAGTGGTGGTGTCCTCTGCAGCCATATGTCCAGTGCTGCTGTATAAGTCCAGTTCAGTGGTGCTGTGTTGTGCTACATAAGTACAGTGATAGTGTCTTGTGCTGCATCAGTCCAGTCACAGTGGTGGTGTCCTCTGCTGCCATATGTCCAGTGCTGCTGTATAAGTCCAGTCCATTGCATTGCAGTGCTGTGTTATCTTGCATCAGTCCAGTGGTGGTGTCCCTGTGCTGCTGTATATGTCCAGTGATACTGCCGTATATATGTCCAGTGATACTGCCTTATATGTCCAGCAGTACTGCTGTATAAATGCAGTGATACTGCCGTATATATGCCTAGTGGTACTGCCGTATATGTCCAGTGATATTGCCGTATATGTCCAGCAGTACTGCCGTATAAATCCAAGGATACTGCCTTACATGTCCGGTGGTACTGCCATATAATTCCAGTGATACTGCTGTATATGTCCAGTGGTACTGATGTATAAATCCAGTGGTACTGCCGTATAATTCCAGTGGTACTGGCGTATAAGTCCAGTGATACTGACGTATAAATCCAGTCCAGTGGTACTTCCGTATAAATCCAGTGGTACTGCCGTATAATTCCAGTGATACTGCCGTATAATTACAGTAGTACTGCCGTATAATTACAGTGATACTGCTGTATATGTCCAGTGGTACTGGTTTATAAATCCAGTGATACTGCCGTATAAATCCAGTCCAGTGGTACTGCCGTATAATTCCAGTGATATTGCCATAAAGTTCCAGTGGTACTGGCGTATAATTCCAGTGATACTGCCGTGTAAATCCAGTCCAGTGGTACTGCCGTATAACTCCAGTGATACTGCCGTATAATTCCAGTGATACTGTGATATAATTCCACTGGTACTGGCATATAAATCCAGTGATACTGCCTTATAAATCCAGTCCAGTGGTACTGCCGTATAACTCCATTGGTACTGCCGTATAATTCCAGTGATACTGCCGTATAATTCCAGTGATACTGCCGTATAATTCCTCTGGTACTGGCGTATAAGTCCAGTGATACTGCCGTATAAATCCAGTCCAGTGGTACTGCCGTATAATTCCTGTGATACTGCGATATAATTCCACTGGTACTGGCATATAAATCCAGTGATACTGCCGTATAAATCCAGTCCAGTGGTACTGTCGTATAAATCCATTGGTACTGCCGTATAATTCCAGTGATACTGCCGTATAATTCCACTGGTACTGGCGTATAAATCCAGTGATACTGCCATATAAATCCAGTCCAGTGGTACTGCCGTATAATTCCTGTGATACTGCCATAGAATTCCAGTGATAGTGGCGTATAATTCAATTGGCAATGGCATATAAATCCAGTGATACTGCAGTAAAAATTTAGTCCAATGGTAATGCCGTATAAATCCAGTGGTACTGCCGTATAATTCCAGTAGTACCGGTGTATAAATTAGAGATGAGCGGGTTCGGTTCTCCGAGATCCGAACCCCCCGCGAACTTCACCTATTTTACATGGGTCCGAGGCAGCCTCGGATTTTCCCGCCTTGCTCGGTTAACCCGAATGCGCCCTAACATCATCATCCCACTGTCGGATTCTCGTGAGATTCGTATTCTATATAAAGAGCCGCACATCGCCGCCATTTTCACTCGTGCATTGGAGATTGAACGGAGAGGACGTGGCTGCGTTCTCTCCCTGAAAAGCTCTGTATCTGTGCTCAGTGTGCTGCAAATATATATGCTCAGTGTGCTGCAAATATCTGTGCTCAGTGTGCTGAAAATATCTACGTTCTCTGCCTGAAAATGCTCCATATCTGTGCTCAGTGTGCTGCAAATATCTGTGCTCAGTGTGCACAGTGTGCTGCATTGTGGGCACCACCAGTATATAATTATAGTAGTACAGTACAGCAGGCCATTGCTGTATCTTGCAGCTCTGTGTCAAGTATACTATCCATATCTGTGCTGCATTATTGTGAGCAGTATATAGTAGGACAGTGCAGCATTTTGGTGACCAGCAGTATACATATAGTACAGTACAGTTGGCCATTGCTGTATCTTGCAGCTCTGTGTCAAGTATACTATCCATATCTGTGCTGCATTATTGTGAGCAGTATATAGTAGGACAGTGCAGCATTTTGGTGACCAACAGTATACATATAGTATAGTACAGTAGGCCATTGCTGTATCTTGCAGCTCTGTGTCAAGTTTACTATCCATATCTGTGCTGCATTATTGTGAGCAGTATATAGTAGGACAGTGCAGCATTTTGGTGACCAGCAGTATACATATAGTACAGTACAGTAGGCCATTGCTGTATCTTGCAGCTCTGTGTCAAGTATACTATCCATATCTGTGCTGCATTATTGTGAGCAGTATATAGTAGGACAGTGCAGCATTTTGGTGACCAACAGTATACATATAGTATAGTACAGTAGGCCATTGCTGTATCTTGCAGCTCTGTGTCAAGTTTACTATCCATATCTGTGCTGCATTATTGTGAGCAGTATATAGTAGGACAGTGCAGCATTTTGGTGACCAGCAGTATACATATAGTACAGTACAGTAGGCCATGGCTGTATCTTGCAGCTCTTTGTCAAGCATTCTATCCATATCTGTGCTGCATTATTGTGAGCAGTATATAGTAGAACAGTGCAGCATTTTGGTGACCAGCAGTATACATATAGTACAGTACAGTAGGCCATTGCTATTGATATATTACTGGCATATAATTCCACACATTAAAAAATGGAGAACAAAAATGTGGAGGGTAAAATAGGGAAAGATCAAGATCCACTTCCACCTCGTGCTGAAGCTGCTGCCAATAGTCATGGCCGAGACGATGAAATGCCATCAACGTCGTCTGCCAAGGCCGATGCCCAATGTCATAGTAGAGAGCATGTAAAATCCAAAAAACTAAAGTTCAGTAAAATTACCCAAAAATCAAAATTAAAAGCGTCTGAGGAGAAGCGTAAACTTGCCAATATGCAATTTACAACACAGAGTGGCAAGGAACGGCTGAGGCCCTGGCCAGGATTCTGATGGTGAGGTGGTTTGTTTAAGTCAGGCACCCGGGGAGACACCTGTTGTCCGTGGGATGAATATAGCCATTGACATGCCTGGTCAAATTACAAAAAAAAATCACCTCTTCGGTGTGGAATTATTTTAACAGAAATGCGGACAACAGGTGTCAAGCCGTGTGTTGCCTTTGTCAAGCTGTAATAAGTAGGGGTAAGGACGTTAACCACCTAGGAACATCCTGCCTTATATGTCACCTGGAGCGCATTCATCAGAAGTCATTGACAAGTTCAAAAACTTTGGGTGACAGCGGAAGCAGTCCACTGACAACTAAATCCCTTCCTCTTGTACCCAAGCTCCTGCAAACCACACCACCAACTCCCTCAGTGTCAATTTCCTCCTTAGACAGGAACGCCAATAGTCCTGCAGGCCATGTCACTGGAAAGTCTGATGAGTCCTCTCCTGATTGGGATTCCTCCGATGCATCCTTGAGTGTAACGCCTACTGCTGCTGGCACTGCTGTTGTTGTTGCTGCTGGGAGTCGATCGTCATCCCAGAGGCGAAGTCGGAAGACCACTTGTACTACTTCCAGTAAGCAATTGACTGTCCAACAGTCCTTTGCGAGGAAGATGAAATATCACAGCAGTCATCCTGCTGCAAAGCGGATAACTCAGGCCTTGACAGCTGTGTTGGTGTTAAACGTGTGTCCGGTATACTCCGTTAGTTCACAGGGACTTAGAGAAATGCTTGAGGTATTGTGTCCCAGGTACCAAATACCATCTAGGTTCCACTTCTCTAGGCAGGCGATACAGAGAATGTACACAGACGTCAGAAAAAGACTCACCAGTGTCCTAAAAAATGCAGTTGTACCCAATGTCCACTTAACCACGGACATGTGGACAAGAGGAGCAGGGCAGACTCAGGACTATATGACTGTGACAGCCCACTGGGTAGATGTATTGCCTCCCACAGCAAGAACAGCAGCGGCGGCACCAGTAGCAGCATCTCGCAAACGCCAACTCGTTCCTAGGCAGGCTACGCTTTGTATCACCGCTTTCCATAAGAGGCACACAGCTGACAACCTCTTACGGAAACTGAGGAACATCATCGAAGAATGGCTTACCCCAATTGGTCTCTCCTGGGGATTTGTGACATCGGACAACGCCACCAATATTGTGCGTGCATTACATGTGGGCAAATCCAGCACGTCCCATGTTTTGCACATACATTGAATTTGGTGGTGCAGTATTTTTTTAAAGACAACAGGGGCGTGCAAGAGATGCTGTCGGTGTCCCGAAGAATTGCGGACCACTTTCGGCATTCAGCCACCGTGTACCGGAGACTGGAGCACCAGCAAACACTCCTGAACCTGCCCCGCCATCATCTGAAGCAAGAGGTGGTAACGAAGTGGAATTCAACCCTCTATGTGCTTCAGAGGATGGAGGAGCAGCAAAAGGCCATTCAAGTCTCTACATCTGCCTACGATATAGGCAAAGGAGGGGGAATGCACCTGACTCAAGTGCAGTGGAGAATGATTTCAACATTGTGCAAGGTTCTGCAACCCTTTGAACTTGCCACACGTGAAGTCAGTTCAGACACTGCCAGCCTGAGTCAGGTCATTCCCCTCATCAGGCTTTTACAGAAGCAGCTGAAGAGATTGAAGGAGGAGCTAAAACGGAGCGATTCTGCTAGGCATGTGGGACTTGTGGATGGAGCCCTTAATTCGCTTAACCAGGATTCACGGGTGGTCAATCTGTTGAAATCAGAGCACTACATTTTGGCCACCGTGCTCGATCCTAGGTTTAAAGCCTACATTGTATCTCTCTTTCCGGCAGACACAAGTCTGTACATGTTCAAAGACCTGCTGGTGAGACACTTGTCAACTCAAGCGGAACATGACCCGTCAACAGCTCCTCCTTCACATTCTCCCGCAACTGGGGCTGCGAGGAAAAGGCTAAGAACTCTGAGCCCACCCGCTGGCGGTGATGCAGGGCAGTCTGGAGCGAGTGCTGACATCTGGTCCGGACTGAAGGACCTGCCAACGATTACTGACATGTCGCCTACTGTCACTTCATATGATTCTGTCACCATTGAAAGAATGGTGGAGGATTATATGAGTGACCGCATCCAAGTAGGCACGTCAGACTGTCAGTACGTATACTGGCAGGAAAAAGAGGCAATTTGGAGGCCCTTGCACAAACTGGCTTTATTTTACCTAAGTTGCCCCCCTCCAGTGTGTACTCCGAAAGAGTGTTTAGTGCAGCCGGTCACCTTGTCAGCGATCGGCGTACGAGGTTACTTCCAGTGCCAATCCTAGATGGGCCAGGTGTTTGTGCCGCCCACTTGGGTCACTTAGCTTAGTCATCCAGCGACCTTGGTGCAAATTTTAGGACTAAAAATAATATTGTGAGGTGTTCAGAATAGACTGGAAATGAGTGGAAATTATGGTTATTGAGGTTAATAATACTATAGGATCAAAATTACCCCCAAATTCTGTGATTTAAGCTGTTTTTGAGGGGTTTTTGAAGAAAACCACCTGAATCCAAAACACACCCGAATCCGACAAAAAATTTTTCAAGGAGGTTTTGCCAAAACGCGTCCGATTCCAAAACACGGCCGCAGAACCGAATCCAAAACCAAAACACGAAAAATTTCCGGTGCACATCTCTAGTATAAATCCAGTGATACTGACGTTTAAATCCAGTACAGTGGTACTGCCGTATAATTCCTGTGATACTGCCATATAATTCAAGTGGCAATGGCATATAAATCCGGTGATACTGCCTTATAAATCTAGTCCAATGGTACTGCCATATAAGTCCAGTGGTACTGCCGTATAATTCCAGTCATACTGCCATATAGTTCCAGTGGTACTGGCATATAAATCCATTCCAATGGTACTGCCTGATAAATCAAGTGGTACTGCCGTATAATTCCATAATTCCAGTGATACTGCCGTATAATTCCAGTGGTACTGGCGTATAAGTCCAGTGATACTGACGTATAAATCCAGTCCAATGGTACTGCCGTATATGTCCAGTGGTACAGCCGTATAATTACAGTGATACTGCCATATAATTCCATTGATACTGCCGTATAATTACAGTGGTACTGTCGTATAATTCCAGTGATACTGCCGAAATATGCCCAATAGTACTGACGTATAAGTCCAGTGATACTGCCGTATAAATCTGCTGCGGTTGTACGTGGGAGCGAGGCTTGGTAAGTATGGTGTTTGTTTTTTTTTAAATATGATTCAGTGTAAAAGGCGCTGGTACTGGGAGCAAACTACAATGGGGCAAACTATGAGGGGGCAAACTAGAAAGGGGCTAACTACTGGATGCAAATTACTGGGGGCAAACTAGACAGGGGCTAACTACTGGGGGCAAATTACTGGAGGCAAACAAGACAGGGGCTAACTACTGGGGGCAAACCAGATGGGCTAACTACAAGGGGGCAAGCTATAAGGGGGCAAACTTTGAGGGGGCAAGTTACTGGGGGCTAACTACAAGGGGGCAAGCTACAAGGGGGCAAACTACAGGTGGGCATTACTACTGGGGGTAAACTACAAGGGGGCTAAACTACTGGGGGCATAACTACAGGGGCTAAACTAATGGGGGCTTTACTACAGGGGGGCATTACTACTGGGAGCATTACTACAAGGGGGCAAACTACAAGGGGGCAAATCTACTGGGGGTATAACTACAGGGGCATTACTACTGGGGGCTAAACTACAAGGGGGCAAACTACTGGGGGCTAAACTACAGGGGCTAAGCAACTGGGGGCATAACTACAGGGGGCTAAACTACTGGGGGCATTACTAACGGGCCAAACTACATGGGGGCTAAACTACTGGGGCCATAACTGCAGGGGCTAAACTACAAGGGGCATTACCACTGGGGGCTAAACTACAGGGGGGGATAAACTACAAGGGGCAAACTACATGAGGGCTAAACTACTGGGGGCATTACCACGGGGAGGGTATACTACTGGGGTCATAACTGCAGGGGTATTACCACTGGGGGCATAACTACAGGGGCTAAACTACAGGGGGCTTTACTACAGGCGACATTACTACTGGGGGCAATACTACACGGGCATTACCATTAAGGGTATTACTAATGAGGGTGTTGTAAAGGAGGCACTTCATAAGGGGCGTCACTCCTGGGAACATAAGGGGCACTACTACTGGGGACATTGCATAAGGGGAACCACTACTATGGGCTCTATATAAGGGGCACTACCACTGTGGGCACTACCAGTACAGTGGACATTGCATAAGGAGTACTACTACTGTGGGCATTGTATAAGGGACGCTACTGCTGTGGGCATTATGTGTATTACGGGGTGCTACTACTGTGGGCATTACGTGTATTAGGGGTGCTACTACTGTGGGCATTATTACTATTGTGTGACCATGCCCCTTTCTTTTTGAGACCACGCCCCCTTTTCGGCCTACGGCGCGCGCAATACCTTTATTGCATGGGCGCTTGGGGGAGAGGGGGGAGTTCCACCACCTCTCTAGGACCACTTTAAGCACTGGTGGGGCCTTCACCCAGAGGTGCTCACAGAGGTGACAAGTCTTTGGGGCGTACCTCAAATAGACATGATGGCCTCCTGCCTCAACAAGAAGCTTCGGAGGTACTGTTCCAGGTCGAGAGACACTCAGGCAATGGTGGTGGACGCCCTGGTAACTCCGTGGGTGTTCCAGTGAGTGTATGTGTTCGCTCCACTACCACTCATCCCAAGGATTCTAAAACTAATAAAAAAAAACAAGAGTTCAGGTGATCCTCATTGCTCCGGACTGGCCAAGAAGGGCTTGGTACGCGGATCTTCTGGAGATATTGCTGGAAGATCCAAGGCCTCTTCCTCTTCGCGAGGACCTTCTGCAACAGGGGCCGTTTGCTTAAAGACTTTCCATGGCTATGTTTGACGGCATGGAGGTTGAACTCCAGATCTTAGCTCGGAAGGGCATTCCGAACAAGGTTATTTCTGCCCTGATACCGGCTAGGAAAGGAGTAACGTCTAAACATTATCATCGAATTTGGAAAAGTACGTGTCTTGGTGTGAATCCAAGAAGTTTCCTACGGAGGAGTTTCAACTAGGGCGGTTTATCTTCTTTCTGCAAGCAGGTGTGGATGTGGGCCTGCGTTTGGGCTCCATAAAATACCAGATTTCGGCCTTGTCCATTTTCTTACAGAAACAATTGGCTGTCCTCCCTGAGGTTCAGACTTTCTTGAAAGGGGTTCTGCACATCCAGCCTCCCTTTGTACCTCCTATGCACTTTGCAGTGGCGTGCGGTGAGGTCAGTGACTGGTGAGGCACTGCAGCCATAATGTCCACCGAGTCCCGCCGATGACCCCTACCACCGCCAAGTCAAAGCCTGCTACTGCCCCCAAGCCGATGCCCAATACCACCACCACAAATGGCCTCTGCTCAAGCCTTTGGCCGCCACCTTCCTGCCCTGTCTCCCTCCATTGCCACCCTCCTGCTCTGTCTCCCTCCAGTGCCACCATCCTGCCCTGTCTCCTTCCACACCACCATCCTGCCCTGTCTCCCTCCACGCCAGCATCCTGCCCTGTCTCCCTTCATATCAGCATCCTGCCCTGTCTCCTTCCAGCGCCACCATCCTTCCCTGTCTCCTTTTACGCCACCATCCTTCCCCGTCTCCCTCCACGCCAGCGTCCTGCCCTGTCTCCTTCTACACCACCATGCTGCCGTATCTCCCTCCAGTGCCAACATCCTTCCCACGTCTCCCTCCACGCCACCATCCTGCCCTGTCTCCCTCCACACCACCATCCAGCCTGGTCTCCTTCTACGCCACCATCCTTCCCCGTCTCCCTCCACGCCAGTGTCCTGCCCTGTCTCCTTCTACGCCACCATCCTGCCCTGTCTCCCTCCAGTGCCACCATCCTTCCCCGTCTCCCTCCACGCCAGCGTCCTGCCCTGTCTCCTTCTACGCCACCATGCTGCTGTATCTCCCTCCAGTGCCACCATCCTGCCCTGTCTCCCTCCATGCCAGCATCCTGCCCTGTCTCCCTCCATGCCAGCGTCCTGCCCTGTCTCCTTCTACGCCACCATCCTTCCCCGTCTCCCTCCACCCCAGTGTCCTGCCCTGTCTCCTCCTACGCCACCATCCTGCCCTGTCTCCCTCCAGTGCCACCATCCTTCCCCGTCTCCCTCCACGCCAGCATCCTGCCCTGTCTCCTTCTACGCCACCATGCTGCCGTATCTCCCTCCAGTGCCACCATCCTGCCCTGTCTCCCTCCACGCCAGCATCCTGCCCTGTCTCCCTCCACGCCAGCGTCCTGCCCTGTCTCCTTCTACGCCATCATCCTTCCCTGTCTCCCTCTATGCCAGCATCCTACCCTGTCTCCCTCCACGCCAGCATCCTGCCCTGTCTCCCTCCACGCCAGCGTCCTGCCTTGTCTCCTTCTACGCCATCATGCTGCAGTGTCTCCCTCCAGTGCCACCATCCTGCCCTGTCTCCTTCCACACCACCATCCTGCCCTGTCTCCCTCCATGCCACCATCCTGCCCTGTCTCCTTCCACACCACCATCCTGCCCTGTCTCCCTCCATGCCACCATCCAGCCCTGTCTCCTTCCACACCCCCATCCTGCCCTGTCTCCCTCCATGCCAGCGTACTGCCCTGTCTCCTTCTATGCCACCATCCTTCCCTGTCTCCCTCCACGCCAGCGTACTGCCCTGTCTCCTTCTATGCCACCATCCTTCCCTGTCTCCCTCTATGCCAGCGTCCTTCCCTGTCTCCCTCCACGCCAGCATCCTGCCCTGTCTCCCTCCATGCCACCATCCTGCCCTGTCTCCTTCCACACCACCATCCTGCCCTGTCTCCCTCCATGCCACCATCCTGCCCTCTCTCCTTCTACGCCACCATGCTGCGCTGTCTCCCTCCATGCCAGCGTACTGCCCTGTCTTCTTCTATGCCACCATCCTTCCCTGTCTCCCTCCACGCCAGCGTACTCCCCTGTCTCCTTCTACGCCACCATCCTTCCCTGTCTCCCTCTATGCCAGCGTCCTTCCCTGTCTCCCTCCACGCCAGCATCCTGCCCTGTCTCCCTCCATGCCACCATCCTGCCCTGTCTCCTTCTACGCCACCATGCTGTGCTGTCTCCCTCCATGCCAGTGTACTGCCCTGTCTCCTTCTATGCCACCATCCTTCCCTGTCTCCCTCCACGCCAGCGTACTGCCCTGTCTCCTTCTATGCCACCATCCTTCCCTGTCTCCCTCCATGCCAGTGTACTGCCCTGTCTCCTTCTATGCCACCATCCTTCCCTGTCTCCCTCCACGCCAGCGTACTGCCCTGTCTCCTTCTATGCCACCATCCTTCCCTGTCTCCGTCCACGCCGGCATACTGCCCTGTCTCCTTCTATGCCACCATCCTTCCCTGTCTCCCTCCATGCCAGTGTACTGCCCTGTCTCCTTCTATGCCACCATCCTTCCCTGTCTCCGTCCACGCCAGCGTACTGCCCTGTCTCCTTCTACGCCACTAAATCTAAATCAAAGTATTTGACTCCTGGTGGGTATTTGTACAGACAACACTATTAAGCAGCATAGATTAATTATTATGGATAGTTATAACCACATTTGTATCTTGGTATTGTGAGAAATAAACAGAAACACTGTATTTAAATAAACAAAAAAAGTTTTTTTAAAGGGTTTGACTAACGTTAGGGCAGCCTTAATATGCTTTATCATGTTCTGCATGACAGCAGTGGCACACAGGGGAGATTCAAGCGACCATGTCTAAAACGCTCCCCCCTTGTGGCACCCCTCCCCCCCCCCCCTTAGAAAACACAGTGGGGTAAGTACAGCTTTGCATCTAGACTCTCGCTGGGAGGCACACTGCTGTAACGGCACCACAAAAAACATAAGCCTAGCAGGATCCTACCGCATTTGACTGTCTTCACCTCCCCCTTCCGCACTGTAGCGGCTAAATGTCACAGCAAGTGAATGTCGCGGCCACCCCTTCCCCACCGCAACCCTCCCAGACAGTAACTCACCAACTTGTATTCTCTTGTAACCTCTCTGGACAGCAGCGCACCTCACTTCTGGCTTTACGGCTCCTCTCACTGACCGTGTGACGTAACGTGTCACACAGGGCTGGTGCTAGGGTGTTCGGCGCCGCCCTGCAAACTATAAATTTTCCCCTCCCATAATTTACAAAGGGACAGCGCGTGTCGAAAAAGGGATGTGGTCTCACAGGGAAGGGGCATGGCCACTCAATTGTACCCCCATTTTAAACACCCCAGTAGTGGGGTTGCTTACACATAACACCCCAGTTGTAGCACCGCTTACACATAACCCCAGTAGTAGCGCCGCTTACACATAATGACCCCAGTAGTAGCGCAGCTTATACGTAACGCCCCAGTAGTAGCGCAGCTTATACGTAACGCCCCAGTAGTAGCGCAGCTTACACTTATGCCCCAGTAGTAACTCAGCTTAAACGTAACACCCCAGTAGTTGCGCAGCTTCCACGTAATGCCCCAGTAGTAGCGCAGCTTCCACGTAATGCCCCAGTAGTAGCGCAGCTTCCACGTAACGCCCCAGTAGTAACGCAGCTTACACGTAATGCCCCAGTAGTAGCGCTGCTTACACGTAACGCCCCAGTAGTAACGCAGCTTACACGTAATGCCCCAGTAGTAGCGCTGCTTACACGTAATGCCCCAGCAGTAGCGCAGCTTACCCATAACGCCCCAGTAGTAACGCAGCTTACACGTAAAGCCCACAGTAGTAGCGCTGCTTACACGTAACGCCCCAGTAATAGCGCTGTTTACACGTAATGCCCCAACAGTAGCGCAGCTTTCCTGTAACGCCCCAGTATTAGCGCCGCTTACACGTAATGAACCCAGTAGTAGCGCAGTTTACACATAACGCCCCAGTAGTAGCGCAGCTTACATGTAACACCCCAGTAGTAGCGCAGCTTACACATAACGCCCCAGTAGTAGCGCAGCTTACACATAACGCCCCAGTAGTAGCACAGCTTACATGTAACGCCCCAGTAGTAGTGCAGCTTACATGTAACGCCCCAGTGGTAGCGCAGCTTACACGTAACGCCCCAGTAATAGCGCTGCTTACACGTAACACCCCAACAGTAGCGCAGCTTTCCCGTAATGGCCCAGTAGTAGCACAGCTTACATGTAACGCCCCAGTAGTAGAGCTGCTTACTAGAGATGAGCGGGTTCGGTTTCTCGGAAACCGAACCCCCCCGAACTTCAGCCTTTTTACACGGGTCCGAGGCAGACTCGGATCTTCCCGCCTTGCTCGGCTAACCCGAGCGCGCCCGAACGTCATCATCCCGCTGTCGGATTCTCGCGAGGCTCGTATTCTTTCGCGAGACTCGGATTCTATATAAGGAGCCGCGCGTCGCCGCCATTTTCACACGTGCATTGAGATTGATAGGGAGAGGACGTGGCTGGCGTCCTCTCCGTTTAGAGTAGAGTAGAGAGTCTAGAGACACTTGATTTACTAATTTTGGGGAGCATATTAGGACGGAGTACTACTTGCTGATAGTGTGACCAGTGACCACCAGTTTAATTAATCCGTTCTCTGCCTGAAAAAAAACGATACACAGTGTGACACAGTCACATACCATATCTGTGCTCAGCCTCAGTGTGCCCTCAGTGTGCTGCATCATCTATGTAATACTGTATATCTGACTGTGCTGAGTGCTCACTTCTCACACAGCTTAATTGTGGGGGAGACTGGGGAGCAGTTATAGCAGGAGTACATATTTTAACAGTGCACACTTTTGCTGCCAGAGTGCCACTGCCAGTGCCAGTGTGACTGACCAGTGACCACTACTACTTGCTGATAGTGTGACCAGTGACCACCAGTTTAATTAATCCGTTCTCTGCCTGAAAAAAACGATACACAGTGTGACACAGTCACATACCATATCTGTGCTCAGCCTCAGTGTGCCCTCAGTGTGCTGCATCATCTATGTAATACTGTATATCTGACTGTGCTGAGTGCTCACTGCTCACACAGCTTAATTGTGGGGGAGACTGGGGAGCAGTTATAGCAGGAGTACATATTTTAACAGTGCACACTTTTGCTGCCAGAGTGCCACTGCCAGTGCCAGTGTGACTGACCAGTGACCACTGACCACCAGTATATTGTGATTGTCTGCCTGAAAAAGTTAAACACTCGTCGTGTGGTGTTTTTATTCTATAAACGCATTCTGCTGACAGTGTCCAGCAGGTCCGTCATTATATAATATATACCTGTCAGGCTGCAGTAGTGATATATATATATATTTTTTATATCATTATCATCCAGTCTATATTAGCAGCAGACGCAGTACGGTAGTCCACGGCTGTAGCTACCTCTGTGTCGGCAGTCGCTCGTCCATCCATATTGTATACCACCTACCCGTGGTGTTTTTTTTTTTTTTCTATCTTCTTGATACTAGTAGCTTACTTTAGGAGTCTGCAGTGCTGAGCTGACAGTGTCCAGCAGGTCCGTCATTATATAATATATACCTGTCCGGCTGCAGTAGTGATATATATATATATTTTTTATATCATTATCATCCAGTCTATATTAGCTGCAGACGCAGTACGGTAGTCCACGGCTGTAGCTACCTCTGTGTCGGCAGTCGCTAGTCCATCCATAATTGTATACCACCTACCTGTGGTGTTTTTTTTTTCTATCTTCTTGATACTACTAGTAGCTTACTTTAGGAGTCTGCACGCAGTGCTGAGCTGACAGTGTCCAGCAGGTCCGTCATTATATAATATATACCTGTCCTGCTGCAGTAGTGATATATATATATATATTTTTTATATCATTATCATCCAGTCTATATTAGCAGCAGACGCAGTACGGTAGTCCACGGCTGTAGCTACCTCTGTGTCGGCAGTTGCTCGTCCATCCATAATTGTATACCACCTACCTGTGGTGTTTTTTTTTTTTCTATCTTCTTGATACTAGTAGCTTACTTTAGGAGTCTGCAGTGCTGAGCTGACAGTGTCCAGCAGGTCCGTCATTATATAATATATACCTGTCCGGCTGCAGTAGTGATATATATATATATTTTTTATATCATTATCATCCAGTCTATATTAGCAGCAGACGCAGTACGGTAGTCCACGGCTGTAGCTACCTCTGTGTCGGCAGTCGCTCGTCCATCCATAATTGTATACCACCTACCCGTGGTGTTTTTTTTTTTTTTCTATCTTCTTGATACTAGTAGCTTACTTTAGGAGTCTGCAGTGCTGAGCTGACAGTGTCCAGCAGGTCCGTCATTATATAATATATACCTGTCCGGCTGCAGTAGTGATATATATATATATATTTTATATCATTATCATCCAGTCTATATTAGCAGCAGACGCAGTACGGTAGTCTACGGCTGTAGCTACCTCTGTGTCGGCAGTCGCTAGTCCATCCATAATTGTATACCACCTACCTGTGGTGTTTTTTTTTCTTTCTATCTTCTTGATACTAGTAGCTTAATTTAGGAGTCTGCAGTGCTGAGCTGACAGTGTCCAGCAGGTCCGTCATTATATAATATATACCTGTCCGGCTGCAGTAGTGATATATATATATATATTTTTTTTATATCATTATCATCCAGTCTATATTAGCAGCAGACGCAGTACAGTAGTCCACGGCTGTAGCTACCTCTGTGTCGGCAGTCGCTCGTCAATCCATAAGTATACTAGTATCCATCCATCTCCATTGTTTACCTGAGGTGCCTTTTAGTTGTGCCTATTAAAATATGGAGAACAAAAATGTTGAGGTTCCAAAAATAGGGAAAGATCAAGATCGACTTCCACCTCGTGCTGAAGCTGCTGCCACTAGTCATGGCCGAGACGATGAAATGCCAGCAACGTCGTCTGCCAAGGCCGATGCCCAATGTCATAGTACAGAGCATGTAAAATCCAAAACACCAAATATCAGTAAAAAAAGGACTCAAAAATCTAAAATAAAATTGTCGGAGGAGAAGCGTAAACTTGCCAATATGCCATTTACCACACGGAGTGGCAAGGAACGGCTGAGGCCCTGGCCTATGTTCATGGCTAGTGGTTCAGCTTCACATGAGGATGGAAGCACTCAGCCTCTCGCTAGAAAAATGAAAAGACTCAAGCTGGCAAAAGAACAGCAAAGAACTGTGCGTTCTTCGAAATCACAAATCCACAAGGAGAGTCCAATTGTGTCGTTTGCGATGCCTGACCTTCCCAACACTGGACGTGAAGAGCATGCGCCTTCCACCATTTGCACGCCCCCTGCAAGTGCTGGAAGGAGCACCCGCAGTCCAGTTCCTGATAGTCAGATTGAAGATGTCAGTGTTGAAGTACACCAGGATGAGGAGGATATGGGTGTTGCTGGCGCTGGGGAGGAAATTGACCAGGAGGTTTCTGATGGTGAGGTGGTTTGTTTAAGTCAGGCACCCGGGGAGACACCTGTTGTCCGTGGGAGGAATAGGGCCATTGACATGCCTGGTGAAAATACCAAAAAAATCAGCTCTTCGGTGTGGAAGTATTTCAACAGAAATGCGGACAACATTTGTCAAGCCGTGTGTTGCCTTTGTCAAGCTGTAATAAGTAGGGGTAAGGACGTTAACCACCTCGGAACATCCTCCCTTATACGTCACCTGCAGCGCATTCATCATAAGTCAGTGACAAGTTCAAAAACTTTGGGCGACAGCGGAAGCAGTCCACTGACCAGTAAATCCCTTCCTCTTGTAACCAAGCTCACGCAAACCACCCCACCAACTCCCTCAGTGTCAATTTCCTCCTTCCCCAGGAATGCCAATAGTCCTGCAGGCCATGTCACTGGCAATTATGACGAGTCCTCTCCTGCCTGGGATTCCTCCGATGCATCCTTGCGTGTAACGCCTACTGCTGCTGGCGCTGCTGTTGTTGCTGCTGGGAGTCGATGGTCATCCCAGAGGGGAAGTCGTACTCGTAAGACCACTTTTACTACTTCCACCAAGCAATTGACTGTCCAACAGTCCTTTGCGAGGAAGATGAAATATCACAGCAGTCATCCTGCTGCAAAGCGGATAACTGAGGCCTTGGCATCCTGGGCGGTGAGAAACGTGGTTCCGGTATCCATCATTACTGCAGAGGCAACTAGAGACTTGTTGGAGGTACTGTGTCCCCGGTACCAAATACCATCTAGGTTCCATTTCTCTAGGCAGGCGATACCGAAAATGTACACAGACCTCAGAAAAAGACTCACCAGTGTCCTAAAAAATGCAGTTGTACCCAATGTCCACTTAACCACGGACATGTGGACAAGTGGAGCAGGGAAGGCTCAGGACTATATGACTGTGACAGCCCACTGGGTAGATGTATGGACTCCCGCCGCAAGAACAGCAGCGGCGGCACCAGTAGCAGCATCTCGCAAACGCCAACTCTTTCCTAGGCAGGCTACGCTTTGTATCACCGCTTTCCAGAATACGCACACAGCTAAAAACCTCTTACGGCAACTGAGGAAGATCATCGCAGAATGGCTTACCCCAATTGGACTCTCCTGTGGATTTGTGGCATCGGACAACGCCAGCAATATTGTGTGTGCATTAAATATGGGCAAATTCCAGCACGTCCCATGTTTTGCACATACCTTGAATTTGGTGGTGCAGAATTATTTAAAAAACGAGAGGGGCGTGCAAGAGATGCTGTCGGTGGCCAGAAGAATTGCGGGACACTTTCGGCGTACAGGCACCACGTACAGAAGACTGGAGCACCACCAAAAACGCCTGAACCTGCCCTGCCATCATCTGAAGCAAGAAGTGGTAACGAGGTGGAATTCAACCCTCTATATGCTTCAGAGGTTGGAGGAGCAACAAAAGGCCATTCAAGCCTATACAACTGAGCACGATATAGGAGGTGGAATGCACCTGTCTCAAGCGCAGTGGAGAATGATTTCAACGTTGTGCAAGGTTCTGCAACCTTTTGAACTTGCCACACGTGAAGTCAGTTCAGACACTGCCAGCCTGAGTCAGGTCATTCCCCTCATCAGGCTTTTGCAGAAGAAGCTGGAGACATTGAAGGAGGAGCTAACACAGAGCGATTCCGCTAGGCATGTGGGACTTGTGGATGGAGCCCTTAATTCGCTTAACAAGGATTCACGGGTGGTCAATCTGTTGAAATCAGAGCACTACATTTTGGCCACCGTGCTCGATCCTAGATTTAAAACCTACCTTGGATCTCTCTTTCCGGCAGACACAAGTCTGCTGGGGTTCAAAGAACTGCTGGTGACAAAATTGTCAAGTCAAGCGGAACGCGACCTGTCAACATCTCCTCCTTCACATTCTCCCGCAACTGGGGGTGCGAGGAAAAGGCTCAGAATTCCGAGCCCACCCGCTGGCGGTGATGCAGGGCAGTCTGGAGCGACTTCTGATGCTGACATCTGGTCCGGACTGAAGGACCTGACAACGATTACGGACATGTCGTCTACTGTCACTGCATATGATTCTCTCCCCATTGAAAGAATGGTGGAGGATTATATGAGTGACCGCATCCAAGTAGGCACTTCAGACAGTCCGTACTTATACTGGCAGGAAAAAGAGGCAATTTGGAGGCCCTTGCACAAACTGGCTTTATTCTACCTAAGTTGCCCTCCCACAAGTGTGTACTCCGAAAGAGTGTTTAGTGCCGCCGCTCACCTTGTCAGCAATCGGCGTACGAGGTTACATCCAGAAAATGTGGAGAAGATGATGTTCATTAAAATGAATTATAATCAATTCCTCCGTGGAGACATTGACCAGCAGCAATTGCCGCCACAAAGTAGTACACAGGGAGCTGAGATGGTGGATTCCAGTGGGGACGAATTGATAATCTGTGAGGAGGAGGATGTACACGGTGATATATCGGAGGATGATGATGAGGTGGACATCTTGCCTCTGTAGAGCCAGTTTGTGCAAGGAGAGATTAATTGCTTCTTTTTTGGTGGGGGTCCAAACCAACCCGTCATTTCAGTCACAGTCGTGTGGCAGACCCTGTCACTGAAATGATGGGTTGGTTAAAGTGTGCATGTCCTGTTTATACAACATAAGGGTGGGTGGGAGGGCCCAAGGACAATTCCATCTTGCACCTCTTTTTTCTTTCATTTTTCTTTGCGTCATGTGCTGTTTGGGGGGTGTTTTTTGGAAGGGCCATCCTGCGTGACACTGCAGTGCCACTCCTAGATGGGCCAGGTGTTTGTGTCGGCCACTAGGGTCGCTTAGCTTACTCACACAGCTACCTCATTGCGCCTCTTTTTTTCTTTGCGTCATGTGCTGTTTTGGGAGTGTTTTTTGGAAGGGCCATCCTGCGTGACACTGCAGTGCCACTCCTAGATGGGCCAGGTGTTTGTGTCGGCCACTAGGGTCGCTTAGCTTACTCACACAGCTACCTCATTGCGCCTCTTTTTTTCTTTGCGTCATGTGCTGTTTGGGGAGTGTTTTTTGGAAGGGCCATCCTGCGTGACACTGCAGTGCCACTCCTAGATGGGCCAGGTGTTTGTGTCGGCCACTAGGGTCGCTTAGCTTACTCACACAGCTACCTCATTGCGCCTCTTTTTTTCTTTGCGTCATGTGCTGTTTAGGGAGTGTTTTTTGGAAGGGCCATCCTGCGTGACACTGCAGTGCCACTCCTAGATGGGCCAGGTGTTTGTGTCGGCCACTTGGGTCGCTTAGCTTAGCCATCCAGCGACCTCGGTGCAAATTTTAGGACTAAAAATAATATTGTGAGGTGTGAGGTGTTCAGAATAGACTGAAAATGAGTGGAAATTATGGTTATTGAGGTTAATAATACTTTGGGATCAAAATGACCCCCAAATTCTATGATTTAAGCTGTTTTTTAGGGTTTTTTGAAAAAAAACACCCGAATCCAAAACACACCCGAATCCGACAAAAAAAATTCGGTGAGGTTTTGCCAAAACGCGTTTGAACCCAAAACACGGCCGCGGAACCGAACCCAAAACCAAAACACAAAACCCGAAAAATTTCCGGTGCTCATCACTACTGCTTACACGTAATAGCGCTGCTTACACGTAACGCCCCAACAGTAGCGCAGCTTTCCCGTAACGCCCCAGTAGTAGCGCAGCTTACATGTAACGCCCACAGAAGTGCAGTTTATTCATATTCCCCCCCTCCCCGCACACATACATAAATGCACATACACAAACGCGCACACACACACTTTCTCACTTACAGTACTCTCCCTGGCTGGCAGGATCTGGAGCAGCATGTCCTCCTCTGTGGCTGCAGTCTGATGGTCCCATGTAGCTCCACCCCCTCCACCCGTGTAGCCCGCCCCTCCATCCATGTAGCCCCGCCCCCTCTATACGATCAGTCACTGCATTGTCACAGGATGGAAGGGGGAGAAGAGAGGAGGCTTTTGAGCGGGGAGCGCGGGCCTGGTGTCACACGCAGCATGACACAGTGCAGACTGCAGAGGAGAGGGAATTGCTGCCCCTCCTCCCTCTCGGGTCGGACTAAACTTGGTAGCAGCTACTGGGGGACGGGCAGGTATGTAAATGTTCTCTAGTCTAAACATAATAGTTGCTGCACGCCCCCGGAATCGCCCACAGGCCAATCACATGGGACTCAGTGACAGGGGCGTGCCTGCATGTGCTTGCTGTCAGCACGCCCCTGTGAAAGTGGCACTGCTAGAGGTGCCGCTTCTAGTGTTTTTTTTTTAATGGGGTATGACTGCCCTGTGGCTGGCCCCGCCCCCCGCTTCCGGACCTGTATCACTGACAGCGGGAGGCACCGAGAACGGTGCCTCCAAAACATGTTTAGAAATGTTTTTTAGTAGGTAAAAAATTATTAAAATAATGCAAAGGCTAAAGTTCATACTTATAACACAAAATATGTGTCATAAGTATGTTCTTTGTATTATTTTAATAATTAATGACAGGGGAGGCACTGCCTCCCCTGACTGCACGTCCCTGGCACTTTGGGATCTTAATGTGGTACTGCAGTTCCTTCAGTCGGATTGGTTCGAACCATTACAGGAGGTTGATGTCAAATTTCTTACTTGTAAGGCGGTCACACTATAGGCATTGGCATCTGCTAGACATGTGTCGGAATTGGGGCATTGTCCTGCAAGAGCCCCTACTTGATTTTCCATGAAGATAGAGCTGAGCTCAGGACGCGTCAGCAATTTCTTCCGAAGGTTGTGTCGGCTTTTCATATCAACCAACCTATTATGGTGCCAGTGGCTACTGACTCCTCAATTACTTAAAAATCATTAGATGTTGTAAGGGCTTTGAAGATTTATGTCAAGAGAACTTCTCGTCACATAAAGTCGGACGCTCTGTTTGTCCTTTATGATCCCAACAAGGTTGGGTGTCCTGCTTCTAAGTAGACGATTTCTGGCTGTATCAGGTTTACTATCCAGCATGCTTATTCTACGGCAGGCTTGCCGTGTCCAAAATCTGTTAAGGCCCACTCTACTCGTTGTCAAAGTCAGAAAAATATCACGCTACACACTGCCATATATGCACCTCATGCGAGTGCCTGCTGCGGGTGCATGAGCTCTCCCGTGCGTGCGCATACTCGCTGTTGCGTGCATCCGCAGGCGCACGGTATGCGCATTTACGGTAAAGTTTATGTGCGTCTAGCGGGCGACTCAATCGTACATATTTTAACCATATAATGTATATTGTAGATTATGGTCCCTTTGATAGAATCTGAAAGTTTAGTTAAAGTAGCATGTTCATAGACAAAGAGATCCCTCTTTGTTTGATACGAAGGGTCAGACAGGGGTTATACAGTGGTGTTTAGTATCCATCGGAAGAGTATTTAATTAGCAATATTCCGGTGTTGGTTTGAAGCGGATAACTCGCTCGTGCGAATAGTTATGGACATAAGAAGTTTATGGACATTTACTATCATTTGCACTTTATTATCCATGCGGCGGGAAACCTAGTTTCCCACCCACCTGAGCAGTTGGAAATAGTCACAGCCCACCTGTATGAATCAACCTATGACCTTTTGTTATAATGCGAAGACGAATTCCTGTGTCCAATGAACAATAAGAATATAGGGACCATTGTACTGTATTGTGTGTAGTGTATAAAAGGACAAGCCGATCTGGGCCAGCTCTCTATTCTCTTCAACGGTTCTCATTGCTGATAATCGGGAGCTGGATATCCAGAAGGTGCATGCGATTGTTTCCCTTTGTGCGTAAGTTTCTCTGCAATCATATTGTCTTTATTGTTATAAGCCATTCTCTCTCTTTCTCTCTCACTTTCTCTCTCTCTCCCCTTTCCCCCTTTAAAAGTAATTGTATCTTTATTGTATTTTATGTGTAGTTACTTGGTTAGATATTCTATGTTATTTTGGTAGTGTATAACTTGTATTGTATTATTCTTTTTGAACGTTCATTCATTTCCTTAAAAGGCGTTAGACCCTTAGACCGGTATTGTGTGTTCAATATATTGCAGAGGGTAATAGGAGCGTCTCTATCGCTCAAACAGCTTTAGTGTAAACAAGGTTACATTGTGTTACATTTACACCTTATCACTGCACAAGGGTTTACAGTATATGTACATTGATTATGGTATAGTTATAAAGGTTTAACACTGTGAGCGTCAGCGCCGCTTGTGATCTCCTCGTGGTCCCGAGCATCCGCTACGCTGATAGCGTATCATTATGTTAGTCGGCAGCCTATAGCGTGCTTGCCTGTACGCTCTAAGCCGTGAGCGAACGTGCCGCTCGTGCGTCTCGACCACGGCTAAGCGTTAGATACGCAACGTGCGTACCCTTACGGTATTCCATACGCCAATAGCGTACTGTGTTCTTTAACCTTTTAGAGGGTTTTCAATAAGATAAATATTAGGCTTTATCAATTGGCGGCTCGTCCGTCCTTCACATATCTGCACTAGGTAATTTCAGCAGACATTATCGATCAGCAAAGGGCGGGAGGTAATATTCCTCGTAGTGCTGACCCGATAAGCGTCTGCTTCGCTTAGTAAAGGGTGCTGAAGGAATCCGGAACCGGAGGTAAGAACAATACGCTAGTGTCTTTTAAAACTTTTTTTTTCTGTTCTGTCTTGCGTACGCACGCACGCATACATCTGCATTTCTTTTCATTCGTGTATTTTCACATATCACTCTCTTGGTTGCCATTTCACAATTGATAACGTGCTAAGAAAGATTTGTTGCTATTAGTAGTTAAAGAGTAAAAGTAATACATTAAGGGGTAATTTGTAAAGCACGCACACAGCTTTGAGAGACCTGTGTGGTGCTCGGTAGATGAATACAATTAAAAATCATCTACATTGATAAACGTGTTAACTATATTTCTGTGGACATATCTGGCTGGCATACACGTGTTTCTAACAAAAGGGTGAGACTAGTGTACGCAACACAAAGGCCGACGCACGTAGCGTATATTACGCAACGGAGCATCCGGGTACGCCCACATAATTCAAATCACACGATAGTATTATTTTTAACAGGCGAAAAGGAGGCAACGCGATAAATAGTGCAAGTCAATTTTAGTGTCCAAAATTTTAAGCTAATAGATCCTTCTCCAATTTGCGACTCATCTGGTCTAGACTATTTACTGAATGAAAGGAATTTCTGCGCAGAAATAAATTAAAGTGTACATGTGGTGAGTGTTTGTATATATAAGTTTTTACAATTTTTGGGTTGAACCACAAGAAGTCGAGTTCTCGTGAGGTACATACATGTAAGTGACGTGCATGGTGGCTGGGGAGGCATCCCTTGTTAAACATAAATTTGAGCATTAGAGTATAGCAGACCAGGAGGTCTACTGTAGCACAGACCAGGAGGTCCGGAACAGACCAGGAGGTCTAGGTACAGCAGACTAAGAAGTCCGCTATAGAGAAAAGTAGCACAACACCAGAAAGGGTTGGTGCGGAACCCATATAGGCCATTAAAGCTCTGGCTGAAGGAATTCGCAGCCGCAATTTTCGATTCCACTGGTCGCTCCGCACATAAGATTAGTTGCTTATGTGCAGAACGATTGTACCGCACGTGATTGTGTGCATTAGTTAGTAACCTGACCAGTACCATTTGCGTACGAAAGGGGTCATAAACGCTATTTGTACACTCTAACGTGATTTGTGTAATTTTTTTTATTTTAAGGGAGTTTCGCTGGTCACTCAGGAACTATCCAGCAATCAATAGTTACTGGAAAGGGTTAAGTGCTCTTCGGATCACACTCGCAGGTTCCAGTAAATAGCGGTTCAGGTCGCAGGGGCCCTAGGTCGAGTACGCCAGCGCTAAGGCAGTGTGTGGGCGTATTGGTCGGCGTGGGCGAGTGAGTGGAGTACTCGGTAAACTGCCACCGTCAGCCTACCCCGAACATCTTGGTTTTGTAAGGGTTCGCTGAAGACCCTGATTTGAAGGTCAGAGGTAGTGAAAGCAACACCTGCAAGTATGGGGGCCAGTTGTTCAGGTAGGGGGCGATCAACCTCGGTTCGGGTTGATTCAGTAAACCGGCCAATCGGGTCGGCAAGGTATGTAATGTGTGAAAAATACGGTTCACACACAGAGGTTTTATGTGATGAATGGGAAAGAATGACTGTGCATGACGGGGAGAAGTTTCCCCGGGTAGGTAGTTTTAGCCCAGATGTGTTACAAAATCTTAGGAGAAGGATATGTCTCATTAAATCAACAAAGAGACGGATCAAACATTATGACTACTTACAGTTATGGCAACAGGAGGGTGAAATACAGAGAGGATTGGCTCAGGCGGCTGGATCTAACCCTATCAGGAAACTGATAGCTACGGCACCACCGCCACCTTACATAACGGGAGAAAAGTTGGTTGCAGAGAATGACGCACTAATGTGTAATAAACAGGCACTTAGTAACTGTATAAATGTTAAGGATAATATGAATAAGATGAGTAATGCAAATATTAACCCGTGCAAGTTGTACCCTGTTTTAAACTTTCCCCAGGAGTGTGATCAAGAGGACGAGTCAACAACACTATCGGCACTCTCTCTAGCAGCCACCATATCAGAAACAGCAGTGGGCACGACCCAACCCGTAAGATTAGTATCCAAGGCCCCTAGCGGAGGGACAGGTGAGGTCGTATCAACGGGTAAGTACGGCACCATACACTATGCTGAAACCATTTCACCACAGGCTGTAGAATCTACTCAGAATGATGTTATTAGACTTAATCCCGTTAGGGTAATAGCAGTGCCAAATGGGAAAACGGACACTTCAGGAGTCACTCCTGTCAGAAACATTGCCATGCACTGCCCGTTTTCCCGAATGGAATTAAGAACAATAGTGTCTGAATTCCCTGATCCTAGGAAGGATCTAGTTGCTAGCCAGAAATACATTAGATATCTAGGGAATACTGTAGAGCCCAATAACAAAGACTGGCAGATATTGCTGAGGGCATGTTTACCCTCCAATGTCGACTCAGCACAATTCTTAGCTGACTGTAAATTAGATGAAGATGTACCCCTTACGGATGTGTACAACCAAGACAATGTAAAGAGGATAAATTTACAGTTAAAAGAGTATTTCCCAGCTGTTGTCAAATGGAACAAAATTTTCTCCATTAAGCAAAAAGAGGCAGAAACAGCTGCTGACTATTTTCATAGGGCACTACTGGAAATGGCTAAATACACAGGCATAGAAGACATTAAGACAAATGCAAATCATAGAGAGGTAGCAGTATCTGTGTTAATGGATGGTTTAAAAGAGGTGTTGAAGACAAGGGTACAGACCACGCAACCATGTTGGCGAGGTCTGTCGGTGGCTACTTTGAGAGAGGCTGCTATTGATCACGATCGAAATATCACCAGACACAGGGAGTCACAAAGTGATAAATTAATGGCTGTAAGTATACAGGCCCTGACCACAAGGCAACCTTTGTATAAATCTCCAAACCCTGTGGGTAAGTCAAATGTGGTAACTTGTTATTTCTGTCATAGAGAGGGACATTTTGCACGAGACTGTAGAGTGAAAAACACACAAAAATCATATCAACCCCCTAGACGACGACATGACACACGAAATTGGGATCAGGGACCGCAGGGACGGAGTCATGAGCCACATGCAGGGGAAACAAAAAGGTATCCCCCAAAAAGAGACTGGCAAGTCTCTGGTAGTTCCCATTTACCCCCTTCTCAAGTAGTTGCTGCCAGCACGATTCACGGAGGTCACCATACCCAATAGGGGTGTGGACATACCTGTAATCTGCAGCCAGTGAAATTGATTGCAAGCCTTGGAAGTGAACCCGAGGTCACAATTGATGTAGCTGGTAAATCATTAAACTTCCTTGTAGATACGGGGGCGGCCAAATCAGTGATAAATTCGACAGTGGGCATGAGAACCACTGGTAAGACAATTCCAGCCATGGGAGTAACGGGAGTAGTCCAGCACTACCCTGTTAGCAAACCAGCAGAGATTACAATAGGGCCTTTGCATACCAAGCATTCCTTTTTGCTGGCGGCATCGGCACCGACTAATCTCCTGGGAAGAGATTTACTGTGTAAAATGGGGTGCGTCATTTATTGCACTCCTGAAGGTGTATTCGTATTGTATTAGACATACCTGAGAATCACGCTCAGGAAGTGCGAGACATGCTAGACTCCCCATCAAAATTAATGTCCCACACTGTTATGATAAATAGGAATCCATCCCAGGTAGAAGAAATGACATCCCAAATACCAGAGTCACTTTGGACTAAAGACGGACAAGACACTGGATTAATGGCAAACGTAGCTCCAGTAGTTGTGCAAGTAAAAGATGGTAGGATAGCTCCAAAAATCCCACAATACCCTCTGAAGCCAGAGGTGGAATTAGGAGTATACCCCGTAATAGAGCGCTTGCTACAACAGGGCATTCTGGTAAGAACATCCAGCATTGCCAATAGTCCCATCTTCCCTGTGAAAAAGAGTGGGGGGAGGGGTTACAGGCTAGTACAGGATCTAAGGGGGATTAACAAAATAGTTGAGAGTCAGTTCACCGTAGTGCCAAATCCAGCTGTCATCCTTATGCAGATCCCTCCCACTGCGAAATTTTTCACTGTTATTGACCTCTGCTCCGCCTTTTTCTCGGTACCCCTGCATCCTGACAGCCAATATTTGTTTGCATTTACATACAGAGGAGTCCAATACACATGGACTCGATTACCACGGGGTTTCATAGACAGTCCAAGTATATTTTCACAGGCTTTGCATGATTGTTTACAGTCTTTCCAACCAGAGAGTGGATCAATATTGATACAGTATGTAGACGATTTACTACTGTGTTCAGATTCACTGGAAGCGTCCCTGAGAGATACGAAACAGCTCCTGTTTCATCTTTCAGACACAGGACACAAAGTTTCCAAAGACAAATTACAATTATGCCAGCCTAAAGTAAAATATCTGGGACACTGTCTAACACAAGGACTGAGACACCTGACCGCTGATAGAATTCAAGCAATTAGAGACATGACTCTGCCACAAACCCAGCAACAGATCAGAACGTTTTTAGGAATGTGTGGGTATTGCCGTAACTGGATCCCAGGGTTTTCCATTCTAGCATTACCTTTGCAGGAGATGGTTTCATCAAACAAACCTGATCGGATTTCGCATACAGACGAATCCGAGATGGCATTTGAGAGACTCAAAACAGTGCCTAACGCAGGCACCAGCATTAGGTATGCCAGACTATGGGAAACCCTTTGAGCTGTACGGAACAGAAAGTGCTGGTTGCGCGGCAGGCGTCCTAACCCAAAAGCACGGTGATACCAGCAGGCCGGTAGCATACTACAGCGCTCAGCTAGACACGGTAGCGCGATCCCTCCCCACATGCTTGCGAAGTGTCGCTGCGATAGCATTGCTAGTTACAAAAAGCGAAGATGTAGTGCTAGGACACAACCTCACAATTCATACACCACATGCAGTGTCAGCCCTGCTGAATTCTGCCCAAACCAGGCACGTCTCATCAGCGCGGTTTACAAGATGGGAATTGGCATTAATGGCCCCCGTAAACATCACCATAAGGAGATGCAGTGCATTAAATCCTGCAACATATCTCCCAGGTGTGCCTGGACAGGCACAAAGGGTGGAGGATGAGAGTGATGGGGAAGGAGGATTTAATACAAGGGATGACACACATGATTGTATGGAATATTTGACCCAAAATTTCACGGCAAGGCCTGACATCAGTGACAACCCACTGGAAGATGTAGATTTTACTTTCTACACTGACGGTAGTTGTCACAGACAGACGGACTCGGGAGACTTGTGTACTGGATACGCAGTCGTAGATGACCAAGGCACCATAGAAGCAGAACCGCTAGGCCCACCTCACTCAGCCCAGGTTGCTGAACTGGTTGCCCTAACCAGAGCATGTGAATTGGCTAAGGGAAAGTCAGCCAATATCTACACCGATTCTAGATACGCCTTCGGGGTAGTCCATGATTTCGGAGCCCTATGGCGCCTCAGAAATTTCATGACGGCAGCTGGTACACCGATAGCGCATGCAGCTCACATCAAAAGACTTCTAACAGCGATACAGGAACCCGACAGAGTGGCTGTTATCAAGTGTAAAGCACATACATATAGCCAAGACCCAGTATCACTTGGTAACAGCCGAGCAGACGAAGCTGCTAAGTTAGCAGCTGGTACCCCCAGACAGACAGACACCACACAATTGATGGTATTCAATACCATCAACACACAGAAGTTGTGTGAAATGCAAAATTTGTGTTCCATACAGGAAAAGGCAGTTTGGAGGTCAAAAGGATATGGCCAGGAGTCCTCAGGACTCTGGACAGATGGACAGGGTAAACCAGTGGCACCCAGAGCATACCTTCCATGTTTAGCTGAAGCAGCACATGGGCTGACTCATCTGGGCAAGGAAGGAATGTGCAAGTTGGTAAGAGCATATTGGTGCGCCCCAGGATTCTCATCCCATGCAGGTAAGAGAGCAATGTCATGCCTTACCTGTTTGAGGAAGAACATCGGAAAGGCAATACCAACAGAACCATCTCATATCCCACCTACAGGCGGCCCTTTTCAGGTAATACAGATTGATTTTATACAATTACCCCCTTGTCGAAATTTGAAGTATGTACTAGTTTGTATAGATGTGTTTTCAAATTGGGTCGAAGCATTTCCTACGGCCACAAATACCGCTATGTTTACTGCTAAGAAAATTGTGCAGGAATTTGTGTGTAGATACGGTATCCCTAGAATAATTGAAAGTGATAGGGGTACCCATTTTACAGGTGATGTCTTTCAAGGAATGTGTAAGTTGATGGGAATTGATAGTAAACTGCACACTCCGTACCGCCCCCAGGCGAGTGCGAAAGTAGAAAGAGTGAACAGCACTACTAAAAATAAATTGAGCAAAGTTATGGCAGAAACAGGATTAACATGGCCAGAAGCTTTACCCATTGTACTATACAGCATCAGAACCACTCCCAGGTCCCCTCTTAATCTGTCCCCCTTTGAAATTCTGTTTGGTCGACAACCGCATGTTATGATTAACCCTCAGGATGATTTGAAGTGTAACAATGAAGTGACTGTAAAATACCTGGTTAACATGAGTAAACAGCTAAGGAATCAGAATGACAATCTGAAGTTAGTGATTCCTGATTTGCCAGATAGTAATTGTCATGACATTGAACCTGGGGATTATGTAATGATACGGAATTTTCTACGCTCAGGTTGCCTCATTGACAGACGGGAAGGACCATACCAAGTCTTATTGATTAGCACGACAGCATTGAAGGTTGCCGAGAGAGAGACTTGGGTCCATTCGTCCCATTGTAAGAAGGTTGCTGATCCAGAGAGGTCCCGTGATAAAGAACAGACGGTAGAGGAAGTTGTATCACTGGAGTGTCTGTTTCAGGAGGACTGAGACGGCACCTGAGCATTGAGAATAATAAGATCGGAGGCAGTTGTCGATTCCCTGTTCCCTTTTACTGTTTTTCTCCACTTCCCATCCCATCTCCCTCAATTGTTTCTTTCTCCCTTCTCATCCTTCTCCATTTCCTCCAATAAGATGGACTTGCCCCAAGACAAGAGACTGTGATCCGGATTTTCCTGTTGACCATGATGTTAACCAGAGCAGTCTGTTCCGGCGAGAGTACCATGGAGGTCGAGAGAGGTTCTCGAATGGGTTCAGATGACAGAGATGGAGGCGTAGATTTCCAAGAACAACATAATCACCGAGTAAAGGCGAGTATCAGAAAACGATCTGGTAGCATTGACAATAGAAGAAATTGTGAAGGATTGTTAGCTGAAGAGAACTGTATCTGTAGACTCTGTGACAGTGTAGTTGAGGATGGGTGTATCAAGAAATGCCAATCCAGTTTTAATATCCACATGGACCGGCATCCATTGAGTGACTATCACTCCTTAGTGGGTAAGGTGTCAAACCAAACAGACTGTTGGGTATGCTCTCAAGTACCTCAAGGCCATAGCAAATCAGGATTAGTGCCCTTCCCTTTAACTATAGGGGAGGTACTTGAGCTAAGTGGTGGGAGGCCGGTGGACAGGAGGTTTAATATCTCCAGTCCTCCTAGTTTGAAGCTCCACCAATATCATGTGGATAGATCCCTAGTATGTTTTAACATTTCCAATCCCCGAAAGCCGGGAAATTGGGAAGTGTCATGGAATAACCAAACCATGACCTTTTCATACAGAGCCGATAGAATGCCAACAGATACAGAACTCATACGCCACATAGCCGGTAGTGGAAAATATTTCCGATATAGGTATACCCTAGGAAGTAGGACCATGAGAGTTGGAGAGGTATCACCAGGATACTGTGCACATATCGTACAAATTGATACGTGTACTAAACAGATGGGAGAATTAGGGTTAGGAGATTTCATATGGAAAATGTGTAATATGGTAATGTCCTACTCCGTCCCATATGTTCTCCCCGATGATGCATATTTCATATGCGGGAGGAAGGCGTATAAGTAGCTTGCCCCAAACTCAGAAGGGTTATGTTATATTGGAAAAGTACTGCCTGAAGTAATGACTGTATCACATACTAAAATGAAAGATATTCACTGCAGTGCCCAAGCTCCTTATACTCACACTCATTACGAGCACATCGTTAAACGGCACCTGATAGAGAGAACAGAGCATCCGGCCTTTGACCTGATCAGTGAATCCACCGGGATTCAATTCCTAATCGCGTTAGATATCACTCGACCCGCCAGAGGAGTGATAAATTATAAATATATATCTGCGCTTGCAAATTTATTAGACAATATCACTGAAATGTATGATGACACATTCAGGTATACTGGAAGGGAGCTCCAAGCTTATAAAACAGAACTGGTTCAGCATAGGATGATTCTCAATTATCTCACAGCTGTGACGGGTGGGTATTGTGTTACCCTAGCGACTCAGTATGGAATAAAGTGCTGCACATATATTACAAACAGCACCGAGGACCCGGTCGAGGTCATAGACCAAAAGATGGACGACATTTTGCAATTAAAATGGGAGTTCCGAAGGAAACACAATCTCACCCTTGCCGCTGTGGGTAATGAGCTGACCAGTTGGGTGTCATGGTTGAACCCGCGAAATTGGTTCTCTGGTTTAGGAGAATGGACCCAAGGAATTATCATGGATGTAGGGAAATTCCTTTTGTGTATTCTGGGTGTCATCATATTGGTCGGTCTAATATTTAGATGCGTTCGGGTTTTAACAAAGTGTAAACGTAGCGCCCGAGTGATGAGTTTAAGGAGTGAAGATACTGTAATAACAACAACTGATTTGATTTATGACCCAACGATAGAGACAATGTTGTGATGAAAATGTGATTCCACGGTCCGTTTCTTTCACCCGTTTCTCCTTTGTTTTCCTCCAAGGTAAAAAGACATCCGCCTGGAAGAAGAATTTGACAACCTTTTATACAGACAACTGATGGACTATGCCATAGACCCCCATATCCCTAGTACTTTTAATTTTACGCTAGCCCAACACTTTTTGTAAGTCTATGGACATTGATAAAGCTTTGCTTGCGTTTATTGGCAAAAGCACAAAGAGACTACAGTCAAGATGTACATCGAGACAAGACAAGACAAGACCTCAATCGGCAAATGTATATTAAACTCACATAGTTTATCACTGCATTTACCATAATTGTTCTTTATCTTCATCTCTACAACCTTCAGGTAATGACACACATAGTCGATAGGGAATACAGGCACAGATATCAGCACCCACATATCCCCCCTACTCATGTATCATCAACTAAAATGTGCTCCCCCATTTTGTTGCAACCAAAAGCCGAAAAGAGCTCGGTAAAGTTTGACAGCCCATCCACAGACCCTTAATACGAGATAAGAAGGAATTCAAATGTATACTTCGCAATACCTCGAAGCTTGATTTTAAAACACGTACGGCACGATGATACATGACCCCCCAAACATGGATTCATACACACATGCTTCTGCTATCTAACTAGGTCATACCCTTTTCCTACCTTCTCCTCTCCTCCCCTACCCAATCATAGAAATGTATTATACATGACATATATTTTTCTCTTTTTGAAATGTTTTAGAAAGTGGCAGTTATTGGTGACTGCCAAAGGGTGGACTGTCAAAGTCAGAAAAATATCACGCTACACACTGCCATATATGCACCTCATGCGAGTGCCTGCTGCGGGTGCATGAGCTCTCCCGTGCGTGCGCATACTCGCTGTTGCGTGCACCCGCAGGCGCACGGTATGCGCATTTACGGTAAAGTTTATGTGCATCTAGCGGGCGACTCAATCGTTACATATTTTAACCATATAATGTATATTGTAGATTATGGTCCCTTTGATAGAATCTGAAAGTTTAGTTAAAGTAGCATGTTCATAGACAAAGAGATCCCTCTTTGTTTGATACGAAGGGTCAGACAGGGGTTATACAGTGGTGTTTAGTATCCATCGGAAGAGTATTTAATTAGCAATATTCCGGTGTTGGTTTGAAGCGGATAACTCGCTCGTGCGAATAGTTATGGACATAAGAAGTTTATGGACATTTACTATTATTTGCACTTTATTATCCATGCGGCGGGAAACCTAGTTTCCCACCCACCTGAGCAGTTGGAAATAGTCACAGCCCACCTGTATGAATCAACCTATGACCTTTTGTTATAATGCGAAGACGAATTCCTGTGTCCAATGAACAATAAGAATATAGGGACCATTGTACTGTATTGTGTGTAGTGTATAAAAGGACAAGCCGATCTGGGCCAGCTCTCTATTCTCTTCAACGGTTCTCATTGCTGATAATCGGGAGCTGGATATCCAGAAGGCGCATGCGATTGTTTCCCTTTGTGCGTAAGTTTCTCTGCAATCATATTGTCTTTATTGTTATAAGCCATTCTCTCTCGTTCTCTCTCACTTTCTCTCTCTCTCTCTCCCCTTTCCCCCTTTAAAAGTAATTGTATCTTTATTGTATTTTATGTGTAGTTACTTGGTTAGATATTCTATGTTATTTTGGTAGTGTATAACTTGTATTGTATTATTCTTTTTGAACGTTCATTCATTTCCTTAAAAGGCGTTAGACCCTTAGACCGGTATTGTGTGTTCATTATATTGCAGAGGGTAATAGGAGCGTCTCTATCGCTCAAACAGCTTTAGTGTAAACAAGGTTACATTGTGTTACATTTACACCTTATCACTGCACAAGGGTTTACAGTATATGTACATTGATTATGGTATAGTTATAAAGGTTTAACACTGTGAGCGTCAGCGCTGCTTGTGATCTCCTCGTGGTCCCGAGCATCCGCTACGCTGATAGCGTATCATTATGTTAGTCGGCAGCCAATAGCGTGCTTGCCTGTACGCTCTAAGCCGTGAGCGAACGTGCCGCTCGTGCGTCTCGACCACGGCTAAGCGTTAGATACGCAACGTGCGTACCCTTACGGTATTCCATACGCCAATAGCGTACTGTGTTCTTTAACCTTTTAGAGGGTTTTCAATAAGATAAATATTAGGCTTTATCATCGTAAAGTGGGTTCTTCCTGGGCAGCTGCCCGGGGTGTCTCGGCTTTACAACTTTGCCGAGCGGCTACTTGGTCAGGATCGAACACGTTTGCTAAGTTCTACAAGTTCGATACTTTGGCCTCTGAGGACCTAAAGTTTGGTCAATCGGTTCTCCCTTCCGTACTGGGAGCTTTGGTACATCCCCGTGGTACTAATGTGGACCCCAGCATCCTCTAAGACAAGCATTCCCAACCACGGTCCTCAAGGCACACTAACAGTGCAGGTTTTAGTGATATCCAGGCTTCAGCACAGGTGACTTAATTAGTAGCTCAGTTATTTTGATTTAACCATCTGTGCTGCAGCCTGGATATCACTAAAACCTGCACTGTTGGTGTGCCTTGAGGACCGTGGTTGGGAATGCCTGCTCTAGGACGTAAGAGAAAATAGGATTTTAATTAACTACCGGTAAATCCTTTTCTCGTAATCCATAGAGGATGCTGCGCTTCGTTTTCCTGCATTTGTTATTTAGTTAAGTATTGCATTGTTACTTGGTTAAGTACTGCATTGTTACTTGGTTAAGTACTGTTGTTCAGCCGTTGCTGACTTGTTTCAAGCTGGTTAGCTTGGTTTTCTGTTGTTAAGAGTGAGCTGGTGTGAATCTCATCACTATCTGTGTATTTCCTTCTCTCGAAGTATGTCCGTCTCCTTGGGCACAGTTTCTAGACTTAGTCTGGTAGGAGGGGCATAGAGGGAGGAGCCAGCCCACACTATTAAACTCCCATGGCTCCCAAGAGACCTGTCTATACCCCATGGCTCCCAAGAGACCTGTCTATACCCCATGGTACTAATGTGGACCCCAGCATCCTCTACAGACTACGAGAAAAGGATTTACCAGTAGGTTATTAAAATCCTATGTTCACCCCTGCCTTACCACAAATGGGACAAGTACATTTTGAAGCCTACGTGTCTAGCTGCTGACAGTTACATTTCAATCAGGAAAGTACCAAAAAATAGAACTGTGTTTTTCACTTAAAAGGTCATACAAAGTGCAAAACCTTCCACTTGTTCCAATATCAGCTCTGAGCTGAAAAAATTTAAACAGTTTATCAAATGTCAATGAGACATATTAAAACATGGAGTCTATGAACAAAAATGGCTTCCACCTTTATCACTGGTGAGATGACAGTGGAAGACATCATGTTACCATCACATGAACTCTTCTGTCAGTGGTGTCAGTGCCGTCACAGAGCTTTACGGTGCCCTGTGCTGGCCACTTGAAAGAACAGCGCTGCCCACAGCATCCTCAGGCTATACAGGCTGCAGAGTGCGTGTTTGGAGCATCCAAAAGATGCTCTGGGGTGGCACTGCAGTAGCGATACTTGCTGCAGGTGCCCTTACCGGTACCCAGCTAGCCACATGCAGGGACCGTGGGGCTGGTCAGGAGCCCCCACTAAGCCTGAAGACACCTACACCTCCCAGGTCAGCATCTATATAAAGTGCAGTGCACTGGGCCCCTTCTCAAGGAGTGGACGTCACAATTTTAGAAAGGAAGGCTTGGTGGTACCCGGATTGCCCATGGCTTTGTGTGTGAGCCACAGTCTGGAAGGATGTGGTATGCGTGACCAGCGATCAGCATTCCGACACCGGGATCCAGGCAGTGGAATCCTGGGGGGGTTTGGTCGCTGCGCTGCGGTTGCCACAGGTTCTATTCCCACTCTATGGGTGTCATGGGCAACCACAAGTGGGAAAAGTCCCTGTTGGTCGGCATGTGAGGGGGCGGGATGTGAGAGAGGTTATGTGACTGTTGGTCTCCTGAAAGCCGGTCACATGACTACATCCCATCTGGAATGGGAATGGTGATCAGTGCTCATTAGTTTCCATGGTAAGGAAATAACTAATTCTGTATTAGACCATGTAATATGAGAACACTCTGCCTCTCTGAAATACTAGTATCCTGGTGCTACTGGGTGTATCTAAATCAGTTATATTGAGTGAACTACTGTATCTACACTTCATTTCATTAATTAGATATAGAGAAATTACATTTTTCCCAAGTAGATTTGGGTCTGTGATTAAAAATATAAAGCATGTCTGGACCTTCTGTACTCATTGTTTTAAGTTTTGGTGCTAAAGTCAAAATGTATAGTAAGCATTAGAGATGAGCGGGTTCGGTTCCCTGAGAACACCCCCGAATTTCACATCATGAGCCCGGTTCCGAGCCGGGCTCGGGTTTTCCTGCCTGACTCGGAAACCAGAACGAGGCAAAACGTCATCATCCCGCTGTCGGATTCTCGCAGGGTTTGGATTCCATATAAAGAGCCGCGTGTCGCCGCCATTTTCACTCCGGCATTGGAGAGGGGTGTGGTATGGTATGCCGGCTGACGGGCTCCCGGCGGCCAGCATACCGACGCCGGAAGCCCGACCGCTGGCATACTAACAGCGTGGCGAGTGCAAATGAACCCCCTGCGGGCTCGCTGCGCTCACCATGCTGCGGGCACGGTGGTGCGCCACGCTATTTATTCTCCCTCCAGGGGGGTCATGGACCCCTACGAGGGAGAAAAGGTGTTGGTATGCCGGCTGTCGGGATTCCGGCGCCGGTATACTGTGCGCCGGGATCCCGACAGTCGGCAACCTGAAGACCACCCATTGGAGAGTGTAGCGAGAGGACGTGTCTCCGTCCTCAGTGTCCTGCATCAGTACAGTGGTAGTGTCTTGTGCTGCATCAGTCCAGTCACAGTGGTGGTGTCCTCTGCAGCAATATGTCCAATGCTGCTGTATAAGTCCAGTTCAGTGGTGCTGTGTTGTGCTACATAAGTACAGTGGTAGTGTCTTGTGCTGCATCAGTCCAGTCACAGTGGTGGTGTCCTCTGCTGCCATATGTCCAGTGCTGCTGTATAAGTCCAGTCCATTGCATTGCAGTGCTGTGTTATCTTGCATCAGTCCAGTGGTGGTGTCCTTGTGCTGCTGTATATGTCCAGTGATACTGCCGTATATATGTCCAGTGATACTGCCTTATATGTCCAGCAGTACTGCTGTATAAATGCAGTGATACTGCCGTATATATGCCTAGTGGTACTGCCGTATATGTCCAGTGATATTGCCGTATATGTCCAGCAGTACTGCCGTATAAATCCAAGGATACTGCCTTACATGTCCGATGGTACTGCCATATAATTCCAGTGATACTGCTGTATATGTCCAGTGGTACTGATGTATAAATCCAGTGGTACTGCCGTATAATTCCAGTGGTACTGGCGTATAAGTCCAGTGATACTGACGTATAAATCCAGTCCAGTGGTACTTCCATATAAGTCCAGTGGTACTGCCGTATAATTCCAGTGATACTGCCGTATAATTACAGTAGTACTGCCGTATAAATCCAGTGATACTGCCGTATAAATCTAGTCCAGTGGTACTGCCATATAAGTTCAGTGGTACTGCCGTATAATTCCAGTGATACTGCTGTATATGTCCAGTGGTACTGGTTTATAAATCCAGTGATACTGCCGTATAAATCCAGTCCAGTGGTACTGCCGTATAATTCCAGTGATATTGCCATAAAATTCCAGTGGTACTGGCGTATAATTCCAGTGATACTGCCGTGTAAATCCAGTCCAGTGTTACTGCCGTATAACTCCAGTGATACTGCCGTATAATTCCAGTGATACTGCGATATAATTCCACTGGTACTGGCATATAAATCCAGTGATACTGCCTTATAAATCCAGTCCAGTGGTACTGCCGTATAAGTCCATTGGTACTGCCGTATAACTCCAGTGATACTGCCGTATAATTCCAGTGATACTGCGATATAATTCCACTGGTACTGGCATATAAATCCACTGATACTGCCGTATAAATCCAGTCCAGTGGTACTGTCGTATAACTCCATTGGTACTGCCGTATAATTCCAGTGATACTGCCGTATAATTCCAGTGATACTGCCGTATAATTCCTCTGGTACTGGCGTATAAATCCAGTGATACTGCCGTATAAATCCAGTCCAGTGGTACTGCCGTATAATTCCTGTGATACTGCGATATAATTCCACTGGTACTGGCATATAAATCCAGTGATACTGCCGTATAAATCCAGTCCAGTGGTACTGTCGTATAAATCCATTGGTACTGCCGTATAATTCCAGTGATACTGCCGTATAATTCCACTGGTACTGGCGTATAAATCCAGTGATACTGCCATATAAATCCAGTCCAGTGGTACTGCCGTATAATTCCTGTGATACTGCCATAGAATTCCAGTGATAGTGGCGTACAATTCAATTGGCAATGGCATATAAATCCAGTGATACTGCAGTAAAAATTTAGTCCAATGGTACTGCCGTATAAATCCAGTGGTACTGCCGTATAAGTCCAGTGGTACTGCCGTATAATTCCAGTAGTACCGGTGTATAAATTAGAGATGAGCGGGTTCGGTTCTCCGAGATCCGAACCCCCCGCGAACTTCACCTATTTTACATGGGTCCGAGGCAGCCTCGGATTTTCCCGCCTTGCTCGGTTAACCCGAATGCGCCCTAACATCATCATCCCACTGTCGGATTCTCGCGAGATTCGTATTCTATATAAAGAGCCGCACATCGCCGCCATTTTCACTCGTGCATTGGAGATTGAACGGAGAGGACGTGGCTGCGTTCTCTCCCTGAAAAGCTCTGTATCTGTGCTCAGTGTGCTGCAAATATCTATGCTCAGTGTGCTGCAAATATCTGTGCTCAGTGTGCTGAAAATATCTACGTTCTCTGCCTGAAAATGCTCCATATCTGTGCTCAGTGTGCTGCAAATATCTGTGCTCAGTGTGCTCAGTGTGCTGCATTGTGGGCACCACCAGTATATAATTATAGTAGTACAGTACAGCAGGCCATTGCTGTATCTTGCAGCTCTGTGTCAAGTATACTATCCATATCTGTGCTGCATTATTGTGAGCAGTATATAGTAGGACAGTGCAGCATTTTGGTGACCAGCAGTATACATATAGTACAGTACAGTAGGCCATTGCTGTATCTTGCAGCTCTGTGTCAAGTATACTATCCATATCTGTGCTGCATTATTGTGAGCAGTATATAGTAGGACAGTGCAGCATTTTGGTGACCAACAGTATACATATAGTATAGTACAGTAGGCCATTGCTGTATCTTGCAGCTCTGTGTCAAGTTTACTATCCATATCTGTGCTGCATTATTGTGAGCAGTATATAGTAGGACAGTGCAGCATTTTGGTGACCAGCAGTAGATAAGCTGAAGGCTGCATAAGCCTGAGGCCATATAAGAGATCCACTTTTTGTGATTGGTTGTTAAATGACTAAGCAGTTGCTAGGCAGATCAGTTTTCCCTTTTGGTTTTTTCCTATTGGATTGGAAGGTTGTGCATCAAGCTTAATAGGAGGGTCTTAGGATAGTATATAGGTGGGGGCCATTTTCCTAGACTTCCTCTTGCCATTCATTTTATGGCCCAGGAAGGATAAGTATATCCAATACTCTTATATTTGTTCCCTGGTGGTTTCATCATGTTTTATTTGTCCTCCCTGTCATGCTGGGGTTCTGCAGGTTATATTTCTGCTCCTCTCACCCTGCTGCCTCTTACACGCCGTGCCTCTCCCCCCTCCCGCCGCCTAGTAGAGGCCGTGGACACCACATCGCCCGCTCCCTTAGTGCGGCACCACGTGGGTGCTGTCAGCGGCGGCGGACACGCGGCGGGGTCGGGCAGTTCGGCCCGCTCTCCCCGCCAGCTCGAAGGTGCGGACGATGGCAGCGCTGCGCGTGCCGCCGAGACGCACGGCTCGGCCGGCCCGCGGTCACCATCGTCCCCGGCGGTTTCTGCACACCGCTTGTTCCGGCTCCGGGCCTCCCCTTCCCTCCCCGCCGGTGGCTCTGAGCGGCGGCTCGGGCGCACACGTGGCGCCGGAGGGAGGGGGGGGGGGCTCTGTTGCGCAGCAGGAATTTCACGCTGGGACAGCGGGGTTGTGTGCCCGCTGCCCCCGGACCAGCAGCTGGGACGCAGGTCCCCCTCCCTGAAAGCGGGACCGTGGCCCCCCCGTCTATGGGGGGGGAGGATGGCGGGCCCGGGGATCTTCGGGGCTGGGGGCGTGGCTGGGACTGCAGCGGCACCCACCCCTCCTAATGTGACAGGGCGTGGGTGTCCGGTCAGGAATCCCGCATCGGGAACCTTTTGACGGGGCTCCCAGTCGCCCGTTGCACGGGATCCCGTGGCGTCAACCCCCGGGTGTCGGGTTTTTGGCTCCTCCCCCTGGCCCGCCGGGAGCGTGCAGCTGGTGGCGACGCAGTTTCACCGACTAGGCCCCTGCTCTCACGTTGGGCGCGCCTCAAGGGGTTCGCTGCGGAGCAAATTTTTCCCCGGGTGCCTTCCCTGTCCCTTGCACCGACGGTCCCTACGGCCGTCGGAGCGTCACACATAGGAATACCAGTTACGTCCGCCCCACAATTTTTCCCAGACGTTTGCGGCTCGGACGTCGGCGTCCGGACACGCGGGCGGTCGGCGTCCCTCGGGTTGCGGTGTCCCCCCCCCCCTGCATTTTCGGGCTCATATTCTGGGCCGTCACTGTCTGGGGCGAATCCGTTAGCGCACGGTTCGCCGACCCCCCCCCCCCTCGGCTCCTCCCCAGTTACTTCCAGTTGCGTCGGCATTTTCTGGGGCAGACAGTACCTGCCGCATCCTTCATGGCGTCCTGCTTACACCATAGGCGGCTTCCCCGTGGCCGGGGCTGCCTTCTCCCGGGCCTCTGCGTACCCCCCAATTGGGGGTCCTGCCCGGCCGCTTCCCGCGGGCAATCCGCGCCGGGGTTTGGCCCCTGCCCCCTCCTGTTACCCCCATTGTCGTTACGCGCAGGTCTCTCCGGCGCATGTTGTCCCTTCTGTTTCTTCCTCACAGGTGCTGGATGATTTCGGGTCGGCGTCGCGGAGGGGACGGAGATCGGTGAGGGTTGCGGCCGCAGCACCGGCGGGAGAGGTTCGGCCGCCACCGGGTCGGGTGCATCCGTCGAGGCTGTTCCGGGTCCTTCAAGCACGGGTGAGCACGCTATTCCTTCACATTGTTTAGTCTAGTAGTTATTCCTCCTCGTCTAGCATGGTATCTGTAGGTTCTCCGCGATGCCCGCGTAAATTAGCTAGACTTATTGCGCGGTGCATGGCGAAAGAATCACGGAAAGGGGCAGCGCTGGCGTCGGCGGTGCCTCCGACCCCTCCCGTTATACGGTGATGGTGCATCGCGGCAACACGGCAGTTGCAGGTGGGGTGAAAAACGGATGCACGAAAAAACATAATAAAGTACGTTTACATCTTCACCCTTACGGATGAGATGCGGCAGGTTTTTGACGCAGCTTGGTAAACGGGGGCATTGGGAAAAGGCTTTCCGCAATTGCCACCAGTTGTTGCGAAGGTTTGATTTTTCTTTTTTATGGCTTGCTACACGGAATCGTGACCCGGGGATTAGGCCAGTGTAGTGAAATATCTGTTTTAGCACAGGACAGGTACTTGGAATCCAAGGGTTTCGCTTGTCGGGATTACGATGGAAGTTCTGTCGTAGTCAGGATGGCAACTCCATCCTGCCCACGGGTTTTCAAGGATGTCAGGGTGTGGTTGTAGGTCACGCAACAGGTTAAGCACACCCCGGACGTCACGGTCAAGAAGCCCGGGGCGGCCGGGGCTCCGGGTCCCCGGTCGATAGGGATAGGGAAGTGTTTGCCTATAGCGAGGGCAAGTGCGTCAGGGGGGTGAATTGTCAATTTTCGCCACTCGTGTAAGTTGCGGGGCCAGTCACCCAGACAAAGATTGCACCTCAGCGGCGAGCGGTAAGCCTCCGCTCCTGCCGAGGTCGGGGGAATGGGCAAGTAAAACCTCCTTCACGATTCAAGTTCCCGAGTTGCGGCGCTGGCTGAGCGTATACCCCGACAAGACGGCAGCGTCCTTCCGCTTGGTTGGGTTCCTACACGGTGTCCGTTTGCCCACTTCGGATTAGGTGCACGTGTGGCCCACCGGAATTTGGGATGGGCGCGCGAGATACTGCAGTGGGTCCGGCGGCAAGTGGACGGGGAGATCGGCTTAGGGCGCATGTCCGGGCCCTACGCCTTTCTCTCGTTGCCCTCCTTGTGCATTTTCTCCCGTGGGGGTGGTGCCCAAGCAGGCCACGGGCAGTTTCCGCCGGATACAGACGTACCCTGATCGCAGGTTTAGTGCAGGTTACATTATCAATCTTTTGATGACGCTCTGCGCTTGGTGCGGAATTGCGGTCCGGGGGGTCTGTTGGAAAAAAATGGGACGTGGAGCCGGATTTCTGGCTACTTCCACTGCCTCCGTATTCCCGGTGGTTTCGGGTTTTCAAACTAGGGGGCGAGTTTTACATGGATCGGTGTCTCCCCATGGGTTGTTTGGTCTCCTGCGCCTGCTTTTAGAGTGTCAGCCCAATTGGGCATTGGTGCGTCCAGTCCTTCCCCGGCCAAAGCGGGGTGGCTCAATGCCTGGAAGACTTTCTCTTTGTGGGTCCGGGGGGTATTTCGATCTGTGGGGATATGCTGTCGGTTTGCCAGATCCTTGTTCGCAGTTCAAGGGTGCCAGTCGCGCCGGACAAGATAGGGGCCCCTGCACTTGTATTAGCTATTAGGAACGTAAATACGCACGGTGGGGGGTTGCTGTCCCACCCGAAGATAGAGTGCGTAAGCTTTTGGGTTTAATTACTGACGGTTTGGGAAAACGCGGGGTTCGGATTATGCAGGTACACTCCTTGGTGGGTTCTTTCAACTTTGCGGGCCGGATTATCCCCATGAGGATGATTTTCTGTCGCAGACTTGAACGGGCCACGGCCAGGACGGTCCGGCGACATCGCACCATGTACCTTCCACGCGAAATTAGGTATGATTTGCGGAGTTGGTCTCTTTCCTGGTGTCCGTCACCAGGGAGGTTTTTGTGGCCTGCACCTTGTTGTTACAGCAAGCTGCGACAAGGGTGCACGTATACGGTTTTCTGGGGCATGGTGCGCTGCTGCTTGGCCGGCCCCTGGGGTAACGCTAGGTTTTACCAAGAACCTCCTTTTGCTGGAATTGTTCCCGATCATAGTGGCTCTGGATTTAGGGGCCTGCCAGTGCGCGGATAGGGACATCTCGTTTCGCTGCAACGATTTGGGGGTGGTACATGCGATTAATAATCAGCGTTCCTCCTCTCCTGTAGGCTCTGCGGCTGCTACGGCATCTAGTATTAGTTTGCTTGCGGCGCATTTTTAAGGTCAGGGCCCGTCACGTTCCTGGAATCGACAACGGAATGGCGGATGCGTGGTCTCGATTCCATTTTGACAAGTTCCGGGCGTTGGTTCCGGGAGAGGCGGCTGAGGGTTTACTGTGCCCGCCTTCTGTCTGACGGATTGTCGAATCGGGTTAGCCGCTCTAGCCACGTGCGCGCTGGCTCCCCCCACTAGCAGGGCTTATGATGCAACCTGGCACGATGGGTCGGTCTTTCAAAGTAGGCGCGGGGTAGCGGGTGAGTCCTCGGCTGCGCCTTGATGGTCTTTGTTTGGGAACATTGCCAAACCGGTAGGCCAAAAGCGGCTATGGCATCTGCCCTTGCGGGCATTGCTTTTCATTCGCGGCTCCACGGGACGAGGGACCCCACGGGGTCTTTGGTCCTTTCCAGAGCGCTGAAAAGTTGGGCTAGGTTTGCGTCCAGCGCCCCCGGACTCCCATAGATCTGTGACGTGCAACGTCTGACGGAGTTGCTGTGTGTGCTGCCGCTAATTGCGACCTCGGAATTCGAGGTGGATTCGGGTCTGCTCTACGAATAGGGGCGCATGCAGGATGGCCTGTTTACTCTGTAGGATTGTGCGGTCCAAGACAGATCAAACAGGTCGGGGTCGCGGAGTGGCCTTGGAGGCCCAGGAGGAAACGGGCGCTTGCCCGCTGCGGTTGACGCAGGAGTATAGACGGTGGAGGCCTCCGGGGGGCGACCAGTTGCTGGTGCACGCGCAGGTTGGCCCGCTGACAAAGTTTCAATTTGCTGCTGTGTTGAAAAATGTTTGGCGGTTTGTGGGGGGCGGACTTCGGTACCCATTCTTTGCGGATTGGGTCGGCTACCCATGCAGCAGCTACGGGTTAATCCCCTACGGCTATTAGGGAGCTGGGCCGTTGGAAGTCTGCCTCCTTTAGATCTTATGTCAGTTGGATAAGTCGTAGGTGCGCCTGTTGCGCTAACCCAAAAACATGTTTACTCGCCGGTTTTTGAACGACTACCGTTCAGGAATCGAGGGTGTGAAGTGAATTTTTAAAATTTTTCCTCCGAGGGGGCCTAATTTCAATTGGCTGTTCTATCAAGGTCCACGGGAGGTTTTTTGATTTTTCTCCTTCACTTGGGTTTTTTGTTATGTTAAGCATTCTATGTATTGTGTTCACAATTCTGATGTTAGGATGTTTTCTTTTCAGCTATCATCAATTTTGGAACAGATATGGCTGGTTGGCCATGCCTATATTTTTGGGCGGCAAGGCATCACAGGGCACTTATGGCAGCTGAAGTTTTTGGGTCTAGGGAATTTTGATGGTTAGGTGTCAGAGGTATGTTGTGGGGTGATTTGTTGCGGTTCCTTTTTTCTCGGGTGCGCCGCTGGGTCGCCCTAGTTGATTGTCCTTCATTTAGGTGGTAATGATCTAGGTCGAGTTAAGGGCTTAAGTTTGAATTGTCCGCTAAGGCAGATTTGGTGGCGATTCGTTGTCATTGGCCATGAGTGCGAATTGTTTGGTCGGAGATAGTGCCGCGTTTTTCATTGGCGTGGTGCGGTGCGTTTCTCGGCGCTGGAGAAGGCCCGCAAGAAGGTGAATTCGGCAGCGTCTCTCTTCGTTAGGGCCTTAGATGGCGTAGCGATCAGGCATCCTTTACTTGTGCTGCGTAATAGGCAGTTCTACAAGGAGGATGGGGTTAATTTTTCTTCGGAAGGAGTGCAGAATTTTTCCTGTAAGATATTTTTGGTCCTTTTTCGGTAGGGCTATTTAGTTGTTTTGAGTTGGTTTTGGTTGCTGGTTGCGGATGGCGGTGGCGGTTTGTAAACCTTTGTGGCGGGAAGTCGCTACCAACCAGCTGTCACACAGGCATAAGTGGTCATTGTGGGGCTCCCTCTTTAGAAGGACGGCAGGTGTGTCCTTTTCTTGCGGTTGGACATTTAGACGTTCCCCTGCGGGAACCGAACGTTTGCCAGAGAAAGAGGGGTAAGGCCAGCACAATGCGGGTTATGCGGGAAGGAGGCGGGGTATGTGTACTCCCCTCCTTGGTTTGGTGGTTTTCATCTAGGTGACGGGTGCTGGTGTGTGGCAGCGACTTTCTGTTTGCCATCCTCCAAACTAAATTTAAGTCCATATTCGAAATCAATTCTAATTCGATCACAATTATAGTTTAAAGAGTTGGTCAGCGATTAATAAACATCGTCTGACCTTTAACTCCAGCTACTGTGTCCGTGTCTTTATTTCAGTGTGTGGTGTTGTTTAATTTAGTGATAAGCTAGCTTAAAGAAAAGGTTTATGTAATCACAATAAAGTTATGAGCGCCTTAGATAAGCTGAAGGCTACATAAGCCTGAGGCCATATAAGAGATCCACTTTTTGTGATTGGTTGTTAAATGACTAAGCAGTTGCTAGGCAGATCAGTTTTCCCTTTTGGTTTTTTCCTATTGGATTGGAAGGTTGTGCATCAAGCTTAATAGGAGGGTCTTAGGATAGTATATAGGTGGGGGCCATTTTCCTAGACTTCCTCTTGCCATTCATTTTATGCCCGCCCGCCCTCCCGGATTTCAGCTACGGTTTGTTGATTTGCAGTTGGCTATTTTAAAGCCAGATTGGCGGGAAGTCGCTACCAACCAGCTGTCACACAGGCATAAGTGATCATTGTGGGGCTCCCTCTTTAGAAGGACGGCAGGTGTGTCCTTTTCTTGCGGTTGGACATTTAGACGTTCCCCTGCGGGAACCGAACGTTTGCCAGAGAAAGAGGGGTAAGGCCAGCACAATGCGGGTTATGCGGGAAGGAGGCGGGGTATGTGTACTCCCCTCCTTGGTTTGGTGGTTTTCATCTAGGTGACGGGTGCTGGTGTGTGGCAGCGACTTTCTGTTTGCCATCCTCCAAACTAAATTTAAGTCCATATTCGAAATCAATTCTAATTCGATCACAATTATAGTTTAAAGAGTTGGTCAGCGATTAATAAACATCGTCTGACCTTTAACTCCAGCTACTGTGTCCGTGTCTTTATTTCAGTGTGTGGTGTTGTTTAATTTAGTGATAAGCTAGCTTAAAGAAAAGGTTTATGTAATCACAATAAAGTTATGAGCGCCTTATACATATAGTACAGTACAGTAGGCCATGGCTGTATCTTGCAGCTCTTTGTCAAGCATTCTATCCATATCTGTGCTGCATTATTGTGAGCAGTATATAGTAGGACAGTGCAGCATTTTGGTGACCAGCAGTATACATATAGTACAGTACAGTAGGCCATTGCTATTGATATATTACTGGCATATAATTCCACACATTAAAAAATGGAGAACAAAAATGTGGAGGGTAAAATAGGGAAAGATCAAGATCCACTTCCACCTCGTGCTGAAGCTGCTGCCAATAGTCATGGCCGAGACGATGAAATGCCATCAACATCGTCTGCCAAGGCCGATGCCCAATGTCATAGTAGAGAGCATGTAAAATCCAAAAAACTAAAGTTCAGTAAAATTACCCAAAAATCAAAATTAAAAGCGTCTGAGGAGAAGCGTAAACTTGCCAATATGCAATTTACAACACAGAGTGGCAAGGAACGGCTGAGGCCCTGGCCAGGATTCTGATGGTGAGGTGGTTTGTTTAAGTCAGGCACCCGGGGAGACACCTGTTGTCCGTGGGATGAATATGGCCATTGACATGCCTGGTCAAATTACAAAAAAAATCACCTCTTCGGTGTGGAATTATTTTAACAGAAATGCGGACAACAGGTGTCAAGCCGTGTGTTGCCTTTGTCAAGCTGTAATAAGTAGGGGTAAGGACGTTAACCACCTAGGAACATCCTCCCTTATATGTCACCTGGAGCGCATTCATCAGAAGTCATTGACAAGTTCAAAAACTTTGGGTGACAGCAGAAGCAGTCCACTGACAACTAAATCCCTTCCTCTTGTACCCAAGCTCCTGCAAACCACACCACCAACTCCCTCAGTGTCAATTTCCACCTTAGACAGGAACGCCAATAGTCCTGCAGGCCATGTCACTGGAAAGTCTGATGAGTCCTCTCCTGACTGGGATTCCTCCGATGCATCCTTGAGTGTAATGCCTACTGCTGCTGGCACTGCTGTTGTTGTTGCTGCTGGGAGTCGATCGTCATCCCAGAGGCGAAGTCGGAAGACCACTTGTACTACTTCCAGTAAGCAATTGACTGTCCAACAGTCCTTTGCGAGGAAGATGAAATATCACAGCAGTCATCCTGCTGCAAATCGGATAACTCAGGCCTTGACAGCTGTGTTGGTGTTAAACGTGTGTCCGGTATACTCCGTTAGTTCACAGGGACTTAGAGAAATGCTTGAGGTATTGTGTCCCAGGTACCAAATACCATCTAGGTTCCACTTCTCTAGGCAGGCGATACAGAGAATGTACACAGACGTCAGAAAAAGACTCACCAGTGTCCTAAAAAATGCAGTTGTACCCAATGTCCACTTAACCACAGACATGTGGACAAGAGGAGCAGGGCAGACTCAGGACTATATGACTGTGACAGCCCACTGGGTAGATGTATTGCCTCCCACAGCAAGAACAGCAGCGGCGGCACCAGTAGCAGCATCTCGCAAACGCCAACTCGTTCCTAGGCAGGCTACGCTTTGTATCACCGCTTTCCATAAGAGGCACACAGCTGACAACCTCTTACGGAAACCGAGGAACATCATCGAAGAATGGCTTACCCCAATTGGTCTCTCCTGGGGATTTGTGACATCGGACAACGCCACCAATATTGTGCGTGCATTACATGTGGGCAAATCCAGCACGTCCCATGTTTTGCACATACATTGAATTTGGTGGTGCAGTATTTTTTTAAAGACAACAGGGGCGTGCAAGAGATGCTGTCGGTGTCCCGAAGAATTGCGGACCACTTTCGGCATTCAGCCACCGTGTACCGGAGACTGGAGCACCAGCAAACACTCCTGAACCTGCCCCGCCATCATCTCTAAGCAAGAGGTGGTAACGAAGTGGAATTCAACCCTCTATATGCTTCAGAGGATGGAGGAGCAGCAAAAGGCCATTCAAGTCTCTACATCTGCCTACGATATAGGCAAAGGAGGGGGAATGCACCTGACTCAAGTGCAGTGGAGAATGATTTCAACATTGTGCAAGGTTCTGCAACCCTTTGAACTTGCCACACGTGAAGTCAGTTCAGACACTGCCAGCCTGAGTCAGGTCATTCCCCTCATCAGGCTTTTACAGAAGCAGCTGGAGAGATTGAAGGAGGAGCTAAAACAGAGCGATTCTGCTAGGCATGTGGGACTTGTGGATGGAGCCCTTAATTCGCTTAACCAGGATTCACGGGTGGTCAATCTGTTGAAATCAGAGCACTACATTTTGGCCACCGTGCTCGATCCTAGGTTTAAAGCCTACATTGTATCTCTCTTTCCGGCAGACACAAGTCTGTACATGTTCAAAGACCTGCTGGTGAGACACTTGTCAACTCAAGCGGAACATGACCCGTCAACAGCTCCTCCTTCACATTCTCCCGCAACTGGGGCTGCGAGGAAAAGGCTAAGAACTCTGAGCCCACCCGCTGGCGGTGATGCAGGGCAGTCTGGAGCGAGTGCTGACATCTGGTCCGGACTGAAGGACCTGCCAACGATTACTGACATGTCGTCTACTGTCACTTCATATGATTCTGTCACCATTGAAAGAATGGTGGGATTATATGAGTGACCGCATCCAAGTAGGCACGTCAGACTGTCAGTACGTATACTGGCAGGAAAAAGAGGCAATTTGGAGGCCCTTGCACAAACTGGCTTTATTTTACCTAAGTTGCCCCCCTCCAGTGTGTACTCCGAAAGAGTGTTTAGTGCAGCCGGTCACCTTGTCAGCGATCGGCGTACGAGGTTACTTCCAGAAAATGTGGAGAAGATGATGTTCATCAAAATTAATTATAATCAATTCCTCCGTGGAGATATTCACCATCAATTGCCTCCAGAAAGTACACAGGGACCTGAGATGGTGGATTCCAGTGGGGACGAATGAATACCCTGTGAGGAGGGGGATGTACACAGTGAAAGGGGTGAGGAATCGGAGGATGATGATGAGGTGGACATCTTGCCTCTGTAGAGCCAGTTTGAGCAAGGAGAGATTGATTGCTTCTTTTTTTGGTGGGGACCCAAACCAACCAGTCATTTCAGCCACAGTCGTGTGGCAGACCCTGTGGCTGAAATGATGGGTTTGTTAAAGTGTGCATGTCCTGTTTAATGTTTATACAACATAAGGGTGGGTGGGAGGGCCTAAGGACAATTCCATCTTGCACCTCTGCTTTTTTTTATTTATATTTGCATCATGTGATGTTTGGGGCCAATTTTTTTAAGTGCCATCATGTCTGACACTGCAGTGCCAATCCTAGATGGGCCAGGTGTTTGTGCCGCCCACTTGGGTCACTTAGCTTAGTCATCCAGCGACCTTGGTGCAAATTTTAGGACTAAAAATAATATTGTGAGGTGTTCAGAATAGACTGGAAATGAGTGGAAATTATGGTTATTGAGGTTAATAATACTATAGGATCAAAATTACCCCCAAATTCTGTGATTTAAGCTGTTTTTGAGGGATTTTTGAAGAAAACCACCTGAATCCAAAACACACCCGAATCCGACAAAAAAATTTTCAAGGAGGTTTTGCCAAAACGCGTCCGATTCCAAAACACGGCCGCTGAACCGAATCCAAAACCAAAACACGAAAAATTTCCGGTGCACATCTCTAGTATAAATCCAGTGATACTGACGTTTAAATCCAGTCCAGTGGTACTGCCGTATAATTCCTGTGATACTGCTGTATAAATCCAGTGATACTGCCATATAATTCAAGTGGCAATGGCATATAAATCCGGTGATACTGCCTTATAAATCTAGTCCAATGGTACTGCCATATAAGTCCAGTGGTACTGCCGTATAATTCCAGTCATACTGCCATATAGTTCCAGTGGTACTGGCATATAAATCCAGTCCAATGGTACTGCCTGATAAATCAAGTGGTACTGCCGTATAATTCCATAATTCCAGTGATACTGCCGTATAATTCCAGTGGTACTGGCGTATAAGTCCAGTGATACTGACGTATAAATCCAGTCCAATGGTACTGCCGTATATGTCCAGTGGTACAGCCGTATAATTACAGTGATACTGCCATATAATTCCATTGATACTGCCGTATAATTACAGTGGTACTGTCGTATAATTCCAGTGATACTGCCGAAATATGCCCAATAGTACTGACGTATAAGTCCAGTGATACTGCCGTATAAATCTGCTGCGGTCGTACGTGGGAGCGAGGCTTGGTAAGTATGGTGTTTGGGTTTTTTTTAAATATGATTCAGTGTAAAAGGCGCTGGTACTGGGAGCAAACTACAATGGGGCAAACTATGAGGGGGCAAACTAGAAAGGGGCTAACTACTGGAGGCAAATTACTGGGGGCAAACTAGACAGGGGCTAACTACTGGGGGCAAATTACTGGAGGCAAACAAGACAGGGGCTAACTACTGGGGGCAAACCAGACGGGCTAACTACAAGGGGGCAAGCTACAAGGGGGCAAACTTTGAGGGGGCAAGTTACTGGGGGCTAACTACAAGGGGGCAAGCTACAAGGGGGGCAAACTACAGGTGGGCATTACTACTGGGGGTAAACTACAAGGGGGCTAAACTACTGGGGGCATAACTACAGGGGCTAAACTAATGGGGGCTTTACTACAGGGGGGCATTACTACTGGGAGCATTACTACAAGGGGGCAAACTACAAGGGGGCAAATCTACTGGGGGTATAACTACAGGGGCATTACTACTGGGGGCTAAACTACAAGGGGGCAAACTACTGGGGGCTAAACTACAGGGGCTAAGCAACTGGGGGCATAACTACAGGGGGGCTAAACTACTGGGGGCATTACTAACGGGCCAAACTACATGGGGGCTAAACTACTGGGGCCATAACTGCAGGGGCTAAACTACAAGGGGCATTACCACTGGGGGCTAAACTACAGGGGGGGATAAAATACATGGGGCAAACTACATGAAGGCTAAACTACTGAGGGCATTACCACGGGGGGGGGGGTATACTACTGGGGTCATAACTGCAGGGGTATTACCTTTGGGGGCATAACTACAGGGGCTAAACTACAGGGGGCTTTACTACAGGCGACATTACTACTGGGGGCAATACTACACGGGCATTACCATTAAGGGTATTACTAATGAGGGTGTTGTAAAGGAGGCACTTCATAAGGGGCGTCACTCCTGGGAACATAAGGGGCACTACTACTGGGGACATTGCATAAGGGGAACCACTACTATGGGCTCTATATAAGGGGCACTACCACTGTGGGCACTACCAGTACAGTGGACATTGCATAAGGAGTACTACTACTGTGGGCATTGTATAAGTGGCGCTACTGCTGTGGGCATTATGTGTATTACGGGGTGCTACTACTGTGGGCATTACGTGTATTAGGGGTGCTTCTACTGTGGGCATTATTACTATTGTGTGACCATGCCCCTTTCTTTTTGAGACCACGCCCCCTTTTCGGCCTACGGCGCGCGCAATACCTTTATTGCATGGGCGCTGGGGGGAGAGGGGGGAGTTCCACCACCTCTCTAGGACCACTTTAAGCACTGGTGGGGCCTTCACCCAGAGGTGCTCACAGAGGTGACAAGTCTTTGGGGCGTACCTCAAATAGACATGATGGCCTCCTGCCTCAACAAGAAGCTTCGGAGGTACTGTTCCAGGTCGAGAGACACTCAGGCAATGGTGGTGGACGCCCTGGTAACTCCGTGGGTGTTCCAGTGAGTGTATGTGTTCGCTCCACTACCACTCATCCCAAGGATTCTCAAACTAATAAAAAAAAACAAGAGTTCAGGTGATCCTCATTGCTCCGGACTGGCCAAGAAGGGCTTGGTACGCGGATCTTCTGGAGATATTGCTGGAAGATCCAAGGCCTCTTCCTCTTCGCGAGGACCTTCTGCAACAGGGGCCGTTTGCTTAAAGACTTACCATGGCTATGTTTGATGGCATGGAGGTTGAACGCCAGATCTTAGCTCGGAAGGGCATTCCGAACAAGGTTATTTCTGCCCTGATACCGGCTAGGAAAGGAGTAACGTCTAAACATTATCATCGAATTTGGAAAAGTACGTGTCTTGGTGTGAATCCAAGAAGTTTCCTACGGAGGAGTTTCAACTAGGGCGGTTTATCTTCTTTCTGCAAGCAGGTGTGGATGTGGGCCTGCGTTTGGGCTCCATAAAATACCAGATTTCGGCCTTGTCCATTTTCTTACAGAAACAATTGGCTGTCCTCCCTGAGGTTCAGACTTTCTTGAAAGGGGTTCTGCACATCCAGCCTCCCATTGTACCTCCAATGCACTTTGCAGTGGCGTGCGGTGAGGTCAGTGATTGGTGAGGCACTGCAGCCATAATGTCCACCGAGTCCCGCCGATGACCCCTACCACCGCCAAGTCAAAGCCTGCTACTGCCCCCAAGCCGATGCCCAATACCACCACCACAAATGGCCTCTGCTCAAGCCTTTGGCCGCCACCTTCCTGCCCTGTCTCCCTCCATTGCCACCCTCCTGCTCTGTCTCCCTCCAGTGCCACCATCCTGCCCTGTCTCCTTCCACACCATCATCCTGCCCTGTCTCCCTCCACGCCAGCATCCTGCCCTGTCTCCCTTCATATCAGCATCCTGCCCTGTCTCCTTCCAGCGCCACCATCCTTCCCTGTCTCCTTTTACGCCACCATCCTTCCCCGTCTCCCTCCACGCCAGCGTCCTGCCCTGTCTCCTTCTACGCCACCATGCTGCCGTATCTCCCTCCAGTGCCACCATCCTTCCCCGTATCCCTCCACGCCACCATCCTGCCCTGTCTCCCTCCACACCACCATCCAGCCCGGTCTCCTTCTACACCACCATCCTTACCCGTCTCCCTCCACGCCAGTGTCCTGCCCTGTCTCCTTCTACGCCACCATCCTGCCCTGTCTCCCTCCAGTGCCACCATCCTTCCCCGTCTCCCTCCACGCCAGCGTCCTGCCCTGTCTCCTTCCACGCCACCATGCTGCCGTATCTCCCTCCAGTGCCACCATCCTGCCCTGTCTCCCTCCATGCCAGCATCCTGCCCTGTCTCCCTCCATGCCAGCGTCCTGCCCTGTCTCCTTCTACGCCACCATCCTTCCCCGTCTCCCTCCACGCCAGTGTCCTGCCCTGTCTCCTTCTACGCCACCATCCTGCCCTGTCTCCCTCCAGTGCCACCATCCTTCCCCGTCTCCCTCCATGCCAGCATCCTGCCCTGTCTCCTTCTACGCCACCATGCTGCCGTATCTCCCTCCAGTGCCACCATCCTGCTCTGTCTCCCTCCACGCCAGCATCCTGCCCTGTCTCCCTCCACGCCAGCATCCTGCCCTGTCTCCTTCTACGCCATCATCCTTCCCTGTCTCCCTCAATGCCAGCATCCTGCCCTGTCTCCCTCCACGCCAGCATCCTGCCCTGTCTCCCTCCACGCCAGCGTCCTGCCTTGTCTCCTTCTACGCCATCATGCTGCAGTGTCTCCCTCCAGTGCCACCATCCTGCCCTGTCTCCTTCCACACCACCATCCTGCCCTGTCTCCCTCCATGCCACCATCCTGCCCTGTCTCCTTCCACACCACTATCCTGCCCTGTCTCCCTCCATGCCACCATCCAGCCCTGTCTCCTTCCACACCCCCATCCTGCCCTGTCTCCCTCCATGCCAGCGTACTGCCCTGTCTTCTTCTATGCCACCATCCTTCCCTGTCTCCCTCCACGCCAGCGTACTGCCCTGTCTCCTTCTATGCCACCATCCTTCCCTGTCTCCCTCTATGCCAGCGTCCTTCCCTGTCTCCCTCCACGCCAGCATCCTGCCCTGTCTCCCTCCATGCCACCATCCTGCCCTGTCTCCTTCCACACCACCATCATGCCCTGTCTCCCTCCATGCCATCATCCAGCCCTGTCTCCTTCTACGCCACCATGCTGCGCTGTCTCCCTCCATGCCAGCGTACTGCCCTGTCTCCTTCTATGCCACCATCCTTCCCTGTCTCCCTCCACGCCAGCGTACTGCCCTGTCTCCTTCTACGCCACCATCCTTCCCTGTCTCCCTCTATGCCAGCGTCCTTCCCTGTCTCCCTCCACGCCAGCATCCTGCCCTGTCTCCCTCCATGCCAACATCCTGCCCTGTCTCCTTCTACGCCACCATGCTGTGCTGTCTCCCTCCATGCCAGCATCCTGCCCTGTCTCCTTCTATGCCACCATCCTTCCCTGTCTCCCTCCATGCCAGTGTACTGCCCTGTCTCCTTCTACGCCACCATCCTTCCCTGTCTCCCTCCACGCCAGCGTACTGCCCTGTCTCCTTCTATGCCACCATCCTTCCCTGTCTCCCTCCATGCCAGTGTACTGCCCTGTCTCCTTCTATGCCACCATCCTTCCCTGTCTCCCTCCACGCCAGCGTACTGCCCTGTCTCCTTCTATGCCACCATCCTTCCCTGTCTCCGTCCACGCCGGCATACTGCCCTGTCTCCTTCTATGCCACCATCCTTCCCTGTCTCCCTCCATGCCAGTGTACTGCCCTGTCTCCTTCTATGCCACCATCCTTCCCTGTCTCCGTCCACGCCAGCGTACTGCCCTGTCTCCCTCCACGCCACTAAATCTAAATCAAAGTATTTGACTCCGGGTGGGTATTTGTACAGACAACACTATTAAGCAGCATAGATTAATTATTATGGATAGTTATAACCACATTTGTATCTTGGTATTGTGAGAAATAAACAGAAACACTGTATTTAAATAAACAAAAAAAGTTTTTTTTAAAGGGTTTGACTAACGTTAGGGCAGCCTTAATATGCTTTATCATGTTCTGCATGACAGCAGTGGCACACAGGGGAGATTCAAGCGACCATGTCTAAAACGCTCCCCCCTTGTGGCACACCTCCCCCCCCCCCCCTTAGAAAACACAGTGGGGTAAGTACAGCTTTGCATCTAGACTCTCGCTGGGAGGCACACTGCTGTAACGGCACCACAAAAAACCTAAGCCTAGCAGGATCCTACCGCATTTGACTGTCTTCACCTCCCCCTTCCGCACTGTAGCGGCTAAATGTCTCCTTCTACGCCACCATCCTGCCCTGTCTCCCTCCAGTGCCACCATCCTTCCCCGTCTCCCTCCATGCCAGCATCCTGCCCTGTCTCCTTCTACGCCACCATGCTGCCGTATCTCCCTCCAGTGCCACCATCCTGCTCTGTCTCCCTCCACGCCAGCATCCTGCCCTGTCTCCCTCCACGCCAGCATCCTGCCCTGTCTCCTTCTACGCCATCATCCTTCCCTGTCTCCCTCAATGCCAGCATCCTGCCCTGTCTCCCTCCACGCCAGCATCCTGCCCTGTCTCCCTCCACGCCAGCGTCCTGCCTTGTCTCCTTCTACGCCATCATGCTGCAGTGTCTCCCTCCAGTGCCACCATCCTGCCCTGTCTCCTTCCACACCACCATCCTGCCCTGTCTCCCTCCATGCCACCATCCTGCCCTGTCTCCTTCCACACCACTATCCTGCCCTGTCTCCCTCCATGCCACCATCCAGCCCTGTCTCCTTCCACACCCCCATCCTGCCCTGTCTCCCTCCATGCCAGCGTACTGCCCTGTCTTCTTCTATGCCACCATCCTTCCCTGTCTCCCTCCACGCCAGCGTACTGCCCTGTCTCCTTCTATGCCACCATCCTTCCCTGTCTCCCTCTATGCCAGCGTCCTTCCCTGTCTCCCTCCACGCCAGCATCCTGCCCTGTCTCCCTCCATGCCACCATCCTGCCCTGTCTCCTTCCACACCACCATCATGCCCTGTCTCCCTCCATGCCATCATCCAGCCCTGTCTCCTTCTACGCCACCATGCTGCGCTGTCTCCCTCCATGCCAGCGTACTGCCCTGTCTCCTTCTATGCCACCATCCTTCCCTGTCTCCCTCCACGCCAGCGTACTGCCCTGTCTCCTTCTACGCCACCATCCTTCCCTGTCTCCCTCTATGCCAGCGTCCTTCCCTGTCTCCCTCCACGCCAGCATCCTGCCCTGTCTCCCTCCATGCCAACATCCTGCCCTGTCTCCTTCTACGCCACCATGCTGTGCTGTCTCCCTCCATGCCAGCATCCTGCCCTGTCTCCTTCTATGCCACCATCCTTCCCTGTCTCCCTCCATGCCAGTGTACTGCCCTGTCTCCTTCTACGCCACCATCCTTCCCTGTCTCCCTCCACGCCAGCGTACTGCCCTGTCTCCTTCTATGCCACCATCCTTCCCTGTCTCCCTCCATGCCAGTGTACTGCCCTGTCTCCTTCTATGCCACCATCCTTCCCTGTCTCCCTCCACGCCAGCGTACTGCCCTGTCTCCTTCTATGCCACCATCCTTCCCTGTCTCCGTCCACGCCGGCATACTGCCCTGTCTCCTTCTATGCCACCATCCTTCCCTGTCTCCCTCCATGCCAGTGTACTGCCCTGTCTCCTTCTATGCCACCATCCTTCCCTGTCTCCGTCCACGCCAGCGTACTGCCCTGTCTCCCTCCACGCCACTAAATCTAAATCAAAGTATTTGACTCCGGGTGGGTATTTGTACAGACAACACTATTAAGCAGCATAGATTAATTATTATGGATAGTTATAACCACATTTGTATCTTGGTATTGTGAGAAATAAACAGAAACACTGTATTTAAATAAACAAAAAAAGTTTTTTTAAAGGGTTTGACTAACGTTAGGGCAGCCTTAATATGCTTTATCATGTTCTGCATGACAGCAGTGGCACACAGGGGAGATTCAAGCGACCATGTCTAAAACGCTCCCCCCTTGTGGCACACCTCCCCCCCCCCCCCCTTAGAAAACACAGTGGGGTAAGTACAGCTTTGCATCTAGACTCTCGCTGGGAGGCACACTGCTGTAACGGCACCACAAAAAACCTAAGCCTAGCAGGATCCTACCGCATTTGACTGTCTTCACCTCCCCCTTCCGCACTGTAGCGGCTAAATGTCACAGCAAGTGAATGTCGCGGCCACCCCTTCCCCACCGCAACCCTCCCAGACAGTAACTCACCAACTTGTATTCTCTTGTAACCTCTCTGGACAGCAGCGCACCTCACTTCTGGCTTTACGGCTCCTCTCACTGACCGTGTGACGTAACGTGTCACACAGGGCTGGTGCTAGGGTGTTCGGCGCCGCCCTGCAAACTATAAATTTTCCCCTCCCATAATTTACAAAGGGACAGCGCGTGTCGAAAAAGGGATGTGGTCTCACAGGGAAGGGGCATGGCCACTCAATTGTACTCCCATTTTAAACACCCCAGTAGTGGGGTTGCTTACACATAACACCCCAGTTGTAGCACCGCTTACACATAACCCCAGTAGTAGCGCCGCTTACACATAATGACCCCAGTAGTAGCGCAGCTTATACGTAACGCCCCAGTAGTAGCGCAGCTTATACGTAACGCCCCAGTAGTAGCGCAGCTTACACATAACGCCCCAGTAGTAGCACAGCTTGCATGTAACGCCCCAGTGTCACGATCCGGGTATCTGGACGCCATTTCTTACCCATCAGATGCCTCCTAAGGCTGGCTCAGCGCTCCAGGACCGGATCCCATCTGTTATCCTAATGTTCACATTCCTGCATCCTCTCCTGTCTCTCTGAGACGCTGTCACAGTAACGCCTTATTACATCTGGCATGGCGTCTCCCGCGGCCTCCGCCGCCGTCCCTGAGCTTCTGCATGCAGAGTGTCAGAGTGGCGATTACGTCAGCCGCGGCCTCCGCTGTGTCCGCGTGGTTGGATGTGCACTTGTCAGCCTGGCGTCTCCTGTCTCCAGTGGCCGGCGCCGCCATTACTGTTTTCATTACCACATGGATTACAAACCAAACTTCCCTCCAAGTGTCTGCATGGGCGCAGCCATCTTGGATTCTGTCAGCTGATCATTTCCTCCAATCTGTTGTCAGTATTGTTAATCTGCATAATTGCCTAGCCAATCCCTTCCTTGCTGCAGGTATAAATACACTGTGCCTGAGCAAGGAAGGCGTCAGTGCTTTGGTTGTCAAACCTAGTTCCTGTTTGTCTCTCTCCTGTGATTGTCTTCCAGGTTCCAGCTCCTGTCTCAAGACTTCCACCATAGAGACCCGCACCAGCATTCCACCTGCGGTGTAGCCTGACTCTCCAATCCATTGTGGATTCATCTGTTTCCAGCTACAACATTACCTGCTTCCAGCAGAGTACAGCTTCCCTTAAAGGGCCGGTGTCCTTTCTACACTTTACCACTCTCCACCGGTATTATTATTTCTCCGCTCTCAAGTTCTACATTTCAGTTCATATTTCATCGCTCCCAAGTTCATTTATTATTTAACTGGTTCCAGCCAGTATCCACTCCGTGCTAACAACAGTCTGGTTCCAGCCAGTATCCACAGCAGCTGTTTTATCTTCAGCAACCCAGCTTTTCCTGGAACACCAGCTGGCACAATCCTGGGTTATCTCCATTGCTACAGTCGGGCCTGGTAAGGACTTTCCATCTAGAAGATCATAAGAACTATCTCACACTACCAGTGCCCTGTGGCTCCTGCCATCCTGTAGTACCCAGGAACTGTATTTATTCTTTGCTGACTTTTACGTTTTCTTTTACTGCTGCTGTGTTGCGGAGTTGTCATAAATAAACATCATTGACTTTTATTCCTGGTTGTCGTGGTCACGCCTTCGGGCAATTCTTCTACATGTCTAGGGGTCTGATACAACCTGCCAGGTTCCATTACACCTCAGCCCCTACAACTGAGGCTGCCTCCCGTCAGCTCAGGCCCTCAGTTGTGACAGTCCCTACAACTGAGGCTGCCTCCCGTCAGCTCAGGCCCTCAGTTGTGACAGTAAGCACTGACCTAATGAATCCAGCCGGAGATCAGGATCAAGCGGCCAGGCCGATGCAAGAACTGGCAGCCCGACTAGAACATCAGGAGGCTGCACAGGGCCACATCATCCGCTGTCTCCAGGATCTCTCTACTCGGCTGGATGGGATTCAGACAACTCTCCGTGGATCAGGCGCGTCTGGTGCGTCAACCACAGTGACTCCAGCTATAACCCCACCCACCTTACCCATTTCTGCTCCACATCTTCATCTTCCAACGCCAGCAAAATTTGACGGATCTCCAAGATTCTGCAGGGGATTTCTCAACCAGTGTGAGATTCAGTTTGAGCTACAACCTGGCAATTTTCCCAGTGACCGTACAAAAATTGCCTACATTATCTCTCTTCTCAGTGGCTCAGCCCTTGATTGGGCATCACCGTTATGGGAGAGGTCCGACACCCTGCTATCCTCCTACACTACATTCGTGTTAACATTCAGGCGTATCTTCGACGAGCCAGGCCGGGTAACTTCAGCTTCATCTGAGATTCTCCGTTTGCGCCAGGGATCACGTACTGTAGGACAATATCTTATACAGTTCCAGATCCTGGCATCCGAACTGGCATGGAACGACGAGGCCCTGTATGCTGCATTCTGGCATGGCTTATCTGAGAGTATTAAAGATGAGTTAGCTACCAGAGACTTACCTTCCAAGTTAGATGAGCTAATCTCACTCTGCACGAAAGTTGATTTACGTTTCAGAGAGAGAGCAACTGAGCGTGTAAGATCATCTGCTCCAAAATCTTCTGCTCCTCCTCCTCGCCAACTGTCACCATCTAAAGATGAGTCCAGCCAAATTGGTCGTTCCCGTTTAACTCCTGCTGAGCGCCGAAGACGCCTCTCCAAGTCTCTCTGTCTTTATTGTGCAGCTCCGTCTCACACCATTAATGCCTGTCCCAAACGTCCAGGACTCCAGACCCTAGCTCGCCAAGGAGAGGGCCGGCTAGGAGTAATGATCTCCTCTCCATCTCCTCAAGATTGTAATCTCCCAGTCTCGCTTCAAGTTGCTCAACGTTATCGGAACGTCATTGCCCTCCTTGATTCCGGAGCAGCTGGGAACTTTATTACCGAAGCCTATGTTACACGGTGGTCTCTACCCACCGAGAGACTTCCTTCGTCCATTTCTTTAACTGCCGTGGATGGCAGCAAAATTTTTGATGCAGTTATTTCTTTAAGGACTCTACCAGTTCGTCTGAGAGTGGGAGTTCTTCATTCCGAACTTATTTCTTTTTTAGTGATTCCAAGAGCCACACATCCTGTGGTCCTGGGCCTTCCATGGCTCCGTCTTCACAATCCTACAATTGATTGGACGACTACGCAAATCCTGGCATGGGGTTCCTCCTGTGCTGAGACATGTTTGTTTAAAGTATTGCCTGTCTGTTCTTCCTCCCCCAGGTCGTCTGATGTTCCACCTCCTCCATATCAAGATTTCACGGATGTGTTCAGTAAGGCTTCTGCTGATATCCTTCCTCCTCATAGAGAATGGGACTGCCCGATTGATCTCGTTCCAGGGAAGGTTCCACCTCGAGGCCGAACTTATCCGTTGTCTCTGCCTGAGACGCATTCTATGGAGGAATACATTAAAGAGAACCTAGCAAAGGGGTTCATTCGACCTTCTTCTTCTCCAGCCGGCGCAGGCTTCTTTTTTGTAAAGAAGAAAGATGGTGGTCTGCGGCCGTGCATCGACTACAGAGGTTTGAACGACATTACCATCAAGAACCGTTATCCTTTACCCCTGATTACTGAGCTCTTTGACAGAGTTAGCGGAGCTACCATCTTTACAAAGCTGGACTTGAGAGGTGCATACAATCTCATCCGGATCCGTGAGGGTGACGAGTGGAAGACCGCCTTTAACACCCGTGACGGACATTATGAGTACCTCGTCATGCCCTTCGGATTGAGCAATGCTCCAGCTGTCTTCCAGCATTTTGTCAATGAGATCTTCAGAGACATTCTATACCGTCATGTCGTGGTCTATCTAGACGATATCCTCATTTTTGCCAACGATTTAGAGGAACATCGTTTTTGGGTTAAAGAGGTTCTGTCCCGTCTCCGTGTCAATCATCTCTATTGCAAATTAGAGAAATGCGTCTTTGAAGTCAAGTCCATTCCGTTTCTAGGGTACATTGTGTCCGGTTCCGGACTAGAGATGGATCCTGAGAAACTACAAGCAATCCAAAATTGGCCGATACCCTTAACCCTCAAAGGGGTCCAGAGGTTCTTGGGGTTCGCCAACTATTACCGAAAGTTTATACGAGACTTTTCCACCATTGTGGCGCCTATTACTGCTTTCACTAAGAAGGGTGCTAACCCGTCCAAGTGGTCTGAAGAAGCCATGCAAGCATTTCATCTTTTAAAACAAAGGTTCATCTCTGCGCCTGTTCTGAAACAGCCTGACATCGACTCTCCTTTCATCTTAGAGGTGGATGCCTCCTCCGTTGGAGTAGGAGCGGTGTTATCTCAGAGGGCTAAAGATGGCCATTTACACCCTTGCAGTTTCTTCTCCCGGAAGTTCTCCCCAGCTGAGCGCAACTATGCCATTGGCGACCAGGAGTTGCTAGCCATCAAGCTCGCTCTAGAAGAGTGGAGGTATCTGTTGGAGGGAGCTTCTCATTCAATCACCATACTTACAGACCACAAGAACCTTTTATATCTGAAAGGCGCACAATGTCTCAACCCTCGTCAGGCCAGATGGGCACTTTTCTTTTCCAGGTTCGACTTTAAACTCCAGTTCTGTCCGGGCTCTCAGAATCGCAAGGCCGATGCCCTTTCCCGCTCATGGGAGCAAGAAAATGAGTCAGAGTCTTCAGACAAGCATCCTATTATAAATCCGTTGGCATTCTCCACGGTAGGGATGGACTCTACGCCCCCATCAGGGAAAAGTTTTGTGAAACCGATGCTAAGGAAGAAGCTCATGCATTGGGCCCATGCTTCCCGTTTTGCCGGACATACAGGTATCCAAAAAACCCTGGAGTTTATCTCTAGGTCCTATTGGTGGCCAACTCTGAAAAAGGACGTCTTGGAGTTTATTGCATCTTGCCAAAAGTGTGCTCAACATAAGGTATCCCGCCAGTCGCCTGCGGGGCAACTGGTTCCACTATCTGTTCCCCGTCGACCTTGGACCCATTTGTCGATGGATTTTATTACAGATTTACCCATGTGCAACAAGTTCAATACCATCTGGGTGGTAGTTGACCGGTTCACCAAGATGGCACACTTCATTCCTCTCACCGGTCTTCCGTCAGCTTCCAAGTTGGCTCAAGTATTCATACAAGAGATCTTCCGACTCCACGGTCTTCCTGAAGAAATTATCTCAGATCGAGGAGTTCAATTCACAGCCAAATTCTGGCGAAGTTTATGTCAAGTCCTTCAAGTCAAGCTAAAGTTTTCCACGGCTTACCATCCTCAGACCAATGGTCAAACCGAGAGGGTGAATCAGGACTTGGAGGCCTTCCTCCGCATCTATGTGTCCTCCTCTCAAGATGACTGGGTTCAATTACTTCCCTGGGCCGAGTTCTGTCATAACAACCAGTATCATTCTTCATCTGCTTCAACACCATTCTTCACTAACTTTGGATTCCACCCTAAAGTCCCTGAGTTCCAACCGCTTCCAGCAACTTCTGTTCCCGCAGTGGATATCACCTTGCATCAGTTTGCCAATATCTGGAAGAGCGTACGATCAGCTCTGCTCAAGGCATCGTTCAGGTACAAGAAGTTTGCGGATAAGAAGCGTCGAGCAGTTCCTGCTCTCAAGGTGGGTGATCGGGTATGGTTATCCACGAAGAATCTGAGGTTAAGAGTTCCCAGTATGAAGTTTGCACCTCGCTATATCGGTCCTTTCAAGATTGAACAAGTCATCAATCCTGTTGCTTACAGACTTCAGTTGCCTCCCTTCTTAAAAATACCCAGGACATTCCATGTTTCCCTGTTGAAACCGCTGATCTTGAATCGGTTTCATTCCTCACTTCCTCCAACTCCGAAAGTCCAAACTCAACGAGGCGTTGAGTATGAAGTGGCCAAGATCCTGGACTCACGTCACCGTTACGGTCAACTACAGTATCTTATTGACTGGAAGGGTTACGGCCCTGAGGAACGTTCATGGACCAATGCTTCTGATGTCCATGCTCCTGCCTTGGTCCGGAGATTCCATTCCAAGTTTCCTCAAAAGCCAAAGAAGTGTCCTGGGGCCACTCCTAAAGGGGGGGGTGCTGTCACGATCCGGGTATCTGGACGCCATTTCTTACCCATCAGATGCCTCCTAAGGCTGGCTCAGCGCTCCAGGACCGGATCCCATCTGTTATCCTAATGTTCACATTCCTGCATCCTCTCCTGTCTCTCTGAGACGCTGTCACAGTAACGCCTTATTACATCTGGCATGGCGTCTCCCGCGGCCTCCGTCGCCGTCCCTGAGCTTCTGCATGCAGAGTGTCAGAGTGGCGATTACGTCAGCCGCGGCCTCCGCTGTGTCCGCGTGGTTGGATGTGCACTTGTCAGCCTGGCGTCTCCTGTCTCCAGTGGCCGGCGCCGCCATTACTGTTTTCATTACCACATGGATTACAAACCAAACTTCCCTCCAAGTGTCTGCATGGGCGCAGCCATCTTGGATTCTGTCAGCTGATCATTTCCTCCAATCTGTTGTCAGTATTGTTAATCTGCATAATTGCCTAGCCAATCCCTTCCTTGCTGCAGGTATAAATACACTGTGCCTGAGCAAGGAAGGCGTCAGTGCTTTGGTTGTCAAACCTAGTTCCTGTTTGTCTCTCTCCTGTGATTGTCTTCCAGGTTCCAGCTCCTGTCTCAAGACTTCCACCATAGAGACCCGAACCAGCATTCCACCTGCGGTGTAGCCTGACTCTCCAATCCATTGTGGATTCATCTGTTTCCAGCTACAACATTACCTGCTTCCAGCTCAGCTTCCAGCAGAGTACAGCTTCCCTTAAAGGGCCGGTGTCCTTTCTACACTTTACCACTCTCCACCGGTATTATTATTTCTCCGCTCTCAAGTTCTACATTTCAGTTCATATTTCATCGCTCCCAAGTTCATTTATTATTTAACTGGTTCCAGCCAGTATCCACTCCGTGCTAACAACAGTCTGGTTCCAGCCAGTATCCACAGCAGCTGTTTTATCTTCAGCAACCCAGCTTTTCCTGGAACACCAGCTGGCACAATCCTGGGTTATCTCCATTGGTACAGTCGGGCCTGGTAAGGACTTTCCATCTAGAAGATCATAAGAACTATCTCACACTACCAGTGCCCTGTGGCTCCTGCCATCCTGTAGTACCCAGGAACTGTATTTATTCTTTGCTGACTTTTACGTTTTCTTTTACTGCTGCTGTGTTGCGGAGTTGTCATAAATAAACATCATTGACTTTTATTCCTGGTTGTCGTGGTCACGCCTTCGGGCAATTCTTCTACATGTCTAGGGGTCTGATACAACCTGCCAGGTTCCATTACACCTCAGCCCCTACAACTGAGGCTGCCTCCCGTCAGCTCAGGCCCTCAGTTGTGACAGTCCCTACAACTGAGGCTGCCTCCCGTCAGCTCAGGCCCTCAGTTGTGACACCCAGTAGTAGTGCAGCTTACATGTAACGCCCCAGTGGTAGCGCAGCTTACACGTAACGCCCCAGTAATAGCGCTGCTTACACGTAACGCCCCAACAGTAGCGCAGCTTTCCCGTAACGGCCCAGTAGTAGCACAGCTTACATGTAACGCCCCAGTAGTAGAGCTGCTTACACGTAATAGCGCTGCTTACACGTAACGCCCCAACAGTAGCGCAGCTTTCCCGTAACGCCCCAGTAGTAGCGCAGCTTACATGTAACGCCCACAGAAGTGCAGTTTATTCATATTCCCCCCCTCCCCGCGCACATACATAAATGCACATACACAAACGCGCACACACACACTTTCTCACTTACAGTACTCTCCCTGGCTGGCAGGATCTGGAGCAGCATGTCCTCCTCTGTGGCTGCAGTCTGATGGTCCCATGTAGCTCCACCCCCTCCACCCGTGTAGCTCCGCCCCTCCATCCATGTAGCCCCACCCCTCTATACGATCTGTCACTGCATTGTCACAGGATGGAAGGGGGAGAAGAGAGGGGGCTTTTAGCGGGGAGCGCGGGCCTGGTGTCACACGCAGCATGACACAGTGCAGACTGCAGAGGAGAGGGAATTGCTGCCCCTCCTCCCTCTCGGGTCGGACTAAACTTGGTAGCAGCTACTGGGGGACGGGCAGGTATGTAAATGTTCTCTAGTCTAAACATAATAGTTGCTGCACGCCCCCGGAATCGCCCACAGGCCAATCACATGGGACTCAGTGACAGGGGCGTGCCTGCATGTGCTTGCTGTCAGCACGCCCCTGTGAAAGTGGCACTGCTAGAGGTGCCGCTTCTAGTGTTTTTTTTTTAATGGGGCATGACTGCCCTGTGGCTGGCCCCGCCCCCCGCTTCCGGACCTGTATCACTGACAGCGGGAGGCACCGAGAACGGTGCCTCCAAAACATGTTCAGAAATGTTTTTTAGTAGGTAAAAAATTATTAAAATAATGCAAAGGCTAAAGTTCATACTTATAACACAAAATATGTGTCATAAGTATGTTCTTTGTATTATTTTAATAATTAATGACAGGGGAGGCACTGCCTCCCCTGACTGCACGTCCCTGGCACTTTGGGATCTTAATGTGGTACTGCAGTTCCTTCAGTCGGATTGGTTCGAACCATTACAGGAGGTTGATGTCAAATTTCTTACTTGTAAGGCGGTCACACTATAGGCATTGGCATCTGCTAGACATGTGTCGGAATTGGGGCATTGTCCTGCAAGAGCCCCTACTTGATTTTCCATGAAGATAGAGCTGAGCTCAGGACGCGTCAGCAATTTCTTCCGAAGGTTGTGTCGGCTTTTCATATCAACCAACCTATTATGGTGCCAGTGGCTACTGACTCCTCAATTACTTAAAAATCATTAGATGTTGTAAGGGCTTTGAAGATTTATGTCAATAGAACTTCTCGTCACATAAAGTCGGACGCTCTGTTTGTCCTTTATGATCCCAACAAGGTTGGGTGTCCTGCTTCTAAGTAGACGATTTCTGGCTGTATCAGGTTTACTATCCAGCATGCTTATTCTACGGCAGGCTTGCCGTGTCCAAAATCTGTTAAGGCCCACTCTACTCGTAAAGTGGGTTCTTCCTGGGCAGCTGCCCGGGGTGTCTCGGCTTTACAACTTTGCCGAGCGGCTACTTGGTCAGGATCGAACACGTTTGCTAAGTTCTACAAGTTCGATACTTTGGCCTCTGAGGACCTAAAGTTTGGTCAATCGGTTCTCCCTTCCGTACTGGGAGCTTTGGTACATCCCCGTGGTACTAATGTGGACCCCAGCATCCTCTAAGACAAGCATTCCCAACCACGGTCCTCAAGGCACACTAACAGTGCAGGTTTTAGTGATATCCAGGCTTCAGCACAGGTGACTTAATTAGTAGCTCAGTTATTTTGATTTAACCATCTGTGCTGCAGCCTGGATATCACTAAAACCTGCACTGTTGGTGTGCCTTGAGGACCGTGGTTGGGAATGCCTGCTCTAGGACGTAAGAGAAAATAGGATTTTAATTAACCACCGGTAAATCCTTTTCTCGTAATCCATAGAGGATGCTGCGCTTCGTTTTCCTGCATTTGTTATTTAGTTAAGTATTGCATTGTTACTTGGTTAAGTACTGCATTGTTACTTGGTTAAGTACTGTTGTTCAGCCGTTGCTGACTTGTTTCAAGCTGGTTAGCTTGGTTTTCTGTCGTTAAGAGTGAGCTGGTGTGAATCTCATCACTATCTGTGTATTTCCTTCTCTCGAAGTATGTCCGTCTCCTTGGGCACAGTTTCTAGACTTAGTCTGGTAGGAGGGGCATAGAGGGAGGAGCCAGCCCACACTATTAAACTCTTAAAGTGCCCATGGCTCCCAAGAGACCTGTCTATACCCCATGGTACTAATGTGGACCCCAGCATCCTCTACAGACTATGAGAAAAGGATTTACCAGTAGGTTATTAAAATCCTATGTTCACCCCTGCCTTACCACAAATGGGACAAGAACATTTTGAAGCCTACGTGTCTAGCTGCTGACAGTTACATTTCAATCAGGAAAGTACCAAAAAATAGAACTGTGTTTTTCACTTAAAAGGTCATACAAAGTGCAAAACCTTCCACTTGTTCCAATATCAGCTCTGAGCTGAAAAAATTTAAACAGTTTATCAAATGTCAATGAGACATATTAAAACATGGAGTCTATGAACAAAAATGGCTTCCACCTTTATCACTGGTGAGATGACAGTGGAAGACATCATGTTACCATCACATGAACTCTTCTGTCAGTGGTGTCAGTGCCGTCACAGAGCTTTACGGTGCCCTGTGCTGGCCACTTGAAAGAACAGCGCTGCCCACAGCATCCTCAGGCTATACAGGCTGCAGAGTGCGTGTTTGGAGCATCCAAAAGATGCTCTGGGGTGGCACTGCAGTAGCGATACTTGCTGCAGGTGCCCTTACCGGTACCCAGCTAGCCACATGCAGGGACCGTGGGGCTGGTCAGGAGCCCCCACTAAGCCTGAAGACACCTACACCTCCCAGGTCAGCATCTATATAAAGTGCAGTGCACTGGGCCCCTTCTCAAGGAGTAGACGTCACAATTTTAGAAAGGAAGGCTTGGTGGTACCCGGATTGCCCATGGCTTTGTGTGTGAGCCACAGTCTGGAAGGATGTGGTATGCGTGACCAGCGATCAGCATTCCGACACCGGGATCCAGGCAGTGGAATCCTGGGGGGGTTTGGTCGCTGTGCTGCGGTTGCCACAGGTTCTATTCCCACTCTATGGGTGTCATGGGCAACCACAAGTGGGAAAAGTCCCTGTTGGTCGGCATGTGAGGGGGCGGGATGTGAGAGAGGTTATGTGACTGTTGGTCTCCTGAAAGCCGGTCACATGACTACTAGAGATGAGCGGGTTCGGTTTCTCTGAATCCGAACCCGCACGAACTTCATGTTTTTTTCACGGGTCCGAGTAGACTCGGATCCTCCCGCCTTGCTCGGTTAACCCGAGCGCGCCCGAACGTCATCATGACGCTGTCGGATTCTCGCGAGACTCGGATTCTATATAAGGAGCCGCGCGTCGCCGCCATTTTCACACGTGCATTGAGATTGATAGGGAGAGGACGTGGCTGGCGTCCTCTCCATTTAGATTAGGGTTGAGAGAGAGAGAGAGAGATTGACCTGAGGCTGTGATACTGTAGAAGAGAGTGCAGAGTTTAGTGACTGACGACCACAGTGACCACCAGACAGTGCAGTTGTTTGTTTTATTTAATATATCCGTTCTCTGCCTGAAAAAAACGATACACACAGTGACTCAGTCACATACCATATCTGTGTGCACTGCTCAGCCCAGTGTGCTGCATCAATGTATATATATATCTGACTGTGCTCAGCTCACACAGCTTATAATTGTGGGGGAGACTGGGGAGCACTGCAGTGCCAGTTATAGGTTATAGCAGGAGCCAGGAGTACATAATATTATATTAAAATTAAACAGTGCACACTTTTGCTGCAGGAGTGCCACTGCCAGTGTGACTAGTGACCAGTGACCTGACCACCAGTATATATAATATTAGTAGTATACTATCTCTTTATCAACCAGTCTATATTAGCAGCAGACACAGTACAGTGCGGTAGTTCACGGCTGTGGCTACCTCTGTGTCGGCACTCGGCAGCCCGTCCATAATTGTATATACCACCTAACCGTGGTTTTTTTTTCTTTCTTTATAGTCATACTAGTTACGAGTATACTATCTCTTTATCAACCAGTCTATATTAGCAGCAGACACAGTACAGTGCGGTAGTTCACGGCTGTGGCTACCTCTGTGTCGGCACTCGGCAGCCCGTCCATAATTGTATATACCACCTAACCGTGGTTTTTTTTTCTTTCTTTATACATACATACTAGTTACGAGTATACTATCTCTTTATCAACCAGTCTATATTAGCAGCAGACACAGTACAGTGCGGTAGTTCACGGCTGTGGCTACCTCTGTGTCGGCACTCGGCAGCCCGTCCATAATTGTATATACCACCTAACCGTGGTTTTTTTTTCTTTCTTTATACATACATACTAGTTACGAGTATACTATCTCTTTATCAACCAGTCTATATATTAGCAGCAGACACAGTACAGTGCGGTAGTTCACGGCTGTGGCTACCTCTGTGTCGGCACTCGGCAGCCCGTCCATAATTGTATATACCACCTAACCGTGGTTTTTTTTTCTTTCTTTATACATACATACTAGTTACGAGTATACTATCTCTTTATCAACCAGTCTATATATTAGCAGCAGACACAGTACAGTGCGGTAGTTCACGGCTGTGGCTACCTCTGTGTCGGCACTCGGCAGCCCATCCATAATTGTATATACCACCTAACCGTGGTTTTTTTTTCTTTCTTTATACATACATACTAGTTACGAGTATACTATCTCTTTATCAACCAGTCTATATTAGCAGCAGACACAGTACAGTGCGGTAGTTCACGGCTGTGGCTACCTCTGTGTCGGCACTCGGCAGCCCGTCCATAATTGTATATACCACCTAACCGTGGTTTTTTTTTCTTTCTTTATACATACATACTAGTTACGAGTATACTATCTCTTTATCAACCAGTCTATATATTAGCAGCAGACACAGTACAGTGCGGTAGTTCACGGCTGTGGCTACCTCTGTGTCGGCACTCGGCAGCCCGTCCATAATTGTATATACCACCTAACCGTGGTTTTTTTTTCTTTCTTTATACATACATACTAGTTACGAGTATACTATCTCTTTATCAACCAGTCTATATATTAGCAGCAGACACAGTACAGTGCGGTAGTTCACGGCTGTGGCTACCTCTGTGTCTGCACTCGGCAGGCAGTCCATAATTGTATACTAGTATCCATCTCCATTGTTTACCTGAGGTGCCTTTTAGTTGTGCCTATTAAAATATGGAGAACAAAAATGTTGAGGTTCCAAAATTAGGGAAAGATCAAGATCCACTTCCACCTCGTGCTGAAGCTGCTGCCACTAGTCATGGCCGAGACGATGAAATGCCAGCAACGTCGTCTGCCAAGGCCGATGCCCAATGTCATAGTACAGAGCATGTCAAATCCAAAACACCAAATATCAGAAAAAAAAGGACTCCAAAACCTAAAATAAAATTGTCGGAGGAGAAGCGTAAACTTGCCAATATGCCATTTACGACACGGAGTGGCAAGGAACGGCTGAGGCCCTGGCCTATGTTCATGGCTAGTGGTTCAGCTTCACATGAGGATGGAAGCACTCAGCCTCTCGCTAGAAAACTGAAAAGACTCAAGCTGGCAAAAGCAGCACAGCAAAGAACTGTGCATTCTTCGAAATCCCAAATCCACAAGGAGAGTCCAATTGTGTCGGTTGCGATGCCTGACCTTCCCAACACTGGACGTGAAGAGCATGCGCCTTCCACCATTTGCACGCCCCCTGCAAGTGCTGGAAGGAGCACCCGCAGTCCAGTTCCTGATAGTCAGATTGAAGATGTCAGTGTTGAAGTACACCAGGATGAGGAGGATATGGGTGTTGCTGGCGCTGGGGAGGAAATTGACCAGGAGGATTCTGATGGTGAGGTGGTTTGTTTAAGTCAGGCACCCGGGGAGGCACCTGTTGTCCGTGGGAGGAATATGGCCGTTGACATGCCAGGTGAAAATACCAAAAAAATCAGCTCTTCGGTGTGGAGGTATTTCACCAGAAATGCGGACAACAGGTGTCAAGCCGTGTGTTCCCTTTGTCAAGCTGTAATAAGTAGGGGTAAGGACGTTAACCACCTCGGAACATCCTCCCTTATACGTCACCTGCAGCGCATTCATAATAAGTCAGTGACAAGTTCAAAAACTTTGGGTGACAGCGGAAGCAGTCCACTGACCAGTAAATCCCTTCCTCTTGTAACCAAGCTCACGCAAACCACCCCACCAACTCCCTCAGTGTCAATTTCCTCCTTCCCCAGGAATGCCAATAGTCCTGCAGGCCATGTCACTGGCAATTCTGACGAGTCCTCTCCTGCCTGGGATTCCTCCGATGCATCCTTGCGTGTAACGCCTACTGCTGCTGGCGCTGCTGTTGTTGCTGCTGGGAGTCGATGGTCATCCCAGAGGGGAAGTCGTAAGCCCACTTGTACTACTTCCAGTAAGCAATTGACTGTTCAACAGTCCTTTGCGAGGAAGATGAAATATCACAGCAGTCATCCTGCTGCAAAGCGGATAACTGAGGCCTTGACAACTATGTTGGTGTTAGACGTGCGTCCGGTATCCGCCGTTAGTTCACAGGGAACTAGACAATTTATTGAGGCAGTGTGCCCCCGTTACCAAATACCATCTAGGTTCCACTTCTCTAGGCAGGCGATACCGAGAATGTACACGGACGTCAGAAAAAGACTCACCAGTGTCCTAAAAAATGCAGTTGTACCCAATGTCCACTTAACCACGGACATGTGGACAAGTGGAGCAGGGCAGGGTCAGGACTATATGACTGTGACAGCCCACTGGGTAGATGTATGGACTCCCGCCGCAAGAACAGCAGCGGCGGCACCAGTAGCAGCATCTCGCAAACGCCAACTCTTTCCTAGACAGGCTACGCTTTGTATCACCGCTTTCCAGAATACGCACACAGCTGAAAACCTCTTACGGCAACTGAGGAAGATCATCGCGGAATGGCTTACCCCAATTGGACTCTCCTGTGGATTTGTGGCATCGGACAACGCCAGCAATATTGTGTGTGCATTAAATATGGGCAAATTCCAGCACGTCCCATGTTTTGCACATACCTTGAATTTGGTGGTGCAGAATTTTTTAAAAAACGACAGGGGCGTGCAAGAGATGCTGTCGGTGGCCAGAAGAATTGCAGGACACTTTCGGCGTACAGGCACCACGTACAGAAGACTGGAGCACCACCAAAAACTACTGAACCTGCCCTGCCATCATCTGAAGCAAGAAGTGGTAACGAGGTGGAATTCAACCCTCTATATATGCTTCAGAGGTTGGAGGAGCAGCAAAAGGCCATTCAAGCCTATACAATTGAGCACGATATAGTAGGTGGAATGCACCTGTCTCAGGCGCAGTGGAGAATGATTTCAACGTTGTGCAAGGTTCTGATGCCCTTTGAACTTGCCACACGTGAAGTCAGTTCAGACACTGCCAGCCTGAGTCAGGTCATTCCCCTCATCAGGCTTTTGCAGAAGAAGCTGGAGACATTGAAGGAGGAGCTAACACGGAGCGATTCCGCTAGGCATGTGGGACTTGTGGATGGAGCCCTTAATTCGCTTAACAAGGATTCACGGGTGGTCAATCTGTTGAAATCAGAGCACTACATTTTGGCCACCGTGCTCGATCCTAGATTTAAAGCCTACCTTGGATCTCTCTTTCCGGCAGACACAAGTCTGCTGGGGTTGAAAGACCTGCTGGTGACAAAATTGTCAAGTCAAGCGGAACGCGACCTGTCAACATCTCCTCCTTCACATTCTCCCGCAACTGGGGGTGCGAGGAAAAGGCTCAGAATTCCGAGCCCACCCGCTGGCGGTGATGCAGGGCAGTCTGGAGCGACTGCTGATGCTGACATCTGGTCCGGACTGAAGGACCTGACAACGATTACGGACATGTCGTCTACTGTCACTGCATATGATTCTCTCAACATTGATAGAATGGTGGAGGATTATATGAGTGACCGCATCCAAGTAGGCACGTCACACAGTCCGTACTTATACTGGCAGGAAAAAGAGGCAATTTGGAGGCCCTTGCACAAACTGGCTTTATTCTACCTAAGTTGCCCTCCCACAAGTGTGTACTCCGAAAGAGTGTTTAGTGCCGCCGCTCACCTTGTCAGCAATCGGCGTACGAGGTTACATCCAGAAAATGTGGAGAAGATGATGTTCATTAAAATGAATTATAATCAATTCCTCCGCGGAGACATTGACCAGCAGCAATTGTCTCCACAAAGTACACAGGGAGCTGAGATGGTGGATTCCAGTGGGGACGAATTGATAATCTGTGAGGAGGGGGATGTACACGGTGATATATCGGAGGGTGATGATGAGGTGGACATCTTGCCTCTGTAGAGCCAGTTTGTGCAAGGAGAGATTAATTGCTTCTTTTTTGGGGGGGGTCCAAACCAACCCGTCATATCAGTCACAGTCGTGTGGCAGACCCTGTCACTGAAATGATGGGTTGGTTAAAGTGTGCATGTCCTGTTTTGTTTATACAACATAAGGGTGGGTGGGAGGGCCCAAGGACAATTCCATCTTGCACCTCTTTTTTCTTTTCTTTTTCTTTGCATCATGTGCTGATTGGGGAGGGTTTTTTGGAAGGGACATCCTGCGTGACACTGCAGTGCCACTCCTAAATGGGCCCGGTGTTTGTGTCGGCCACTAGGGTCGCTAATCTTACTCACACAGTCAGCTACCTCATTGCGCCTCTTTTTTTCTTTGCGTCATGTGCTGTTTGGGGAGGGTTTTTTGGAAGGGACATCCTGCGTGACACTGCAGTGCCACTCCTAGATGGGCCCGGTGTTTGTGTCGGCCACTAGGGTCGCTAATCTTACTCACACAGCTACCTCATTGCGCCTCTTTTTTTCTTTGCGTCATGTGCTGTTTGGGGAGGGTTTTTTGGAAGGGACATCCTGCGTGACACTGCAGTGCCACTCCTAGATGGGCCCGGTGTTTGTGTCGGCCACTAGGGTCGCTAATCTTACTCACACAGCTACCTCATTGCGCCTCTTTTTTTCTTTGCGTCATGTGCTGTTTGGGGAGGGTTTTTTGGAAGGGCCATCCTGCGTGACACTGCAGTGCCACTCCTAGATGGGCCCGGTGTTTGTGTCGGCCACTAGGGTCGCTAATCTTACTCACACAGCTACCTCATTGCGCCTCTTTTTTTCTTTGCGTCATGTGCTGTTTGGGGAGGGTTTTTTGGAAGGGACATCCTGCGTGACACTGCAGTGCCACTCCTAGATGGGCCCGGTGTTTGTGTCGGCCACTAGGGTCGCTTATCTTACTCACACAGCGACCTCGGTGCAAATTTTAGGACTAAAAATAATATTGTGAGGTGTGAGGTATTCAGAATAGACTGAAAATGAGTGTAAATTATGGTTTTTGAGGTTAATAATACTTTGGGATCAAAATGACCCCCAAATTCTATGATTTAAGCTGTTTTTTAGTGTTTTTTGAAAAAAAACACCCGAATCCAAAACACACCCGAATCCGACAAAAAAAATTCGGTGAGGTTTTGCCAAAACGTGTTCGAACCCAAAACACGGCCGCGGAACCGAACCCAAAACCAAAACACAAAACCCGAAAAATTTCAGGCGCTCATCTCTAATGACTACATCCCATCTGGAATGGGAATGGTGATCAGTTCTCATTAGTTTCCATGGTAAGGAAATAACTAATTTTGTATTAGACCATGTAATATGAGAGCACTCTGCCTCTCTGAAATACTAGTATCCTGGTGCTACTGGGTGTATCTAAATCAGTTATATTGAGTGAACTACTGTATCTACACTTCATTTCATTAATTAGATATAGAGAAATTACATTTTTCCCAAGTAGATTTGGGTCTGTGATTAAAAATATAAAGCATGTCTGGACCTTCTGTACTCATTGTTTTAAGTTTTGGTGCTAAAGTCAAAATGTATAGTAAGCATTAGAGATGAGCGGGTTCGGTTCCCTGAGAACACCCCCGAATTTCACATCATGAGCCCGGTTCCGAGCCCGGCTCGGGTTTTCCTGCCTGACTCGGAAACCAGAACGAGGCAAAACGTCATCATCCCGCTGTCGGATTCTCGCAGGGTTTGGATTCCATATAAAGAGCCGCGTGTCGCCGCCATTTTCACTCCGGCATTGGAGAGGGGTGTGGTATGGTATGCCGGCTGACTGGCTCCCGGCGGCCAGCATACCGACGCCGGAAGCCCGACCGCTGGCATACCAACAGCGTGGCGAGTGCAAATGAACCCCTTGCGGGCTCGCTGCGCTCACCATGCTGCGGGCACGGTGGCGCGCCACGCTATTTATTCTCCCTCCAGGGGGGTCATGGACCCCTACGAGGGAGAAAAGGTGTGGTATGCCGGCTGTCGGGATTCCGGCGCCGGTATACTGTGCGCCGGGATCCCGACAGTCGGCAACCTGAAGACCACCCATTGGAGAGTGTAGCGAGAGGACGTGTCTCCGTCCTCAGTGTCCTGCATCAGTACAGTGGTAGTGTCTTGTGCTGCATCAGTCCAGTCACAGTGGTGGTGTCCTCTGCAGCCATATGTCCAGTGCTGCTGTATAAGTCCAGTTCAGTGGTGCTGTGTTGTGCTACATAAGTACAGTGGTAGTGTCTTCTGCTGCATCAGTCCAGTCACAGTGGTGGTGTCCTCTGCTGCCATATGTCCAGTGCTGCTGTATAAGTCCAGTCCATTGCATTGCAGTGCTGTGTTATCTTGCATCAGTCCAGTGGTGGTGTCCCTGTGCTGCTGTATATGTCCAGTGATACTGCCGTATATATGTCCAGTGATACTGCCTTATATGTCCAGCAGTACTGCTGTATAAATGCAGTGATACTGCCGTATATATGCCTAGTGGTACTGCCGTATATGTCCAGTGATATTGCCGTATATGTCCAGCAGTACTGCCGTATAAATCCAAGGATACTGCCTTACATGTCCGGTGGTACTGCCATATAATTCCAGTGATACTGCTGTATATGTCCAGTGGTACTGATGTATAAATCCAGTGGTACTGCCGTATAATTCCAGTGGTACTGGCGTATAAGTCCAGTAATACTGACGTATAAATCCAGTCCAGTGGTGCTTCCGTATAAGTCCAGTGGTACTGCCGTATAATTCCAGTGATACTGCCGTATAATTACAGTAGTACTGCCGTATAAATCCAGTGATACTGCCGTATAAATCTAGTCCAGTGGTACTGCCATATAAGTTCAGTGGTACTGCCGTATAATTCCAGTGATACTGCTGTATATGTCCAGTGGTACTGGTTTATAAATCCAGTGATACTGCCGTATAAATCCAGTCCAGTGGTACTGCCGTATAATTCCAGTGATATTGCCATAAAATTCCAGTGGTACTGGCGTATAATTCCAGTGATACTGCCGTGTAAATCCAGTCCAGTGATACTGCCGTATAATTCCAGTGATACTGCGATATAATTCCACTGGTACTGGCATATAAATCCAGTGATACTGCCTTATAAATCCAGTCCAGTGGTACTGCCGTATAAGTCCATTGGTACTGCCGTATAACTCCAGTGATACTGCCGTATAATTCCAGTGATACTGCGATATAATTCCACTGGTACTGGCATATAAATCCACTGATACTGCCGTATAAATCCAATCCAGTGGTACTGTCGTATAACTCCATTGGTACTGCCGTATAATTCCAGTGATACTGCCGTATAATTCCTCTGGTACTGGCGTATAAGTCCAGTGATACTGCCGTATAAATCCAGTCCAGTGGTACTGCCGTATAATTCCTGTGATACTGCGATATAATTCCACTGGTACTGGCATATAAATCCAGTGATACTGCCGTATAAATCCAGTCCAGTGGTACTGTCGTATAAATCCATTGGTACTGCCGTATAATTCCAGTGATACTGCCGTATAATTCCACTGGTACTGGCGTATAAATCCAGTGATACTGCCATATAAATCCAGTCCAGTGGTACTGCCGTATAATTCCTGTGATACTGCCATAGAATTCCAGTGATAGTGGCGTATAATTCAATTGGCAATGGCATATAAATCCAGTGATACTGCAGTAAAAATTTAGTCCAATGGTACTGCCGTATAAATCCAGTGGTACTGCCGTATAAGTCCAGTGGTACTGCCGTATAATTCCAGTAGTACCGGTGTATAAATTAGAGATGAGCGGGTTCGGTTCTCCGAGATCCGAACCCCCCGCGAACTTCACCTATTTTACATGGGTCCGAGGCAGCCTCGGATTTTCCCGCCTTGCTCGGTTAACCCGAATGCGCCCTAACATCATCATCCCACTGTCGGATTCTCGCGAGATTCGTATTCTATATAAAGAGCCGCACATCGCCGCCATTTTCACTCGTGCATTGGAGATTGAACGGAGAGGACGTGGCTGCGTTCTCTCCCTGAAAAGCTCTGTATCTGTGCTCAGTGTGCTGCAAATATCTATGCTCAGTGTGCTGCAAATATCTGTGCTCAGTGTGCTGAAAATATCTACGTTCTCTGCCTGAAAATGCTCCATATCTGTGCTCAGTGTGCTGCAAATATCTGTGCTCAGTGTGCTGCATTGTGGGCACCACCAGTATATAATTATAGTAGTACAGTACAGCAGGCCATTGCTGTATCTTGCAGCTCTGTGTCAAGTATACTATCCATATCTGTGCTGCATTATTGTGAGCAGTATATAGTAGGACAGTGCAGCATTTTGGTGACCAGCAGTATACATATAGTACAGTACAGTAGGCCATTGCTGTATCTTGCAGCTCTGTGTCAAGTATACTATCCATATCTGTGCTGCATTATTGTGAGCAGTATATAGTAGGACAGTGCAGCATTTTGGTGACCAACAGTATACATATAGTATAGTACAGTAGGCCATTGCTGTATCTTGCAGCTCTGTGTCAAGTTTACTATCCATATCTGTGCTGCATTATTGTGAGCAGTATATAGTAGGACAGTGCAGCATTTTGGTGACCAGCAGTATACATATAGTACAGTACAGTAGGCCATGGCTGTATCTTGCAGCTCTTTGTCAAGCATTCTATCCATATCTGTGCTGCATTATTGTGAGCAGTATATAGTAGGACAGTGCAGCATTTTGGTGACCAGCAGTATACATATAGTACAGTACAGTAGGCCATTGCTATTGATATATGACTGGCATATAATTCCACACATTAAAAAATGGAGAACAAAAATGTGGAGGGTAAAATAGGGAAAGATCAAGATCCACTTCCACCTCGTGCTGAAGCTGCTGCCAATAGTCATGGCCGAGACGATGAAATGCCATCAACGTCGTCTGCCAAGGCCGATGCCCAATGTCATAGTAGAGAGCATGTAAAATCCAAAAAACTAAAGTTCAGTAAAATTACCCAAAAATCAAAATTAAAAGCGTCTGAGGAGAAGCGTAAACTTGCCAATATGCAATTTACAACACAGAGTGGCAAGGAACGGCTGAGGCCCTGGCCAGGATTCTGATGGTGAGGTGGTTTGTTTAAGTCAGGCACCCGGGGAGACACCTGTTGTCCGTGGGATGAATATGGCCATTGACATGCCTGGTCAAATTACAAAAAAAATCATCCTCCCTTATATGTCACCTGGAGCGCATTCATCAGAAGTCATTGACAAGTTCAAAAACTTTGGGTGACAGCGGAAGCAGTCCACTGACAACTAAATCCCTTCCTCTTGTACCCAAGCTCCTGCAAACCACACCACCAACTCCCTCAGTGTCAATTTCCTCCTTAGACAGGAACGCCAATAGTCCTGCAGGCCATGTCACTGGAAAGTCTGATGAGTCCTCTCCTGACTGGGATTCCTCCGATGCATCCTTGAGTGTAACGCCTACTGCTGCTGGCACTGCTGTTGTTGTTGCTGCTGGGAGTCGATCGTCATCCCAGAGGCGAAGTCGGAAGACCACTTGTACTACTTCCAGTAAGCAATTGACTGTCCAACAGTCCTTTGCGAGGAAGATGAAATATCACAGCAGTCATCCTGCTGCAAAGCGGATAACTCAGGCCTTGACAGCTGTGTTGGTGTTAAACGTGTGTCCGGTATACTCCGTTAGTTCACAGGGACTTAGAGAAATGCTTGAGGTATTGTGTCCCAGGTACCAAATACCATCTAGGTTCCACTTCTCTAGGCAGGCGATACAGAGAATGTACACAGACGTCAGAAAAAGACTCACCAGTGTCCTAAAAAATGCAGTTGTACCCAATGTCCACTTAACCACGGACATGTGGACAAGAGGAGCAGGGCAGACTCAGGACTATATGACTGTGACAGCCCACTGGGTAGATGTATTGCCTCCCACAGCAAGAACAGCAGCGGCGGCACCAGTAGCAGCATCTCGCAAACGCCAACTCGTTCCTAGGCAGGCTACGCTTTGTATCACCGCTTTCCATAAGAGGCACACAGCTGACAACCTCTTACGGAAACTGAGGAACATCATCAAAGAATGGCTTACCCCAATTGGTCTCTCCTGGGGATTTGTGACATCGGACAACGCCACCAATATTGTGCGTGCATTACATGTGGGCAAATCCAGCACGTCCCATGTTTTGCACATACATTGAATTTGGTGGTGCAGTATTTTTTTAAAGACAACAGGGGCGTGCAAGAGATGCTGTCGGTGTCCCGAAGAATTGCGGACCACTTTCGGCATTCAGCCACCGTGTACCGGAGACTGGAGCACCAGCAAACACTCCTGAACCTGCCCCGCCATCATCTGAAGCAAGAGGTGGTAACAAAGTGGAATTCAACCCTCTATATGCTTCAGAGGATGGAGGAGCAGCAAAAGGCCATTCAAGTCTCTACATCTGCCTACGATATAGGCAAAGGAGGGGGAATGCACCTGACTCAAGTGCAGTGGAGAATGATTTCAACATTGTGCAAGGTTCTGCAACCCTTTGAACTTGCCACACGTGAAGTCAGTTCAGACACTGCCAGCCTGAGTCAGGTCATTCCCCTCATCAGGCTTTTACAGAAGCAGCTGGAGAGATTGAAGGAGGAGCTAAAACGGAGCGATTCTGCTAGGCATATGGGACTTGTGGATGGAGCCCTTAATTCGCTTAACCAGGATTCACGGGTGGTCAATCTGTTGAAATCAGAGCACTACATTTTGGCCACCGTGCTCGATCCTAGGTTTAAAGCCTACATTGTATCTCTCTTTCCGGCAGACACAAGTCTGTACATGTTCAAAGACCTGCTGGTGAGACACTTGTCAACTCAAGCGGAACATGACCCGTCAACAGCTCCTCCTTCACATTCTCCCGCAACTGGGGCTGCGAGGAAAAGGCTAAGAACTCTGAGCCCACCCGCTGGCGGTGATGCAGGGCAGTCTGGAGCGAGTGCTGACATCTGGTCCGGACTGAAGGACCTGCCAACGATTACTGACATGTCGTCTACTGTCACTTCATATGATTCTGTCACCATTGAAAGAATGGTGGAGGATTATATGAGTGACCGCATCCAAGTAGGCACGTCAGACTGTCAGTACGTATACTGGCAGGAAAAAGAGGCAATTTGGAGGCCCTTGCACAAACTGGCTTTATTTTACCTAAGTTGCCCCCCCTCCAGTGTGTACTCCGAAAGAGTGTTTAGTGCAGCCGGTCACCTTGTCAGCGATCGGCGTACAAGGTTACTTCCAGAAAATGTGGAGAAGATGATGTTCATCAAAATGAATAATAATCAATTCCTCCGTGGAGATATTCACCATCAATTGCCTCCAGAAAGTACACAGGGACCTGAGATGGTGGATTCCAGTGGGGACGAATGAATACTCTGTGAGGAGGGGGATGTACACAGTGAAAGGGGTGAGGAATCGGAGGATGATGATGAGGTGGACATCTTGCCTCTGTAGAGCCAGTTTGAGCAAGGAGAGATTGATTGCTTCTTTTTTTGGTGGGGACCCAAACCAACCAGTCATTTCAGCCACAGTCGTGTGGCAGACCCTGTGGCTGAAATGATGGGTTTGTTAAAGTGTGCATGTCCTGTTTAATGTTTATACAACATAAGGGTGGGTGGGAGGGCCTAAGGACAATTCCATCTTGCACCTCTGCTTTTTTTTATTTATATTTGCATCATGTGATGTTTGGGGCCAATTTTTTTAAGTGCCATCCTGTCTGACACTGCAGTGCCAATCCTAGATGGGCCAGGTGTTTGTGCCGCCCACTTGGGTCACTTAGCTTAGTCATCCAGCGACCTTGGTGCAAATTTTAGGACTAAAAATAATATTGTGAGGTGTTCAGAATAGACTGGAAATGAGTGGAAATTATGGTTATTGAGGTTAATAATACTATAGGATCAAAATTACCTCCAAATTCTGTGATTTAAGCTGTTTTTGAGGGGTTTTTGAAGAAAACCACCTGAATCCAAAACACACCCGAATCCGACAAAAAAATTTTCAAGGAGGTTTTGCCAAAACGCGTCCGATTCCAAAACACGGCCGCAGAACCGAATCCAAAACCAAAACACGAAAAATTTCCGGTGCACATCTCTAGTATAATTCCAGTGATACTGACGTTTAAATCCAGTCCAGTGGTACTGCCGTATAATTCCTGTGATACTGCTGTATAAATCCAGTGATACTGCCATATAATTCAAGTGGCAATGGCATATAAATCCGGTGATACTGCCTTATAAATCTAGTCCAATGGTACTGCCATATAAGTCCAGTGGTACTGCCGTATAATTCCAGTCATACTGCCATATAGTTCCAGTGGTACTGGCATATAAATCCAGTCCAATGGTACTGCCTGATAAATCAAGTGGTACTGCCGTATAATTCCATAATTCCAGTGATACTGCCGTATAATTCCAGTGGTACTGGCGTATAAGTCCAGTGATACTGACGTATAAATCCAGTCCAATGGTACTGCCGTATATGTCCAGTGGTACAGCCGTATAATTACAGTGATACTGCCATATAATTCCATTGATACTGCCGTATAATTACAGTGGTTCTGTCGTATAATTCCAGTGATACTGCCGAAATATGCCCAATAGTACTGACGTATAAGTCCAGTGATACTGCCGTATAAATCCAGTCCAGTGGTACTGCCGTATAATTCCAGTGATACTGCATTATAATTCCAGTGATACTGCCATAAAATTCAAGTTGTACTGGCCTATAAATCCAGTCCAGTGGTACTGCCGTATAAGTCCATTGGTACTGCTGTATAATTCCAGTGATACTGCCGTATAATTCCACTGGTACTGGTGTATAAGTCCAGTGATCTGCCGTATAAATCCAATCCAGTGAAACTGCCATATAAATCCAGTCCAGTGGTACTGCCGTATAAGTCCATTGGTACTGCCATATAATTCCAATGATACTGCTGTATAATTCCAGTGATACTGCCATATAATTCCACTGGTACTGGCGTATAAGTCCAGTGATACTGCCGTATGAATCCAGTCCAGTGGTACTGCCGTATATTTCCAGTGGTACTGCCGTATAATTCCAGTGATACTGCCGTATAATTCCAGTAATACTACCGTATAAATCCAGTCCAGTGGTACTGCCGTATAAGTCCAGTGGTACTGACCTGTGCTGTATATTATTTACTCCATTTAAAGGGGTAATTAATATTTCATACAAAAAAATGTTTACAGGGTTTGCCCTGTGTGGTGTAGGTATACGCTCTCCTGTGCCGCATATTGGCCCTCATTCCGAGTTGTTCGCTCGCAAGCTGCTTTTAGCAGCATTGCACACGCTAAGCCGCCGCCTACTGGGAGTGAATCTTAGCTTATCAAAATTGCGAACGAAAGATTCGCAATATTGTGAAAAGACTTCTCTGTGCAGTTTCTGAGTAGCTCGAGACTTACTCTTCCAGTGCGATCAGTTCAGTGCTTGTCGTTCCTGGTTTGACGTCACAAACACACCCAGCGTTCGTCCAGACACTCCTCCGTTTCTCCAGCCAGTCCCGCGTTTTTCCCAGAAACGGTAGCGTTTTTTCACACACTCCCATAAAACGGCCAGTTTCCGCCCAGAAACACCCACTTCTTGTCAATCACACTCCGATCTCCAGAACGAAGAAAAAACCTTGTAATGCCGTGAGTAAAATACCAATCTTCATAGCAAATTTACTTGGCGCAGTCGCAGTGCGAACATTGCGCATGCGCAATTAGCAGAAAATCGCTGCGATGCAAAGAAAATTACCGAGCGAACAACTCAGAATGACCACCATTGTGTTATATAACTCCAGAAAAATAATGGAGAACAAAAATTTGGAGGATAAAACAGGGAAAGATCAAGTATCAATTCCTCCTAGTGCTGAAGCTGCTGCCACTAGTCATGACATAGACAATGAAATGCCATCAACGTCGTCTGCAAAGGCCAATGCCCAATGTGATAGTAGAGGGCGTGTAAAATACAAAAAGACAAAGTTCAGTAAAAAGACCCCAAAAAAATTAATTTAAATGGTCTGAATAGAAACGTAAACTTGCCAATATGCCATTTACGACACAGAGTGGCAAGGAACGGCTAAGGCCCTGGCCTATGTTCATGACTAGTGGTTCAGCTTCACATGACAATGGAAGCCATCATCCTCCCACTAGAAAAATGAAAAGAGTTAGGCTGGCAAAAGCACAGCAAAGAACTGTGTGTTCTAAGATGGTATCACAAATCCCCAAGGAGAATCCAAGTGTGTCGGTGGTTGCAATGCCTGACCTTCCCAACACTGGATGGGAAGAGGTGGCTCCTTCCACCATTTGCACACCCTCTGCAAGTGCTGGAAGGATCACCCACAGACCAGTTCAAATTGAAGATGTCACTGTTGAAGTACACCAAAATGAGGATATGGGTGTTGCTGGCGCTGAGGAGGAAGTTGACGATGAGGATTCTGATGGTGATATGGTTTGTTTAAATCAGGCACCGGGGTAGACACCTGTTTTCCGTGGGATGAATAAGCCCATTGTGATGCCTGGGCAAAATACAAAAAAAGCCACCTCTTCGGGGTGGAATTATTTCTCCACAAATCCGGACAACAGGTGTCAAGCTGTGTGTTGCCTCTGTCAATCCGTAATAAGTAGGGGTAAGGGCGTTAACCACCTAGGAACATCCTCCCTTATACATCACCTGCTGCACATTCATCAGAAGTCAGTGTCAAGTTGCTAAGCTTTGGGTAAGAGCGTAAGCAGTCCTCTGACACCTAAATCCCTTCTTCCTCTTATACCCAAGCTCCTGCAAGCCACACCACCAACTCCCTCAACGTCAACTTCCTCCTCAGTCAGGAATGTTAGAAGTCCTGCAGGCCATGTCTGAGGAGTCCTCTCCTAACCGGGATTCCTTCGGAGGATCCTTGCGTGGTATGCCTACTGCTGCTGTTGCTGCCGCTGCTGTTGTTGCTGCTGGTAGTCGATAGTCATCCCAGAGGGGAAGTCGGAAGACCACTTGTACTACTTCAAGTAAGCAATTGACTGTCCAACAGTCCTTTGTGAGGAAGATGAAATATGACAGCAGTCATCCTGTTGCAAAGAGGATAGCTGAAGCCTTGACAGCTAAGTTGGTGTTAGACGTGCGTCCGGTATCCGCCATTAGTTCAGTGGGACTTAGAGAATTGATGGAGGTAGTGTTTCCCCGGTACCAAATCCCATCTAGGTTCCACTTTACTAGGCAGGCGATACAGAGAATGTAGAGACGTCAGAAAAAGTGTCCAGAGTATCCTAAAAAATGCAGTTGTACCCACTGTCCACTTAACCACAGATATGTGGACAAGTGGACAAGTGGAACAGGGCAGACTAAGGACTATATAACTGTGATGCCCACTGGGTAGATGTATTGCCTGCCGCAGCAACAACAGCAGCAGCAGCGGCTGCAGTAGCAGCATCTTGCAAACGCCAACTTGTTCTTAGGCAGGCTACGCTATGCATCACCGCTTTCCATAAGAGGCACACTGCTGACAACCTCTTATGGAAACTGAGGGACATCATCGCACAATGGCTTACCCCACTTAGACTCTCCTGGGGATTTGTGATATCGGACAAAGCCACCAATATTGTGCGTGCATTACATCTGGGCAAATTCCGGCATTTCCCATGTTTTACAGATCCAATTAATTTGGTGGTGCAGAATGTTTTGAAAAATGACAGGGGTGTGCAGGAAATGCTGTCGGTGGTCCGAAAAATTGCGGGCCACTTTCGACACTCAGCCACCGCGTGCCAAACACTCCTGAACCTTCCCTGCCATCACCTGAAGCAAGAGGTGGTAACGAGGTGGAATTCAAAAATCTATATGCTTCAGAGGATGGAGGAGCAGCAAAAGGCCATTCAAGCATATACATCTGCCTACGATATAGACAAAGGAGGGGGAATGCACCTGACTCAAGCGCATTGGATAATGATTTCCATCTTGTGCAAGGTCTCCAATCCTTCGAACTTGCCACACGTGAAGTCAGTTCAGACACTGCCAGCTTGAATCAGGTCATTCCCCTCATCAGGCTTTTGCAGAAGCAGCTGGATAAATTGAAGGAGTAGCTAAGACGGAGCAATTCCACAAAGTATGTGGGACTTGTGGATGGAGCCATTCATTCGCTTTGCCAGGATTCAAGGGTGGCCAGTCTGTTGAAACCAGAGCACTACATTTTGGCAACCGTGCTCGATCCTAGGTTTAAAGCCTACGTCATATCTCTCTTTCTTGCAGACACAAGTCTGCAGAGGTGCAAAGACCTGCTGGTGAGAAAATTGTCAACTCAAGCGGAACGTGATCCATCAACAGCTTCTCCTTCATTTTCTCCCGCAACTGGGGCTGCAAGGAAAAGTATAATATTTCCTAGCCCCCCCGCTGGCGGTGATGCAGGGCACTCAGGAGCAAGTGTGGCACCTGGTCCGGACTGAAGGATCTGCCAATGATTACTGACATGTCTACTGTCACTGCATGTGATTCTGTCACCATTGAAAGAATGGTGGAGGATTATATGAGTGACAGCATCCAAGTAGGCATGTCAGACAGTCCGTACGTATACTGGCAGGAAAAAGAAGCAATTTGGATGCCCTTATACAAACTGGCTTTATTTTACCTAAGTTGCCCCCCCTCCAGTGTGTACTCCGAAAGAGTGTTTAGTGCACCCAGTAACCTTGTCAGCGATCGGCGTAGAAGGTTACTTCCACAAAATGTGGAGAAGATGATGTTCATAAAATGAATTATAAATTCCTCCGGGAAGACTTTTACCAGCAATTGCCTCCAGAAAGTACACAGGGACCTGTGATGGTGGACTGCAGTGGGGACGAATTAATGTTCTGTGAGCAGGAGGACGTACACTCTGAATAGGATGAGGAATCGGAGGATGATGATGAGGTGGACATCTTGCCTCTGTAGAACCAGTTTGTGCAAGAAGAGATTGATTGCTTCTTTTTTGTTGGGGGCCCAAACAAACCAGTCATTTCAGCCACAGTCATGTGGCAGACCCTGTCGCTGAAATTATTGGTTTTCTAAAGTATGCATGTCCTGTTTATACAACATAAGGGTGGGTGGGAGGGCCCAAAGACAATTCCATCTTCCACCTCTTTTTCTTCTTTGCATCATGTGCTGTTTGGGGACTAATTTTTTAAAGTGCCATCTTGTCTGACACTGGCGTACAACTCCAGGGGTACTGCTGTATTCAGTCCAGTCCAGTGGTGCTGTCTTGTGCTGCATCAGTCCAGTGGTGGTGTCTTGTGCTGCAATAAGTCCAGTGGTGGTGTCCTGTGCTGTATATTATTTAATCCAAATAAAAGGGTTATGTACTTATATTATTATCCAAATAATTTTACAGGGTTTGCCCTGTGTGATGTAGGGGTGCGCTCACCTGTGCTGCCTATTATTATAATAGCTCCAAATAAAAGGGTTATTATTATCCAAATTAATTTTACACACTTTGCCATGTGTTTGTGTGGTTTAGGGGTATGTGCTCTCCTGTGCCACCAATATTGTGGGTAAATTCCAGCACGTCCCATGTTTGTGCCGCACACGTTTGTCGCTTCACTTAGTCATACAGCTACCTCATTGCACCTCTTTTACTTCTTTGCATGATGTGCTGTTTGTGGCCTAGTTTTTTTTTAGTGCTATCCTGTCTGCAACTGCAGTGCCACTCCTAAATGGGCCAGATGTCTATGCCGCACACTTGGGTCGCTTAGCTTAGTCATACAGCTACCTCATTGCACCTATTTTACTTCTTTGCATGATGTGCTGTTTGGGGCCTATTTTTTTTAAGTGCCATCCTGTCTGCAACTGCAGTGCCACTCCTAGATGGGCCAGGTGTTTGTGCTGCACACTTGTATCGCTTAGCTTAGTCATACAGCAACCTCATTGCACCTCTTTTTCTTCTTTGCATGATGTGCTGTTTGGGGCCTATTTTTTAAATCTGCCATTCTGTCTGACACTGCAGTGCCACTCCTAGATGGGCCAGGTGTTTGTGCCGCATACTGTTACGCACACCAGTGCTAACAGGAGTATACCGGTGTATGAACAGAGAGGGATGCGAGGCAAAACGAACTCACTGACAGTATAACACAACATACACAGGAGGTGATGGAATAACTAATAAACACAAAATGAACGGGGAAGCCCAAAGGCTCAGGAATTGGGTGTCTCCCTAGTGTCAGGAATGCTCAGATGGAATAGAGCGGACAATGAAGCGAGATGTAGTGTTTTAACATGTGGAGCACCCAAAATGATGTTGCTAAGAGCAACAGGAAAAACCCCAAAGGGTTACCAACGGGTGTGGGAATAAACTCCTTGGTCAGAGATAGAAATATAGACACAAGGAGAGTATCCACAATCCTAACCCCCACTTGCAGGGCACAGGTTCAGCTTACTGCCACTAAACTGACACCTGGACGCCCTGCACAGTGAGGGAGGATTAATCAAGCAGGTCTGAGAGTACAGCCGCAAACCTGCTGGGTTCACAGAATAGCAAAAGAACCCCAGCAGGTTAAACAACTGACTCCAGTCTTACTGCTAGGTCCGGATTGGCAGAATGAAGTACCGAATCCCAAGGCCTATTCGCAGTAAGCAACAAGTAAATACAAAGTCACACAGTACTAGCTAACTCTCTGGAACTGACTAACAAACAAAGATTCAGCAGCATTTGCCTAGCCTGAGAGGATGGTTTATATAGCAGGTGCTGTCCACGCCCCACTCAGACCTCACAGACTGTGAGCACAAAACCAACGCCGGATTCCCTGCCGTGCACAGAGCCTGTAACCACTACACAGTAAAAACCCGGACCGGAGTATCAGCTGCGCTCAGGTTACTTCGCTAGCACTTGCCTCCCGGTTGCCATGGCGACGTGGCAGTACAGAACAGGAGATCCTAACACATACTTGTGTTGCTTAGCTTAGTCATCCATCCACCCACCTTGGTGCAACCTTTTTTCCTAAAAACAGTATTGTGAGGTGTTCAGAATAGACTGGAAATTAGTGGAAATTAATGTTATTGAGGTTAATAATACTGTAGGATAAAAATGAACCCCAAATTCTGTGATTTTGGCTGTTTTTATGTTGTTGTTTTTAAAAAAAATCATCTAGATCCAAAGCCAAAACACGAAAGGGTGGTTTTGACAAAACCAATCCAGATCCAAAATACGAGCATGGAACCAGAACCAAAACCAAAACACAAAACACGAAAAAGTGCCCGCCGCACATCTATAGTAAGCATTTACAGTATATAAATGGATTTAAGCTTAGGGTCCTATATTCTACATGAGTGATATTTACGGCTCAAAACCACATGAGTAGTCATTATATCCCCTGTATGTTTAACTAAAGCAATATACCCCTCATTACCCTGTGCTGGACTGCGTACTTTACATCACAATTTACAGGACTTTTTCCTCTTTTCTTTGAAAGATCTTACCCCAGTGATACTGTTACCAGTCTGATTTTTTTAGATACGTTTTGCTCCTGGTGTTTTTTTCAAAATCAGTAGGATGTTTATTGACATATAACAGGTACAGCCGTACTCACTGTTGTATACACACTGGTGGTGATGGATCGAAGCTTTGAGTGAAGTAGGGTTTTATACAGCTCACCAGCCAGTGTGTATGTATACTGCTTGCAGTTAGTGATGCAGGGTTATTGGAACAAATTTATATTACAGGTCTCTCTGGAGCAAAGTGGGAGATTTGTGTCTTCATCGAATCATTTATACCCCTTTCACACTGCACAAATAACCCAGTATCGACCCGGCATATTGCCGGGTCGGCATGCGGTTTGATAGGGGCATAGCCGAAATCCTGGGTCGCCTGACCCGGCAATTCAATCCGGGAATAAAGCAGTGTTATACCCGAGTTGAATACCGGGTCAGTGGCTGCATAAAAACGGGCTCCTGGGCCGATGCGACCTGGGACCCGTTTACTAAATAGGGAGAGGCGGCGCGGAGATGAGCTCATCTCCCAGCGTCGCCTCCACCTCCGCCCCCGCTGCTATGGCAACCCGCCCGGCATATTGCTGGGTCCGGAAAGCCTGCAGCAGCTGCCAATGCCGAATCCCACCCGGGAAGGACACGTTTCCAATTCCCGGGTGGAATCCGGCATTGGCAGTGTGAAAGGGGTATTATCGAACAGTATCTCTGTATTAAGGATGGCTGCAGTCACATATGCAGTACTACATCAGAATGGAGGACAGACATCCCTAGGTCCTAGAGCCTAGCATGTATGTACAGTAAGGAGACAGTGCAGGATCACACTGCTTTCTAACAACAATTAGGTTGTGAGATATAACGTTTTTCAAACTCTTCTCAAGCAGGGAGGGGAATGGGATCAAAATTATCATGGACCCATAATTCTTGTGGGTTGCCCTTTGTGAGAGTGGCAGAGTTTGAGCAATTGAGAGTTCAGGAACCAAGTCAATTGTTTTCTACCTACTCTCTGGATCTTTGAAGTCAGTCCAGCTTTAAGTCATAGGTAGGCATACTTACAGCTACTCTGTGAAATAGTGACATGGGCATGCAGATAAGTAACTGCTAGATGACTCAGGGAGAGATTTATCAAAATTTGGTGAGAGATAAAGTACTAACCAATCAGCTCCTAATTGCCAGTTTACAGACTAAGAAGTCTATCTACTAGGTAGAAATTGCATGCTGGAGTAAAGGAATAAAGAAGTTATTATTGGGGTTATGCTACAGGCCGCCTAGTATTAATGTGTCTGACGAGAAATTGTTACTGAATCAAATTGAAAGAGCAGCAGGAGTAGGAGACATAGGGGTATATGCAATTGCGGTCGAATTCCCGAAAATGTCGAAAAACGGGACATTTTCGCACAAAAAAAAATTCGACAATGCAATTCAGTACTTTTCGACAAAAAAACGGACTTTCATTTGTCAAATTCGACATTTCTGCAATGGTACAAATGCGGCAATTCGACAAAAGTATATTCAATTGAAGTTTGTAAATTCTACAACAGTGCTTTTAGACAGTAAATTCGTCATTTTCAATCCGCCACACTTTGCTGGCGGAATCTAATAAAAAAATTTAAAAACATGTTTTTTTGTGTGTTTTTTTATTGGTAATAGCATATCTATTTATATTAGAAGGGATTAGGTACTTGGTTTGTCTATTTTGGAGGCACAGGTATTATTTATATATTTTTAAAAATATTATTATTATTATTATTTTTATTTTATTTTTTAAATGGAATGTTAAAAATCAGAAAAAAAATTGCGTGGGGTCCCCATTCCTCCTAAGCATAACCAGCCTCGGGCTCTTCTAGCCGGTCCTGGTTCTAAAAATCCGGGGGGAAAACTGACAGGGGATCCCCCGTATTTTTAAAACCAGCACCGGGCTCTGCGCCTGGTGCTGGTGCAAAAAATACGGGGGACAAAAAGAGTAGGGGTCCCCCGTATTTTTTACACCAGCATCGGGCTCCACTAGCTGGACAGATAATGCCACAGCCGGGGGTCACTTTTATACAGCGCCCTGCGGCCGTGGCATTACATATCCAACTAGTCACCCCTGGCCGGGGTACCCTGGGGGAGTGGGGACCCCTTCAATCAAGGGGTCCCCCCCCCAGCCACCCAAGGGCCAGGGGTGAAGCCCGAGGCTGTCCCCCCCATCCAAGGGCTGCGGATGGGGGGCTGATAGCCTTGAGAAAATTGAAAGAATATTGGTTTTTCCAGTAGTACTACAAGTCCCAGCAAGCCTCCCCCGCAAGCTGGTACTTGGAGAACCACAAGTACCAGCATGCGGGAGAAAAATGGGCCCGCTGGTACATGTAGTTCTACTGGGAAAAAAATACCCAAATAAAAACAGGACACGCACACCGTGAGAGTAAAACTTTATTTCACACATGTCGACACACACATACTTACCTATGTTCACACGCCGACCTCTGTCCACTTGTCCAAGTAGAATCCACGGTGTACCTGTGAATAAAATTATACTCACCTCAATCCAGTGTCCGGATCTTTTAAAATAATCCTCGTACTTGGCAAAACAACAAAACGAACACCCGGACCAAACGGACTGAAAGGGGTCCCATGTTTACACATGGGACCCCTTTCCCCGAATGCAGAGACCCCCCCCCGTGACTGCTGTCACAGAAAGGTCCCTTCAGCCAATCAGCGAGCGCAACGTCGTGGCACTCTGCTGATTGGCTATGCGCATCTGAGCTGTCAGACAGCGCATCGCAAAGCCTCTCCATTATATTCAATGGTGGGAACTTTGCGGTCAGCGGTGAGGTCACCCGCGGTCAGCGGCTGACCGCGGGTAACCCCACCGCTGACCGCAAAGTTCCCACCATTGAAACTAATGGAGGGAGCTGTGCGATGCGCTGTCTGCCAGCAGACGCGCATACAGCCAATCAGGAGAGTGCCACGAAGTAGCGCTTCCTGATTGGCTTAAGAGACCTTTCTGTGACAGCAGTCACGGGGAGTCTCTGCATTCGGGGAAAGGGGTCCCATGTGTAAACATGGGACCCCTTTCAGTCCGTTTGGTCCGGGTGTTCATTTTGTTGTTTTGCCAAGTACGAGGATTATTTTAAAAGATCCGGACACTGGATTGAGGTGAGTATAATTTTATTCACAGGTGCACCGTGGATTCTACTTGGACAAGTGGACAGAGTTCGGCGTGTGAACATAGGTAAGTATGTGTGTGTCGACATGTGTGAAATAAAGTTTTACTCTCACGGTGTGCGTGTCCTGTTTTTATTTGGTTTTTTTTTTTTTAGTAGAACTACAGGTACCAGCGGGCCCGTTTTTCTCCCGCATGCTGGTACTTGTGGTTCTCCAAGTACCAGGTTGCAGGGGAGGCTTGCTGGGACTTGTAGTACTACTGGAAAAAACAATATTCTTTCAATTTTCTCAAGGCTATCAGCCCCCCATCCGCAGCCCTTGGATGGGGGGGGACAGCCTCGGGCTTCACCCCTGGCCCTTGGGTGGCTGGGGGGGGACCCCTTGATTGAAGGGGTCCCCACTCCCCCAGGGTACCCCGGCCAGGGGTGACTAGTTGGATATTTAATGCCACGGCCGCAGGGCGCTGTATAAAAGTGACCCCCGGCTGTGGCATTATCTGTCCAGCTAGTGGAGCCCGATGCTGGTGTAAAAAATACGGGGGACCCCTACTCTTTTTGTCCCCCGTATTTTTTGCACCAGCACCAGGCGCAGAGCCCGGTGCTGGTTTTAAAAATACGGGGGATCCCCTGTCAGTTTTTTCCTCGGATTTTTAGAACCAGGACCGGCTCGAAGAGCCCGAGGCTGGTTATGCTTTGGAGGGGAGACCCCACGCAATTTTTTTTCGGGTTTTTTTACCGTTTATTCCCGTTTTTTAAAAATCGGATCAAAATCCGTCAAATCGGCCGTTTTTCGACAGCGGGACTGTCGAATCCGTTTTTTATTGAATATGTTGAATTCCGGCACCCACTTGCCGGAATTCGACGGTCGAATTGTGTTGAATTAAAAAACGGGCGAAAAATTGCCGCGATTCGCCGGTAATTGCATATACCCCATAGTAGTGATGGGAGACTTTAACTATCCCTATACACTGGAAAATCAATTCATGTGATACTGCTAGGGGCAATATGTTTTTAAACACACTAAATGATAATTACTTAGTTCAATTAATCGAGGAACCAACTAGGTACAATGCAATCTTAGACCTGGTATTAACTAAAAATGGGGAATTGGTATCAAATATCGAAGTAGGAGAGCCCATAGCAATATTCAATATCATATATCATATATCATATTCAATATCAGTTTCGTAAGCAGTCCTGTACTGGCTCAACTAGGAATCTAAACTTTAGCAAAGCCAACTTCGACATGATGAAGGAAGCGTTAAGGGACATTGAATGGGAAATTCTGTTTCAAGGAAAAAATACTACAGAGAAATGGGATGTATTAAAATCACTGCTAATTAATAGTACTCGTAAATTTATTCCCACCTGCAGCAAAAAAAGAAATAAAAATCCCAAACCAATGTGGGTTAACAAAAATATAAAGGAATTAATGGACAAAAAAAAGACAAGCATTTCAAAAATAAAAATCTGAGGGGGATGCAGAGTCATTCCAGCACTATAAAGACATATATAAATATGCAAAAAAGGAATGAGCGGCTAAAGTAGAAACTGAAAAACTAGTAGCAAAGGAAAGCAAAGCGAATCCAAATTTTTTTTTTAAGTACACCAACAGCAAGAGACTAAAGAAGGAGAGTATAGGCCCTTTAAAGGACAAGAGGGGAGTCTTAATCAAAAATGATAATGACATAACAAACAAACTAAACAAGTTTTTTTCAACTGTATTTACCAGAGAGGACCAAATGCTGGGTCTAAAGGGGGGTACTCACTGAGCGATATTCTAAGCAATCTGACTAGATTGCTTAGAATTTCAGCATTATCGCTCCGTGTGTACCCCCTACAGCGATAGCGATGCGCAGCCCCGCGCATCGCTATCACTGCTGCGAGATTGGCCTGCATGCAAGCCAATCTAGCGGGTCGCTCACTTCACCCGCTGGGTGAAATGAGCGCCCCCCCCCCCCGTCCGTCTCCCCCCGCATGCTCAGCACAGATCGCGCTGTGCTGAGCGGCGGGAGAGATGTGTGCTGAGCGGTGCGACCGCTCAGCACACATCTCTCCTGCACCGGCCCGTCTATATGGGCCTTAACACAAAATCTCAACAAAGATAATGTTCCACTGCTAAATGCTTATTTATGTGAGGAGTTAGTCTGTGACCGATTAAAAAAGTTAAAGATTAATAAGTCACCTGGTCCAGATGGAATTCACCGGATAGTTCTTATGGAGCTGCACGCTGAACTAGCAAGACCTCTATTTTTGATCTTCATGGATTCGGTTAAATCGGGTATGGTTCCCAAAGACTGGCATATAGCGGAGGTAATTATAGACCAGTTAGTCTTACATCTATAGTGTGGAAAATATTGGAAGGTATTCTAAGGGACAGTATTCAAAAGTTCCTTGAAGCAAATAAGGTAATTAAAAGGAACCAACATGGATTTGTGAAGGACAGATCATGTCAAACCAACTTACTTGGCTTTTATGAAACAGTAAGTGCGAACCTGGATCAGGGTAAGGAGGTGGATGTAATCTTTTTAGACTTTGCCAAAGCTTTCGATACTGTACCACACATGCGTCTTATCTATAAGCTACAAGAAATAGGGCTAGGGAGCACAATATGCACTTGGGTTAGTAATTGGTTAGATAATAGGGAGCAGCGCGTTGTGGTCAATAGATCATTTTCGAATTGGACTAAAGTACTAAGTGGTGTGCTACAAGGGTCTGTACTTGGACCACTTTTGTTCAACATTTTCATCAACGACCTAACAGTAGGTCTAGAGAGCATGGTGTCAATTTTCGCAGACGACACCAAATTGTGTAAGGTTATAAATACGGAGGGGGATGCTGAGTCTCTTCAGAACGACTTAACTAAACTGGAAGCATGGGCGACAAAATGGAGAATGAAAGTCAACACAGACAAGTGTAAAGTAATGCACTGTGGGGGCAAGACCAAAAATAACACCTACATACTAAATGGGGTAATATTAGGGGATTCTGTACTGGAAAAAGACTTAGATAAAACATAGATAACAAATTAAGCAGCAGTGCCCAAAGTAGGAGTGCAGCAAAGAAGGCAAATAAGATATTAGCATGCATAAAACGGGGAATTGATGCAAGGGACAAGAGTATTATACTTCGGGATGTGCACTTGAAATTTTTCGGGTTTTGTGCTTTGGTTTTGGGTTCGGTTCCGCGGCCGTGTTTTGGGTTCGACCGCGTTTTGGCAAAACCTCACCGAATTTTTTTTGTCGGATTCGGGTGTGTTTTGGATTCGGGTGATTTTTTCAAAAAACCTTAAAAAAACAGCTTAAATCATAGAATTTGGGGGTCATTTTGATCCCAAAGTATTATTAACCTCAAAAACCATAATTTCCACTCATTTTCAGTCTATTCTGAATACCTCACACCTCACAATATTATTTTTAGTCCTAAAATTTGCACCGAGGTCGCTGGATGACTAAGCTAAGCGACCCTAGTGGCCGACACAAACACCTGGCCCATCTAGGAGTGGCACTGCAGTGTCACGCAGGATGGCCCTTCCAAAAAACACTCCCCAAACAGCACATGACGCAAAGAAGAAAAAAAGAGGCGCAATGAGGTAGCTGTGTGAGTAAGCTAAGCGACCCTAGTGGCCGACACAAACACCTGGCCCATCTAGGAGTGGCACTGCAGTGTCACGCAGGATGGCCCTTCCAAAAAACACTCCCCAAACAGCACATGACGCAAAGAAGAAAAAAAGAGGCGCAATGAGGTAGCTGTGTGAGTAAGCTAAGCGACCCTAGTGGCCGACACAAACACCTGGCCCATCTAGGAGTGGCACTGCAGTGTCACGCAGGATGGCCCTTCCAAAAAACACTCCCCAAACAGCACATGACGCAAAGAAGAAAAGAAGAGGCGCAATGAGGTAGCTGTGTGAGTAAGCTAAGCGACCCTAGTGGCCGACACAAACACCTGGCCCATCTAGGAGTGGCACTGCAGTGTCACGCAGGATGGCCCTTCCAAAAAACACTCCCCAAACAGCACATGACGCAAATAAAAATGAAAGAAAAAAGAGGTGCAAGATGGAATTGTCCTTGGGCCCTCCCACCCACCCTTATGTTGTATAAACAGGACATGCACACTTTAACCAACCCATCATTTCAGTGACAGGGTCTGCCACACGACTGTGACTGAAATGACGGGTTGGTTTGGACCCCCACCGAAAAAGAAGCAATTAATCTCTCCTTGCACAAACTGGCTCTACAGAGGCAAGATGTCCACCTCATCATCATCCTCTGATATATCACCGTGTACATCCCGCTCCTCACAGATTATCAATTCGTCCCCACTGGAATCCACCATCTCAGCTCCCTGTGTACTTTGTGGAGGCAATTGCTGCTGGTCAATGTCTCCACGGAGGAATTGATTATAATTCATTTTAATGAACATCATCTTCTCCACATTTTCTGGAAGTAACCTCGTACGCAGATTGCTGACAAGGTGAGCGGCGGCACTAAACACTCTTTCGGAGTACACACTTGTGGGAGGGCAACTTAGGTAGAATAAAGCCAGTTTGTGCAAGGGCCTCCAAATTGCCTCTTTTTCCTGCCAGTATAAGTACGGACTGTCTGACGTGCCTACTTGGATGCGGTCACTCATATAATCCTCCACCATTCTTTCAATGGTGAGAGAATCATATGCAGTGACAGTAGACGACATGTCCGTAATCGTTGTCAGGTCCTTCAGTCCGGACCAGATGTCAGCATCAGCAGTCGCTCCAGACTGCCCTGCATCACCGCCAGCGGGTGGGCTCGGAATTCTGATCCTTTTCCTCGCACCCCCAGTTGCGGGAGAATGTGAAGGAGGAGATGTTGACAGGTCGCGTTCCGCTTGACTTGACAATTTTGTCACCAGCAGGTCTTTGAACCCCAGCAGACTTGTGTCTGCCGGAAAGAGAGATCCAAGGTAGGTTTTAAATCTAGGATCGAGCACGGTGGCCAAAATGTAGTGCTCTGATTTCAACAGATTGACCACCCGTGAATCCTTGTTAAGCGAATTAAGGGCTCCATCCACAAGTCCCACATGCCTAGCGGAATCGCTCCGTGTTAGCTCCTCCTTCAATGTCTCCAGCTTCTTCTGCAAAAGCCTGATGAGGGGAATGACCTGACTCAGGCTGGCAGTGTCTGAACTGACTTCACGTGTGGCAAGTTCAAAAGGTTGCAGAACCTTGCACAACGTTGAAATCATTCTCCACTGCGCTTGAGACAGGTACATTCCACCTCCTATATCGTGCTCAATTGTATAGGCTTGAATGGCCTTTTGCTGCTCCTCCAACCTCTGAAGCATATAGAGGGTTGAATTCCACCTCGTTACCACTTCTTGCTTCAGATGATGGCAGGGCAGGTTCAGGCGTTTTTGGTGGTGCTCCAGTCTTCTGTACGTGGTGCCTGTACGCCGAAAGTGTCCCGCAATTCTTCTGGCCACCGACAGCATCTCTTGCACGCCCCTGTCGTTTTTAAAAAAATTCTGCACCACCAAATTTAAGGTATGTGCAAAACATGGGACGTGCTGGAATTTGCCCATATTTAATGCACACACAATATTGCTGGCGTTGTCCGATGCCACAAATCCACAGGAGAGTCCAATTGGGGTAAGCCATTCCGCGATGATCTTCCTCAGTTGCCGTAAGAGGTTTTCAGCTGTGTGCGTATTCTGGAAACCGGTGATACAAAGCGTAGCCTGCCTAGGAAAGAGTTGGCGTTTGCGAGATGCTGCTACTGGTGCCGCCGCTGCTGTTCTTGCGGCGGGAGTCCATACATCTACCCAGTGGGCTGTCACAGTCATATAGTCCTGACCCTGCCCTGCTCCACTTGTCCACATGTCCGTGGTTAAGTGGACATTGGGTACAACTGCATTTTTTAGGACACTGGTGAGTCTTTTTCTGACGTCCGTGTACATTCTCGGTATCGCCTGCCTAGAGAAGTGGAACCTAGATGGTATTTGGTAACGGGGGCACACTGCCTCAAGAAATTGTCTAGTTCCCTGTGAACTAACGGCGGATACCGGACGCACGTCTAACACCAACATAGTTGTCAAGGCCTCAGTTATCCGCTTTGCAACAGGATGACTGCTGTGATATTTCATCTTCCTCGCAAAGGACTGTTGGACAGTCAATTGCTTGGTGGAAGTAGTAAAAGTGGGCTTACGACTTCCCCTCTGGGATGACCATCGACTCCCAGCAGCAACAACAGCAGCGCCAGCAGCAGTAGGCGTTACACGCAAGGATGCATCGGAGGAATCCCAGGCAGGAGAGGACTCGTCAGAATTGCCAGTGACATGGCCTGCAGGACTATTGGCATTCCTGGGGAAGGAGGAAATTGACACTGAGGGAGTTGGTGGGGTGGTTTGCGTCAGCTTGGTTACAAGAGGAAGGGATTTACTGGTCAGTGGACTGCTTCCGCTGTCGCCCAAAGTTTTTGAACTTGTCACTGACTTATTGTGAATGCGCTGCAGGTGACGTATAAGGGAGGATGTTCCGAGGTGGTTAACGTCCTTACCCCTACTTATTACAGCTTGACAAAGGCAACACACGGCTTGACAAATGTTGTCCGCATTTCTGGTGAAATACTTCCACACCGAAGAGCTGATTTTTTTGGTATTTTCACCAGGCATGTCAACGGCCCTATTCCTCCCACGGACAACAGGTGTCTCCCCGGGTGCCTGACTTAAACAAACCACCTCACCATCAGAATCCTCCTTGTCAATTTCCTCCCCAGCGCCAGCAACACCCATATCCTCCTCATCCTGGTGTACTTCAACACTGACATCTTCAATCTGACTATCAGGAACTGGACTGCGGGTGCTCCTTCCAGCACTTGCAGGGGGCGTGCAAATGGTGGAAGGCGCATGCTCTTCACGTCCAGTGTTGGGAAGGTCAGGCATCGCAACCGACACAATTGGACTCTCCTTGTGGATTTGGGATTTCGAAGAACGCACAGTTCTTTGCGGTGCTTTTGCCAGCTTGAGTCTTTTCAGTTTTCTAGCAAGAGGCTGAGTGCTTCCATCCTCATGTGAAGCTGAACCACTAGCCATGAACATAGGCCAGGGCCTCAGCCGTTCCTTGCCACTCCGTGTGGTAAATGGCATATTGGCAAGTTTACGCTTCTCCTCCGACAATTTTATTTTAGATTTTTGAGTCCTTTTTTTACTGATATTTGGTGTTTTGGATTTTACATGCTCTGTACTATGACATTGGGCATCGGCCTTGGCAGACGACGTTGCTGGCATTTCATCGTCTCGGCCATGACTAGTGGCAGCAGCTTCAGCACGAGGTGGAAGTGGATCTTGATCTTTCCCTAATTTTGGAACCTCAACATTTTTGTTCTCCATATTTTAATAGGCACAACTAAAAGGCACCTCAGGTAAACAATGGAGATGGATGGATACTAGTATACTTATGGATGGACGAGCGACTGCCGACACAGAGGTAGCTACAGCCGTGGACTACCGTACTGTGTCTGCTGCTAATATAGACTGGATGATAATGAGATGAAATCAATATATATATATATATATATATAATATCACAAGTACTGCAGCCGGACAGGTATATATATTTATTATGTAATGACTGATGACGGACCTGCTGGACACTGTCAGCTCAGCAGCACCGCAGACTGCTACAGTAAGCTACTATAGTAGTATGTATCAAGAAGAAAAAAAAAAAAACAACCACGGGTAGGTGGTATACAATTATGGATGGACTGCCGAGTGCCGACACAGAGGTAGCTACAGCCGTGGACTAACGTACTGTGTCTGCTGCTAATATAGACTGGATGATAATGATATGAAATCAATATATATATGTATATATAATATCACTAGTACTGCAGCCGGACAGGTAGATATATATTTATTAGGTAATGATGACTGATGACGGACCTGCTGGACACTGTCAGCTCAGCAGCACCGCAGACTGCTACAGTAAGCTACTATAGTAGTATGTATCAAGAAGAAAGAAAAAAAAAAACCACGGGTAGGTGGTATACAATTATGGATGGACTGCCGAGTGCCGACACAGAGGTAGCTACAGCCGTGGACTACCGTACTGTGTCTGCTGCTAATATAGACTGGATGATAATGAGATGAAATCAATATAATATCACTAGTACTGCAGCCGGACAGGTATGTATATTTATTATGTAATGACTGATGACGGACCTGCTGGACACTGTCAGCTCAGCAGCACCGCAGACTGCTACAGTAAGCTACTATACTATAGTAGTATGTACAAAGAAGAAAGAAAAAAAAAACCACGGGGAGGTGGTATACAATTATGGATGGACTGCCGAGTGCCGACACAGAGGTAGCTACAGCCGTGGACTACCGTACTGTGTCTGCTGCTAATATAGACTGGATGATAATGAGATGAAATCAATATAATATCACTAGTACTGCAGCCGGACAGGTATGTATATTTATTATGTAATGACTGATGACGGACCTGCTGGACACTGTCAGCTCAGCAGCACCGCAGACTGCTACAGTAAGCTACTATACTATAGTAGTATGTACAAAGAAGAAAGAAAAAAAAAACCACGGGGAGGTGGTATACAATTATGGATGGACTGCCGAGTGCCGACACAGAGGTAGCTACAGCCGTGGACTACCGTACTGTGTCTGCTGCTAATATAGACTGGATGATAATGAGATGAAATCAATATAATATCACTAGTACTGCAGCCGGACAGGTATGTATATTTATTATGTAATGACTGATGACGGACCTGCTGGACACTGTCAGCTCAGCAGCACTGCAGACTGCTACAGTAAGCTACTATACTATAGTAGTATGTACAAAGAAGAAAGAAAAAAAAAAACCACGGGGAGGTGGTATACAATTATGGATGGACTGCCGAGTGCCGACACAGAGGTAGCTACAGCCGTGGACTACCGTACTGTGTCTGCTGCTAATATAGACTGGATGATAATGAGATGAAATCAATATAATATCACTAGTACTGCAGCCGGACAGGTATGTATATTTATTATGTAATGACTGATGACGGACCTGCTGGACACTGTCAGCTCAGCAGCACCGCAGACTGCTACAGTAAGCTACTATACTATAGTAGTATGTACAAAGAAGAAAGAAAAAAAAAAACCACGGGGAGGTGGTATACAATTATGGATGGACTGCCGAGTGCCAACACAGAGGTAGCTACAGCCGTGGACTACCGTACTGTGTCTGCTGCTAATATAGACTGGATGATAATGAGATGAAATCAATATAATATCACTAGTACTGCAGCCGGACAGGTATGTATATTTATTATGTAATGACTGATGACGGACCTGCTGGACACTGTCAGCTCAGCAGCACCGCAGACTGCTACAGTAAGCTACTATACTATAGTAGTATGTACAAAGAAGAAAGAAAAAAAAAACCACGGGGAGGTGGTATACAATTATGGATGGACTGCCGAGTGCCGACACAGAGGTAGCTACAGCCGTGGACTACCGCACTGTGTCTGCTGCTAATATAGACTGGATGATAATGAGATGAAATCAATATAATATCACAAGTACTGCAGCCGGACAGGTATGTATATTTATTATGTAATGACTGATGACGGACCTGCTGGACACTGTCAGCTCAGCAGCACCGCAGACTGCTACAGTAAGCTACTATACTATAGTAGTATGTACAAAGAAGAAAGAAAAAAAAAAACCACGGGGAGGTGGTATACAATTATGGATGGACTGCCGAGTGCCGACACAGAGGTAGCTACAGCCGTGGACTAACGTACTGTGTCTGCTGCTAATATAGACTGGATGATAATGAGATGAAATCAATATATATGTATATATAATATCACTAGTACTGCAGCCGGACAGGTATATATATTTATTATGTAATGACTGATGACGGACCTGCTGGACACTGTCAGCTCAGCAGCACCGCAGACTGCTACAGTAAGCTACTATAGTAGTATGTATAAAGAAGAATGAAAAAAAAAAAAACCACGGGTAGGTGGTATACAATATTATATATATATATATTATATACAATTATATATATATATATTAAACTGGTGGTGATTGATTATTAAACTGGTGGTCAGGTCACTGGTCACACTATCAGCAACTTGCAAGTAGTACTCCTAAGCAGACAATAACAAAATATATTATACTGGTCTGGTGGTCAGTGTGGTCACAATGGCAGTGTGGCACTGACTCTGGCAGCAAAAGTGTGCACTGTACGTTATATGTACTCCTGAGTCCTGCTCTCAGACTCTAACTGCTCCCCACTGTCAGTGTCTCCCCCACAAGTCAGATAATTAATACAGTCACACTATCTAATCTATATCACTTCAGCAAGTAGTAGTAGTATAGTAGTACTCCTAATAATGCTCCCCAAAATTACTACTACTGTGTCTCTCTCTACTGTCTCACTCTCTTCTCTAAACGGAGAGGACGCCAGCCACGTCCTCTCCCTATGAATCTCAATGCACGTGTGAAAATGGCGGCGACGCGCGGCTCCTTATATAGAATCCGAGTCTCGCGATAGAATTCGAGCCTCGCGAGAATCCGACAGCGGGATGATGACGTTCGGGCGTGCTCGGGTTAACCGAGCAAGGCGGGAAGATCCGAGTCGCTCGGACCCGTGAAGAAAAAACTGAAGTTCGGGCGGGTTCGGATTCAGAGGAACCGAACCCGCTCATCCCTAATTATACTCCCATTATATAAATTACTAGTGAGGCCACATCTTGAATACTGTGTGCAATTTTGGGCACCATATTACAAAAAGGATATCCTGGAGCTAGAAAAGGTTCAGAGGCGGGCGACCAAACTAATCAAGGGCATGGAGACTAAGAGGGGACATGATCAACATCTACAAATATATAAGGAACAATTTTTTAGAGGTGAAAGCCACCCCAATTCCCGGCGCAAATGACCAATATATAATAAATAATAGATTGATTAATTAATTAATTCAGACATCAGCTGCATACACTGGAGGGTTGGCAAAATCCCCAAAAACACAGAAACAAAAATAGAAAAGAATAGTGTATTGCGCTATATATAATTATATAATTCAAACAAGCAAGTTCCTTTAATTGTGTGGAGTCAAAGCAGACACCTATTTGTATTCATCAATTACATAATCAGTACATCTAGCGCAATACACTATTCTTTTCTATTTTTTGTTAAATATATAAGGGGTCAATACACAGAGCTTGGGAGGGACCTGTTTTCTATAAGATCAGCACAGAGGACACGTGGTCACTCGCTTAGGTTAGAGGAGAGGAGTTTCCGCACATTGAGGCGAAAAGGTTTTTTCACAGTAAGGACAATACGTGTTTGGAATTCCCTGCCTGAGAGAGTAGTAACAGTGGACTCAGTCAACACCTTTAAGAATGGGTTAAATTCCTATTGGATAAAGATATTCAGGGTTATGGTGCGTAGTCACGCATTATAGTTAATATACTGTTACTAGTCCTAACGGGATCAGTACTAAATGCCGCCGGTCGGAATCCCGGCGGTCGAAATACCGACGCCGGAATCCCGACCACACAATCCCGACAGGGGTGGCGAGCGGAACGCAGCCCCTTGCGGGCTCGCTTCGCTCGCCACGCTGCGGGCACGGTGCCTCGCTACGCTCGGCACACTATTATATTCTCCCTCTATGGGTGTCGTGGACACCCACGGAGGGAGAATATGTCGGGATTATGGCGGTCGGGATTCCGGCGTCGGTATTTCGACCGCCGGGATTCCGGCCGGCGGCATCTTGACCGCATCCCGTCCTAACATAAAAATAACTAGTCCTATAATAGGACTGCATAGGAGACCACAAATAATAATAATAATAATAATAATAATAATTTTATTTATATAGCGCTCTTTCTCCAATAGGACCCAAGGCGCTTAACAGATACATAGCATAATATAGTACAGAAAATAATGAAGTACATTTTCATAAAATACAGAAGCATGAAGATACTAAAAGGGACATTATGGAAATGCTTGAGTAAACAGAAAAGTCTTGAGTCTACTTTTGAAGGATTCTATAGTTGGGGCCTCTCGCACTGTGCGGGGAAGTGCGTTCCATAGAGTCGGAGCCGCATGACTAAAAGCTCGACCCCCAGATGAATTACGGTAGATTCTAGGTACTGCTAAAAGTCCTTCATCTACAGATCGCAGTAATTGAGTGGGGCAGTATGGGGTCAGAAGCTGTTTCAGGTACCTTGGGCCTTGGTCATGTAATGCTTTGAAACTCAGTAAGCCAGTCTTGAAGATGATTCGCCATCGTACAGGCAGCCAGTGAAGGGAGTAGAGGATGGGTGTTATGTGGCTAGAACGGGGCTGGTTGGTTAATAGCCTGGCAGCTGTGTTTTGCACCAGCTGTAAGCGCTGCAATTCTTTTGCTGGTAGACCAAGGTAGAGGGCATTACAGTAGTCTAAACGAGATGATACAAATGCATGTATGACTTTTGGCATATCATCTGAGGGAATTAAGTGCTTGATTCTGGCTATGTTCCTCAGGTGAAAGAATGAGGATTTGATTGTGGCTGATATCTGATGTTTAAGTGTCAAGCCACCATCCAGGACAACGCCAAGATTCCGCACACGATCACTGGTCTGTAATTCTGAATCCCCGAGTGTAAGTCCAGTTGGTTGGCTATGCTGCAGTCTTGTCCTTTGATGTTGCGGTCGTATCATAAGGACCTCTGTTTTATCCGGGTTCAGTCGCAGCCAACTGGCGCTCATCCACTCCTGTAGCTCAGCTAGACAGCCATTAGGGTTGCTATTGGGTTATCAGTGCCCGGAGCAAAGGACAAGTACAGTTGTGTATCATCTGCATAGCAGTGGTAGACCAGGCCATGGCGCCTGATTATTTCGCCCAATGGGAGCATGTATACTGCAAAAAGCATGGGGGATAGTATAGGTTGAACTCGATGGACAATTGTCTTTTTTCAACCTTAGTTACTATGTTACTATGTTAAACCTTGGAGAAAGGTAAAGTGGATGGATATAAAGTACCAACCAATCAGCTCCTGTCATTTTTCAAACACAGCCTGTAACATGGCAGTTAGGAGTTGATTGGCTGGTACTTTATCTCTGCCCACTTTATCTCTCTCAAGGGTTTTGTAAATAGATTCCTGAGTTTGCAAAATGTCAGCTAGTTGATACTCTCTCCACTTTGTCTCTCTCCAAGGTTTAATAAATCTTCCCCTCAGTCTGACTTTGAGATTGATGTTGCCAGTTATCTGCCTGTCCTGACTTTGGTTGTGGATTATTCTCTTGTAAACTGGTGCTATAGCTTTTCTGCAATTCCTAGCCTGATATTTACCTCGCCTACTGTGTTCCTGAATTACTGTACACCATTTTTTACATTTGTAGCTTTCTAGGTCTGGAACTCTGGACGTCTTAATTTAAGGAAAGGAGGTTGTTGTAGGCGAAGAACCAGCTAGATTCATCACTGGAGTTAAGAGTAGGCTCATATGTGATCCGTGGACTGTTATCTACTGCCCAGGTCCATTAATGAAGGAATGTATGGAAATGCATGAGTGAGATTTCAGCCAGCCTCCATTACACATTGTCTCAGATTTCTATAAACATCCTAGTGATATTTGGTGGACCCCCTCATTCGAAGTAAAGCATTCGTTACCCCTACTAACAAGAAATAAAGACACGGAGACTTGAATTTGGCAGAAAAATTGCTAGCTATTTATTTGACCCTAACCATCGCAAACCTGTAAATGAAAACTTAGTTAAGATACCGATTCAGCCGGTATATGGTGGCAGAAAAAAGAACGGCTGTATTAAACTAACGCTAACCTTAAAAAGCTAAAATTCGAAACCATCCTAGTTTAACTACAAACTATCAAAATCGGTAATAGGTGACAACTCAAACCCCACAGTGACTACCCACCCTGATGGGTGCCCTGCCGCTGCCTCCCGGACGGGTGGTCGAGCGGCCAATAAGTCGATGGAGGTGAGTGCACCTAAACCACACCAAACTGTAAATCACTACAGCTTACCATAAAACAACAAACTGCCGTTCTTTTCCGCCAACAGCGAAAGACTCCTTCCCAGAGTCTTTGCACCGCCACCATAACCTCACCCTAACTCCTGCAACACTAGGAACAGATCCTCCAGGAAAAACATCATCCCCTTATTGGATAGATGCACACCATCAGGCCGAAAAAGGTGACTGTCTCGGAACCGAATCCTAGGGTGGCGAACTACTTTGCCTCCGTGGGCCAGCACCCACTTCGCCACCGCCCCATTCACCTTCTTTCTGGCCTCATCAATCAGGCGACCATCCGCCACACCTCGCCAACTCAACCTTGGCACCATCAAGGAGAAGACCAATACACAATTGGTCCATGCTGCGGCCACACTTGCCAGATCCTGTATCATGGCCCACCGCAACCCCAAAGATGTCCTCTTCCCCAGGTCGTTGCCACCTAGATGGACAACCAGCACCCTAGGGACCCCATGCTTGCTGGCCTGACTGACTAGTCTACACCTCAGGTCTTTCCACATCATCCCTCGCCAACCAAGCCAACGAACTCCTTGAGCCCTAGGAAACATTTGAGCCCCATCCGAGGCCAGAAACTTGGCGGCCCAATACACATAAGAGTGGCCAACCACCCAAATAGCCAAGTCATCTTCAAACCAACCTGAAGAGGAGGAAAAGGGGGTAGAATTGGTTACTAATTATCTATACCAGTGTTTATTAAATGCATTAACCTGAAGGATCTGCCAAAAAAAAAAAATTTTAGTTTTAGTTTATTGCAGAAGTCACGGCCTAGCCGATCTGCACAAGCTTCTAGCCAATTTGAAGCGAACATAAACACCCAAATGGGAAAATTCAAATTAAAATAAGAAATTAAATGGGTGGGGGGGGGAGGGGGGTTATAAAATGGGAAAAACATGTAAGAACTCAGCTGGAGGTGAAAGCGTAAAACCTGCTGAGGGACTTAGATTAGAACTGATCAGCCGAATTGTGGATTAGAATTCAGTCTGTCAAGTCAGGCAAAAATCGCAAAAGAACTCCAGACCCCCGCTGCCGGCTCATGCCAGCAGCGGCGAGTGGCTAATCCCTGAGTAGGATAAAAACGGGAAAACAAACAAACGCACAACACAAGAACTTACTGAACTGTAACAACATGATTATAACAACTATAATTGAACAAAAACCACGCGCAAGCCAACATCTCATGGGACGGGACGAATATAACGTCTGTAACTTGACGACTTCCATCGCCCCACCGCCTGGATCTCAGCCATGGAAAATCCCGCCGACGCAGCCGACGTCGCAGCCCCGATGCGGAAGGAATGTGTCCCGAAAGCAGCGGGTGGAAGGCCCAAGCTCGCCAGACAACGACCCAGCATCCAACGAAATTGATATTTCGTCACCGGCAGCCCGTCATAATGCAGCAGCCATGACCCCCTCCTGTCGGGCCGTACTGCCTCATATTGCACTGCCAATCTTACTGGGCAAATGCTCTCCTCAAGTGCCGGAACCAAAGTGACCCTTCGACCTCTCCCCACTTGGTCCGTCTTAGAGCGCCGCAATCTGCAAAGCAAGGACCTCTCACCCACCACCACGTCCCCGACAAGCATGCCCGAATCTGCTCGCTTAGAAGGCGCTACCAATTCCGAAACCCTAAAGGCCCCGTGGTAAGCCATGGAGAACGCCAAACTAAACAACAGCGACTCAAACATGGACGACGCGATACATCTAACTGCCCTGATGACAGCCGGCAGCAACGCCGCATCAATGGGCCGCCTCTTGTCAGGCGGCATCGGCGCTATGCGCGCCCATCCTTTCATCGCCTTCAGCAGAATCCCGCTTTTCGTCACGTCAGGGACACCCTTGATTTTGCTGAAAAACGAAATACCAGCCAAGTACCGGGATACCACCGCTCTGGACATACCCGAAACATACAGCTGCCAAATAAAAGAAAGCATCATCCGATGCCCGCTCTTACCTTGCTGATTTCGTCCTCGAACAAACTCCTCCCACTCGCTCCAAGCTTGTCCGTAAGCCTTCAGCGTGGTTGGCGCGACTGACCGCAACGCTAGACCTTCCAGTCCGGCCCGATCACCTGCCAGATATAACCGGGACAATGAAAACCATGCTCGTCGGCCTCGGGTGCCAACAACCAAAACCTTTCCCACTGCCCTCGTGATAATGCGTCGGCAATTCCGTTCTCCAGACCAGGCACATGTTGCGCGCGGAACCACAGGTTCCTACGTAGGCACGTCACTAGTAACTGTCCCAGCACCCACAGAACCACCAGCGACTTCGCCCTCTGGTTATTTATCGCGTGCACCACGCCCAGATTGTCACATCTAAACAAGATGCTGCGATGAGCCAGCCGATCGCCCCAGACCTCTAGCGCCACCATAATGGGGAAAAGCTCAAGAAGCAAAAGGTCCTTAGTTAAACCCTCGCAATGCCATTCCGCCGGCCATGAAGCCGCGCACCAAGATCCCTCCAGATAGCAACCGAATCCAGAGGCACCCGCTGCGTCGGTGAACAGCTGCAACCTAGCGCTGTCGACCGTTGAGGCCTGCCATATACACACCCCGTTGAAGTCCTCGAGGAACGAGGCCCATACGGCCAAATCCCTCTTAATCTCTGAGGACAGACGCACGAAATGGTGTGGTCTGGCACACCCCGCAGTCGCCCTTTCTAGCTTCCGGCAAAAAACTCTGCCCATTGGTATTACCCGACAAGCAAAGTTCAACATGCCCAGCAAGGACTGCGCCTGCCGCAGTGTGACTTTACGCGACCCCTCGAACCGGGAAATAGCGTCGCGGAGCTTCCCCACCTTGTCCCGAGGCAGTCGACACGATCCCGCCACCGTGTCAATCTCAATCCCCAAAAATGACAAACAGGAGGCCGGTCCCTCTGTTTTATCCTCGGCCACGGGAACGCCGAAGTGGAAAAACAGCTCGGATGCTGAACAGCAAGTCGCCGCACCGTGATGAATTTGCCGGACCCGCACACAGGAAGTCATCGAGGTAATGGGCGACCCCGTGACCCCCTGACGAAGACTCCACGCACCAATGTAGAAACGTGCTAAACCGTTCGAAAAACGAGCATGAAACGGAACATCCCATCGGCAAACATTTGTCGATGAAATACTCCGCTCCTATCCGAAAACCCATAAAACGGAATGAGTCCGGATGTAACGGCAGCAACCGAAAAGCGGACTCAACATCAATCTTAGCCATGAGGGTCCCAGTCCCGTAACTGCGGACCATCTCCAACGCCTCGTCAAACGACTGATACACCACCGAGCAATGCGCCGGCGGTATCGCGTCATTGACCGACGCCCCCGACGGGTAAGAAAGATGCTGAATAAGCCTAAAAGTGCCTGGAGTCTTCTTGGGAACCACCCCCACTGGGGAGATGACCAAGCCTTCCACCGGGGGTGAGGTAAACGGTCCCTCCATCCTGCCCAACCTGACCTCTTTATCCACCTTCTCCCGCAGCACCAGCGGCAAGGCTCGGGCAGACTGGAGGTTCCACTGGGCCCTACACCAGGCAAGCGAAAACCAAAACGAAAACCTGAAAACAAAAATAACGCGTCGGCCCTATTTGGATACCAATCCAACCACTTGCCCATCGTATCCAAATTAATTGGCGTTGGCGCTCTGCGGAGCGCTCCCGCTCGCGGCCGATCTTGGGTAAGTTTGCTTACCCCGGGTACCTTGACGACTACCTTTGAAGCAGGAGGAGGCCGGGTGGGAACCGCCACATTGCAAGCATGAATGTCGAAAACGACACTGCTTGCCAAAGGAACATGCCGCGTTGTTAAATGCGAAGCATTTTCCTTTTGCGGCGGCCTGTCTCCCTGTATAGACGGCTAACCTACCTGGCTTGGCCGACCCGCCGTCCGCGCCGGGCCCTTGGGCGGACGACCCTGCGCAGTGCCCGTCCGCCCCCGCGTTCCGGGGCTCCTTACCCTGTTGCGAAGCCCGAGTGACCTTGAGCCAGACTTCTACGTCCTTGAACCCAAAGTCCATCACCTGTAACCCGTCCTGCTTCTCCCGGAACTCTTCGTCATACCTACGCCATTCAGTGCCCGACGATGTGCGTTGCATATCATGTACGAGATGCAGATATCGAATGATATTCATGTGCTCGTCCGGCCTATCTTCTAGGTAACAAGCCGCGAAGACCCAAAAACCGGCCAGCCAGTTGTCGAAGGTACGGAAGGCCTCGGCCCCGATGCCCTTCTTTGCTGCCGCCGACTTAAAGTCCTTCTTCGCGTACTTTGTCAAGACGAACACATCGACGTAGTCCCCCCTGCGAATCTTCCTACGGCAGCTGTCCCTCAGCCCCCGCATCACGGCAGTGTACTCGCAGCGGACTACCCCGGGCAGGTCGCGTCGCTTCTTGGCCCTGCGAGCGTCCTCGCTAAGCCGCCTACGCCTCTTAAGCCTCTCCTGCTGCCCCGCCGCCCTCTTGGCGAATTTCGTTGCGCGTTTCTTTGCCCTAGTCGTACTACTAACTTCGGACGCTTGCGACGACAGAGAAGAAGAAAAGGAAGAAGAGGAAAAGGAAGAGCTGCGGGAACTTGAGCGCGTGCAAGAGCCCGACCCCGACTGCTCCACCTCACCTGATGCCGTCGACTGCTCAGACCCGGAATCCTCTGGCGTGGCGACACCGACATCCTCATCTTCGGTCCCCGTCATCTCCACGTCTCCGCGCTCACCTGCAGAAGAAAGAGGAGCAGAGGACCCAGACAGCAGTCGCGGCGCGCGCCTAGCACCCCGGGGGGCAGGCGTTCCCTCTAAACGCCCCCAATCATCCCGCCCGGGCTGCTGATGGAGTTGCAACGCGGCCACTCCTAGCTCCCGGCAGGCGCGAGCAACCCGCTGGGCTGCCGACATTGCTCGCATCCCGGAACCGCCAGCCGCCGCCGGCGCGCCGGAACTGTTTGCCAGCTCTGGGGCCGCGGCCAGCGGCCCCAGCGCCGCCACAACCGTGGCCAGGGCCGACGCCAGAGTTCCGGGAGGGTCAGGACCACCCCAAAACGCGGCGCTGTCCCCCGCGGGTTCCCGGGCCGGCGTCGGCGCGTGCCGATCCGCCCGGCGCCCAAAAGGTGCCACACGGGGCCCCACTGTCCGGCGCCCAGATCGGCCCGGCGGGGAACCGCCAGCGCCCCTGAGATCCCGCGGCCCGGTCTCCACCCATCACTTCTCTCCTCCTGCCCCTGCACTTCGGGGCCAGCGCCGCCATGACTCCCCTCCTCCCTGCGGGCACCCACCCCCCGCAGGCCGGAGCTACCTACGCCTACTGGGAGGGCCCCGCGTCGAGAGTGCTCTCTTGTATGCACATCCCCGCTGTCACTTAAATGCTCCCTGCTTCTCCTCCTCCCCCCCCGCCCCTCGCCGGGCTCCGGCTGTAGGGGAGAGGTCTGGGGAGACAAGGAGGCCTGCGGCGCCGCTGCGCGCACTCGTGCGCGAGCGACGCCGCCTGAGGCGATTGCGGGCGTGCGCGCACGGCGTGCGCGCACGGCGTGCGCGCGTCCCACTGCTTCCCGCCCGTGACCTCCCGGCCGAAACTCCTTGATCTACTGCCGGGCGAGGCCCCGCGACGGGCCTCGCTCGGCCAACCACCGCCTCCCGCCCGGCTTCCCCCCCCCGCCTGGCACCTCCACTCGGCCTCGGCAAGGGGGGAGTATTCGGAGCCGAGTGCGTCTCCACGGACGGGCGCCCGGTGCGGCGGCCTGCGAGCGCCCGCGGGCACCCGACACGGATGTTTCCTCCGCTGCGCTCGGAGGTGAGGGCTGCTGCCCTACCACCTCCGGGCGACCTAACAGGACCTCTGGCCTACCCCGCCGCCCGCGCCCGGCCGGCAAAGCCGCCCTGGCCTCAAGCGGCAAGGCTGACCTGGTCCACCGGCCCGAGTATCTTTCCAAGCCTGTGGAGGCCCCAGGGGACGGGGCCCCGTCCCCCAGGCCAGCCACCTCGTCCACGGGTCCAGCCCCACCGCCAGACACGCGGTACCGAGCTGGGGTCCCGGCGGAACGACGAGGGCGGGAAGCCATGATGAAGGTTTCAAAATGGGAATGCAGGAAGCGAAATTGCAATAAAAGATGGGGGAGACTCTGCTATGCAGCACTCACCCACTCACAAAGGCAATTCACCAACAAGAGAGGCAAAATGGCCCAGCCTTCCCTATATATATTAACCCTCCCCTTTTCCAAAGGCTGTACTTTCCTCACAACTAGGTCCACCCCTCACAAGATGTTTAACTCATTCCTTTCCTATGTAGTCAATTCTCTCTCCTTTGGACAACAATGAAATAGAAAGGTAGTGGGGGGGTCATAAATGAGTTGAATAACACAGAACTTGGTGGCAAACTCTCATTTATACTCTAAAGGGGAAAAAATCATGTTGTAAACGTATTAGCTAAAATATTGGGGCACGAGCACCCCACCTTTCTTAGGGTCAGTACATTTCCACATAAATCCTGATTGCCAGCTGTAGGCACACATTACAGTAAGCGTTGCCTTGAAAACTTTACAAAGAGATTTTTGTTTTGTGCAGGACATTGCTATTTGCCATATCAGCACACCTGGCAGGTGACCAAAGCAATTGACTGCACTGTTTGACTTTCTTTTTCAGTTTAGTTTCTGGGAGAGGAACGCAGAGAAGAGAAGTTTTCAGGATCAGAACTTATAAAAATACTAAAATATAGATTGAATATAGAGATGAATAGACAATAAAAGGGCTTCTCTTATAAATTAAAAATATTATTAAGACTAGAGATGTGCGGCGGGCACTTTTCGTGGTTTTTGGTTTTGTTCTGGTTCCATGCTCGTGTTTTGGATCTGGATTGGTTTTGCCAAAACCACCCTTTTGGGTTTTGGATTTGGATCTGGATGATTTTTGAAAAAAACATAAAAACAGCTAAAATCACAGAATTTGGGTGTAAATGTGATCCTATGGTATTATTAATCTCAATAACATTCATTTCCACCCATTTCCAGTCTATTCTGAACACCTCACAATATTGTTTTTAGGCCAAAAGATTGCACCGAGGTGGATGGATGACTAAGCTAAGCAACATAAGTGTGCGGCACAAATACCTGGCCCCTCTAGGAGTGGCACTGCAGTTGCAGACGGGATGGCACTTACAAAAACTAGGCCCCAAACTGCACATCATGCAAAGAAGTAAAAGAGGGGCAATGAGGTAGCTGTATGACTAAGCTAAGCGACCCAAGTGTGCGGCACTAACACCTGGCCCATCTAGGAGTGGCATTGCAGTCCCACTGCACTAATGGTGGATGCCGGATGCACGTTTAACACCAGAATAGTTGTTATGGCCTCAGTAATCCGCTTTGCAACACGTTGACTGCTGTCATATGTTATCTTCCTCGCAAAGGACTGTTGGACAGTTAATTGCTAAGTTGAAGTAGTACAAGTGGTCTTCCGACTTCCCCTCTGGGATGACGGTGGACTCCCAGCAGCAGCAGCAGTAGGAGGAAGTGGTTCTTGATCTTTCTCTATTTTATCCTCCAAATTTTTGTTCTCCATTATTTTTCTGGAGTTATATAACAAAATGCAGCACAGGAGAGCGTTCCTCTACACCACACAGGGCAATCCCTGTAAAAATTATTTGGATTAAATATTAATAACTCCTTTATTTTGAGTAAATAATATAGAGGACAGCACCACTGAGCTTATATGGCAGCACCACTGTGCTGGACTTATACGGCAGTACCACTGGACTTATACGGCAGTATCACTGGACTTATATGGCAGTACCACTGGACTTATAAGGCAGTATCACTGCACTGGATTTATACGCCAGTACCACAGGATTTATTCGGCAGTACCACTGGACATATATGGCAGTACCACTGGACATATACGGCAGTATCACTGGAATGGATTTATACACCAGCAGCACTGGATTTATACGGCAGTACCACTGGACATATACAGCACTATCAATGGACTTATACGGGAGTATCACTGTACTGGATTTATACGGCAGTACCACTGGATTTATACGACAGTACCACTGGACATATACGGCAGTATCACTGGAATTATATGGCAGTACCACTGGACATATACGGCAGTATCACTGGACTGGATTTATACGGCAGTACCACTGGACATATACGGCAGTATCACTGGAATTATATGGCAGTACCATTGGACATATACGGCAGTATCACTGGACTGGATTTATACGGCAGTACCACTGGACATATACGCACTGGATTTATATGGCAGTATCACTGGACTGGATTTATACGGCAGTACCACTGGATTTATACGTCAGTATCACTGGAATTATATGGCAGTGTCACTGGACTGGATTTATACGCCAGAACCACTGGACATATACAACAGTACAACTGGACATATACGGCAGTATCACTGGACATATACGGCAGTATCACTGGACTTATACGGCAGTACCACTGGATTTATACAGCAGCACAGGGACACCACCACTGGACTGATGCAGGACAACATAGCACAACTGCAATGGACTGGACTTATACAGCAGCACTGGACATATGGCAGCAGAGGACACCACCACTGTGACTGGACTGAGGCATGATATGGCAGTACCACTGGACAAATACGGCAGTATCACTGGACTGGATTTATATGGCAGTATCACTGGATTTATACGGCAGTATCACTGGATTTATACGGCAGTACCACTGGATTTATACGGCAGTACCACTGGACATATATGGCAGTATCAGTGGACTTATACGGCAGTATCACTGGACTGGATTTATAGGCCAGTACTACTAGATTTATATGGCAGTACCACTGGACATATACGTCAGTATCACTGGAATTATACAGCAATGTCACTGGACTGGATTTGTATGCCAGTACCACTGGATATATAAGACAGTACCACTGGACATATACGGCAGTATCACTGGACTTATATGGCAGTACCACTGGACTTATACAGCAGCACATGGACACCACCACTGGACTGATGCAGGACAACATAGCACAACTGCAATGGACTTGACTTATACAGCAGCACTGGACATATGGCAGCAGAGGACACCACCACTGTGACTGGACTGATGCAGCACAAGACACTACACCACTGGACTGATGCAGCATAACACAGCACCACTGGACTGGAATTATACAGTAGCACTGGACATATGGCAGCAGAGGACACCACCACTGTGACTGGACTGATGCATGATATGGCATTACCACTGGACAAATACGGCAGTATCACTGGACTGGATTTATATGGCAGTACCACTGCCCCTAGCAGCATGTGTGCATTGTCCTCCTGAAAGCGTTGACACTCACCGTAGTATCAGAATGCACCGCATCTGTTGGTATGTATAACAAGGGCAGCAGTAAATGAGAATCATCCTACATTTGAAAGAGACTCCTCCACCTCCTCTTGTCCCCCCTGTGACATCAAGGAGGTCAAAATTGCGGAGGGGACGGTGGATGTGTGGCTGGCTTGGGAAAGTTAGCTGGTTTGAGGAGGAGATTGGATAGTGGGGGAAGGGTGGGTGGATGGGGGTGGGGGTTGATGATAACGGGAAGGGTGGCTGGTTTGATGAGGAGGGGATTGAGGAGGATAGAAAGTGAAGGAGGGGTAGGTGGATGGGGTCTGCGGTTGCGGATAGCCGGAATGGTAGCTGGGATGCGGAGGAGGATGGGTACTGGAGGAAGAGTAGTTGGGTGGTGAACTGCAGGCATGGCCGGACTGTTGGGGGGGTGGGCCGCGGCGGCTGCGTGACGTCTAACGCAGCCGCTGCGGCCACTGGCAGCGACATTCAACTCCCGGCCAGCCGCAGGAGCTGCGCTGCCCGGGAGTTACTCCACAAATACTAAAGCATCGCCGCTGTGCGATGCTTTTGTATTTGTGCGGGGGGGCGGACTGACATGCGGGGCGGACTAGCCCTGTGCTGGGTGTCCCCACGCTTGTCAGGGAAGATGATCGTAGCTGTGCTAAATTTAGCACAGCTACGATCAACTCGGATTGACCCCATTAGTTATTAGTCTCCAGACCATGGCAGGCGCCATGTTTCCGGAGACCTGCACAGGCACAATGCCAGAGCCTACTACGCAGTGGAGAGAAGGGGGCCCGTGTGCAGACTCTGGGTAAACGCCCCTGACTCCATGAATACGTAACAGAGACACAGGATTCATCTAAAGGGAATCCCTGATTAGCTGGCAAACAGTATGTGCCACCTTCAAATCAAGAAAGGTGACATCCACAGGAGCTTGTTGGTACCATAGCTGGTAAAGCTGCACCTGCTCTGATATGGCAACGTTCACAAATGAGCACCATACCCTCTGGATACTGCTGTCAGCATTCTGACCATCGGGATACTGAGCACCGGGATATTAACTACATACCGCTGTGAATTATTAGTACTTGCAACTGGGAGATTCAGCAGTAGGTGGGACTTTAGAACGTTGTGCAATCAGTTGATATAAAGCATTTTTGTCGCTTGGTTATGAAAACCTTTACTTCTGCCCTGCATATTGCACTTGCCAAAGTAAATGTTATTTTGATTAGAGATGTGCACTTGAAATTTTTTGGGTTTTGTGTTTTGGTTTTGGGTTCGGTTCCGCGGCCGTGTTTTGGGTTCGACCGCGTTTTGGCAAAACCTCACCGAATTTTTTTTGTCGGATTCGGGTGTGTTTTGGATTCGGGTGTTTTTTTCAAAAAACACTAAAAAACAGCTTAAATCATAGAATTTGGGGGTCATTTTGATCCCAAAGTATTATTAACCTCAAAAACCATAATTTCCACTAATTTTCAGTCTATTCTGAACACCTCACACCTCACAATATTATTTTTAGTCCTAAAATTTGCACCGAGGTCGCTGGATGACTAAGCTAAGCGACCCTAGTGGCCGACACAAACACCTGGCCCATCTAGGAGTGGCACTGCAGTGTCACGCAGGATGGCCCTTCCAAAAAACACTCCCCAAACAGCACATGACGCAAAGAAAAAAAGAGGCGCAATGAGGTAGCTGTGTGAGTAAGCTAAGCGACCCTAGTGGCCGACACAAACACCTGGCCCATCTAGGAGTGGCACTGCAGTGTCACGCAGGATGGCCCTTCCAAAAAACACTCCCCAAACAGCACATGACACAAAGAAAAAAAGAGGCGCAATGAGGTAGCTGTGTGAGTAAGATAAGCGACCCTAGTGGCCGACACAAACACCTGGCCCATCTAGGAGTGGCACTGCAGTGTCACGCAGGATGGCCCTTCAAAAAAATACTCCCCAAACAGCACATGACGCAAAGAAAAATGAAAGAAAAAAGAGGTGCAAGATGGAATTGTCCTTGGGCCCTCCCACCCACCCTTATGTTGTATAAACAGGACATGCACACTTTAACCAACCCATCATTTCAGTGACAGGGTCTGCCACACGACTGTGACTGAAATGACGGGTTGGTTTGGACCCCCACCAAAAAAGAAGCAATTAATCTTTGAAGCTGAACCACTAGCCATGAACATAGGCCAGGGCCTCAGCCGTTCCTTGCCACTCCGTGTGGTAAATGGCATATTGGCAAGTTTACGCTTCTCCTCCGACAATTTTATTTTAGATTTTTTAGTCCTTTTTTTACTGATATTTGGTGTTTTGGATTTTACATGCTCTGTACTATGACATTGGGCATCGGCCTTGGCAGACGACGTTGCTGGCATTTCATCGTCTCGGCCATGACTAGTGGCAGCAGCTTCAGCACGAGGTGGAAGTCGATCTTGATCTTTCCCTATTTTTGGAACCTCAACATTTTTGTTCTCCATATTTTAATAGGCACAACTAAAAGGCACCTCAGGTAAACAATGGAGATGGATGGATACTAGTATACTTATGGATGGACGAGCGACTGCCGACACAGAGGTAGCTACAGCCGTGGACTACCGTACTGTGTCTGCTGCTAATATAGACTGGATGATAATGAGATAAAATTAAAATATATATATATCACACTAGTACTGCAGCCGGACAGGTATATATTATGTAATGACGGACCTGCTGGACACTGTCTGTCAGACTCAGCACTGCAGACTCCTAAAGTAAGCTACTAGTATCAAGAAGATAGAAAAAAAAAATAAACCACGGGTAGGTGGTATACAATTATGGATGGACGAGCGACTGCCGACACAGAGGTAGCTACAGCCGTGGACTACCGTACTGTGTCTGCTGCTAATATAGACTGGATGATAATGAGATAAAATTAAAATATATATATATATATATCACACTAGTACTGCAGCCGGACAGGTATATATTATGTAATGACGGACCTGCTGGACACTGTCTGTCAGCACTGCAGACTCCTAAAGTAAGCTACTAGTATCAAGAAGATAGAAAGAAAAAAAAAACCACGGGTAGGTGGTATACAATTATGGATGGACGAGCGACTGCCGACACAGAGGTAGCTACAGCCGTGGACTACCGTACTGTGTCTGCTGCTAATATAGACTGGATGATATAATGAGATAAAATTAAAATATATATATATATCACACTAGTACTGCAGCCGGACAGGTATATATTATGTAATGACGGACCTGCTGGACACTGTCTGTCAGACTCAGCACTGCAGACTCCTAAAGTAAGCTACTAGTATCAAGAAGATAGAAGAAAAAAAACCACGGGTAGGTGGTATACAATTATGGATGGACGAGCGACTGCCGACACAGAGGTAGCTACAGCCGTGGACTACCGTACTGTGTCTGCTGCTAATATAGACTGGATGATAATGAGATAAAATTAAAATATATATATATCACACTAGTACTGCAGCCGGACAGGTATATATTATGTAATGACGGACCTGCTGGACACTGTCTGCAGAATGCGTTTATAAAAACACCACACGACGAGTGTTTAACTTTTTCAGGCAGACAATCACAATATACCGGTGGTCAGTAGACAATCACAATACTGGTGATCAGTGGTCACTGGTCAGTCACACTGGCAGTGGCACTCTGGCAGCAAAAGTGTGCACTGTACTTAAAATATGTACTCCTGCTATAACTGCTCCCCAGTCTCCCCCACAATTAAGCTGTGTGAGCAGTGAGCACTCAGCACAGTCAGATAATGATATACAGTATTACATATGATGCAGCACACTGGGCTGAGCACAGATATGGTATGTGACTGTGTCACACTGTGTATCGTTTTTTATCAGGCAGAGAACGGATTAATTAAACTGGTGGTCACTGGTCACACTATCAGCAGCAAGTAGTACTCCTCCTAATAATATGCTCCCCAAAATTTGTGTCTCTCTCTAGTACTCTAGTCTAAACGGAGAGGACGCCAGCCACGTCCTCTCCCTATCAATCTCAATGCTCGTGTGAAAATGGCGGCGACGCGCGGCTCCTTATATAGAATCCGAGTCTCGCGATAGAATACGAGCCTCGCGAGAATCCGACAGCGGGATGATGACGTTCGGGCGCGCTCGGGTTAACCGAGCAAGGCGGGAAGATCCGAGTCGCTCGACCCCGTGTAAAAAAACCTGAAGTTCGGGCGGGTTCGGATTCCGAGGAACCGAACCCGCTCATCTCTAATTTTGATGTTATAAATAGTTTTTTACTTTAGAAGGCATCTTCTGAGTGTGAAAACATAGTATGCATTGTATTCCCTTCAGCAGAAACAGGACAATAAAAGTTCATGTTTAACTCCTATAACCAGGGCGTTTTAAGAGAGAAGAGGGCCCACGTGCAAGTTCCATGCGAGTAGACTCGCACAGGGGCAAACGCAGGATTTGCAAAGGGGGGTTTCCAGATATGTGTGTATATATATATATATATATATATATATATACACACACACACACACACACTGTGATGCGTGTGGTACTTGGCGGACTTGGAGGCAGTTGTGGTGCTTGGTCCCTTGTACGTGTCTCATGGTGGACCCCCGTCGTCAGGGACAGCATTGTCGACGGTGGTCCACCCCGGGGCAATAGAAATCTGCTGAGTGCCACCTTGCACTGCACTGTGGACGACATTTTTATATATACATATATATATCATATATAAATATATCATTACAAATTTGGAAACCCCAACTTCGTGAATGAAAAAAATAAAATAAAAAATTATATATATATATATATATATATATACACACACATATTATACACGCACAGTTGCACAAATACATAAAGAAATCAACTGCACCTGAAGCTGGACGAGTGCCTTCCGCTCCAGAGTGCAGTTTATCCAACTGGCCGCCACCCCTGCAAGTTTGCCTGTAGCTCCCCTTGGCTGTCCGCTGCTGCTGAGTGCCTGCCCGCAGCTCCCCTCGGCAGGCCACTGCTGCTGAGTACTGTCCTGCAGCTCCCGTCGGCCGCTTGGCTGCCTTCCGCTGCCCGCTGCTGCCTGTATCTCCTATGCTGTGGAAAGCATAGAGAGCTGCCGTCAGCTCCAATCTTGGCGGCAGCGGTAGGGATGGCCGCTGCGGTCACTGTAGAGAGACGGAGACAGAGCTGTCTCTGTCTCAAAAAAAAAAAAAAATACACTTGGCCCATCAGGGGGGGTTTATGGGTACTCGGAAACCCCTCCTGCGTGCGCCACTGTCGCACCTTGTTCCCGAGGACATCTCTATCGCACATGGGCAAATCACTGGAGAAATGGTCATGCTGGCCATTTTCCCATTGATTTATGTCTGCAGCACCGGCCGCCGTGGGACTCCAGAGGGTTAAGTATAATTATATCGGTGCTGGGTGTGCAGTGTTGGCCCCCCAAACCTAGGGGCCCATGTGTACCGCACACCTTGCACCCATTATAGCTACACCTATGCCTATAACCTATATATTATGATTTGGTGTAAGGGTAGGGCCACACATAGCCAAGTGGGTCCTGTTCAGCGGGACCCGCTTGGCCGCAAGGAAACTGCATATGGGCACCCATACATGTGCGGCAGACCAGCTGCTGCCAGATCCAACCGTTGGGCCGGATGACAGGACAGTGGATTTCAATGTGAACACATACATTTCAATATATCCTGTGTGTCACTGGCCAGATCCTGTTCTGCAGGATCCCACAGAATAGGATCCATGTGCACACAGAACCCCCCTCCCAGCCAAGCGGGACCCGCCTTGCCGCTATGTGTGGCCGTAGCCTAAGACAACATATACTGTAGTTATGCCTTCCTGTTATTGCCAATGGCGATGTTGGTTGAAAGAATTAATACATAGTATTATAAAGGGACAGTTTAAATAAGGAGAGGGCCCATATGAAGGATCTGTGCAGGCTCCCTCCTCTCTGGCACCACACGATGGCCCAAATGTATTAAGCCTTAAAAAGTGATGAAGTGGAGATGGATAAAGAGCGATAAATGACCAGCCAACCAGCTTCCTAACTGCCATGTAACAGGCTGTGTTTGAAAAATGACAGGAAGCGGATTGGCTGTCAATTTATCCATCTCCACTTTATCACTTTTTAAGGATTAATACATTTGGGCCTAGTGCAGCAGAGGCTTTGTGCCAGAGTCTATTAAACATGCACAGGTCTTCAGGAACATGGCACAAGCACCATGTTTCCGGAAACTTCTCTACTGCACATGTGCAAATCACCGGGAAAATGTCTGTTGCACCATGGGGGTCATTCCGAGTTGATCGCTAGCTGAAAATGTTCGCTGTGGTGCGATTAAGCAAAAAAAACGGCACTTCTGCGCATGCATATGTGGCGTGGTGTGCACGCGCAACGTACTTTCACAATGGCCGATGTATTTTTACACAAGGTCTAGTGAAGCTTTTCAGTCGCATTGCTGACCGCAGAGTGATTGACATGAAGTGGGCGTTTCTGGGTGGCAACTGACCATTTTCAGGGAGTGTTCAAAAAAACGCAGGCGTGCCAGGAAAAACGTAGGCGTGGCTGGCCGAACGCAGGGCGTGTTTGTGACGTCAAATCCGGAACTGAATGGGCTGAAGTAATCGCAAGCGCTGAGAGGTCTGAAGCTACTAAGAAACTGCACAATTTTTTTTGGGCGTTTTGCGATGCAATCATTCGCACTTCTGCTAAGCTAAGATACACTCCCAGAGGGCGGCGGCTTAGCGTTTGCACGGCTGCTAAAAACTGCTAGCGAGCGATCAACTCAAAATGACCCCCATGTTCCCAGTGATTTCTGCTGTTCTGCAGCACCGGGCGATGCGGGAGACAACAGAAAGGTAAGTATAATTATGTGGGTACAGGGTGTGTGGTGTGGGACCCCGTGGACTTAGGTGCCTGTGTGCACCACACATCGTGCACCAATTATAGATACACCAATAGTATTATGGGTGATTAGGTTGAAAAAGAGAATACCGTTCTGACCCCATACCGAAAATATTGCTAAATCCCCATGACATGTTATCTTATTAGTGTCCCTAGCACTGTATTTTCTATTTTCTTAGAATAATATCAAATTATTTCCTGAATGCATCTACAGCATCAGACAATATCAGTACTTGTGGAAGTACATTTCAGAGTTTCACAGCTCTTACTGTAAAGAACACTTTTTGTGTTGTCTTAAGTTTTCCATTGATTAAGGGATCTATTTATGCAGCAGTGATAACCCGGTTTTCTGGCATATTTGCAGGCTAAACGGCCTATCCACACTTTCCTATTTAGCAACAGCGCCACTACAGGGACATCGCTGATTCTTCTTGGGATACTGATATTTTTGCATACCTACCACAGTTTCCTACGAGCACCATACTGTGCAGGCATAGCACAGTGTGTACAGGTTTCTATGGAATCGGATGGTTAAACCTTTAAAATCAAATGTAAACAAGATTCGCCCACCCAATCCCAGAGCGTTATTATAAGTCATTTATCGGCTAATGCTCCTGAATCGGCACTCCATACACACCTATTCAGTCATCAGCCTGTTCTTTCGATATTCAAAGAGTGGCCAGATAATTGTATACGTAATACAACCAGTGAAATTGTGTTTGAGGGCAGGTATATAAGCCCAAGGTTTTTGTCCTATGAGTTTAAAACCCTAGGAATGTGGCTTGGTAAGAGCTATTTCAGCTTCTGTAAAAGCCAGATAAGGGTTTCAGGGGCTATGGATGGAGAGTGAGGAAGGGTTCCATCCATTAGGCCCAGTCCGAATCTTTAGGGCCTTAGCCTCAGAAAAGGCTAATCAGTGCTTACACCTGCATGGGCATGGTATAAGCTTGTCAGCCTGGATAGGAATGCTTTCATTGCGTGGGGAGCAAACTGCTGGATTGCGGAGAGAGACACCATTACTACCTGAAGTGAGTGATGTATTGATATGCTGTTTTGATGAGTTGGACAGTAAGTCCTAATCGTACATAGAGAGGGAAACGTTATGTCTAGTCAGAGCTGGACAGACTAGGATTTATATTTGTTTTATTTTTACTTTTGCTGCAAATAAAAATAGCTGAGGATATTTGCACCAAATACCCTGGACTGGTGTGTCACTATTTGGGCTGCTGTAAGAAAGTGCACCCATCTACGCCAGGAGACGTCATACTTACCCCGATCTGTTCATAGTGTGTAACCCCCAGGGCCGTCTTAATAGCAGTGTAGGCCCTTGGGTACAGCAGTGCTCTGTGCCCATTACCCATCCTCCAGCAGTAGGGGTAGGGGGTGCTATCAGCGGCAGCTTTGATGTCCCGCTGGTGGTAGGGGGTGTTCTATCTTGCACTCAGCATGTAGGTCCTGGAGCAGTAATATCTGCTAATTACTCCTTTACTGCACTGATAGGGCGAGAGGGAGAACACTAAACTGTTGAAGGGGGCATTGTGCTAAATGAAGTGGCCCTGGTGCATGACTTTCTGGGTGGTAGGGGGTGTTTAATACGTAGGGGTGGGGTGGATAGTGGAGTGGGCTTAATATTCAGCATTTGCTGATGGGAGGGCAGCTTGCTTGACTGCAGATATCTCCAGTTCCTGGACATAGATTTCTTAGCTTTGAATAGTATAGAATACTAGAGAGTCCCACCTTTCAGAATTTACTGGGGACTTGGGGATCAGAGGTCAGGATCCAGGATAATCCACCAACGAAATTATAAAACTGCAAACCAGATATGTGGAGCTGGAGCAGGGGCCAGCTGCTTGAAGGCTGATATCTCTGGTTCTGAGAATAGTAGTGACAAGCTGCCAGTGTCCACTGAAAGGGGAGAGTTCCAGCTTTTGAAGTATACCCTCATAAAAACTCTAAGTCAGACAGAATCCGAAATATTTTGCTGGGAAGAGCAATTAACAGGCTTGGATGGGGACTACTGCTTAGAAGTCAGATATCTTCAGTTCCCCAGGGCCAATTTAAAAAATCTGGTATCCCTGGAAAGAGGGGACCCTCAGCTATCAGCCTAGGGCCCTTATACTCCTGGGGCCCTTGGGCAAGTGCTCATTGAGCCCATATGAAAAGACGGGCCTGGTACCCCCCTTAAGTCAACACTGAATTAGCGTCATCTGAAAGAGTTATCGTAGCCATATCAGCCTATGGAAGTGCAATACTCGGGTTGGGTTTGTGTGACCAACGGTCAAGAGATTGCCAGACACCATACCGATGCCGGGATCCCGGCTTCGAGATGGCGGGCCGAATGCAACGAAGCCCCCCTGCGCTCGCCACACGTTCTATTCTTACTCTATGGGTGTCGTGGACACCCAGGAGTCAGAATAGTCCCTGTTGGTCAGCATGCCGACTGGCAGGCTATAGAGTGTGCGGGATCCCGGCATCAGTATTGTGACTTGCGGTCTCCCGACTGTTGGTCACATAACCGCATTCCCAATACTCAGAAAATAACTTTGTGCAGGCAATGAAAAAGCAGTGAAAATCCTTTAGTACATGCAGTACTGAGAAGACATATGTACAGGGGATTTTCACTGTCTTTAATTTTTTACGTTTTTCTCACGTTAGTACATAGACCCCAAAGTCTGTTCATTCTAAAACCTCATAATGTCATGCCTTAGATTGAATTCATTCTGGATATAAAGCAAGGATTTTAAATTATTTATAGCGACTAAAGGCCAGGGTCTCAGAAAGAACATTTTGAGTTTGGGTTACGGGGAAGGGGTTCTCCAAGGAGTGTAATGTAATGGCGGGATTGTGGGAACATAAAAAGGTGTAAGTGGGGGGAGGTGGAATTTGTCCTGAAGCTGGGAAAAAGGAAAAGGAGAAGGTTTGCTTGGTCAAAGACATCATTTTCTGTTGCAAGCCTACATTTTGTAGGCCATGTTTTATAGAGAAAGGGGAAAGCTGGGTTACCCCATAAGGGTATGTAAGGGGTGGAGTAATGGTTGCTTTGCAAATGTTTATTGATATTCAGCCAGGCCTTGTTCCAGAAATGGACATTATTGCAAAAGAGTAGGCCGGGGGAACTTTGGTGTAGGGGTATGGAGCAGGGCCTTCTCTACATCTTTTTTTAATAAAGTAATTTTTATTCAATAGTCTGGAGATTTAAGGTACAGACATTGCATATCATAATCATATCTCAAACATTACATCCATTCATGTTGAATCAAAGCCATGTTTTACACATATCCTACATCAATAGGATTTCAGAATATTTTCAATAAAGATGTATACTAGGATTTCCCAATGTTCAGACTCTCATGATCTACGAAGTCCGCAACCATCTATATTAGTCTTCATTAATTTTTATATTTAAACCCGCAACCTAAACTATAAGAAAATAACAAACAACTAAAGAAAGGGCAAGGGAGGCAATTTAAGAAGGAGAGTTAGATTCAGGGCTCCACTAGTCATACACATAAGTAAGTAAGAGGGCTTGCAGGGCCCAGCCGTCATCATCTCAGTACACATCAGGCGCATTAGGTTATTGACAAGCTTGCACTTCAGTGTCTACTATATTTGGGGAACAAGACGAGAGTGGGGGGAATCTAGCCATGGAGACCAAACTCTTTCAAACTTAGCTGATGCACTTTGCTTCATGTAAACATATCTTTCCTTAATTATAGTGTCATTAATTAAGGCCTTAAGTGCAGATATTAACGGTCCTTTGGGGGCCATCCACATTCTTGCAATGCAAACCTTAGCCAAGGCACATACATTTAGAGCATAGAGACCCCTTGAAACTGACCCAGGAGCAAGGCACCCCATTCCCAAGATACAGAATTGTGGGGTAAGCAGTCCGCCAGGCACTCCCGTACTCTCCAGAATTGACCCGACCCCCGACCAGAACACCCTCAACCTCGGGCAATCCCACACCAGATGCCAGAATGTTCCCACCGCCCCCCCACACTTAGGACAGAGATTAGATCTGCCCGTCCCGAACGTAGCCAGCCTAGCTGGAGTCATATATGTTCTGTGTAAGATGAAGAATTGAATCTGCTGATATCTAAGGGACTTGGTAACCTTAGCAGGGTATTCTAAAGCGAGGGCCCAGTCCTCCTCATTTATTAGACCCAAATCCTCCTCCCACCTTCCACGGAGACGCGTCAAAGGGTCCGTATGGAGCTTGGTAAGAAGATATCCATACGCAAGTGAGACCATCTTAGCCTGACCCAAAGTGGTCACAAATGTCTTGATGGGAAATGGGAGGATTCGCGGAGGTGATTCAGCAAATTGGGTCTGGAGGGCATGCCGAAGCTGGAGGTATCTGAAGAAGTAGGAATTGGGTAGGTCAAACTCATCCCTCAGTTGTTGAAAGGATTTTAATGTATTATCTAGATAAAGTTGAGAGACAGATATCACCGATCTAGGGGCCCACACCTCCCGCCCCTCAAGTGCATGCAGTTCAGGGAGCCAGTCAGAGTACCACAAGGGGGTATCCGGGTCTAGGTCGTCATATCTCAAAAGGTCTCTCAGGGCCCGCCAAATCTTTAGGGCCTGAAAAATGATAGGGGGAAGAAATCTAGCTATGCTCCCACTTAGTAACACCTGCATAGGAGAGAGGTAGGGAAAGTAACAACGGATAAACTCACAATGCAAAGAGTCAGTCCCCGAGTTTTGTGCCCATATAGTGATATGAGTCAGCTGAGCAGCGAAGTAATATATCTGAAAGTTAGGTAGAGCCAGGCCGCCGTCAGATCTCTGTCTGGTAAGGGTATTTAGCTGTATCCTAGGTCTTTTATTAGCCCAGATCAGTGAGGACAGAACGCTATTCAATTTTCTAAAGAATATTGGATAGATATACACCGGGGATTGGAGAATAATATACAGGAGTTTGGGGAGTATAATCATTTTAATGAGATTAACCCTGCCAGAGACCGTTAGTGGAAGCTTACACCAAGTCTTAGATTTGCCCATGACCCACTGAGTGGTCGGATCTAGATTCAGGGGGACAAAATCAGAAGGGTCATTAGTTATTTGGATTCCAAGGTACTTAAATTGTACCGTCCAACTCAAAGGCAGGGGGATTCTGGAAACAGTAGGAGGGGGGCCTATAACTGGCATAATGTATGATTTAGGCCAGTTAATTCTAAGGCCCGAATGATCTCCAAAGCCTTCTATCACACTCAGCAGGCTGGGCATTGACCTGGTGTAATCCTGCAAAAACATCAACATGTCATCGGCATATAGAGCTATCCTATCCTCACGTGAACCTGTACATATTCCCACAATATCCGGGTGCGATCTAATCAAGCATGCCAGGGGCTCGATGGCCAAGGCAAACAGCGTAGGGGACAGGGGGCAACCCTGCCTAGTGCCTCGGGTCAATTGAAAAGATGGGGACACATAACCGTTCACCAAGATCCTGGCAGTCGGATGTTGATACAATAGTTTAATCCATTTTATATAATTGGGTCCAAATCCCATACGAGCCAACACCTCCCATAAATAAGCCCACTCAATGCTGTCAAAGGCCTTGGCCGCGTCCAACGAGACCACAGCCGAGTCAGAGGGGGATTCATGCGGGAGCTGTAAAATGGTATATAGTCTACGTAAATTGATAGACGTGGACTTTCCTGGCATGAAGCCGGTCTGGTCCGGATGAATTAGGGAGGTTATCACTGAGTTGAGCCGTATTGCCAATATCTTTGCCAGGATCTTGGCATCGGTGGGAATCAGGGAAATCGGTCTATAGGAGTCCAGAGATTTAGGGTCTTTACCGGGTTTTGGAATCACTATTATAATTGCCTCTGACATGGAGGGGGGGAGATCGTTACTGGCAAATATATCTAAGTACAGGGCATGCAGCTTGGGGCCAAAAAAATCAATATGATTCTTGTATACCTCGGAGGGGATTCCGTCACATCCCGGAGCCTTGCCATTAGGGGACATACCAATGGCCGCAGTCACCTCCTCCAACGTCAAAGGTGCCTCCAGCAGCTCTCGGGCCTCAGAGGAGAGCGCGGGCAGCGGAACACCCCCCATGTAGCATGACAGATCTGAAGCAGAGCGCTGCAACTGTGAATTATAAACCTCAGAGAAGTAAGAACGGAATAACAGCGCAATGTCCGGTGTGGTGTCGACAAGAGAGCCATCCGCTCCGGACATTTGGGTGATTGTGGTCCCAGGACGATCGTAATGTATAAGACGGGCCAGGAGGCCTCCCGTTCTATCAGCCTGCATATATATATTAGTAGCTTTAAAAAGAAGGGAGCGAGAGTTTCTATCAGACAGGTGGGCCAACCAAACTGACTGAGCCATCAGCCATCTTGTCTTTGTCGCGGGGGCGCTGTCAGATAGATATTGGGACTCTAGGTCCCTAGCATCTTTTTCAAGGGCCTGTTCTCTCTCCCTAGAGGCCATTTTATGAGCCGCTATTCGTCCAATATATGATCCTCTCAAGAACGCCTTAAACGAGTCCCAAACTACTGTACCCGGGGCAGACCCTACATTGTCGCCAAAGTACCCCTCCCATTGAGTCTCCAAGTCACCGCAGTTCCCCAGCTGGGTCAGCCAAGAGGGGTGCAATTTCCAATAGGAGTGCCCCCTCTGACTTTCCACAGCAAGAGTCATCATCAGAGGGGAGTGGTCGGAAACCCCTCGAGCCTCGTAGTGAACGTCAATTATCCTAGGGACGAGGGTGGGGGACACCAGCATCAGGTCAATTCTGGAGAAGGAGCCATGAGTGCTGGAGAAGCAGGAGAACTGACGAGCCGCGGGATGACGAAGTCGCCACACATCTACCCATTGCAAACTATTCAAAAAATCCGCAAACTTGGTAGGACCACCTCCCACCAGCGCAGCCTGTGGGGAGTGCCATCGGTCCATAGACAGATCCAGGACGTTATTAAAATCCCCCAAGCAAATCACTGGGGTATTAGGGGAGGGAGCTATGAAGGACGCAGCTTGTTGCAGCACATTATATGAGAACGGAGGGGGGACATACACTGCTAAGATGTAATATGGCTGGGAGTTCAGCTTACACTCTATAAATACATATCTTCCATACGGGTCAGTTTTAATCGATATCAACTCGAACTGCACTGTCTTTTTAATCAGAACGGAGACACCTCTAGAAAAGGAGGAGTGGGAGGCATGATATGCCCAGCCCACCCAGGCCCGTCGTAAGGACAGTAACCTATGTCCCTCCAAGTGGGTCTCACTGAGGCATGCAATATCCGGGTCATATTTCTTAATCATATTAAGTATCAAAGAACGTTTGACGTTGTTATTCAGACCTCGAACATTCCATGCCAGAATTTTCAGATTAATCATGACCCCCTATATGCTCTAAACACCTTCCGGATGGACCTCTCCCAGAATACATTTTGAGTATAAGCATTATCAACACCCACAAAACATGACGTATATGAGCCCTGCATTGTAAGCCATAGCATCTGAATATAAAACATCCTTGCCTCAGTAAATACTTGAATAAGAAAAATAACAAACTAAAGAAAAAAATAAAACCCCAAAAACAGCAAAGGGAGGCGCAACTAGCAGCTTCCCAATTAACCTTTCCCACCCCGTATACCACCCCGAACTTCGGCATACTTATATCCCGAACAATCAAGCTAACTACCAAGCGCTAGGAAGGCTAGATTCTTAGCTGAACCTCCAACCTTCTCTGACCAATGCCGCTTGGCCGTGCAAGTCTTGAGCCACCAATGCAAAGAGGGGGGGCTCCCCGAACCATGATCAAGCCTCCGGCAGACCAGGTCCCGGGCTGCTTTCATAGGAGATCAGTCCGGAGCCAGTTGCCGAGCACCCGGTGCAAATCTGTCCAGCCACTGGGCCGCCTCTCTAGGGGAGTTGAAAAACTTGGTCTCCCCATCCGCCACGACTCGGAGCCTTGAGGGAAACAGCATGGAATATGAAATGTTAAGGTCTCGCAGTCGTCTTTTGATGGGCATAAACTGGGCACGATCCTTCTGGACATCTGCGGCAAAGTCCGGGAAGGCCGACACCTTGACTCCATTGCGGACCAGCGGGCCCTTCGTGCGACCTAAGCGGAGAACCGAGTCACGGTCCTTATAGTGCAGGAATTTAGCGATGAAGGTGCGAGGAGGGGCTCCTGGGGGTAAAGGCCGAGATGGTATCCTATGTGCTCGCTCCACCGTAAACTGGGCCGTAAAGGACTCAGCGCCATACATTTCTTTAAGCCAGGATTCAAGGAATTCCTCCGGCTGCGAACCCTCTTCTTTTTCAGGCAGGCCTACGAATCTGACGTTGTTCCTACGCAGCCGTCCCTCCATGTCTAAGAGCTTGGTTTGAAGTGAGGAGACCTGCTGGGTCACCGTGGATACGGACTGCTTAAGGGGGCCACATAAATCTTCCAGGTTGGAGACCCGTGTCTCCGCCTCACCCACTCGCTCTCGGATACGTTGTACATCTTGGCGGAGCAAGGAGAGATCACACTGCACCTTTTCCATCTTATCGGAGAGACGTTGTTCACTGCCGGCTATAGCCTCCAGCACTTGTTGAATAGACGGCGCCCCCACTGCTTCCGGGGAATTAACCGCTGTCTCAGGAGGGGAGGTCGAATGTATTGGAGAGGCTTCACGAGAAGGAGCCGGTGCAGCCCTAGGGTTGGGTTGTCTGGTAAATTTTTCAAGTTTGGCCGCGGCCGCACTCCGGCCGCCCCCCACCATGTTGAGCGGGAGCAGTCACACTCTTCCCAGAGTAAGGCTATAGTATAGGGTTGTAGCTAGATGACGGGCGCAGCCAGGCCACGTATAATCAGTGGCGGGAATCAATCGTCCAGTCAATATGTCAGAGGAATAACGTAGGATGATGGTACGTAGTACACTGTGGGAGGCTGATGCAGCACAGCAATGTAGGCAGATCTGATCTATGTGCAGTTCCTGATGTTATATTGGGAGGGCCGTGCAATATAAATAGCTGGCTTTGTCTCCAATCTCAGGTAGGTATTAGCATAGTTATTAGGAGAGTAGTAGAAGGAGATATCAGAATGTATGAAAAAAGTTCCTGTGTGCATAAATAGATCACTGGGCAGCAGAGATGAGAGCAGCCCTTCCAAGCATGGAGATCAGTTTCCCTTCTCACAAAATGGCCGCAGTGTCTCTTCCCCTTCCCCAGAGGTACCTTTTATTTTTCTCCTCTTCTCTGGGTGTTAGGGCTCCGGGCCGCAGCCAAACTGGGAGAGGAGAGGCAGCTTCCACCCCCCAGCCTTCTTAGGGTGTTTGCGGATGTAATCTTCCCGTCGCTCTAGCTCCGGTTTTTCCGCGGCCGAGGGCGCCGAAATCGAGGCCGGGGATCCGGAGGAGGCCTAGGCCGCAGGGCCGGAAATCAGCCAGCACCGTCCCTCGAGTCCCGGAGACCGCGACAAACGGCTTCCCGCAGCGCACGGCAGTACAGGGGAGGTATGCAGCCCGGGCAGGCTCACCAGGAGGGTCAGGATGGGTGACAGGAGAAGTTTGTTCGGGGAGCTCCCGAGATCCGCTCCCTACTTCGTTGCTGCCGTGGCCACACCCTCCTTCTCTACATCTTTAATAGTAAAATTCTCAATGTGTAAAAGCCAATCTGAAATATATCAGAAGAGTGCCAATCTACCGAACATCTGGACAGTCAGGTCACCTTGTGGCTTTGGGACATACTGTAGGCACAGGGTTCTGATTCCCCCAGATACATGCAAAAAACATATTTCTTCCGCAAAGAGCATATGCCTTTGTTATCATGATTGGCAGTATTTGATGCAGTTACACAAGCTCAAGGAAAACAATTCGTTTGATGACTGTAACTCTTCTTAGTAATTATAGTTTTTAATCTTGCCAATTTACCACTGGATACAAAAAGGGAAAGGACTGTCTTTTTGTTGGTGCACTTCCAGAGAAATCAATAAAATAAAACTTTTATTATACATTGTGAAAATTGCACAGCCTGTGAAAATTAAGTGTGCACTACGTGAAATAAAGGTGAATTGTGGATAAAAGAGCATGACTTACTGTGTGCTAATTTATAGATTGTTTCCTTCTAGTATCAAACCAAACTAGAAGGAAACAATGTATAAATAAGCACACAGCAAGTTATATTTTATTGATTTCTCTCCAAGTGCACCAACAAAGAGACAATTCTTTCCCTCTTTGTATCTAGTTAAAAGTGAGTGTCCTAGGCAGCAACCCCACAATTTATAATTTTACCATATTTTATAATACTACTCGGGAATCATGAACAGGTACTAGTGCAGAAGTTATATTCTCTTTCCCACTCTTCCCTCCTTTTTTGAGACTGGCAATTTACCAACTGGGAATGTATTTCAGCTAGAAGTGCAGAGATATTACTATCAAAGTTGGGTAATATGCAATGGGATGAAAAAAATAAGAATTTACTTACCGATAATTCTATTTCTCGTAGTCCGTAGTGGATGCTGGGGACTCCGTAAGGACCATGGGGAATAGCGGCTCCGCAGGAGACTGGGCACAAAAGTAAAGCTTTAGAACTACCTGGTGTGCACTGGCTCCTCCCCCTATGACCCTCCTCCAAGCCTCAGTTAGGATACTGTGCCCGGACGAGCGTACACAATAAGGAAGGATTTTGAATCCCGGGTAAGACTCATACCAGCCACACCAATCACACCATATAACTTGTGATCTAAACCCAGTTAACAGCATGATAACAGAGGAGCCTCTAGAAAAGATGGCTCACTACAGCAATAACCCGATTTTTTGGTAACAATAACTATGTACCAGTATTGCAGACAATCCGCACTTGGGATGGGCGCCCAGCATCCACTACGGACTACGAGAAATAGAATTATCGGTAAGTAAATTCTTATTTTCTCTAACGTCCTAAGTGGATGCTGGGGACTCCGTAAGGACCATGGGGATTATACCAAAGCTCCCAAACGGGCGGGAGAGTGCGGATGACTCTGCAGCACCAAATGAGAGAACTCCAGGTCCTCCTCAGCCAGGGTATCAAATTTGTAGAATTTTACAAACGTATTTGCTCCTGACCAAGTAGCTGCTCGGCAAAGTTGTAAAGCCGAGACCCCTCGGGCAGCCTCCCAAGATGAGCCCACCTTCCTTGTGGAATGGGCTTTTACAGATTTTGGCTGTGGCAGGCCTGCCACAGAATGTGCAAGCTGAATTGTACTACAAATCCAACGAGCAATAGTCTGCTTAGAAGCAGGAGCACCCAGCTTGTTGGGTGCATACAGAATAAACAAAGAGTCAGATTTTCTGACTCCAGCCTTCCTGGAAACCTATATTTCCAGGGCTCTGACAACGTCTAGCAACTTGGAGTCCTCCAAGTCCCTAGTAGCCGCAGGCACCACAATAGGTTGATTCAGGTGAAACGCTGAAAACCTCCTTAGGGAGAAACTGAGGACAAGTCCTCAATTCCGCCCTGTCTGAATGGAAAATCAGATGAGGGCTTTTACAGGATAAAGCCGCCAATTCTGACACGCACCTGGCCCAGGCCAGGGCCAACAGCATGACCACTTTCCATGTGAGATATTTTAACTCCACATATTTAAGTGGTTCAAACCAATGTGACTTTTGGAACCCAAAAACTACATTTAGATCCCAAGGTGCCACTGGAGGCACAAAAGGAGGCTGTATATACAGTACCCCTTTCACAAACGTCTGAACTTCAGGGACTGAAGCTAGTTCTTTTTGGAAGAAAATTGACAGGGCCGAAATTTGAACCTTAATGGACCCCCATTTCAGGCCCATAGACACTCCTGTTTGCAGGAAATGTAGGAATCGACCTAGTTGAAAATTCCTCCGTCGGGGCCTTACTGGCCTCGCACCACGCAACATATTTTCGCCAAATGCGGTGATAATGTTTTGCGGTTATATCTTTCCTGGCTTTGATCAGGATAGGAATGACTTCATTCGGAATGCCTTTCTCCTTCAGGATCCGGCGTTCAACCGCCATGCCATCAAACGCAGCCGCGGTAAGTCTTGGAACAGACAGGGTCCTTGCTGGAGCAGGTCCCTTCTTAGAGGTAGAGGCCCCGGATCCTCCGTGAGCATCTCTTGAAGTTCCGGTTACCAAGTCCTTCTTGGCCAATCCGGAGCCACGAATATAGTGCTTACTCCTCTCCATCTTATAATTCTCAGTACCTTGGGTATGAGAGGCAGAGGAGGGAACACATACACTGACTGGTACACCCACTGTGTTACCAGAGCGTCTACAGCTATTGCCTGAGGGTCCCTTGACCTGGCGCAATACTTGTCGAGTTTTATAAACATGTGGAAGACTTCTGGGTGAAGTCCCCACTCTCCCGGGTGGAGGTCGTGTCTGCTGAGGAAGTCTGCATCCCAGTTGTCCACTCCCGGAATGAATACTGCTGACAGTGCTATCACATGATTTTCCGCCCAGCGAAGAATCCTTGCAGCTTCTGCCATTGCCCTCCTGCTTCTTGTGTCACCCTGTCTGTTTATGTGGGTGACTGCCGTGATGTTGTCCGAATGGATCAACTCCGGAGCAGAGGCAGAGGTCTTGCTGAGCTTAGAGCATTGTAAATGGCCCTTAGCTTCAGGATATTTATGTGAAGTGATGTCTCCAGGCTTGACCATAAGCTCTGGAAATTCCTTCCCTGTGTGACTGCTCCCCAGCCTCGCAGGCTGGCATCCATGGTCACCAGGACCCAGTCCTGAATGTGCGGCCCTCTAGAAGATGAGCACTCTGCAACCACCACAGGAGAGACACCCTTGTGCTTGGTGACAGGGTTATCCGCTGATGCATCTGAAGATGCGACCCGGACCATTTGTCCAGCAGGTCCCACTGGAAAGTTCTTGCGTGGAATCTGCCGAATGGGATTGCTTCGTAGGAAGCCACCATTTTTCCCAGAACCATTTCATTGATGTACTGAGACTTGGCTCGGTTATAGGAGGTTCCCGACTAGCTCGGATAACTCCCTGACTTTCTCCTCCGGGAGAAACACCTTTTTCTGGACTGTGTCCAGGATCATCCCTAAGAACAGAAGACGAGTCGTCGGAATCAGCTGCGATTTTGGAATATTGAGAATCCAATCGTGCTGCCGCAACACTACCTGAGATAGTGCTACACCGACCTCCAACTGTTCCCTGGATCTTACCCTTATCAGGGAATCGTCCAAGTAAGGGATAACTAAAATTTCCTTCCTTCGAAGGAGTGTCATCATTTCGGCCATTACCTTGGTAAAGACCCGGGGTGCCGTGGACCATCCATACGGCAGCGTCTGAAACTGATAGTGACAGTTCTGTACCATAAACCTGAGGTACCCTTGGTGAGAAGGGTAAATTGGGACATGAAGGTAAGCATCCTTGATGTCCCGAGACATCATGTAGTCCCCTTCTTCCTGGTTCGCAATCACTGCTCTGAGTGACTCAATCTTGAATTTGAACCTCCGTATGTAAGTGTTCAAGATTTTAGATTTAGAATCCGTCTCACCGAGCCGTCCGGCTTCGGTACCACAACAGTGTGGAATAATACCCCGTTCCCTGTTGCAGGAGGGGTACCTTGATTATCACCTGCTGGGAATACAGCTTGTGAATGGCTTCCAAAACTGCCTACCTGTCAGAAGGAGACATCGTTAAAGCCGACTTTAGGAAACGGCGAGGGGGAGACGTCTCGAATTCCAATTTGTACCCCTGAGATATCACCTGAAGGATCCAGGGGTCTACTTGCGAGTGAGCCCACTGCGCGCTGAAATTCATTGAGACGGGCCCCCACCGTGCCTGATTCTGCTTGTAAAGCCCCAGCGTCATACTGAGGGCTTGGCAGAGGCGGGAGAGGGTTTCTGTTCCTGGGAACTGGCTGATTTCTGCAGCCTTTTTCCTCTCCCTCTGTCACAGGGCAGAAATGAGGAACCTTTTGCCCCCTTGCCTACGAAAAGACTGCACCTGATAATACGGCGTCTTCTTATGTTGAGAGGCGACCTGGGGTACAAACGTGGATTTCCCAGCTGTTGCCGTGGCCACCAGGTCTGAAAGACCGACACCAAATAACTCCTCCCCTTAATAAGGCAATACTTCCAAATGCCGTTTGGAATCCGCATCACCTGACCACTGTCGTGTCCATAACCCTCTACTGGCAGAAATGGACAACGCACTTAGACTTGATGCCAGTCGGCAAATATTCCGCTGTGCATCACGCATATATAGAAATGCATCTTTTAAATGCTCTATAGGCAATAATATACTGTCCCTATCTAGGGTATCAATATTTTCAGTCAGGGAATCCGACCACGCCAACCCAGCACTGCACGTCCAGGCTGAGGCGATTGCTGGTCGCAGTATAACACCAGTATGTGTGTAAATACATTTTAGGATACCCTCCTGCTTTCTATCAGCAGGATCCTTAAGGGCGGCCATCTCAGGAGAGGGTAGAGCCCTTGTTCTTACAAGCGTGTGAGCGCTTTATCCACCCTAGGGGGTGTTTCCCAACGCACCCTAACCTCTGGCGGGAAAGGATATAATGCCAATAACATTTTAGAAATTATCAGTTGTTATCGGGGGAAACCCACGCATCATCACACACCTCATTTAATTTCTCAGATTCAGGAAAACTACAGGTAGTTTTTCCTCACCGAACATAATACCCCTTTTTGGTGGTACTCGTATTATCAGAAATGTGTAAAACATTTTTCATTGCCTCAATCATGTAACGTGTGGCCCTACTGGAAGTCACATTTGTCTCTTCACCGTCGACACTGGAGTTAGTATCCGTGTCGGCGTCTATATCTGCCATCTGAGGTAACGGGCGCTTTAGAGCCCCTGACGGCCTATGAGACGTCTGGACAGGCACAAGCTGAGTAGCCGGCTGTCTCATGTCAACCACTGTCTTTTATACAGAGCTGACACTGTTACGTAATTCCTTCCAACAGTTCATCCACTCAGGTGTCGACCCCCTAGGGGGTGACATCACTATTACAGGCAATCTGCTCCGTCTCCACATCATTTTTCTCCTCATACATGTCGACACAAACGTACCGACACACAGCACACACACAGGGAATGCTCTGTTAGAGGACAGGACCCCACTAGCCCTTTGGGGAGACAGAGGGAGAGTTTGCCAGGACACACCAGAGCGCTATATATATACAGGGATAACCTTATATGAGTGTTTTTCCCCTTATAGCTGCTGTATTTTTAATACTGCGCGTAATTAGTGCCCCCTCTCTTTTTTAACCCTTTCTGTAGTGTAGTGACTGCAGGGGAGAGCCAGGGAGCTTCCCTCCAACGGAGCTGTGAGGGAAAATGGCGCCAGTGTGCTGAGGAGATAGGCTCCGCCCCCTTTTCGGCGGCCTTATCTCCCGTTTTTCTGTGTATTCTGGCAGGGGTTAAATTCATCCATATAGCCCAGGAGCTATATGTGATGCATTTTTTTTTTTGCCATCCAAGGTGTTTTTATTGCGTCTCAGGGCGCCCCCCCCCCCCCCAGCGCCCTGCACCCTCAGTGACCGGAGTGTGAAGTGTGCTGAGAGCAATGGCGCACAGCTGCAGTGCTGTGCGCTACCTTGTTGAAGACAGGACGTCTTCTGCCGCCGATTTTCCGGACTTCTTCTGTCTTCTGGCTCTGTAAGGGGGCCGGCGGCGCGGCTCTGGGACCTATCCATGGCTGGGCCTGTGATCGGTCCCTCTGGAGCTAATGTCCAGTAGCCTAAGAAGCCCAATCCACTCTGCACGCAGGTGGGTTCGCTTCTTCTCCCCTTAGTCCCTCGATGCAGTGAGCCTGTTGCCAGCAGGTCTCACTGAACATAAAAAACCTAAAACTAAACTTTTCACTAAGCAGCTCAGGAGAGCCACCTAGTGTGCACCCTTCTCGTTCGGGCACAAAAATCTAACTGAGGCTTGGAGGAGGGTCATAGGGGGAGGAGCCAGTGCACACCAGGTAGTTCTAAAGCTTTACTTTTGTGCCCAGTCTCCTGCGGAGCCGCTATTCCCCATGGTCCTTACGGAGTCCCCAGCATCCACTTAGGACGTTAGAGAAATACCCAAGTATTTCAACTGACGGGAAGTGGTGGTAATCATGGTAGCTAAGGAAGGATGGTGTTTCAAACAAATGTGAGTCCACAGGTAGAGGAGCTCAGACTTTTGAACATTTATATGGTAATCAGCAAAGGAGCCAAACTTAGTAATTAGTTGGAGTATAGTAGGTACAGATATCAAGGGGTCAGAGATAAAGAGCAGCATATCACCAGCAAACAATGTCAGCTTACATTCCTGATCTCTGACTGTAATTCCCATGAAAGATGGATCTTTCCCTTAGTTCAAAGGCCAGTGGCTACAAAGAAGCAGCATATAGGAGGGGGAAGAGAAGACACCCCCTGACGTGCACAGTCGTAAATAGACATTTTGGTGCCCTGTGCCAGAAAGAGAATTGGTGCCCCCTCTTCCCTAGCATGAAAACAGAGACAGTGCGTGCCGACACAGTTGTGTCCATTATTCTGATTACACCACACAGTAAGAGCCCTTATACACTAGGGGTGGTGTATGGGGTTGAGGAGGGGGGAAGGGGGGTGGACACTTGCTGCATTGCTCGCATTTGCCCTGCAAATTTCTACTTCTGTCCCCAGAAGTCCTATACTTACACCAAAGAGGGGTTCACAGGACAGCACTCACTGACCGTTGCGGGACGTATTGACGTAATGGCAGGGAAAGGAAGCGTTGTTGGAGGGCCATCTGGCAGATCTGGCTGATGCCACGGCTAACAGTGATCTGAGCCACAGAGAAGAAGCTGGACCCTGAGACCTGGAGGCCTGTGGTGAGCGGGACTTTGTGGCCATTTTAGGTGCACAGCAAAGAACTAGGAACAGTGCCTTGGCGTAAGAGGAGGCAGGATGGAGGCAGGGTATCTGTCCCCCGGAAGACCCGTACTCACGCTGCAGGACAGAGACTCGCAGCCTGCCACCTCTGTCCCCAGAAGACCCTTGCTCATTCCGCATCAATGCTGCCTGCTGTCAGAGTACATCGGCCGGCGCAACAATTTCACAATCGGGATAGTGGCGGATGGTGCACCCACAGTACAAATGCGCTGTGTGCAATACACCATCTACCCACCGCTAGTTACAGCCCTGCTGACGTGTGCCGTATATAAAATGACGGTGAAAGACTAATTCACTGATAAGTTAGAACACATTTTTAATAGACAGACCCCTAAATCAGTTGAAAAGGGGTGGCCTCATATCTGGACCTTAAACTGAAAAGGTTACCAAAGAATTTTCAACATCAGCTAATTATTCCTTTAATATTCTCTTATCTAATGTCATTTAACCTAATTTAGAGAGTGCTCATTGCTGAGATTCTCTATGGGGGTCATTCCGAGTTGTTCGCTCGTTGCCGATTTTCGCTATGCTGCGATTTGTTGCAAACTGCGCATGCGCAAGGCACGCAGGGCGCATGCGCTTAGTTATTTAACTAAAAACTTAGCAGATTTGCTTTGGATTCTGCGGCACTTTTCAGTCGCACTGCTGTTCGGTAAATGATTGACAGGAAAGGGGCGTTTCTGGGTGGTAACCCAGCGTTTTCCCGGCGTTTGCAAAATAACTCAGGCGTATCAGGGAAAAAAGCGGGAGTGTCTGGAGAAACGGGGGAGTGGCTGGCCGAACGCAGGGCGTGTTTGTGACGTCAAACCAGGAACTAAACGGACTGAGCTGATCGCAATGGCTGAGTAAGTCTGGAGCTACTCAGAAACTGCAACTAATTATTTAGTAGCAATTCTGCTAATCTTTCGTTCGCACTTCTGCTAAGCTAAGATACACTCCCAGAGGGCGGCGTCATAGCATGTGCAATGCTGCTAAAAGTAGCTAGCGAGCGAACAACTCGGAATGAGGGCCTATACCCATTAGTTGCCCTTTCCTGCACTTTCTCACTTCTAGGACATTCTTTACCTTATGTGAGATGGTGCCCAAATGTTATATTTAAAGTGACCTCACTAGTGCTTTATAACATGGCAAAATGATTGTACTTTTTTCATCTAGACTATAAAAATTGAGTGTTCCTCAATTATTTTTCTACTTATCGAGCTGGAAAGGAAGCCAAAGCAGTATGCTCACTAGGGTCCCATGGTGTATTAATCTGGCTCTGGTTACCATATTTCTTACAAAGGAGAAGAGAAAGACAACTCTCTTTGTTGGGGAACTCTTTAGAATAATTAAAACTTAACTTTTATTAATGATATCAATTATAGGACTCACACAGACATAACAACGAAAAACATAAAAATATAATGCCCACAGGTGAAACCAAATATAATTGGACTCTCTCCTGTTTTAGTTTAGTTGTAGGGATGTAGCACTGTTATTAAGTCATTTCCTATTATATCTTATAAAGGAAACTATACATTTTTAAACATTAATTGGAATAACTAATAACTCCAACACTAATGCTCATGCAAAAATATTTACACCAGGATATGTTTCTGTGTATCCAAAACAAAGGGGAGGATAGTAACAATTTGTCAAAGCAACACTGACTAGAACTTTGGATACAATTATTTAACAGTCTCATACATTGGAAACATTTATTGTTAACCACATCAATTCCATTGCTGGCTCTCTAGTACCTATTTGCTGAGCGAAAATACACAGTCCTAATGTGCATAAATCCACCTTTAATTATTACACGTGTGGTGAGTAAAGATATCAGTCAGAAGGAAGAGGGGATATAAGTCATGTGACTAGTTTCTGCTTTTGAAAATCTGCTAATTAGCATCAAATTTTCAATGAGAGGACCATTTTTGACACACATATACATCCCAAGATCTGTATCTGCCGACCTATCATGTGACCATCGATTATCACAGGTCAATGAGAGTACAGAGGAGAGGTCCCTAATAAAAATATTATTTTTAAAAAGTTTTGAAATATTTAATAGGTGCCCACCGAAAAATATATTAAATATTTATATCAAAATATGTAAAAAGTATGCTTTGAACAGAGTAGAAATTCTTAGTAAGAAGGTGTAAAATGATTTAAGCTATTGAATGTCAGATATCCTATTGGCTGGTATTGCTAGAAGGAAGCTTCCCATGGAAATAGCATCGATGGTTTCTGCTGTCAGCAATCATATCAAAGGACATCGAATTGCTGATGAGAGAACCAAAGGGATGCTGACCCATGGAATCAGACGTGCTTCTACTGTCCATATCCAGATACCTAGATATCGATGAGAGGGCACAGAAATAGAAGATAATCGGAACCAAAGTGGAAAAATGCAATAAATGCTGTTAATAGCAATTTATACCTATAGCCAGATGTGGTATAAAATTCATACACCATACTTATAAATCATCTATGTGCGAGTTCATAGGATATAAAGGTATTTAATAATTATCAATTTAATTAGGTCCTATATTAAACATAAACATCTAATACTCATCCAACCACTCTGTTAGAATACAATTAGCGTCCCTCTTGATGTAACTATTTATAGAAAATCCCGGGGGTCTTATAAATTCTGTATCACATTATATACAGTACTTTCCACACCCATGCATATAATCTGTGAATGGATTGTAAATCATGTGAATAATTAAATAAGTACCTGGGTCATGAGTGTAATCAGATAAGGGTATATAATTCCTAAATATCAACTCATATATATATATACACACATAATTATTTCTATTATTGCAACATGATTATTAACAGCGAAAATTTCATGGGTTTCAGTTCATGTATATACACATGCACATATTCATTTTTTCTGTTCCAGCATGATTTTTTTACAAGAAAAAAAAAAAGAAATAGAAATAGAAGGAGATTTAAAACCCATTCATGTGTGTGCACATGTCTATCTATGTCAATCCTACTGTCCAAATTCATGGATACCAATTACGACCTATACACACATGCTAGATTAGTAATTAATATTATACCAGCATATCTGCATAAATTATGCTGGTATAATATTAATTACTAATTTAGCATGTGTGTATAGGTCGTAATTGGAATCCAAGAATTATCAGCCACAGCAGTATATTTGGAAAAACATCAGTAGCATGACTATAAAACATATCCAACACAGCTTGTTCCTTTGTCTATGTGAAAATACCACAGGCATATTCAGTTTATTTCACCCTGCCAACCAACTACCAAGGGCTGTCCGTGGGCCCTCATCAGTCATCAGCTTACTTCCAGGCCACCCTACGGTGTGTGGCTTCAGCATGTCTGCTAATGCAGGAGACAGGCAGACTGCATATAGACAGTGTCTATTGTCTACAAGGTGTGGCTATTCTATAACGAGACTAATGCTATAATTTATGTTCAAGTATATTAAGTACATTTTAACTCTGTTGTACTCTATGTACTCCCCTTCTGCATTCACACACTTCTGCATTTTATTTTCCATTGGTCAATGCTGTTCTATTGGTTGCTCTTTTTCTGTCAGTTTCCTGTTTTCTTCTTTACCTCAGGAACTGATGCAAAATGGGTTTCTTTGAGTACAGATTTATCTTTAGGGAAAATAAAAAGGCACACGGTGCTAGGACTGGCAAGTATGGAGGATGTTATAGCACTGCAGTCTGTTTCTCGGACAAAAAATTGCTTCACAGAGAGAGCTATGTGGGCTGGTGTGTTGACCTCTTTCTACTGATTCCTTCCAGCAGTTTCTAGAACATTTTTGTAGTAATGTTGACTCACTGTTGCACTTTCTGGTACCCAGACTTCCAAAATAACACCCCTGAGATCACAGAAAACAATTAACATGGCTTCAAACTTGAATGTGCTTTGACATGCTTTCTTGATTCTTGGTGATGTTGGTGTTGTCCAGTGCATGGACTGGCATTTTGTCTTAGGATCGTACTAGAAGATCCATGTTTCATTACAGGTAATAACTGTATCTAAAACATGCAAATATGCTTGAATTTGTTCCAAAATGTCTGTACAAATTCACTTTCGATTTTCTTTCTGCTTGGCAGTGAGAAGCCCTGGAGTCATCTTAACACAAGTTTTTGTCATGTTAAAATCTTGATGCAAAACTTGCCTACAGTTTCTTTGTCAATGATTACCATTTCTGCTATCATTTGGATACTGTGTCGACGGTCAATTTGAACACTTTTCTACATTTTTTCCACATTTTCATTTGTTTTTGATGTGCAGGGACTTCCGCGACATTCATCATCTTCGACATCCTCATGACCGTCACTATATCTTTTTTGCCACTGACGCATACATGCACGTGACATACAATCATCGAACGCTCTGTGACATCAAACTATCTGTGTGAAAAGGGTGAAACCTGCAAAACCATTTTGGGATAGTCCAAGGTCAGTGTTCCCCCACTTCCTTTTAACTCCAGCAGTATGGTTTACTTTTACAGTATTGTTATATAATAGCCACACCTCGAAATGCGTTTCAGGCAAACCTCTCTCAAAAGTGGAGAAAAGGTTTGGAGAAAGGTTTGTCCAAAACACGTTAAGCGGTACTGCATCATCCTCTTATCCTGACGGTGACATTACCATCTACCAGTCCCCTTGGAAGGTAATCTCTGTTTCCGGAACTCTGCTTTGCCTGGCTGTAAATACAGTCTCAGCAAACTGGTGGGATACTGTTTAGCCACAGAGTATGATGTGATATGCTATTTCAAGCTTTTATTTTGTGAGTGTAATGTGCTAAATTAAATTGCTGATTTATTAAGGATCTCTGCACTACTGGTCTCTTCTGTTTCTGTGTTTTAATCCCTGTATTTCATCCGTGAGCGAACAGGATACCACATTTTACAGGTTGTCTATTAAAGTGAGGAGGAGGAGGAGGAGGAGCCTGCAGGAATTCAACTGCCTTCATCTTGTTTTGAAAAGTCAATTATCTGCATGTTAATCCTGGAGAGCGCCTGAGTGGGGACACATATTTTCACATTCTTAGCCCTACAATGTGACATCATGTTAATTAGGGGGATGCGGTTATGTGACCGGCGGTCGGGAGGCCGCTGGTCACAATACCGACGCTGGGATCCCGAACCCTGAATAGCCACCAGTCAGCATGCCGACCAGCAAGGACTATTCCCACTCGTGGGTGTCCACGACACACATAAAGTGGGAATAGATCATGTGGTGAGTGCAGCTGGCCGGTCACATGAACCCAACCCAACTAGGGAACTACGATGGTTCATAAAATAAACTAGGGCCATACTATACAGTATAATATTAACTAGGACACTACTATGGTCCAGAATATAAATTAGGGCACTGTCTATTATGGGGCAGAAAATCAATAGAGAGGTGTCACTCAATAAGCATTGGGACAGGGGTACCTTGAATATGTTGCTATGGGACACTCTAAGTGCCGTTTATGCCCCTGGCTATATGTCATTATTATTATTGTATATTTGTATAGTGGCACCATATTACCTAGCACTTTCTAAAAAGAATATTGTATTCTCCATCAGTCTAAACCCCCGTTAAGTTTACCATCTAAATTCCCTACCACACACTTGGCAGCAGCCATGGACTGGGCCTCCGTTTCGGGTCGGGCATTTGTGAACATGCACATGCGCCGAAGACGCACATGCTGTAGGGAAAAGGGGGTGCCGCAAGTCAACGGGGAACTGTGGCACGCCTCCATTTCTATGGCGACGCATGCTGGGGGCAGAGGCGTGCAGCGAGTCCGGGGGGACTCGCGGCATGCCCCAATTTCCATGGCGACCGGGGGGAGCGGCTAAACCAGAGAGCCGGAGGTTGCACATGGCCCTCCTGGCTCTCCGTGGGACCGGACCACCTGCCCATCATCCCTTCTGGCATGTGCCAGAAGTGTTAGATGGCCAGTCCAGGTACACACATAGCATGTATCTGATAATTTAACCCCCCCTCCCCATCCCCTTCTTAAATCCTGGAGATACTGAAATTTTGTTGGGCCATTTTGCATTGCATATGAAAATGGCACAACAGAGATAATCAAATAGTACACAGAATAAATATTCTGCATATCTAAATTTTGCAAAATGCATACAAAAATCCTAAAGTGATATATAATTATCGATGAAACATGACATACAAACGGACTGCTAATTCTAAAAATAGACGACCAAGTTAAAATAAGAATTACAATGATAAAGCAATGCAAGGGGCTTGAAGCATTGTGTATTTTTCTCCATCCATTTAAAGGACATGGAGAGCAAATACATAACATGAATTAATAAATACATTAACATTTATAGTCTTATATACAAAAAAAACACACATTAAATTTTAAATATGAATTTAGCCCCCCAGGTATTAATGTTTTTTTTTGCATTACATGACTGGTTGATTCAAAAGTAATCCCATTAGAAATATAAGACAAGTTCCAATTTCTGGCACCTCCAGAGGGCCTTTTAAACATATTTTATTATGCTATTGAGTTTGTGCTGTAACCTCTTTACCACGGAAATCGCCCTCAATCATAGTCAAATTAAGAGGGGGCTGCAGGAGATACTGTACCCCAGGCCCACCTGTGTCAGGGGTCCCCCTGGCCAAAGCAAACTGACATCACTAACTTTCCCTCTTGTGCATCAGCAGAACCAGAGCTGTAAGTGCCCCAGGGATCCCAGTTTCTCCTCCTCCCCGCCTGGGTGTCTGGGTCCTGTGTAACCGGTTATCTAATGAGACCATTCAGGTGTAGAGATGGAGAGACACACAGAGAGTCCTCCTGAGTCCTGTCCCAGTGTGTGAGTAGCACAGAGGCTGCTGCTATTCTTACATGTGACAAGATAAATTATAGATTTAATTTTTCTTTGTATATTTTAAGATTGTTTGAATTATCTTTGTTCCACTACATAAAATGTTATAAAATAGTTGTCTGTCAATTAGGTGGAGCCATAAAGAGTACCCAGGTATTATTAAACTATTACTTTAAATCTAATATAAACTATTGGTTTTAATTTAATATACACAATCCAATATACACACCCCCTTTCCCCGAGCCCCCCTGTTTAAGTGCTCCAGCCCTGCCCTTACTTTTCAACCCTTGAATCTTATTTTAATGTACATTTCCATCAAACTACATTTGCATGTGGGTGCAATACTAGATACAAGGTGTACCCGGAACTTATTTAATTAGGACTACCCCTATTACATTTCCAGTGAAGTCTTACTCAAATGACTGCTTTAATGATTTCAGCGATACATATTATATTTCATGTACACACAAAAATATTCTACATTATCTGCAGGTTAGTATTTTCAAGTTATATTTAATAATTTAATTCTATAACTCATTCTTAAAGTTGTTGCTCAGATTACTCTTGTGTGGACTAATGGTGGCAATTTTGTAATTTTGTATTGCTAAGTGGGGATTACAAATATTGAAGGAATTCCCACAGAAATGCACATATGACTACTATACAGTATGTCACAGAATGTGCTCAGCTACCTTTCTTGACTATAGCAGCACTAATAAGACAAATGAGCCAAGTGAGGAGAGACAAATCTTGGTTGGGTGGTGGCATTATGGGTTTCAGTCTGTATTACATTCACATAATTTCCATGGCATAGTCTCCAATTACTGGATTGGGCAAGGGAGAATTATTATTAGGGCAATGGTTAGCATTACTGCCTCGCAGCACTGAGGTCTTGGGCTCAATTCCCACCAGTGCCCCAACTGTGTTGAGTTTGTATGCTCTCCCCATGCTTCTGTGGGTTTATATGCTGGTAGGGTTATTGGCTCCCAAAAAAGTGAACCTGACAGATAGGTAAGATCCACTGGGTGGAGACTAATGTGAATGACCAAATATTCACTGTAAAAGCACTGCAGAATATGTGTGTGCTACATACATAATTTGTAATGAAGCACTGTTATATTTCTCATTTGCAGGGCTGTCCTCAGGTCTATCATCACCCTGTTCAAGGCAATTTGAAAAAAATAAAAAATAAATTACCACCCCAACTATATCCATGATGAACACTATTATTATTATTATTATTATTAATAGTAATAAATAGCATACACATTTGTCTGCATAGGATAAAATAAAATGCACTGACCCTTGTAGGTTACAAAAAAAACAACAACACGTTGGTCAGAATAAAAAATAAAAATATATTGTCCCTTTATGAAAAATAAAAAAACTAATTGAACCCTCTCAGATTGCCCACTTGTGCTCTATAATACCCCTTTTCCACTAGCTCTAAAAACATGGGTAAATGCGCGGGGGCGCGCATTTACCTGTGTTTTTTTCTAGTGGAAACGCCCCCCCCCCCCCCTGCAAATTCCCTGGTAGGTTGCCGGGATGAACACGTGTTCAACCCAGTAAGCTGTGTAGTGTAAATGGAAGCCGTGTTGAGGCAGCGTCACTAGCAGCTGCCGCGTCACTAGCAGCATCACCAACCCGGCAATATGCCGGGTTGGTGAGCGCAGTGGGAAAGGAGGCTTAGCACGGGCCACAGCCGGGTAGCACCCATGTCAGGCTCCCGGCTGCGACCCGTGCTCAGTAGGTGTAAAAGGGGTATAAGTGGCCAGCCACGGGTGGATGGAGGAGAGAGTTTTGCGAGCAGCTGGATAGGGAGACTTGCCCACCTTGCCAGGGGGTTGGGCGCATCATCCAGTTTTCAGGGAGCCTCTCGGCCATTTCAGGAGAGCAGGCAAGTTTGCCCTGATCTGCAGCACCTTTTTGCTGATAGAAATGTCTACAGTACTTCCAGTCTGTTTAATAGGTTATTTGAAATCAAATAAAAACAAAAATTGCTACAATACACTATCTAATCAAAAGGGGGCACTGCAGAGACATCTTAAGATTGTTTGATCTTGAACTGCGGCCCCTGGCAGCAGGAAACATACAGTGGGGGAGATATATCAAGTCTTAGATAGAGATAAAGTGGAGCGAGAGATAAAGTACCAGCTAATCAGCATCTAACTTTCCTTTTTTCAAACACAGCCTATAAGATAACAGAAGCTGTTTGGTTGGTTTACCTTTCTCCACTTTATCTCTCTCCAATGCTTGAACCATCTCCCCCATAGAGTTAAAGATGATTCTGCAGGAGCATGCATGAGAAAATGCCTCACTTGACTTCATTTGTCTGCTTTTTGACTTTAGGAACTGCAATTTTAAACTTTTCATGTTAGATACTGTTATGCCAAAAGCACACACCAGGATGGGTTGAAAAAAAAAAAAAGTTTCAGATAACCGCAGGTTATTTATTACACCCATTAATATTGTAACCAGGTATAACTGCTCACAGTCAGTATCCTATCTGTCAGGAAGGGGAGAACGGAATGCTGTATTCAAAGATAAAATGATATTTTGGCAGCAGACGTAGGATACTACTTTGTATCTGTCTGTTTCATAATATTGTCCGTCATGCTGTACTTTCTCTCTTTCATTCCATTTCTCTCTCATTAATTTCACTTGACTCTCTACAGTATATCCCCCTCTCTCTCTGTCCTATATTCGCAGAAAGTCAGTATGACACAGTATTACTCTGCCCAACCCTATTCTCACTTGTCACATGACTCTAACATTCTTTCTGCGCTCATACATGATCTGTCACACGACAGTGATGTCACCACATAACAGCCTCTCCCCAAGCTGAAGACGTTTCAGTTCTCTCATCAGTTTCTGTTTTATCAGTCTGACCATATATGGTCAGAAGGATGTCTCCTTAATCTCTTTACTATTTTCACTGTTATTGTGTTAGACATAACAAAGGTTACAGGAAGTAATTGCTTTTGTCCTGCCTTAGGAATTAGATCATAATATGGATAACTGAATACAACATGGAGCTGAATGATGCTAAATGATTAAGGGGTCTATTCAATTGATGTTGGATCCTTTCAGACGGAAAGGATCCAACATTTCAGTATTCAATTTGCAGCCAAATCCGACAGGTTTTCGCCATTCACGACAATGCCAATCTGAATTTTTTTAAAAGTCGGATTGACATTGTCGGAAACAAGGCTAAAACCTGTCGGATTTGGCCGCGAATCCGACAAAACACGTGGATCCGTGGCTTATCCACCGATCCACGTGTTTTCTGACAAGTCAGAATTTCTGACTTGTTGAATAAATGGCAGTATGATTGAATAGGTCGAATCTGGATTCCACCTTAAATTGTCGGAAACTGCCGTTTTTGCGACAAGTCGGGAATTCCGACTTGAATTGAATAGACCCCTAAGACTATAATATAATGGTATATTTAGCTTTAACTGCAAAATCTACAGGTCTGCAGAGATTTGTAATTTTAACAGCATTGTATAAATATATTATGAAATGTTAGTGAAGGCAGTTGTCATAGGTAGATGACAGTTTGTGGTTAGCTAGGTTCATGAGAAAGAATATATATATATTGATTGTGCGCATACAGGGCTGTCTTTTTGTATGGGCTCAATGGGCTCTTGCCCAAGGGCCCCAAGAGTATAAGGGCCTAAGGCTGATAGCTGAGGGTCCCCTCTTTCCAGGGGTACCAGATTTTTGAAAATCGGCCCTGGGGAACCGGAGATATCCAATGTGAAAGCAGTGGTCCCCATCTGAGCCTGTTAATTGCTCTTCCCAGCCAGATATCTCAGGTTCTGTCTGACTTAGAGTTTTTGTGAGGGTATAATCCAAAAGCTGGGACTCTTCCCTTTCAATGGACACTGACAGCTTGTCTCTACTATGCCCAGAACCAGAGATATCAGCCTTCCAGCAGCTGGTCCCTGCTCCAGCTCCACACGCCTTATATGAAGTTTTATATTTTCATCTGTGAATTGCTCTGGCACCTGAACTCTGATCCCCAAGTCCCCAGTACCTCCTGACAGGTGTCCCCAGTACCTCCTGAAAGGTGTCCCCAGTACCTCCTGAAAGGTGTCCCCAGTACCTCCTGAAAGGTGGGACTCTTTAGTGTTTTTAGCCCATTCAAAGCTAAGAAATATATTTTCAGGAACTGGAGATATCTGCAGTCAAGTAAGCTGCTCTCCCACCGGAAAATTATGAATATTAAGCCCATCCCACTGTCCACCCTCCCCTACGTATTAAACACCCCCTACCACCCTTCATTCAGCCCAATGCCCCCTTCTACAGTTTAGCCTCATCTGTGCAGTAAAGGAGTAATTAGCAGAAATGACTGCTCCAGGTCCTACATGCTCAGCGGAAGATAAAACACCCCCTACCGCCCGCAGGACATCAAAGCTGCCGCTGAGGGCACCCCCCACCCCTACCGCTGGAGGATAGGTAGGGGGCCCAGTGCATTGCTGTGCCCAGGGGCCTACACTGCTGTTAAGACGGCCCTGTGCGCATACATACACAGGCTGAGTATATTTATTAGTCCACCGGACTATGTACGCACAGAATCAATTTCGGGTGCAAAACAGTTTTCCACAAAGCTGTATTAGAATATTATTATTATTATTATTATTATTATTACACACAATTAAAAACCATGCAGCTCCCACAATGTAGTCTGAAATGTCCTACTATAAGCAAATGTACAATAATTTAAATAATAATTTAAACCAAGGGAGCGCAAAAATATTCCATATTTATTATAAAAACACAGTGGATAAAACAATTACAAGTTGAAAAGCTAAAGATTGCACTATCGGATTTAAACTCTCCAACCATATATCTCTTATGGGATCCCTAATGTTGTGATCACACCATATACCTGCAATAATCCCTTTTTCACTTTTCTATATTAGCTGTGAGTAGGAATATCAACAGATAAAGAATGTCATTTGTATCCAATTATTCCATGCGCATTTTAACCATCGTTTGATAGTGACAGTCTGATTAGATGTTGAATAGTGTATGTCACACAGTCCCAGATAGTATTTAGGTTCTCACCCTTTTCAGTGCGCGGTATTGCGCTATGCTCCACCTCCGTTAACCTCAATTTCTGAGTGTAAGTCCATATACCGGTATCTCTAATGCCGTGTTGAGAGCAATCAGCTCCGGCCAATGTAGGCTTTAACAAACCCACCAGGCGGGTATTAACAGCGTGTTTCCCCGTTACCTCTTGGTCGCTAGATGGTATTACGGCTCCGGTACCTATTGCAGATATGGAACAGCAAGGAGGGAAGGCGCTTTCTCCGCAGCAGTTGAATGGAGTTTTTAAATGGATGGCAGTCTGTCTCCGATATTAAGTTGTCCCTTAACGCGTTTCTCCGTTCTTAAGTAATAACGGTTTCATCAGAAGGATTTTGATGTGTGGTGCACAGCCCTTGTATTTAACAGAGCTTTCCTCCAATCATAGCAGGGTTTTAATTATACCATACAGGTGTATGGATCAGGTGTGACCACACTAACTATATTGAATTCATTTACTCTAACGTTTTATTATCCACAATATCAATTTCTTTTATATATATACATAAAAAACATCTCGACATAAAATATAATCAACACTTTCATATACAGCTTATTTTGTTATATTGTTTTCATTTACTTAATGGCATTGCGTGGTTTATAAAAGGTTTTTTTTCTTAATATATCTAACTTTATATATATCCAGATGCTCTGTGGGGTCTTATATATCTCTTATAGCTAGATAACCAAATCTCTGGTTTAGCAAAGGAACACAAATAACAATATCTGGTTCAATTCACAGTGGTGACCACCCCGAGCTCGCCACCATAGTTCATTTACCATATATTATTTCTACTTTTCTATATATATATATATATTTATGTTTTTTTATCTTTTATTTTTATTATTTATTTTATATATATATATATATACAGCCCCACACGGCTCTCCTTATCATAATTATCTAAAGATATGACCAATTATAATTGTCTCAAATGGCTCTTATGCATGATATATAGCCATCATAGTCTAGTGGTTAGAGGTCTCGACTAACAAAAATAAACCACAGGTTCCCGGTTCAAACCCCCTCCAATATGGTCGTCCATTCCAAACATCTTATTTTATTTTTATTTTATTTTATTTTTAAAAAATATATATATTTTCCCAAAGCCCATGTATATTTTTTCAGGACCAACACCCATTCTTAGTAAATTTCTTAGATGAATCCATATTATTAAAGAACCACTGATTTCTACAATAATACATCAACAGAATTCCCCATTCGTCTAGATGTTATTCATCTCTATATTATCATTTAATCCTAGAGGAAAAAGAGATCCCATAGAGAAAATCCAGAACGCCTCTCTTTTGCACAATATGCTGAACCTATCTCCACCTCTCTCAGTGACAGGGATGTGTTCAATGCCCTGCAAGCGCAGACCCTCAAGCTTTCCGGTCCGGGTCTCCCGTGCCCGGAAGCGCGTGCAATCACGGGGCAGATGGTGGTGGTTTGAGGGGATATAAGGTGAGTTATTACATGTATGTATATGTTTACCTGATGAAAACTCAATTAGAGTTTGAAACGTTGTACAGTTAATCTGCTTCCTGTCGTTATTTGGGCTGCCAAGTGGTTGTGAGTGCCGTACTTTCGCTTCCCTATATATATATATATATATATATAGAGTACTATGTACTCGGCACTCACTCATAAGTTGATAGGTGCTGCGGTGCCCTCCTGGAGGCGAAGACCTCTAGTAATATATTGATGAAGAAGGCGGCACTCAGACAGGCTTGGAAAGCAGTAAAACTTTTGTCAGTTTATTCCAACATGTTTCGGGGTAAATCCCCTGTCCTTTGATGACCCTGAGGACGGGGGATTTACCCCGAAACATGTTGGAATAAACTGACAAAAGTTTTACTGCTTTCCAAGCCTGTCTGAGTGCCGCCTTCTTCATCAATATATATATATATATATATATATATATATATAAAATAAATAAATAATAAAAATAAAAGATAAAAAAACATATATATATATATATATATATATATAGAAAAGCAGAAATAATATATGGTAAATGAACTATGGTGGCGAGCTCGGGGTGGTCACCACTGTGAATTGAACCAGATATTGTTGTCTGTGTTCCTTTGCTAAACCACAGAGATTTGGTTATCTAGCTATAAGAGATATATAAGACCCCACAGAGCATCTGGATATATATAAAGTTAAATATATTAAGAAAAAAAAACTTTTATAAACCACGCAATGCCATTAAGTAAATGAAAACAATATAACAAAATAAGCTGTATATGAAAGTGTTGATTATATTTTATGTCGAGATGTTTTTTATGTATATATATAAAAGAAATTGATATTGTGGATAATAAAACGTTAGAGTAAATGAATTCAATATAGTTAGTGTGGTCACACCTGATCCATACACCTGTATGGTATAATTAAAACCCTGCTATGATTGGAGGAAAGCTCTGTTAAATACAAGGGCTGTGCACAACACATCAAAATCCTTCTGATGAAACCGTTATTACTTAAGAACGGAGAAACGCGTTAAGGGACAACTTAATATCGGAGACAGACTGCCATCCATTTAAAAACTCCATTCAACTGCTGCGGAGAAAGCACCTTCCCTCCTTGCTGTTCCATATCTGCAATAGGTACCGAAGCCGTAATACCATCTAGCGACCAAGAGGTAACGGGTTAACACGCTGTTAATACCCGCCTGGTGGGTTCGTTAAAGCCTGCATTGGCCGGAGCTGATTGCTCTCAACACGGCATTAGAGATACCGGTATATGGACTTACACTCAGAAATTGAGGTTAACGGAGGTGGAGCATAGCGCAATACCGCGCACTGAAAAGGGTGAGAACCTAAATACTATCTGGGACTGTGTGACATACACTATTCAACATCTAATCAGACTGTCACTATCAAACGATGGTTAAAATGCGCATGGAATAATTGGATACAAATGACACTCTTTATCTGTTGATATTCCTACTCACAGCTAATATAGAAAAGTGAAAAAGGGATTATTGCAGGTATATTGTGTGATCACAACATTAGGGATCCCATAAGAGATATATGGTTGGAGAGTTTAAATCCGATAGTGCAATCTTTAGCTTTTCAACTTGTAATTGTTTTATCCACTGTGTTTTTATAATAAATATGGAATATTTTTGAGCTCCCTTGGTTTAAATCATGAGAATGTAAGAGGTGCGGCGGTGCGTGTGGTGGTGCCTTCTGCCGTGCAGGTGTATTTTCGGTACTCACCAGGCGCCGCTCTCTCTCACCTTCAGGTACCGGAACCTTCAACAGACCTGGCAAATCTTCCGTCGGACCCGGACACGACGACCTAGGAGGAAGGAGATTTCATCATTCATCATTTGAAAAGTCTCCTGAGTGCCGCCAGACTTCCTTCGTTTTATATATATATATATATATATATATATATATATATATATATATATAAAAAAAAAAATTATATATATATTTTAGTTTTCCCTTTGTACCATATTTACCAGTGATATTGTGACATTTTCTATTGCCTGACACAACCTCTTGAACATCTGTTGTAATTCTGACATCATATACCTGGGCAAATTATATACCCTTGCAAATTTAAAACGTGTAGCTGAAATGAAAGTGTTATGGGCCCTACACATTTTACGATGCGCCGCCGAGGTGCCCGACGGCCGATACGGCCGACGAGCGACCCGGCGGCGGGGGGGCAGTGACGGGGGGAGTGAAGTTTCTTCACTCCCCCCGTCACGCGGCTGCATTGAAGTGCAGGCAAATATGGACGAGATCGTCCATATTGGCCTGCATGCACAGCCGACGGGAGACCAGCGATGAACGAGCGCGGGGCCGCGCATCGTTCATCGCTGGAGTCTCCACACTGAAAGATATGAACGAGTTCTCGTTCATTTATGAACGAGATCGTTCATATCTTTCAGAAAATCGGCAAGTGTGTAGGGCCTATCACTTATTTCAATCTTTAAAGACTTGTAGCTGCTGTTGTACTACAAGTCACAGCAAGGATAATAATACCAATTTTTGAGATTATAGAAAACAAATAAAATACACAGAAACAGCTCTATACCCACTATGTACTTTGACCTACTCACAAACACCAACACACACCTTGACAGGTTAGCAATTTCAATACTGAATGAGCATAAAGGATTCTGCAAATACGCAAACTAGAGTATATGAATACAAAGATGGCATCATACCTCCCAACTGTCCCGATTTTTGCGGGACAGTCACGTTTTTTGAGGACTGTCCCGCTGTCCCACCTGCGGGCCGCAGTGTCCCGCGGTGGGGGGGGGCATTTGGGAGTCTGTGTCTCTTGCTGCCCTGCTTAGCAGAGCAGCGGTGAATAGACGCTGTGTGCATGCGCACAGCGTCTATTCACTGGAGTCAGAGGGAGAGGGGGCATGCCAGCGGCTCACAGAGCGCTGGGCATGCCCCCTCAGTGACGAAAATGGGGGCGTGGCTCACGATCGCGGGTCCTCCCGCGAAGCCATGTCCCTGTTCGGGAGCACGCGCTCCCTCTTTAGAAAGATGAGAAGTTGGGAGGTATGATGGCATACATTACTTTTGAAATAATTTTAGTTTATCAGCAGCCCACCATCCTCTTGATGCACCCAGCTGCAGTCATGCTCTGCAGATCCAGTGTCAACACGGCAGCACTTCGGAGCCACTGCGGGACAAGGGGTGTAGTATGGTATGCCGGCGCCGGGCTCCCGGCAACCAGCATACCGGCGCCGGGATCCCGACCGCCGGCATACCGACAGCGTGGTGAGCGCAAATGAGCCCCTTGCGGGCACGGTGGCACGCTACGCGCGCCACACTATTTATTCGCCCTCCAGGGGGGTCGTGGACCCCACGAGGGAGAATATCTGTCGGTATTTCAGGTGTCGGGAATCCGGCGCTGGTATACTGTGCGCCAGGATCCCGACATTTGGCAACCTGAAGACCACCCGGGACAAGGAATGAACAAAAGCCCCAGCCAAAGCTACAGGTGAGGGGGCAGTTGAGAGTCTCCCGAAGCCGTGGGTGGAGGCATTTTCAGTCCGCTGATTTCGCAACAGTGCCCTATACAAGCACGCATGGGTGGTAAGTGCACAAAGTCCCTGTGCATCAGATCCAGGCGTGGAGTGCAGGATATTCCAGGACAAAACTCTGGGTCCCCAGGGTCAGCATTATTTTAGCAGTTGCTGAGAGCTCCGTGCAGTGAAGAGCTGCACGGAGCTGCTGTCAGCTGCTACTTATAACTTGTCGGCCCAAGTCATTTTGGGACTGTAACTCCAGGCCGTGGCACCCCTGTAAGTACGCTGCGGAACCCCTGCGCCGCACACTTTGAGAACCGCTAGGCTAAGTCCATTTCTGTACCAAGCCACACAGCTTGCAGTGGCCAAATGCAGTGCAGTCATTGGCATTTCTATAATGGGTGCAGTGTGTGCACCCATTTCTCCTATACTTACCTTTCCGGAGTCCATCGCTGACCGTGTGTGGGCCCCTCCTCTCCCGTAGCCGTCGCGCCGCTGCAAGCGCACTGACCACTAGGTAGAGCTCCCACTGTACCAGAGCGCATGTGCTCAGAGGGGCCGATCAAGATATGGGCGACAGACACCCGCAGCTGCAGGTAGCTATCAGTGGCCAGTGAGGAGAGGGGGTCCTGTCTGCAGAGCCGGAGGGGAGGACAACCAGCTGCATTCCGGCTGCTCTTGATCTGTGTGGTTGAGCTGTGTCACCAGTCAGGTCCAGCGGCACGTCGAACCTCTGTATCACTGGCTCCGGGGCGAAGGTCCAGGGAAGAGGTGAGAGCAGTGAAAACACAGCCAGCCCATATCCCAGCCCACACCAGTTAGCGCTGCCCAATAATATCTGCCTTACTGACAGGGACGTGCCTTGATGTGGGTTGTAGGCACGGCCCTATCAATGAGTCAGATTTACTTTGCTTCACACACTTTATTATAGTCAGTGGGAGGCAGCGCTCTTGCTGCCACCCATCTACTTTTGGCTGCATTTTCACAGCAATGATGATTAAGATAATACAAAGCAGATTTTTATGCCATAGAATATGTTATAAATATCTTCTGTGCATTCTTTTAATCATCATGACAGGTGAGGCACTGCCTCTCCTGACTGCACGTCCCTGACAGGGAGGGAGCTAGTCATTGGCAGCCCTTATCTCCTGGAAGTATGGCAGTGACTGACAGTTGTCCATTTCACTACTGGACCCCAGTGGAAAATTTTCCATTAGGCACATGAGGCACGTGCCCGGGGGCGGCATTTGTGTGGTGACGGCAGTTTGTGTTGGTACAGTCAGTCTGAAATGGACCAATAACTGCTAAATATTTCCACTGTACTGTACAATAGTAGGAGTAGTACTGAGTAGGATATGCACATACTACCTGTATAAGTTGCCCTACTTAGTAAATATGTATAAATACAGTAATTTAAAAAAAAAAAAATCATAGTGGAGTTTAATAATTCTATTAAATTGGCTATTTTCAAATGAAGGCTTATAATCATTCAATAAAAGTAATAAAATTAGGCAATGGGAGGGCGGGGGCGGCCATTACTGTTGTGCAATTCGCCCCTGCTAGACCCCCTACTGGCACCACAGAGTCTAGAGATAACAAACTTACACAATAGTTCTTAACATAAAGACTAATCAATGACTATTATCTCAGCTCAACTGTCAACTTTAATTAACCTCTTCCAGTGTTTTATTGAGATTCAGAGCTAAAACTTTACAGGACTTTCATTGCTCTCATTCATACACTTAAGGGGGGGGGGGGGGAGGTACTCACGGAGCGATCGCTGCTTAAAATCTAAGCAACCTGACTAGATTGCTTAGATTAGAAGCAGCGATCACTCCGTGTGTGCCCCTCACAGCGATAGCGATGTGCAGCCCCGCGCATCGCTATCGCTGGTGCTAGGTATGCAGGCCAATCTAGCATGTCGCTCACTTCACCCGCTGGGTGAAATGAGCAGCCCCCCCCCCCGTCTCCCCCCGCACGCTCAGCACACATCGCGCTGTGCTGAGCGGGGGGAGAGATGTGTGCTGAGCGTGCGGGGGGAGACGGGGGAGACGGGCTGCTCAGCACACATCTCTCCCACATCGGCCCATGAATACAGCCCTTTAGAGAAGTAAAAGAGGTCTCATGGTGATGCACAGGTCAAATTTCACGAACTGGCAAAACCATTTTTCTCTAACGTCCTAGTGGATGCTGGGAACTCCGTAAGGACCATGGGGAATAGCGGGCTCCGAAGGAGGCTGGGCACTCTAGAAAGATCTTAGACCACCTGGTGTGCACTGGCTCCTCCCACTATGACCCTCCTCCAAGCCCCAGTTAGATTTCGTGCCCGGCCGAGGTTGGATGCACACTAGGGGCTCTCCTGAGCTCTTAGAAAGTTATAGTCTTAGAATTTGTTATTTTCAGTGAGACCTGCTGGCAACAGGCTCACTGCAGCGAGGGACTAAGGGGAGAAGAAGCGAACTCGCCTGCTTGCAGCCGGATTGGGCTTCTTAGGCTACTGGACACCATTAGCTCCAGAGGGATCGACCGCAGGCCCAGCCTTGATGTTCGGTCCCGGAGCCGCGCCGCCGTCCCCCTTACAGAGCCAGAAGCAAGAAGATGGTCCGGAAAATCGGCGGCATGAAGACTCTGTCTTCACCAAGGTAGCGCACAGCACTGCAGCTGTGCGCCATTGCTCCTCTCACACACTTCACACTCCGGTCACTGAGGGTGCAGGGCGCTGGGGGGGGCGCCCTGAGGCAGCAATAAAAACACCTTGGCTGGCTAAAATACCTCAATATATGGCCCCAGGGGCTATATATGAGGTAAATACCCCTGCCAGAATTCCATAAAAAACGGGAGAATAGGCCGCGAAAAAGGGGCGGAGCCTATCTCCTCAGCACACTGGCGCCATTTTTTTCCTCACAGCTCGGCTGGAAGGAAGCTCCCTGGCTCTTCCCTGCAATTCTACAGTACAGTAAGAGGGAAAAGAGAGGTGGGGCATTAAAATTGGCACTGTATACAGTATATTATATAAAAAGCAGCTATTAGGGACATAACTCAGTTAGTCCCTGTATATATATATAGCGCTCTGGTGTGTGCTGGCATACTCTTACTCTGTCCCCCCAAAGGGCTTTTGTGGGTCCTGTCCTCGTTTAGAGCATTCCCTGTGTGTCTGCGGTGTGTCGGTATGGCTGTGTCGACATGTTGAATGAGGAGGCTTATATGGTGACAGAACAGAGGCCGATATATGTGATGTCGCCCCCTGTGGGGCCGACACCAGAGTGGATGGATAGGTGAAAGGTATTAACCGACAGTGTCAACTCCTTACATAAAAGGGTGGATGACGTAACAGCTGTGGGACAGCCGGCTTCGCAGCCCGCGCCTGCCCAGGCGTCTCAAAGGCCATCAGGGGCTCAAAAACGCCCGCTCTCTCAGATGGCAGACACAGATGTCGACACGGAGTCTGACTCCAGTGTCGACAAGGTGGAGACATATACACAATCCACTAGGAACATCCGTGACGTGATCCCGGCAATAAAAAATGTGTTATACATTTCTGACTTTAACCCAAGCACCTCTAAAAATGGGTTTTAGGTTTGGGGAGAAAAAACAGGCAGTGTTTTGTTCCCCCATCAGATGAATAAATGAAGTGTGTGAAAGCGTGGGTTCCCCCGTTAAGAAACTGGTAATTTATAAAAAGTTACTGATGGCGTACCCTTTCCCGCCAGGTGGATAAGTTACGCTGGGAGATATCCCCTAGGGTGGATAAGGCGCTCACACGTTTGTCAAAAAAGGTGGCACTGCCGTCTTAGGATACGGCCACTTTAATAGGTACCTGTTGATAAAAAACAGGAGGCTATCCTGAAGTCTGTATTTACACACTCAGGTACTAGACTGAGACCTGCAGATAGTGCTGCTGCAGCGTGGTCGGTGACCCTGTCAAACAGGGATACTAGTTGGCAAACATAAAAACATATTAAAGACGTCGTCTTATATATGGGGGATGCACAGAGGGATATTTTGCCGGCTGGCATCCAAAATAAATGTAATGTCCATTCTGTCAGGAGGGTATTAGAGACCTGTCACTGGACAGGTGATGCTGACTTAAAAAGCGCATAGAGAGCCTTATAAGGTGAGGAATTATTTGGGGATGGTCTCTGGGACCTCGTATCCACAGCAACTGCTGGGAAGAAATAATTTTACCTCAGGTTTCCTCACAGACAAAGGTACAGTCCTTTCGGCTTCAGAAACAAATGGCGCTTCCTTTCTGTACAGAGACAAGGGTAGAGGGAAAAAAGCTGCACCAGTCAGCCTGTTCCCAGAATCAAGATTCTTCCCCCGCCTCCTGTGAGGCCACACCATGACGCGGGTGCTCCACAGGTGTAGCCAGGTACGGTGGGGGGCCGTCTCAAAAATTTCAGCAATTAGTGGGCTCGCTCATAGGTGGATCCCTGTTTCTTTCAAGTAGTATTTCAGGGGTACAAGCTGGAATTCGAGATGTCTCCCCCCAGCCGTTTCCTAAAATATGCCTTGCTGACAACTCCCTCAGGCAGGGAGGCTGTGCTAGAGGCAATTAATAAGCGGTATTCCCAGCAGGTAATACTCAAGGTGCCCCTACTTCAACAAGGACGGGGTTACTATTCCACACGGGTTGGGGTACCGAAACCGCATGGTTCGGTGTGACCCATTTTATATTTAAAATCCTTGAACACAAAAATTCAAGTTCAAGATGGAATCGCTCAGGGCGGTTATTCCAAGCCTGGACGAGGGGGATTACATGGTATCCTGGGACATCAAGGATGCTTACCTGCATGTCCCCATTTACCATCCTCGCCAGGAGTACCTCAGATTTGTGGTACAGGATTACCATTACCAAGTCCAGACACTGCCGTTTGGACTGTACATGGCACCGAGGGTGTTTTATCAAGGTAATGGTCGAAATGTTGATACTCCTTCAAAAAAAGGGAGTTGTAATTATCCCGTACTTGGACAATCTCGTTATAAGGGCGAGGTCCAAGGAGCAGTTGGTAGTCGGGGTAGCACTATTTTGGAAAGTGCTACAACAGCATGGTTGGATTCTAAACAGTCCAAAGTCACAGCTGGTTCCTATGACACGTCTACTGTTCCTGGGGATGGTTCTGGACATAAACCAGAAATAGTGTTTCTCCCGGAGGAGAAAGCCAAGGAGTTGTCATCTCTAGTCAGAGACCTCCTGAAGCCAAAATAGGTAGCGGTGCATCATTGCACGCGAGTCCTGGGAAAAATGGTAGCTTCCTACGAAGCAATCCCATTAGGCAGGTTCCATACAAGAACTTTTCAGAGGGACCTGTTGGACAAGTGGTCCGGATCGCATCTTCCGATGCATAGGCTGATAACCCTGTCTCCAAGGACCAGGGTATCTCTACTGTGGTGGCTGCAGAGTGCCCATCTTCAAGAGGGCCGCAGGTTCGGCATACAGGACTAGGTCCTAGTGACCATGGATTCCAGCCTTTGAGGCTGGGAGGCAGTCACACAGGGAAGAAATTTCCAGGGACTTTGGTCAAGTCAGGTTATTTCCCTACACATAAATATTCTGGACCTGAGGGCCATTTACAATGCCCTGAGGCCGGCAAGGCCTCTGCTTCAAAACCAGCCGGTACTGATCCAATCAGACAACATCACGGCAGTCGCCCATGTAAACCAACAGGGCGGCACAAGAAGCAGGATGGCGATGGCAGAAGCCACAAGGATTCTCCGATAGGCGGAAAATCATGTGTTAGCACTGTCAGCAGTGTTCATTCCCGGAGTGGACAACTGGGAAGCAGATCTTCTCAACAGACACGACCTCCACCCGGGAGAATGGGGACTTCCTCCAGAAGTCTTCCAATAGGATTGTACACCATTGGGAAAGGCCACAGGTGGACATGATGGCGTCCCGCCTCAACAAAAAGCTAAAAAAAAGATATTGCACTGGGTCAAGGGACCCTCAGGCGATAGCTATGGACGCTCTGGTAACACCGTGGGTGTACCAGTCGGTTTATGTGTTCTCCCCTCTGCCTCTCATACCAAAGGTACTGAGAATAATAAGAAGGCGAGGAGTAAGAACGATACTCGTGGATGGCCAAGAAGAGCTTGGTACCCAGAACTTCAAGAATTTATATCAGAGGACCCATGGCCTCTGCCACTCAGACAGGACCTGCGGCAGCAGGGGCCCTGTCTGTTTCAAGACTTACCGCGGCAGCGTTTGTCGGCATGGCGGTTGAACGCCGGATCCTGAAGGAAAAGGGCATTCCGGAGGAAGTCATTCCTACGCTTACTAAAGCCAGGAAAGAGGTTACAGCAACTCATTATCACCGCATATGGCGAAAATATGTTGCATGGTGTGAGGCCGAAAGGGCCCCAACAGAGGAATTTCAACTAGGTCGATTTCTGCATTTCCTGCAAGCAGGAGTGACTATGGGCCTTAAATTGGGTTCCATTAAGGTACAGATCTCGGCTCTGTCGATTTTCTTTCAAAAAGAACTAGCTTCAGTACCTGAAGTTCAGACATTTATAAAAGGAGTGCTGCAGAGTCAGCCCCCGTTTGTGCCTCCTGTGGCACCTTGGGATCTCAACGTGGTGTTGAGTTTCTTAAAATCACATTGGTTTGAACCACTAAAAACCGTGGATCTGAAATATCTCACGTGGAAGGTGGTTATGTTATTGGCCTTGGCTTCTGCCAGGCGAGTATCAAAGTTGGCGGCTTTGTCTTGTAAAAGCCCTTATTTGATTTTCCATATGGATAGGGCAGAATTGAGGACTCGTCCCCAGTTTCTCCCAAAGGTGGTGTCAGCGTTTCACCTGAACCAGCCTATTGTGGTGCCTAGGCTACTAGGGACTTGGAGGACTCCAAGTTGCTAGACGTTGTCAGGGCACTGAAAATATATGTTTCCAGAACGGCTAGAGTCAGAAAATCTGACTCGCTGTTTATCCTATATGCACCTAACAAGCTGGGTGCTCCTGCTTCTAAGCAGACTATTGCTCGTTGGATTTGTAGTACAATTCAGCTTGCACATACTGTGGCAGGCCTGCCACAGCCAAAATCTGTCAATGCCCATTCCACAAGGAAGGTGGGCTCATCTTGGGCGGCTGCCCGAGGGGTCTCGGCTTTACAACTTTGCCGAGCAGCTACTTGGTCAGGGGCAAACACGTTTGCAAAATTCTACAAATTTGATACCCTGGCTGAGGAGGACCTGGAGTTCTCTCATTCAGTGCTGCAGAGTCATCCGCACTCTCCCGCCCGTTTGGGAGCTTTGGTATAATCCCCATGGTCCTTACGGAGTTCCCAGCATCCACTAGGACGTTAGAGAAAATAAGAATTTACTCACCGGTAATTCTGGCGGAGCCAGTGCACACCAGGTGGTCTAAGATCTTTCTAGAGTGCCCAGCCTCCTTCGGAGCCCGCTATTCCCCATGGTCCTTACGGAGTTCCCAGCATCCACTACGGACTACGAGAAATAGAATTACCGGTGAGTAAATTCTTATTATAGCATGTTTTGATAAAGACATAATTACCCTTTTAGATAGGTATCCGGTCTCTAGGTCGACACTGTCTAGGTCGACCACTATTGGTCCACAGTAAGTAGGTCGACATGGTTTTGAGGTCGACAGGGACTCTAGGTCGACATGTTCTAGGTCAACATGACAAAAGGTCGACATGAGTTTTCCACATTTTTTTTCCTTTTCTTGGACTTTTTCATATTTTACATCCACATGGACTACAATTGGGACCAGTAACCTGTTGTTGTTTTTTGTTTTTGTTTTTTTAAAAAGTAGTCTTTATTTGACATAAAGTAGCAAAAAACATACATATACATGACAAACATACAGTAAGTACCGTGTTGCAGCACAGCCAAAACACAGTACAGATGCAGACGGTATAGGGGGTCATTCCGAGTTGTTCGCTCGCAAGCTGCTTTTAGCAGCTTTGCACACGCTAAGTCGCCGCCTACTGGGAGTGAATTTTAGCTTATCAAAATTGCGAACGAAAGATTCGCAATATTGCGAAAAGACTTCTCTGTGTAGTTTCTGAGTAGCTCGAGACTTACTCTGCCAGTGCGATCAGTTCAGTGCTTGTCGTTCCTGGTTTGAGGTCACAAACACACCCAGCGTTCGCCCAGACACTCCTCCGTTTCTCCAGCCACTCCCGCGTTTTTCCCAGAAACGGTAGCGTTTTTTCACACACTCCCATAAAACAGCCAGTTTCCGCCCAGAAACACCCACTTCCTGTCAATCACATTACGATCACCAGAACGAAGAAAAAACCTCGTAATGCCGTGAGTAAAATTCCTAACTGCATAGCAAATTTACTTGGCGCAGTCGCACTGCGGACATTGCGCATGCGCATTAGCGACTAATCACTCCGTTGCGAGAAAAAAATAACGAGCGAACAACTCGGAATGACCCCCATAGTGCAGTTGAAGAACTACGGCACAGGCCAGCCTACACTATAGTTCTCGAACTGCACTATGCATTTAAACTATACAGTAATACAATAGTTAATAAGGCTATGGGTGTGGAGGGTAGGAGGGTGAGGGAGGGGGAATCACAAGCCTGCAGCTTTATTGAAAGACAGACACATATAAGGGGAAGGGCAATAAATAGAAAGACATCAACAAAATAACAGACATTGTGAATGGGGGGAAGGGGCCACGGTCCCAAGTCTCATTAATCAGTTCAAACAAGGGGAGAGGGGCAGAAGAAGGGGGGGTTTAGTCCTCTTCTTCCTCAGGGCTGTCTATGATGGAATAGTCTCTTAGCAGGCTGTGAACCAGCCTGCAACAGTCCTGGATGGACATCCTCTCGCTCCGCAGTATGAGGCGGTTCCTGGTGAGCCACAAAGCGTCCTTAACACAGTTCATAAGGCGCCAGGCTTCCTGGATCGCCCCAACGGTGTGGGTGCCAGGGAATAGTCCGTAGAGTACCGAATGGTATGTGAGACAGTTCCTTGGCACACAGTCTTTCAGTTCGTTTTCCAGGGTATCCAACAACAACTAAGCACAGGCACAGTCCCAAAACAGGTGTGCCGAGCGCAGTGGTAGAAGAGAGGCACCTTGCCCAAAGTCGCTCGCCATGTGAGGGGACACGGTGCACTAATTGGGGATCCTGGTCACTCTACGGAGAGAAAAACACTAAAAAAAAAGTGCAAAAACTCATGTCGATCTTCCGTCATGTTGACCTAGTACATGTCGACATAGAGTCCCTGTCGACCTAGAAACCATATTGACTTACTTATTGTCGACCAATAGTGGTCGACCTAGACACTGGCGGGCGAGCTAAGTGTGGTCGACCTTGCATACCACACCCTTTAGATATGGTGATCACTATAAACACAACTTACCTATTTTAATTTTAGTACAATATGGGGGGTTCCTGTCACTGCTGCTCTGCTTAGCAGGGCGGCGGTGAATAGACGCTGTGCACATGCGCACAGCTTCTATTCACTGAAGACAGAAGGAGAGGGGGCATGCCAGCAGCTCAGAGAGCGCTGGGCATAACCCCTCAGTGATGAAAACGGGGGGCGTAGCTCGCGATAGCGGCAACCCCGTGAAGTCACGCCCCCTTTCACAGGTCACACCCCTTTTCACACCCTGCGCTGATGTCCCTCTTCCACAGGATTGAATGTTGGGAGGTATGCTGATAGAATGATAGAACACAGATTACGGTTTAGCAGCAGTCAGGTTTGAAATTAATTTAAGGTAATTCTTCAGGCAAATACAATACTGGAGGAACATATTTATTATTATGTCACCAAGCTCTGTCGTCATACAGGGACAGCAGTTGCTAAATAGCTACCATATAGGCCTTATCATTAGTCTAACAGAGCCTGATTCAGAGATCTACGCTAATGCCAACACAGCTGCAAGTGTATACGCAGCGTTTGTGCAAAAATATACAAATACTGCAGATGCTTGGATTTGTAATGAGACACACACCTGAGAATCTCAACAGTTGAGTACACAGACACAGCTTCTGTCACAGATCAGTCAATTATTGAACATCAGAGTAGATTCTATGGTTGCTCAGCATGGTTACAGAAAGTGAGATACCACAGCTATTGCTTCTGTATCTGAGATTTCAGTCGCACACTGAGAGGCCCTGAAAAAACTACTTTTTTACTGCGACTTCCTGTAACCATGACCAAATGGTCTCTGGCTGTCAATCAATTAATCGTAGGGGCCACAGAGCACCCTCCTGCAAAGGTAAAATGTCTGTTGAAATTAAGAAAGCCCTTCATTCTTTTGGGGAGCAGCTATGAACTGGGAATGAATCATACCTCTTATCTTTGTAAACAACCCCACAACAGAAGTCTCTAAGGTCTTTGTCATAAGTCTTGGATTTCTGAAAATGTCTTCCTATTTTAGTTTATTTTTTAAATTACTTTGCAATCATAGGGCGGTATTCAAATGATATATCACGCCAATCTCCTTTCTAAAGTGATCCCCGTTATTGCACATATCACGCCCATAGTATTCAGGCTTAGCTGTGTAAAGGGTTGGGCGCCTCGCTACCCCAGGGGAAGCAAGCTGAAATGATGATACCACACCCGTCAGCAGAAACAGAACGAGTGTGGAGGGGGGCGGAAAGAATTGAATAACGCCCGTAATCTGTATGTAATATCCTTTTGTAACCAAAGCATTGGAGATATTTTTCAGTTGAAATACATTTAATCTAGCGTTTTCTTCGTGATTCTTATTGAACTGTGGGGCCCAGTACTACATACCTATGTGTAATTAAGTGTTAGGTATTAATATTTGTGTGGAGAATGTAAGGATTCTATTGTTTTCCTTTGTGGTGGCAGGGAAATTGTGTATTTATCAGTGAGTGACTGAAGTGAGCACCATCACAACCCAGCTGTCCTAGATTGCAGAATTTGAGAGCAGGCTGGTATTGTGACAGATTGGCAAGCAGTGGGATGATAATTTTTTGCTCCCAAACACTGGATAATGGACAGCTTTAGTGGTCAGCACACCCTTATTCAAGTCTTATGATATTTTAAAGAACATACTGTTGCAAATAGTTTCTGCATCTCCCCCCACCTTCTCTTATTTTTCTGTTGTATTTGGCAAAAGCAGGGGCTAAGATTGCCACTGGATACAAGCATCTGAAGAATGATGAGCTTTTGTGACCTACATGAGGACAGAAGAATTGTCAGCATCAACAAGAGAAAGGATCAGCTGATCCAAGCACTCTTCAGTGAGGACCAGGGTAAGGATGCAGAAAGGGATCAGGCTGAGCCAAACTCTGTTGGGGAGATCCTCTGGCATGGGACAGTACTACACATGCACAGCAAAGGACGGACACCTCTAATGACTCCAGGGAGGATTCTGATCTGGACAAGTATTTACAGATTGCCCTTAAACATGTGAAGGATGCAGACACTGTGTCAACTCTGAAGCTGATCGAGCAATACCATGCTGCCAGGGAGTCCGCAGAATGGCAAACTGACGCAGACCGTTAGTACCAGAGGGATTTGAAATTACTTGCCAACAGTTTGCATTAGACTCCAGTCACTGGGCAAGCTATTTAACCCCTAGACTGAGGAAGAAAGCTTTGGAAGAGTTTGCAGACCTTCCCCAGGAACTGGAGGTCGATTATGCCGCAAATAAGATAGCATTGATGCAGCATTTCAACATCATCCCTGAGGCTTACTGCAGAAGTTCAGAGTCTCAAAATGTAGTCCCCCTGATACCTATGGTGGACTGTTAGCGCAATTGTCAACCTTTTTTACATCAATGGGTTGGGATATTGCAGGTCATGGACTATGACAAACTGAAGGATCTCATCGTACTCTGCCCAGCTGAGGTCAAAGAGTAGATTGTGGATCGGGATCTCACATCATCTAAGGAGGCTGCCAGCCTCGCAAACAAGTACACCAGTACCTGTTGTACAGTGGCTGCTAATCTGATGTGAATAATCAATACACTGTTTTACCGTACTGCTGGAGATGATTCTTCCTACCCTGCAACAACTGCAAATATACCATTATCAAGAGGTGGGGTGAATACTATATGCAGCAATATGTTCAATGCAACCCCTTTTTTAGCAGTAATACCTGATAAGACATAACACAGAGGAACTGTGCATTAACCCTTGCAAGTGTGGAAATTAGTTACTAGAAACTAATCCCCCTCAACCCCATTCCCTCCCTGCAGAAATTTCAGACTCAGATACTAACTTTAGAGAGGGCAGGCAATCTCATGCTTTGTTTCCACTCACTGATCAGCTAGTCAGAGGTGATGCTTTCAAAGCAGAACAGCAAACAGACTCTAGTTTATCATCTGTGATGGGGCAGGTCAGCCATGCAGGTCTAGAAGCAAAATGTCCCAGGTGCGCCTCAAGACAAAGGGTCTATTTACTAAGCCCTGGATGGAGATAAAGTGGACGGAGATAAAAGTACCAGACAATCAGATCCTAACTGCCATGTCACAGGCTGGGTTTGAAAAATTACAGTTAGGAATTTATTGGCTGGTACTTTATCTCCATCCAAGGCTTTGTATATAGACCCCAAAGTTCCTTACAGACAGCTGGTTATTTCCCAGATCTATAGAGAAGGGTTGCTGAAGATAGTCAATGAATTTCCTTTAGCAGAACATTTGGGTGTAACTGTTAAGCTCTGGAAAAGACTATGGGGTCTATTTACTAAGCCTTGGATGGAGCTACAGGGGTGCATTTACTAAGCAGTGATAAGAGTGGAGAAGTAAGCCAGTGGAGAAATTTCCCCATCAACCAATCAGCAGCTCTGTATCATTTTATAGTATGCAAATGATAGATGTTACCTCAGTGCTGATTGGTTGCCGTGGGCAACTTCTCCACTGGCTCACTTCTCTGCTCTTATCACTGCTTAGTAAATGTACCCCAAAGTCACTGGAGATAAAGTACCAGCCAATCGGTTCCTAACTGTCATTTTTCAAAAAAAGCCTGTGACATGGCAGTTAGGAGCCGATTGGCTGGTACTTTATCTCCAGCAACTTTATCTCCATCCAGGGCTTAGTAAATAGACCCCTATATTCTGACTGTGGAGGATTAGTCCACTAGTTACCATGAAGCAGTGGCTCTTTCCTCTATCCATGCAGACAAAGTAGTTGATGCCCTTATAACCAAGAGGCCATTTTATCAAGGGTGGGGTTCACAAAGGAAATGTAAATGGATCAGGGTATCCAGCTTATATATAATCTCATGCAGAGCCTCTGTAAAAAAGATGCAGATGGATCACTTCATCAACTCAGCGTATCACCCCCAGACCAATGACATCTGTGAACATTTTAATAGCACCCCACAACAAATGCTTAGGACTGTTGTGGAGTCCAAGAGTAGAGACTGGTAGAGGTTCCTGACACGCCTCCTATTTGCATACCACAAGGTACCACAGGAATCCACTGGCTTCTCATCCTTTGATCTCCTGTACGGGTCCTGGGTATGTGGCCTCTTGGATTTGATAAGAGTGGGAAGGAAAATGATTCACCCCTGAAACGTCAGTTGTACGCTATGTGGTGCAGTTCAGGAAGAAAATGCAGTCCCTAACGGGAATGGAACTGAGCAACCTGAAAGCTGCACAGGCAAAACAAAAACTGTGGTATGATCGCAGCTCGAGAGAATGCATATTTGAGGTGGAGCAAAAGGTTCTGGTTCTGACTCCTATGTGGCAGAACAAGTTACATGCTGCTTGGGAGGCCCCGTACACTATAGTACAGCGCACCAATGATATCAATTATGTATTGGCAAAGGAGGAGGGGCGTAAGAGGCAGGAGTGTACCACATCAACATGCTCAAAGCTCAGCATGACAGGGGGAGCTTGTGTGTTAGTGGTGGGTAGCTTGCCTGAGAATGAGCAGGAACCCAATCCCTTGGTGGATTTGGCAGCTGGTGCTACAGAGGGGAATTCCCTGGGAGATGTCCACTGAAGTGAGGAGCTGACTGAGATTCAGCTACAACAGCTAACTGACAAATTGTAGCCCTTTCAGTCCCATTTCTCAGGGAAGCCTGGAAAACACACATTGGTCACGCATCTTATCTTTGTGAAACGAGCCACAACAGAGGTCCCTAAGGTCTCTATAGTAAGGCTTGGATTTCTGAAAACGTATTCCTATTTTATTTCTGAAATTATTTTGCAATCATAATCTATATGTCAATTTTATGTAATATGCTTTTGTAACCTAAGCCTTGGAGATATTTGCGACCAGATAGGCTTAACTGCTGCATCAAGTGATTACAGATTTGTATGGGTCTCATGGGACCTGAACCAATAGGAGATTCCTTCTTACCAACAGTAACTGTCTGTTACTGACTCCATCCACTGCACAGTGGGTAGGTATTTTGCTGCCACCACCAGATTCTACCACCGGCACCTGCAACTGCTTGCTACTGTGTATGCGTAGACTTGCTGCTGACACACCTCCTAATTAGTGTTGGCTGATTCTCACTGGTCCCTCACATGGACCAGGCCCTGCACAGTAGATAGCAGAGGTTGGAGCTGGGAGATGCTGGACTCAGAACAGCCGGAGAATATAATTGTGTTTGGCGCAACTCTGTTGGTCACAGAAATTCAGATGTAGTCATCTGAGGGACGTATCAACGGAGGAGGGGACCCGTGTTCAGTCTCCGTGTGTGGGCCCCCTCCTCCTCCATAGCAGGCAGCGCAGTTAGTGCTCTGAGCACTAGAAAAACAGTGGCAGAGACAATAGCGCTTGCGCAGGTGTCCGGGAAAATGGCGCGGCGGCCATTTCTCCGGAGGCCTGCATAAGCGCTTTAGACACAGTGCCTGAGTCTCTCTAGCGCTCAGAGCACTAACTGCGCTGCCTGCTACGGAGGAGGAGAGGGCCCACACGTGGAGATGCCGATGGACAACAGAAAGGTAAATGTAGTTGAAATGGGTGCAGTGTGTGCGGTGTGGGCCCCCTCTGGACCCAGGGGCCCGTGTGCACTGCACACACTGCACCCATTATAGATACGCCACTGAGTCATCTTAAAGGCAAGATGTTTATTGCTCAGTCTTAAAAAAGACTCTTTCCCTTTGCAAGGGTGTACAGCATACTGATGTTCACAGCAGCACAATTTTTTTGATGTCACAGAAGGTATATATCTACACACATAAGGCTCACATGCCCTCTTTTTATAATCAGAAGACACAGAACACCATTGTGTAATCCTCCCATAGTTGATCTTGTATACCAGGGACGGGGAACCTTCGACCCTCCAGTTGTTGCTGAACTACACATACCAGCATACCCTGCAACAGTTTTGCAATTTGGTCATGCTAAAACTGTTGCAGGGCATGCTAGGATGTGTAGTTCAACAACAGCTGTAGGGCCAAAGGTTCCACATCCCTGTTGTATACCAATCAAACTATCTCAAAATGTAAATATAACTCACATTATGCAGGAACTGGTAATTTGTATTCCTCCTTTGATATATTTATCACACAGAGTCAAAGGGGGTAATTCAGACCTGATCGTAGCAGCAAATTTGTTAGCAGTTGGGTGGGGTGTTTTCAAACTGAAATCTAAATTGCAGTGTAAAAATAATGCAGACAGTAGTTACCCTGCACAGAAACAAAATAACCCACCCAAATCTAACTCTCTCTGCACATGTTATATCTGCTACACCTAAAGTGCACATGGGGGGTCATTCCGAGTTGATCGCTCGCTGCTGTTTTTCGCAGCATAGCGATCAGGCTAAAATTCGGCTGTTCTGCGCATGTGTATGGGCCGCAGGGTGCACGCGCCAAGTAATTTCACACAAAACAATGCAATTTTACACAGGTGCGAGCGACGCATTTCAGTCGCTCTGCTGATCGGTGAGTGATTGACAGGAAGTGGGTGTTTCTGGGCGGAAACCGACCGTTTTCCGGGAGTGTGCTAAAAAACACGGGCGTGTCAGGCTAAAACGCAGGAGTGGCTGGAGAAACGGGGGAGTGGCTGGCCGAACGCAGGGCGTGTTTGTGACGTCAAACCAGGAACTAAACAGTCTGCAGTGATCGCAATCTAGGAGTAGGTCTGGAGCTACTCAGAAACTGCAGGAAAAGATTTTCGAGCAATTCTGCTAATCTTTCGTTCGCACTTCTGCTAAGCTAAGATACACTCCCAGAGGGCGGCGGCTTAGCGTTTGCAATGCTGCTAAAAGCAGAAAGCGAGCGATCAACTCGGAATGAGGGCAATGGTTTTGCCCAACTGCTAACAAATTTGCTGCTACGATCAGGTCTGAATTATTCCTAAAGTATCTATGTAATTTATACAGCAATAATGTTTGCATTTGACTTCCTAAATTGTACAGGAAATATACATATGCTCTGAAAAGTGCTGCATGTTCATCTCTACATTTGCCCCGATGTCTGCATCATCCTTTCTCTTTAGTCACAGACATATCATTTATTACTGTAAAAGTAACTACTGTACTGTTGACTTTCCCTGCAGCAGGTCAGTGTGAGTCCGCCCATCCCTGTCTTACAGAGACGTACGTTGAGATTCCTGTTCCACTGTGCTGTACACCATACCAATATAGTAAAGCAGACAAACTGGTATTTGCCGACTGGTTTCAATAATAAAGGTAGCGTTATCTGCAGATGATAACTTGTAACCTGACAATCATAACTACACAATCCGTATCTTATACAAACAGCCTCAAACACGTATTAAACGCATTGCCTTTATGCTCAATTGTTTATTCCCAGAATTTCACATCCTTAATCACTAATATTATCTTACTGCTCTAGCCGCAGGGACATCATGACTACACAAGGCTGTATATGATAAAAGTAGGTCTATTTATTTTACAGACATTCACAATCCTATTTATCATATGGAGAACAACGCAAAATCCAGCAAAAATCGTTTTTTGCATTGGAGCTAGGACTTCTCCACAGATAAGGAGGCTGGCAAAGACTGTTTCCAGTTCTTGCCAGCTGCCTATAGCGCAGAGCCGGCCATAGGTATAGGCAAACTATGCAATTGCCTAGGGCATTTGATATGCCTAGGGGCATCAGCAGCTTCTGCTGATTAAAATGATATGCGGCATGCCTATATTCTGTGTGTAGCATTTCATATGCAGATACAGACACAGTCTCACACAGTATATAGGCATGCTGCATATCAGTTTAATCAGTAGAAGCTGCTTGTGCATCCTAGCCACATAGCAATGCAAGTAAGATGCATTTTCATAAAAAAAATGTGCCGGACGTTCAAATTGAGGCAAGATTTATGAGGACACATCTGTATCCAAGCAGAGGCAGAGGGCACAGTGTTAGTGGCAGTGTGAGTACTGTGTGGATGTGAGTGGGTTGGTTGTGTAGTAGTGTTCAGAATATGTGTACGGAGCATTATGTGTGTCATGTAAAAATTCATTAATAATGTGTAACATATGTGCAAGGGGCACTATGTGTGTCATTATGTGTATAAGGGCATTAATAATGTGCGGCATATGTGTAACAGGGTACTATTGTATGTGTGTCATTATGTGTATAGGGGCACTAATAACGTGCAGCAAATGTGTAGGGGACACTATGTGTGTCATTATGTGTATAAGGGCATTAATAATGTGTGGCATATGTGTAACAGGGTACTTCTGTATGTGTCATTATGTGTATAGGGGCACTAATAATGTGCAGCAAATGTGTAGGGGGCACTATGTGTGTCATTATGTTTATAAGAACATTAATAATGTGTGGCATATGTGTAAGGGACATTACGTGTAAAAAGGCATTAATAAATGTTGGCATAATGTGTAAGGCGCATTATGTTTATAAGGACATTAATAATGTGTCTCATAAGTGTTAGGTGCATTACTGTGTGGCATTATGTGTTTAAGGTGCTTTACTATGTGGCGTTGCGTATAGAAAGGGCACTACTGTGTCGTCTAATGTGAATAAAGAGCAGTAGGGTGTGGTGTAATGTGAATAAGAAGCAATTCAGTGTGATGTAATGTGAATAAGGGGCTCTACTGTGAGAAGTAACGTTAATAAGGTAAAGTGATACTACTGTGAGATGTAATATGAATTATGGAAACTATCGCATGATCAAATGTGAATAAAGTGCAGTACTGTGTGGCGTAATTGGAATTGGGGTTACTATTGTGTGGCCATGCCCCTTGCCAGCAAAAATACACCCCGTTTTGGGCTGGGCGCCAAATGTGCGAACTGTTCCTATTTAAAATATAGGGGGTACAAACACCAAAATAAGGACTGCTATGGATGAGGGGTGATGGTGCTGGGAAAGAAGTGCAAGGTCAGAGGCGGAACCAGTGGTGGTGCTAGGGGGCACCAGCCAAAATCTTGCCTAGGGCATCATATTGGTTAGGGCCAGCTCTGCTATAGCGATAGCTTCCTGTGCCTATCTGGCAATAAAGCGGGGGTGGCACATGTACTGCCGGCTGTCCTGCTATAGCGACCTCAGGATGGCGCCTGAAAGAAATAAAATTGTTAAAATAAGTAATTTCTTCTATTGGAAAGTATATATTTATTCCCATATTATACCTTTTTTGTGTGTATGTTTTCATTTTTAAAGAGCCTGGGCTCATAGTACAGTGTGGATGTGCCTGGACAAAGCCACAGCGGAGACCAGGACTGGCAGGAGAAAGCGGAAAGGCTGGGTACACACCATCCAACAGTGGGACCCGTGATGCGACAATTCACTACACTGCGGCGCGCTGTATCATTACGTGCTTTATATAACTACACAAGGGCCCTCATTCCGAGTTGTTCGCTCGCTAGCTGCTTTTAGCAGCATTGCACACGCTAGGCCGCCGCCCTCTGGGAGTGTATCTTAACAGAATAGCAATGAAAGATTAGCAGAACTGCTACTAAATAATTCCCTGCAGTTTCTGAGTAGCTCCAGACCTACTCCTAGATTGCGATCAGCTCAGTCTGTTTAGTTCCTGCTTTGATGTCACAAACACGCCCAGCGTTCGGCCAGCCACTCCCCCGTTTCCCCAGCCACTCCTGCGTTTTTACCTGGCACGCCTGCGTTTTTTAGCACACTCCCTGAAAACGGCCAGTTACCACCCAGAAACACCCACTTCCTGTCAATCACTCTACGATCATCCGAGCGATTGCTCGAGCTTGTGTAAATCTACTAAGTTTTGTGATAAATAACTTAGCGCATGCGCGCTGCGTACCATGCACATGCGCATTTTCCACCTAATCACTGCGTTGCGAAAAACAGCAATGAGCGAACAACTCGGAATGACCACCAATGTCATCCATGGAGTTGTCCCATTGGACATGTAGCCCATGCAATGGGACAATTTAGTGAATGACGGCAGGGACAACGGATTGGCAGTACACACTATATGTTGTGTATTATGTATAATTCCAATACGCGACAGAACAGTATACTGAACAATACACTAAAGTCTCCTTTCACTGCTGCCATACAGTATCATCAGTGAACTGTCCTACTGCTACTGGCCATTGGCGGATTCAGGGAGGGGGCACCAAGGCACGTGCCCCCCCTGTCATTTTCAGGCGTTTTTTTTTTATTGTACTTGCTGCCAGCATTAATAGTACCTGTAGCAGCAGCTTGGTCAAAGGCTCAGCAGCAGCTCCGCGGCTTCCGCCTCCGTGAGCTCTGCTCTGCAAGCTTCCCGGACCCAGCTGCTTGTCAGTCATCGGAAGAGTGAAGACGGGAGGGAAGGTGAGGTCAAAAGAATGCTCCAATTTACGGCAGAGGGAGACAAGGAGATTCCAACACATGCTTTTCAACCTCCTCTCCCCTCTGCTTCACACAGTCACATACAGACGGGATCCCACCAGCCAGTATGTGGGGCGGGCTGCTGCAGAAACTGTGCCAGTAATACATAAACATGCATTGACTTATTGCCCACACACGGCAGCTACAGTAAGTTCAACTATAAGTTTGTCTGTGCTGCTCTGAGGATTTGCATTTACTAGTCTGCTTCATTGAGTTTTGTAAGTGCAGGCTAAAATCCTAAACTCTGCCGCATTCCTGACCTGACCCAGACAATAAAGTACAACAGGTCAACATAAAACAAACAGGAGACAGCCAGGAATACAGAAGGACAGCATAAAAAATAATTAATCCTATTGTTTTCTGATAGAGTAGGTACATAAAAGCCTGGTTGCCATATATTAAAATATTTTAAATATATAACATCACAGATTTTCAAAAACTTCCAGGGACCCATTTTATATTCTAAAAAATGTGCTTTATTATTTGGCTTACTTTTCAGTTATTAGCGTTACATCATCACCGTTAATGGCAGATCTTTGTGAATTTTAAATACAGGTAAATGTTTATTAAATAAATCCATGTGCTCTGCATTTATATTCAGAATGGATAATACTTGTGGTGATATACAGTACTGTAGCACGTGGAAAATGTATGTGTTTTTTAAAATAAAATATAGATTTGAATGCTTACAATTAGACAAATTCTGTCTTTTAGCAAATGGTATTCAAAACATTTCTATTTAAACAATTTTACTTTACTGTTAGTAGTGGTTTCATAGAGCACTTACTCACACTCTCTGAGGCCTATGTATCAAGCATTTTACCATAAAATGATGTAGAAACTGAATTTTCTGCATCATTTTATGGCTTGTGGCTATATACTAATAGCATAATGCAGGAGATTTCACAAAATCTCTTGCTGAATGCTAATTAGCACTACAGATCGCAGTCCCCACTATTATCAGCAAAGCTTTTCAGAGTTTGTTCACGTTAGTTTACGCCATCTCTCCTTTTAGCCTAAAGAGGCATAGTAGCAGGTGAGAGATCTTTCGCTCGCCCTACTGCAGCCTCTGTCCAGCAGGAACGTGCGTTGAGGCAACTGGCTGAGGATGCACAGGCTACTACCAGAGCCAGATTTACACACAATATATGAGCCAAAGGGTACACGTGGCATTATACACAGGTTCAGCAGTATATACATGTGGGCATTATACACAGGTTCAGCAGTATATACATGTGGGCATTATACACAGGTTCAGCAGTATATACATGTGGGCATTATACAGAGGTGCAGCAGTATATACATGTGGGCATTATACACAGGTTCAGCAGTATATACATGTGGGCATTATACACAGGTGATACTGCTGGAAATTTGGTGAGCTTTGATCAGAGATGTGCGGAAAAGGTAGGCAATGGTAGAGATGGACATCGCATCACGATGGTTTGCAACCATCAATGTTTTGTTGCGATGGTAGTGGTTTTTCCCTTTAATGTTTGCCGCCATCTAATGGTAAACATTTGATGGTGTAGTGATGGGCCCGCCCCAAGTCCGATCCCAAGCCACCATACTGCAGAGGGTTGAACATGCGCAAACAGGACTTTTCTTGCGCATGCGCTAATCATATGATTTTTTTTCTTCTATCTAATTCTTTTTTTGCATCGAAAGATCATTTGATGGTGGGCTTGCGATATCCATCCATAGGCCCCTGCCATAGACTTTTTACTCCAAAGATTTGACTATATAAATGATTAGATACAAAGAAGATATTTATAATATATTCTTTGTATTTTCCATATACGTTAGTATGACAGGAAAGGCTCTGACTCACCTGCCTCACCTCACCGCACGTCACTGCCACACCCCACAACTACACTTTCCCAATCACAGTGCCCCCCCTGTCATTTTTTTCTGGATCCGCCCCTGGCTACTGCCACATATTGGGCCTAATTCAGACCTGATCGCTGCTGTGCATATTCGCACAGCAACCGATCAGGTCTGAACTGCGCATGCACTGGTGCCGCAGTGCGCCGATGTATGCCATACAGCCAACGGCCATCTCAGCCCTGCGATCGCCTCTGCCTGATTGACAGGCAGAGGCGGTCGCTGGGTGGGAGGGAGCGGCCCGGCAGCGCTTGGCCGCTGTTTTAGGGGCGCGGTCCAGGCAACACAGGCGAGCCCGGAACGTGCGGAGGGCGGGGCGCGGTTGCTGCGTGACATCACACGCAGCCACTGCGACCCGGACAGCGACGAGTAGCTCCCTGCCAGCGTGCAGGAGCTGCGCTGGTAGGGAGCTACTCCTCAAATACAAAAGCACCACCGCCATACGATGCATTTGTACTTGCGCGGCAGGGTAGGGCCTGACATGCAGTCCCCCACATGTATCAGTAACTGATTGTAGCCATGCAAAATTTTGCACGGCTACGATCAAGTCTGAATTAGGCCCATTGACCAGCATAACCCTTTAATACTGTTCTAGCCGAGTAAATATCATGATCACAGCTAAATAAACACATATAGCATACAAGTAGATTGACATGACTTTGCCATACACTAAAGCCTTACTGCCCCCTGTCTGTCTGAACTGTAACAGCTACCAGTAATTTTTGCAGAGAAAAATGAATCCATATCATCATCATGACCCTTAATGTGACTGTGAGTGCAATATAATGAGATGGATCATTGTAGGTGCTCTTACGTGAGTACAGTACAAACATCTCTGTCTGTTTCCATATTGAGTGAGGTTATTTGTAAAAAATGAGAAACATAAATAAATGAAATGCAGCCATGTTTATATATGAAACACTCATGTAGAGTTGCTTGTACATCAGTTTATTTGAGAGAAAGATATATTTTTTTTGTCCTGCGTGCACTCACCCAAAATGTATCTGTATCTATTCTAGACATTTGCCTTACCTAAATTGGTAAAACTTTGGCTGGGAGGAAGTGCAAGCATAGGTGAGTACAGCAAGGGCAGGGTCTACATAAATGTAACGTAAGCATAGGTGAGTACAGATAGGGCAGGGTATACATAAATGTAACGTAAGCATAGGTGAGTACAGATAGGGCAGGGTATACATAAATGTAACGTAAGCATAGGTGAGTACAGATAGGGCAGGGTATACATAAATGTAACGTAAGCATAGGTGAGTACAGATAGGGCAGGGTATACATAAATGTAACGTAAGCATAGGTGAGTACAGATAGGGCAGGGTCTACATAAATGTAACGTAAGCATAGGTGAGTACAGATAGGGCAGGGTATACATAAATGTAACATAAGCATAGGTGAGTACAGATAGGGCAGGGTATACATAAATGTAACGTAAGCATAGGTGAGTACAGATAGGGCAGGGTCTACATAAATGTAACGTAAGCATAGGTGAGTACAGATAGGGCAGGGTATACATAAATGTAACGTAAGCATAGGTGAGTACAGCAAGGGCAGGGTATACATAAATGTAACGTAAGCATAGGTGAGTACAGCAAGGGCAGGGTATACATAAATGTAACATAACTAGGTGCTTCATCGCGCCCTACGGGCGCTCTTCACACCGTCGGTAGGGGCTACGCCCCCTTAACCCCTGCACGCCTTTCTGGGGTTCAATATATGGAGTATTACCTGCATTCCTAGTTTTGTTAGTGTTTGAATATTGCACAATGAAAGGCCTTCCGATGGTGAAGGGGGCGTAGTCCCTTGCAACAGGAAGGGGTTTGGGGAGTGGGGACCGCGGATGGGGGAGGGGGTATGAAGGCAAAAGGGGCTACGCCCCCTTAACCCCTGCACGCCTTTCTGGGGTTCAATATATGGAGTATTACCTGCATTCCTAGTTTTGTTAGTGTTTGAATATTGCACAATGAAAGGGCGTCCGATGGTGAAGGGGGCGTAGTCCCTTGCAACAGGAAGGGGTTTGGGGAGTGGGGACCGCGGATGGGGGAGGGGGTATGAAGGCGCTGTGGGTGGGGTAGGAGCAGGGGTGTCGCAGGTGGGGGATGGCAGCTGCAGGGCTGTTGCGGATGGAGGAGGGGTTCCGAAGGCGCTGCAGATGGGGAAGGGGTGGGTGCGGGTGTGCAGTGGATGGGGGAGGTGTCCAGGGGGCGCGGTGGATGGGGGAGGGGTGGATGCGGGGGTAACGTGGGTGGGGGAGTGGCGGGTGCGGTGCTGTTGCGAATGGTGTAGGCGATGCGGATTGGGAAGGGCCTGCTGCGTGGGTGGGGTAGGGGATCCAAAGGTGCAGCGGGCGGGGGAGAGCCAGATGCGGGGTGTGGCGGATGGGGGAGGGGGTCCGGAGGTGATGTAGGTGGTGGAGGAGCGGGTGGCATAGGTGGTCTGGAGGCGCCGCGGGTGGGTACCGGGGGAGGGGGCCGGGGGGGCGTTGTGTGTGGGGGAGGGGCAGGTGGGGGAGGGGCAGATGCTGGGCTGGATGGGGGAGGGGTTCCAGAGGTACTGCGGGTGGGAAAGGGTGTGGCGGGTGGGTAGGAGGTGTGGAGGCGTTGCGGGTGGGAGAGGGGGGGGGTGCAGTGAATGGGGTTAGGGGTCCGGAGGAGGGAGGGTCCGTGTGTGTTGAGGTGTGGGGTCCGTAGGCGCTGTGGGTGGGGGTGCCACGGGTGGGCTAGGGACAGGTGTGTGGATTTGCGGTGGATGGGGTCTGGAGGTGCTGCAGGTGGTGGAGGGGTGTGTGCGCGGGTGGGATAGGGGGTGGGTGCGGGGGTGCAGCGGATGGTGGAGGTGGTCCGGGAGTGTGGGAGAGGTGAGGTGCTGTGGGTGGGGGAGAGGCGGGTGAGGGGCTGTTGCGGATGAGGGAGGGGTTCCGGAGGCGCTGCAGGGTGGAAGGGTGCAGGTGTTGCGGGTGAGGTAGGGGGCCTGGAGGCGCTGCGGGTGGGGGTGCGGTGGATGGGGAGGGGCTGCAGGTGGTGAAGGAGCGGGTGGTGGAGGAGGTCTGGAGGTGCAGTGGGTGGTGGAGGGGTGGGTGCTCAGGGTGGGGTAGTGGGTCCGAAGGTGTTGCGGTTGCTGGAGAGATGGGGGTGTAGGGGATGGGTCAGTGGGTGCAGCGGATGGGGGAGGGGTGAGTGCGGGGGTTCAGCGGATGGGGAGGGGGTCAGGGGATGCGGGAGGGGTGGGGGTGCTGTGGGTGGGGGAGGGGCGGATGGGGGAGGGGTTCCGGAGGCGCTGCTGGTGGAGAAGGGTGCAGGTGTTGCGGGTGAGGTAGGGGGCCTGGAGGCGCTGCGGTGGGGGAGGGAGGGAGGGGGGGGGAGGGTGCGGTGGATCGGGAGGGGCTGCAGGTGGTGGAGGAGCAGGTGGTGTAGGGGGTCCGCAGGTGGAGTGGCTGGTGGTGGGGTGAATGCTGCGGGTGGGGTAGTGGGACCGAAGGTGTTGCGGTTGCTGGAGGGGTGGGGGTGCAGGGGATGGGTCCGGGGGTGCAGCGGATGGGGAGGGGCTGCTGCAGATGGGGGAGGGGTTTGGAAGACACTGCGGGTGGGGTAGGGGGTCCGAAGGCGCAGTGGGTGGGGGTGCCACGGGTGGTGGAGGGGCAGGTGCGGGGGTTTGCGGGGGATGGGGAGGGGTCCAGGGGCGCTGCAGGTGGTGGAGGGGCAGATATCAGTGCACATAGTCTTTGTGGTAGTTAGTGAGGGTTGGTGATGGTGTGAGAGGGGTAAAGGCCAGTACACAGACAGGCAGTTAGAGAGCAGGATGAGGGTGACAGGGCATAGTGACGGGGAGTACTTAGCAGATATATGGGTGGGCTACAGGTGTGATGTCACAGTGTGTGTACCTTTGCTCTCATGTGTGAGGTATGTGAGGTATATGTGAGGTATGTGTGAGGTATGTGTGAGGTAAGGATGTGCGGGTCGTGGTGGCCACTAACCTCCAGGCTGCTGCTGTGAGATGGTGACTGCAGAGGGAGGTAGCTCAGACCCAGCAGCAATGGGTCGTGGTCAGCATTCCTTCCTGGCCCCGTTCCGCCGCACACTGTCCGCCCCGTCTGACGGGCGTCATTCCTCCATCCTGCCTGGCAGCGTCAGCTGCTGTGATCGCGGAGCATAGGTAAGCTCCGGGAGCCCTGTGGGCGGGCAGGCATGGTGTTTCCCTGGAGAGGTGCGGCGCGCGTCCTTAGGCTGCAGACGGAGGGAGCTCCGGCCCAGCAGCAATGTTTAGTGCGTGTCCCGTCCTGGCGCTGTCCCGCTGCACATGCTCCGCACCGCTTGCCGCTGAGCATGGCAGCCCTTGTGTGTATGCTGCAGATGCTGATCTAGCGGTGCCTGAGCTAGCGCCCTCTCCCTGGGGTGTGGGTGTCAGGCGGCAGGTATGGTGTGTAGGTGGGAGAGGAGCTGCGGGCGGCGACTCGCTGCCTGCAAGTACCCTCCATATCAGCGCTGTTCCCCTCCCTGCAGATAGTGTCAGTGGCCGTGGTGTACTTTTGCTACTGGTGACCAGGGCCGGTGCTAGGGTGTTCGGCGCCCCCCTGCAAACTATGAATTTTGCGCCCTCCCATATTCCTTTGTTGTGCATCGGGAAAAGTGGTGTGGTCTCACAACTAAGGGGCATGGCCACACAATAGTACCCCCATTTAAAATTACGCCACAATGTAGCACAATCTTATTCATCTTATACGTAATGCCCCACCCGTAGTAGTAGCGTCCATATACGTAATGCCCCCCCAGTAGTAGTAGTGTCCTTATACATAATGCCCCCCCAGTAGTAGTAGCAGTTATATGTAATGCTCCCCAACAGTAATAATAGCGTCCTTATACATAATGCCCCCCCAGTAGTAGTAGCATCCTTATACATAATGCCCCCCCAGTAGTAGTAGCGTCCTTATACATAATGCCCCCCCAGTAGTAGTAGCGTCCTAATACATAATGCCCCCCCCAATAGTAGTAGTGTCCTTATACATAATGCCCCCCCAGTAGTAGTAGCAGTTATATGTAATGCCCCACAACAGTAATAGTAGCATCCTTATATGTAATGCCCCACCCGTAGTAGTAGCGTCCTTATACGTAATGCCCCCCAGTAGTAGTAGCAGTTATATGTAATGCCCCCCAACAGTAATAGTAGCGTCCTTATACGTAATGCCACCCCTGTAGTAGTAGCATCCTTATACATAATGTGCCCCCAGTAGTAGTACCGTCCTTATACATAATGCCCCCCCAGTAGTAGTAGCATCCTTATACATAATGTGCCCCCAGTAGTAGTACCGTCCTTATACATAATGCCCCCCCAGTAGTAGTAGTAGCATCCTTACATGTAATGCCCTCCCAGTAGTAGTAGCACCGTCCTTATACATAATGCCCCCCAGAAGTAATAGAGTCCTTATACATAATGCCCCCCCCAGTAGTAGCGTCCTTGTATGTAATGCCCCCCAGTATTAGTAGCCTCCTTATACGTAATGCCCCCCTATAGTAGTAGCGTCCTTATACGTAATGCCCCCCCATAGTAGTAGCGTCCTTATACGTAATGCCCACCCTATAGTAGTAGCGTCCTTATACGTAATGCCCCCCCTATAGTAGTAGCGTCCTTATACGTAATGCCCCCCCTATATTAGTAGCGTCCTTGCATGTAATGGCCCCCCAGCAGTGGCGTCCATAAAGTGCGCACACACAGACATACCTCACACACACACAATTCACACATATATACAAACACACACACCCCACCATATACACACACACACACACACACACACACACCACTATACACACACACACACGCACACACATTTCTCTCTCACCCTCCACTTACCAAGTCTGGCTGGCCGTCACTGCAATGCTGATTCCACCACTGTTCAGCTGTCTGGTCCCGTGTAGCTCCGCCCCTCTATTTCATGTAGCTCCTCCCCCTCGTGCCGCCGTAGCTCCGTCCCCTTTTTCGGGACCCGCACTGCACAGCACACAGCCCGCTGTCACAGGTGATTGGGGGGGGGGGAAGGACAGGCACAGCAGCCGGCAGCTAGTGGCCATCCTCACCTCCTATACTGTAAGGTAGGGTCTTGCACCTGACTGCTGCTGGCGCTGGGTATGGGATAGCTCCCTGCAGCAGATGCAGTAGACTCCGCCCAGCTCTGTGACTCCGCCCAGCGTTACGGGCACAGAGTCACAGACTAAGGCAAATATATAGGAGATTAGTCTTAGGTGCATCCCCAATTACATCTTTGGAGGCATACAGTATCTCTTGTGGGGATGCAGTTAAAATGCCGGCTGTTGGGATCCCAGCGTTCAGGATACTGACGCCGAAATCCTGACAGCCGGAATCCTGGCTCACCAGGGTTATTCCCACTCGTGGGTGTCCACGACACCCATAGACTGGGAATAGATCCTGTGGGAACTTTTAGAGCTCGCCCTGCTGTCGGCATTCTGACGGGGGGGATGCCGCTGTCGGGATATTGATAGCCGACATACCGCTCGCCAGTATAATGTATGTAACCCCTCTTATGGGTATGGGACAGGTGTTGCATGGTTCACTTTGATGATGATGATGATGATGATATTAGTACCACCATCTAACCACTCCTGATTGGCCGCTTGTGTATCAACCTCTCCAGCTGATAGAACTTGAATGATTAGTATCACAGCACTGTACTATAAAGTCATGCACATCCATTCACAACAATTTAATTATACATGGGAAGTGTGATATTTGTGTTTATTAACACTTGTCAACACACTTTTATATCATGTGGGGAAGCAGTCAGGATCCCGGCTGTCGGGAACCTGGCAGTCAGAATACCGGCATTCAGAAAGGGAGCAAGATCCCGGTGCCAGAATACCAACAACCAGGATCCTGAACGTGTAAAAACCACGGTGCTGCAGAGGTAAGCTACGGGGAGGGGGGGGGGGGGACTGCTGGGGGGCGGGGTGTTAGGTTTAGGCTGTGTCGCGGGAGGTTCGGGTTAGACTGGGTGGAAGCGGGGTTAGGGTTAGGCACCCCCCTCGGAGGGTTAGGGTTAGACTACGGGGTGGGATGATTAGGTTTAGGCACCTCTGGGGGGTGGTTAGGGATAGACTGCGGGTGGGTAGGGAGGGTTAGGGGGGTGGGGAGAGGTTAGAACACTCTTTACTCAACCCTGTCGGTATTTTCAACTCCAGTATCCCAGCGTCTGTATTTCGAAAGCCGGGATACCATACACTGGGATCTCATACTGATCCCATCTTGTGTATGTGAGATTTAATTGCATTATTGAACTGTGGGCCAGATTCAGAGTATCCGATATATTCAGATCAGTACATGTGCAGATTTCTATCTGCGGCAACAGTCTCAGCTGCAGCAACTTGGGGGTAGAGAAGGGGCAGCGACGACCAGTGTTCTAGAAGACAGGGGCATGTCAGGGCGTGCGGGGCTAGCAGCTGTGCTTTATTAACCAAGATGCCTCCTGTGTCATTAACATATTTTAGCACAGCCATAATCTGATTTAGGCCCTGTATACAACTAGTCATTTACTACTCTCATTGTTAAGCTCTATGAAGTGCTGATAAACATACAGTCACAATCATGTTTGTAAACCATCTGACTGATTCCACTCAGACTTTTATTTTTTCTTCAGTAAAAACATTCATTTGGGCTAACAGTTACACAGTGTTTTCTGTCCAGAAAGCTATAAGGTAGCATTGTTACAGTGAGGGACGGACTGGGCTACCTGAAAAAGGGGTAAGTCCCCGGGCTGGTTTCATGTCCCCCTCTTGCCACTGTGGACCACAACCTGGAAGCTGTCATCAGCTCCAGCTAGCGGTCACTTTCGAGTACGGTTAGCCAGGAGAGATGGATGCTGGGAGCCACCAAGAAAGTTCCCTCCCACCTCTACACACCGCTATTAGCCACTCCCATCTTGGTCAGAACTCCTGTTATTAGCCTAAGTTCCCCCAAGACAGACCTCAGTAGGTATGGCCATCAGTGGGTTATCCATCTATGGTTACTATCGATGGTACCATTGATAGATAACCTCGAGGTGTGAAACCATCTGTAAGGGAGCTATCAATGTTTTTGCCCATCGATTGTCATCCTTACTTTAGTCTTGAGCAGGTCGTGGGCCGATCAGGGCCCGGGGGCATGGCTTCGTGGGTGTCGGTGGGGCAAAGCTATGCTCCGTGTCCCCGACACCCTGTAGAGGAAAGAAAAAAAATTTGATAGCTCTTTATCATCGATGGCAGGAAACCATCTGGATCTCTTCCATCGATGTGAAAAGTAGTTACCATCGGTCATAGACAATTGATTTTAAATCATTGTTGATCGATGGCCATCACTAGACCTCAGTACTTGCAGCAGATTCATCACCTCTCCCCATCACCCTCTGCTGCTCCCACCCTTCATCAATAACACCCCACTGACTCAGATGGACCAAATCAGTTCTGCATGAAGTGTGGGCTGGCAGGGCTTGTTGGTATTAGACTGAACCATCTGTGCAGGGGTGAGCAATTTCTATTGTGTTTAAATTAAGTTCACTGGAGTATATTTACGAACTGTGTGAGAATGAACAGCTTGGAAAATAGCAGTGCAGGAATAAGAAACCATGTGGAAATTATAAGTGAGCGTTAGAAATAAGAAGTGTTGGAATGAAGAGTATTGGAATGGGAAGTATATGGTTGAAGAATGAAGAGTATGAATTAATAGCATGATAATAAACAGTATGACAATGAGTGTTGGAATAAGCAGCCTAGGAATGAACAGAGTAGGACTGTGAATTATCCATTCAGTATTGGACTGCAAACAATCTATAGTTTCCGTCTCACAGGGCTGAAACGAGGGAAGCAGAGTTTTCTCTGCCATGAGGATAGCTGTTGGATCACTCTTACCGCCATACCTCTCTGGGGGTGACAGCATGCCAGCAATGTTTAGCTACTGATCTATTCATGTTTTCCTCTGGGTTTCTTATTATTAAAATATTTAGGCAGTGCCGTAACTAGGCATTTTAGCGCTATGTGCAAGAAACAGCATCGGCTCCCCCCCCCCCCTATACAAAGCAGGTCCCCTTTTTACACGTTACAGCAACAGAGACCCCCTTTTTTACACATTACGGCAGCACAGTTCCCTTTTTACACATTACGACAACAAAGTCACCTTTTTCAAACATATAGCAACAGAGCCCTCCTTTTTTACACATTATGGCAGTCAGTCCCACTTTTTTACACATTATGGCAGGCAGTCCCCCTTTTTTACACATTACGGCAGGCAGTCCCCCTTTTTACGCATTACGGCAGGCAGTCCCTCTTTTTTACGCATTACGGCAGGCAGTCCCCCTTTTTTACGCATTACCGCAGGCAGTCCCCCTTTTTTATGCATTACGGCAGGCAGTCCCCCTTTTTTATGCATTACTGCAGGCAGTCCCCATTTGTTACGCATTACTGCAGGCAGTCCCCCTTTTTTACGCACTACTGCAGGCAGTCCCCCTTTTTTACGCATTACTGCAGGCAGTCTCCCTTTTTTACATACTGTATTACTGCAGGCAGTCCCCCTTTTTTACATACTGTATTACTGCAGGCAGTCCCCCTTTTTACACATTATGGGTGGGGAGGGAAAGGAAGGAGAAGGGGAGAGAGAGAGAGTTATACTCACCACCTGTGACGAGCCGGCATGATAGATGCGCCTCTCCTCTCCTTCTGTCTTCCTGCGCTGCGCTGTGCTGTTGGCAGCGCAGGGCATTGTGAATAGGCTGGGGGTGGGCTGGGAGAGACGTCATCTCTCCCAGCACATGGGGGGAGCGGAGGGGGAGCTGTAGCGCTGCCCGGCTACCTATGTGAGCGGTAGCCGGCCAATGCAGCTGGGGGCGCCGGACGGTGACAGGCAGGGAGACGCGGCCAGGACACCTCAGTGCGGCGGCGATAGCAGCGGCGGAGCGACCAGACGGGTGTTGCTAGTGATCCTGCGCCTCCAGCGCATCTGCGCTGTGTGCAAGGCACCACTAGCACACACCTAGTTACAGCGCTGTATTTAGGGGTCAATCCTATTAAGTGTAGGGGGATAAGTTGTTATTGCAATGTAGTAGAAACACCAGCGGCCGCACCGCAACTCTTCTGCTGCTGAAAAGTGGTTGCGTGCAGAGATGCTGAGTCACTCACATTGGAGGCCATACTCAGACGGAAGATCTGCATGTAGCACAGGGAAATGATCAATCGTGTGAAAGATGCTGGGGTCTAAAGATGCACAAAGCATGATGGAAACGTGTAGACAATGAAAGTGGGCACATTCGGACACATGGATGTACACCAGGGAAGGGCTTTGTAGCGCCATTAGCATAAATTCACAGACGCAACTGCAGAAAAAGACGCAAGGATGACTATGACTGCGTCTGACTCAGAATGAGGCCCTATGAGGGTGTATCACACCCCCTCCACAGCCCCACCCCCTCAACTGACCCACCCTATTAGGGCTGCTTACAGAAATTTCCCAGGCTAGTTTTCCATCCCAATCCTCCCCTGGTTACAGTTTACTCTTATCATACTTGCCAATAGTCCCTGATAACGAAACTGTAATAAATGATGTATGCATAGATTACTAAAAAAATCTAATCTGATTTCTCTACATAATTCAATGCATTAATATTAGTGGGAGTATTTTTATTAAGTGTTCTGTGACGTTCAGACGCTCCAGTTATGGTAGTATCCTTTCTTATCAAGTACAATGTATTTATTAAGTGTTATTTTCAAATTGAAACATTTCAATAGAATATACTTCTTATCTGACTTGAATTGCCAGCATTCACGACATAGTCACGCACGTTACATTTAGTATTGCAAGAAGTGAAAGATGAAATGTTAAAATAATTCAAACAAATCAATGAAGTAGTTCTTGTGTATTATTATGCTTGTGTATTATATACAGTTTACCAAACTTATAAACTTTGCTTATTACTGTATGTGTGCAGCTTGTCTCTATTATCATACCTTCATGCCTGACCAGTTGTCTTATCAAACGATAAATCAATAAACTGATTGCACTACTGACCTTCTTTAAGGATTTGATTAGTGAGATTTTGGAATCCAGGCTGAAGCATAGTGAGACTTGATGGATAGGATTATATCTCATTATATGTTATCCCCTAACCTTCAGCCAGTGAAAAGTGATGTGCTCTTTGTCATTAACACCTATGAGTCATAAAGTCTGCTTTATCTTATATAAATGGCATAGGATGGGTACTGTACTTCAAGAGCAGCTTCTGATGGGGAGTCTCTGTTTGTTTACTATTTTTTAAACTACATCTGTTCATTATTTTGGGTATTTTATTTTATCCACTTGCCTGACATGGTTACATTGTATGTGACCACACCAGCAAGTGCATTATCTGATCTGGTCGCAAAAGACGTGGCCAATCAGATACACAGTGTTTGCGGCTGCAGGAAGAGAAACTTCTTGCAGATGCCGCTCTAAGAGGGATCTTCCGGTCTCTCTGCTTCCCTGCCCCCTCCCTCTAGTGTCTGCCATGCTGCCCATCACTGCTGAACGGGGAAATGTAAATTAGCCCCTAGCCCCCAAGCTCCCCCTCCCCCGTTGTATATCTGGGTGTGGATTATAGGGTCGACCACACTTAGGTCGACAGTCATTAGGTCGACCACTATTGGGCGACAGTGACTAGGTCGACATCTGAAATAGGTCAACACAGTCATTAGGTTGACTTGAACACGGTCGACATGGAAAAATGTCGACATGAGTTTTTTTTTTTTTAAATGGTGTCCTTTTCTTCGCAAAGTGACCGGGAACCCCAATTAGTGCACCATGTCCCCTTGCATGTCTCGCTTCGCTTTTAAATGCTTCTAGCAAGGTTACTGTTCCCAATTGTAGCCCACATGGATCTTAAAGTATGAAAAAGTTGTAAAAAATGGGGAAAAAATTGAAAAACTCATGTCGCCCTTTTTCCATGTCGACCTAGTGACCATGTCGACCTATAGTCCATGTCGACCTAATGCATGTCGACCAATAGTGGTCGACCTAATGACTGTCGACCTAAGTGTGGTCAACCTAGAGACCGGGTACTGTATATTTGGTGTCTTCTGCTGGGAAAATGAAAGTTGCAATAGTTGCAATTTTACCAATGTTCTTGATGTTCCAATAATGGCTATCCAATGTTCCTATGTTTGGAAATACCCTATTCTTTGACAAATATAAAAACACTTTTTTTTTTAAATAAATTAGTTTTGGATAAGTATAAACACTTCTTGACCCTAAAAAAACTACAATTTCTCAGTGGTTTTTGGAAAAAAAATTTGTCAGTTAAATGGTTAATCACTAATTAACATATTACATAGATTTGGCCTCAGCACTGACTCCCAGGTTCTGTTAACCAGCCTAATCGTGCTGTAATGTACCCTTCAGCAAATTCTATGAATTACATATGATTCAACTAGGGTTGGCCATCGATGGTCTAAGGTTTATGTGCCTAATTCAGCTTCAGTCGCTTCTGCGACTCACTGAGCAGCTTCCCGATAATTTGGAACATATGCAGAGCGGGTCCTGCGGTCGCATCGCTATAATGGGAATGCCTCTGCATTCGGGGGATGGGACGGGGGCGACCTGCATTGGGGAAAATGGGGACATGTCACCACCGTTTTCCAAGAGTGGTGAAGCCAAGGACTGTGTCCCAGATGCAGTTTCCTAGGCCTCGCAAGTCGCACTGCGACTGCTAGTCTCAGTAAGCTCAGGCTTACTCAGCTTGCAGTCGCAGATGAACATTGCTATCGATGGTCATGATGTTCATCCAAGCTCTGTCCCTGCATGCGATAATTGCTACATCCCTGCGAATCAATTATCGCAGTGCGATTATGGGTGATGCGGATGGTGATAAATAGACCCCATAGTGTGCCCATGCCAGGGATGCTTTACATGTTACAGGCTGTGTTTGAAAAATTACAGGAGCTGATGGGTTGGTACTTTATCTCTCACAATTTTCGCTCTCTCCAAGCTTTAATAAATACCCCCCCACCCCTCAGTGCAGCAAAGTCTCTTCTATGCATGCGTGGGTATTCGATGGTGGAAACCATTAATGGCATGCATGCAAATTGTTTAAAACCATAGATTGTCCCATCCCCCTTCCCCGTATACTTACCCAGTGATCGGTGCTCCGGTGCGCTCCGACAATCTATGGTTTTAAATAATTTGCATGCATGCCATTAATGGTTTCCACCATCAAATACTGGTTATGTGATCTCCAGCTCCTGCACTGTGACCCGGTCATCTGACACTGCAAAGTGCTGCAAATGCCAGTTTATAGCATTAGATGACCGGGTCACAGTGCAGGAGGCAGAGATCAGCTGACAGGAGATGGAGGAGAGCACCGGAGCACTGTACACTGGGGAATGACAGTGCAGGAGGCGGAGATCAGCTGACAGGAGCTGAAGGAGAGCACCGGACCACTGAACACTAGGGAATGTAGGTATATTTTACACACTGACCAGAAAGTCTGTTGTGGTCCATGGATCTCAGCCAGCACAAAATCCTCAGGCTAGTATAATCTTGGAAGAGCGGGAAGACAGCGCCATTAAGGGGGTGGAGCTTCTCCTCAGAGCGGACCCAGCAGCATTCAGCACCATTTTCCTGCCTGCAGACATGCAAGTGGAAGAGCAGTCCCTCCAGAGCACCTGCAGCTATCTGTATGGTAGCAGGGGGTTCTAGAAGGGAGGGGAGGCTGTGTAAAGACTGTGTCACTTATTACGGGACACAGTCAGCACTGGTTAAGGGTCTCCTTATAACTATATAGCGCTGTGTGTGGGTTGGCTCCAATCTCTGTGTCTCTCTGCCATTCTTGGGAGGGAAACTCTGTCTACCCTGTACCCTGTGTGTATGTAGGGTGTACATGCAAACATGTCTAGAGACTCTGTCTCATATGCTGCAGAGGATTTATCTTCTCAGGAAGATCCCATCCCATGTAATCAGGATTGCACTGTTGTAGCGCAGATTCCAGCTAGAGAACCACAGTGGTTAGCCTTTCTTAGGGGGGCTATTTCTCAGATTTCTGAAAGGGTTGCAAGGACTGAGCATGCAACTCAGGTATTGCAGTCCTCTATGGCAGTATGGTCCGATACTGCTCCCCCGGGGCCCCCTGCGATACATTCTCACAAACTTGCTCTTGCACAAATTATGCAGGATGACACGGATACAGTTTCGACACAGCAGACGGTGATGGGGATGTGTCAAGGGGAACGGCATCACTTGCTAAGGGGGTGCAGTTGATGATTGAGGCCATGCAGGATGTGTTACATATTTCTGACACACCTCCTGAGCAGGTTGAGGAGGCCTTTTTCACAGACAGTAAGTAAAGCCCCTCTCACCTTCCCGGCATCTAAGGAATTAAATGCTATATTTGAAAAAGCCTGGGAAAACCCGGAGAAAAAATTCCAGATCCCTAAAAGGGTTCTGGTTGCTTTTCCCTTCTCGGAAGAAGATAGGAAAAAATGGGAGTCCCCACCTATAGCTGACACCTCTGTCTCTAGGCTGTCAAAACAGGTGGTTTTACCAGTCCCGAGATCTACCGCGTTGACAGATCCGGAAGATCGCAAAGTGGATGCTACGCTCAAATCCATATACACGGCTTCAGGGGCTATACTGCGGCCTACTATTGCCTGTGCATGGATTTCAAAAGCTATAGCAAAGTGGTCAATCACTCTGCAGGAGGACTTGACTACGATGGATAAAGGTGACGTTGATTTGTTTTTATGTAACATACAGGATTCTGCAGGGTTCCTGATAGAATCAATGAAGGATCTGGGTACCATGGCTGCGGGGATCTCCTCCATGTCCGTCTCGGCTTGCAGGGGTCTCTGGCTGCCTCATCAGTTGAACAAAGGTTACTATTTGAACCTTTTTGTGGTACCAAAGCCGGATGGTTCAGTAAGGCCAATTCTGAACTTGAAATATTTGAACCCTTATCTCAGGGACTTCAAATTCAAGATGGAGTCTCTGAGGGCAGTTATCTCAGGACTGACGGAGGGGGAGTTCCTGGTGTCCCTGGACATCAAGGATGCGTACCTCCACATTCCCATTTGGTCGCCGCATCAGGCTTATCTCAGGTTTGCACTGTTAGATGATCACTATCAGTTTCAGGCACTGCCGTTCGGTCTCTCCACGGCACCGAGGGTCTTCACCAAGGTGATGGCAGAGATAATGGTTCTCCTCCGCAAGCATGGAGTGAACATAATTCCATATCTGGACGATCTGCTGATCAAGGCATCGTCCAAGGAGAAGTTGTTAAGATCCATTGCTCTCACGACGCATCTGCTCAAGGAGCACGGCTGGATTCTGAACCTTCCAAAGTCTCATATGGAGCCGACAAGGAGGCTGTCTTTCCTGGGGATGATCCTCGACACAGAGGTGCAGAGGGTGTTTTTACCGGTGGAGAAAGCATTGGTGATTCAATCCATGGTCTGGGATGTCTTGAAGCCTGTAATACAAGTTATCAATCCCGCACTAACTTACACAACATCCAGAAAAGCTATGCTTGCACATGTATACATATATATGTTACCAATATAAGCAGTGTTATTTGTGAACAATTTTGCAACACTCAATCATTGGTGGTGCTCCCAAAATACTTTTTGTAGAACAACTACAAGTAAAAATGGGGAAAGAAAAGACAAAAAATGTCCTTTTTAGGAGCACTCTTCAACATAAATTGATATAGATATAACCAAGATATAAATTTGCAGTAAACAGTGTATTGGTGAGTTATCTAAAACGTAACCTTTATTCTGTTTACGTTTAAAATAAAGACCAAGGAATGGTAAAAAGAAGTTTGTCTAGAATAGAGACCAAATGGTTAAAAAAATATATATATCTTATATATTTATTTAATTGTTTAAAAGTCTTGAGCTTGTCAAAAATTGACATGGGTTCAAGAAAAAGGTGGTGAAAATATTTTGAATTAGAAATCAGGACGCTATAACAGGAACACTCACTGTACGCCTAAATTCTATATGGAGGTAAATAAAGTACCCAGGAACACTGGGTACTGTGAGCAGCTTCTGGATGTCTACTTTATTTACCTCCATGTAGAATTTAGGTGTACAGTGTGTGCCTAAGAGCTGTATACAACAGCCTTCTTCAAGCAGCACACCTTCTACAGGATCGGGCTGTTCAGGTGCAGTCGGACAACGTGACCACAGTGGCCTACATAAACCAACAAGGCGGAACGAACAGCAGGACTGCAATGTCAGAGGTGACAAAAATCCTCCTCTGGGCAGAAAGGCACACTGTAGCGATGTCAGCAACCTTCATTCCGGGAGTAGACAACTGGGAAGCAGACTTCCTCAGCAGACACGATCTCCATCCAGGAGAGTGGGGCCTCCACCCGGAGGAGTTCGAGGAGGTAACTGAATGGTGGGGGGTTCCTCACATAGACATGATGGCCTCTCGCCTCAACAAGAAGCTACGGAGGTACTGTTCCAGGTCGAGGGACCCACAGGCAGTGGCGGTGGATGCACTAGTAACGCTGTGGGTGTTCACATCAGTGTATGTATTCCCTCCACTTCCTCTAATTCCAAAAGTTCTACAACTTGTAAAGAGAACAAAGGTTCTGGCAATCCTCATTGCTCCAGACTGTCTACAGGAGGCTGAAATCAAGTTTCTCACGTGGAAGGCGGTAACTTTGTTGGCCTTGGCTTCGATTCGACTTGTGTCGGAATTGGGGGCTTTGTCCTGTAAAAGTCCCTATCTGGTTTTCCATGAAGATAGGGCGGAACTCAGGATTCGTCAACAGTTCCTTCCTAAGGTTGTGTCGACTTTTCATATCAACCAACCTATTGTGGTGCCAGTGACTACTGATTTATATGAAGAGGATGGCACGTCACAGAAAATCTGACTCTGTTTGTCCTCTATGATCCAAAGAAAATTGTGTGTCCTGCTTCTATGCAGTCAATTTCCCGTTGAATCAGGTTCACCATCCAGCATGTCTATTCTATGGCAAGATTGCCGTGTCCAAAATCTGTTAAGGCCCACTCTACTCGTAAGGTGGGTTCTTCCTGGGTGGCTGCCCGGGGTGTCTCGGCTGTACAGCTTTGCCGAGCAGCTACTTGGTCTGGATCGAACACATTTGCTAAGTTTTACAAGTTCGATACTTTGGCCTCTGATGACCTCAAGTTTTGTCAAGCAGTTCTGCAGGAGCCTGCACGCTCTCCCTCCCGTACTGGGAGCTCTGGTACATCCCCATGGTACTAATATGGACCCCAGCATCCTCTAGGACGTAAGAGAAAATAGGATTTTAATTACCTACCGGTAAATCCTTTTCTCGTAGTCCGTAGAGGATGCTGGGCGCCCACCCAGCGCTTCTTTATCCTGCAGTGGTTGTTTGGTTCAATACTGCCTGGTTACTAGGTAAGTTCTGCGTTCTTTACTGTTTCAGCTGTTGCTGAGTGTTCCGGCATGTTGGCTGGATTCGCCTTGTTGTGTGAGCTGGTATGAATCTCGCCACTATCTGTGTATTTCCTTCTCTCGAAATACGTTGTTTCCTTGGGCACAGTTTCTGGACTGAGTCTGGTAGGAGGTGCATAGAGCGAGGAGCCAAACCACACTGTTAAACTCTTAAAGTGCCAATGGCTCCTGGTGGGCCCGTCTATACCCCATGGTACTAATATGGACCCCAGCATCCTCTATGGACTACGAGAAAAGGATTTACCAGTAGGTAAAATCCTACTTTTTTTTTACAACAACACTGTAATTTTAACACGGGGTGAAATGTAATAGGGTGAGAGAATCAGAAAGTGAGAGATTTTGGTCAAATTCTCCTGTTTTTTTTAAAGTGGCAATCATTTAAATGGCAAAATCAACCTGGTTTTGCCATGTAAATAATTGCCACTTTAAAAAAAAAAAAGAGGGGGGGGGGATTTGACCAAAATATCTCCCTTTCTGATTCTCACACCCTATTACATTTCCCCCCTGATGTACCACAAACTCATCCAAGATCCACGTGTCTTGGACTTCCAACATGGATAATTTGAGCCATCTTCCTGATTGCCGAATCATGTGAGAATCATGGGCACTTTCTGGGTACCGGGCATTCAGGGAAAGGATCTGGAGGTATGGGCCACAAACCACCATCACATTGAAAGTAGAGATGAGCGGGTTCGGTTCCTCTGAATCCGAACCCGCCCGAACTTCATGTTTTTTTTCACGGGTCCGAGCGACTCGGATCTTCCCGCCTTGCTCGGTTAACCCGAGCGCGCCCGAACGTCATCATCCCGCTGTCGGATTCTCGCGAGGCTCGGATTCTATCGCGAGACTCGGATTCTATATAAGGAGCCGCGCGTCGCCGCCATTTTCACACGTGCATTGAGAGTCATAGGGAGAGGACGTGGCTGGCGTCCTCTCCGTTTAGAGAAGAGAGAGACACAGTAGAGACGAGAGAGACACAGTAGTAGTAATTTTGGGGAGCATTATTAGGAGGAGTACTACTATACTACTATACTACTTGCTGAAGTGATATAGATTAGATAGTGTGACTGTAAGTGTATTGTATTATCTGACTTGTGGGGGAGACACTGACAGTGGGGAGCAGTTAGAGTCTGAGAGCAGGACTCAGGAGTACATATAACGTACAGTGCACACTTTTGCTGCCAGAGTCAGTGCCACACTGCCATTGTTGTGACCACACTGACCACCAGTATAATAATATATTTTGTGATTGTCTGCTTAGGACTCGGAGTACTAGTTGCAAGTTGCAACGTGAGTGACCTGACCACCAGTTTAATTATCAATCACCACCAGTTTAATATATATATATATATAATTGTATATAATATATATATATATATATAATATGTATACCACCTACCCGTGGTTTTTTTTTTTTTCATTCTTCTTTATACATACTACTATAGTAGCTTACTGTAGCAGTCTGCGGTGCTGCTGACCTGACAGTGTCCAGCAGGTCCGTCATCAGTCATTACATAATAAATATATATAGTACCTGTCCGGCTGCAGTACTAGTGATATTATATTGATTTCATCTCATTATCAATAATTTATCATCCAGTCTAGACTCTATATTAGCAGCAGACACAGTACGTTAGTCCACGGCTGTAGCTACCTCTGTGTCGGCACTCGGCAGTCCATCCATAATTGTATACCACCTACCCGTGGTTTTTTTTTTTTCTTTCTTCTTTGTACATACTACTATAGTATAGTAGCTTACTGTAGCAGTCTGCGGTGCTGCTGAGCTGACAGTGTCCAGCAGGTCCGTCATCAGTCATCATTACCTAATAAATATATTATCTACCTGTCCGGCTGCAGTACTAGTGATATTATATATACATACATATATATATTGATTTCATATCATTATCATCCAGTCTATATTAGCAGCAGACACAGTACGGTAGTCCACGGCTGTAGCTACCTCTGTGTCGGCACTCGGCAGTCCATCCATAATTGTATACCACCTACCCGTGGTTTTTTTTTTTTCTTTCTTCTTTGTACATACTACTATAGTATAGTAGCTTACTGTAGCAGTCTGCGGTGCTGCTGAGCTGACAGTGTCCAGCAGGTCCGTCATCAGTCATCATTACCTAATAAATATATTATCTACCTGTCCGGCTGCAGTACTAGTGATATTATATATACATACATATATATATTGATTTCATATCATTATCATCCAGTCTATATTAGCAGCAGACACAGTACGGTAGTCCACGGCTGTAGCTACCTCTGTGTCGGCACTCGGCAGTCCATCCATAATTGTATACCACCTACCCGTGGTTTTTTTTTTTCTTTCTTCTTTGTACATACTACTATAGTATAGTAGCTTACTGTAGCAGTCTGCGGTGCTGCTGAGCTGACAGTGTCCAGCAGGTCCGTCATCAGTCATCATTACCTAATAAATATATTATCTACCTGTCCGGCTGCAGTACTAGTGATATTATATATACATACATATATATATTGATTTCATATCATTATCATCCAGTCTATATTAGCAGCAGACACAGTACGTTAGTCCACGGCTGTAGCTACCTCTGTGTCGGCACTCGGCAGTCCATCCATAATTGTATACCACCTACCCGTGGTTTTTTTTTTCTTTCTTCTTTGTACATACTACTATAGTATAGTAGCTTACTGTAGCAGTCTGCGGTGCTGCTGAGCTGACAGTGTCCAGCAGGTCCGTCATCAGTCATCATTACCTAATAAATATATTATCTACCTGTCCGGCTGCAGTACTAGTGATATTATATATACATACATATATATATTGATTTCATATCATTATCATCCAGTCTATATTAGCAGCAGACACAGTACGGTAGTCCACGGCTGTAGCTACCTCTGTGTCGGCACTCGGCAGTCCATCCATAATTGTATACCACCTACCCGTGGTTTTTTTTTTCTTTCTTCTTTGTACATACTACTATAGTATAGTAGCTTACTGTAGCAGTCTGCGGTGCTGCTGAGCTGACAGTGTCCAGCAGGTCCGTCATCAGTCATCATTACCTAATAAATATATTATCTACCTGTCCGGCTGCAGTACTAGTGATATTATATATACATACATATATATATTGATTTCATATCATTATCATCCAGTCTATATTAGCAGCAGACACAGTACGTTAGTCCACGGCTGTAGCTACCTCTGTGTCGGCACTCGGCAGTCCATCCATAATTGTATACCACCTACCCGTGGTTTTTTTTTTTTCTTTCTTCTTTGTACATACTACTATAGTATAGTAGCTTACTGTAGCAGTCTGCGGTGCTGCTGAGCTGACAGTGTCCAGCAGGTCCGTCATCAGTCATCATTACCTAATAAATATATTATCTACCTGTCCGGCTGCAGTACTAGTGATATTATATATACATACATATATATATTGATTTCATATCATTATCATCCAGTCTATATTAGCAGCAGACACAGTACGTTAGTCCACGGCTGTAGCTACCTCTGTGTCGGCACTCGGCAGTCCATCCATAATTGTATACCACCTACCCGTGGTTTTTTTTTTTCTTTCTTCTTTGTACATACTACTATAGTATAGTAGCTTACTGTAGCAGTCTGCGGTGCTGCTGAGCTGACAGTGTCCAGCAGGTCCGTCATCAGTCATCATTACCTAATAAATATATTATCTACCTGTCCGGCTGCAGTACTAGTGATATTATATATACATACATATATATATTGATTTCATATCATTATCATCCAGTCTATATTAGCAGCAGACACAGTACGGTAGTCCACGGCTGTAGCTACCTCTGTGTCGGCACTCGGCAGTCCATCCATAATTGTATACCACCTACCCGTGGTTTTTTTTTTTCTTTCTTCTTTGTACATACTACTATAGTATAGTAGCTTACTGTAGCAGTCTGCGGTGCTGCTGAGCTGACAGTGTCCAGCAGGTCCGTCATCAGTCATCATTACCTAATAAATATATTATCTACCTGTCCGGCTGCAGTACTAGTGATATTATATATACATACATATATATATTGATTTCATATCATTATCATCCAGTCTATATTAGCAGCAGACACAGTACGGTAGTCCACGGCTGTAGCTACCTCTGTGTCGGCACTCGGCAGTCCATCCATAATTGTATACCACCTACCCGTGGTTTTTTTTTTTTCTTTCTTCTTTGTACATACTACTATAGTATAGTAGCTTACTGTAGCAGTCTGCGGTGCTGCTGAGCTGACAGTGTCCAGCAGGTCCGTCATCAGTCATCATTACCTAATAAATATATTATCTACCTGTCCGGCTGCAGTACTAGTGATATTATATATACATACATATATATATTGATTTCATATCATTATCATCCAGTCTATATTAGCAGCAGACACAGTACGTTAGTCCACGGCTGTAGCTACCTCTGTGTCGGCACTCGGCAGTCCATCCATAATTGTATACCACCTACCCGTGGTTTTTTTTTTTTCTTTCTTCTTTGTACATACTACTATAGTATAGTAGCTTACTGTAGCAGTCTGCAGTGCTGCTGAGCTGACAGTGTCCAGCAGGTCCGTCATCAGTCATCATTACCTAATAAATATATTATCTACCTGTCCGGCTGCAGTACTAGTGATATTATATATACATACATATATATATTGATTTCATATCATTATCATCCAGTCTATATTAGCAGCAGACACAGTACGGTAGTCCACGGCTGTAGCTACCTCTGTGTCGGCACTCGGCAGTCCATCCATAATTGTATACCACCTACCCGTGTTTTTTTTTTTTTTCTTTCTTCTTTGTACATACTACTATAGTATAGTAGCTTACTGTAGCAGTCTGCGGTGCTGCTGAGCTGACAGTGTCCAGCAGGTCCGTCATCAGTCATCATTACCTAATAAATATATTATCTACCTGTCCGGCTGCAGTACTAGTGATATTATATATACATACATATATATATTGATTTCATATCATTATCATCCAGTCTATATTAGCAGCAGACACAGTACGGTAGTCCACGGCTGTAGCTACCTCTGTGTCGGCACTCGGCAGTCCATCCATAAGTATACTAGTATCCATCCATCTCCATTGTTTACCTGAGGTGCCTTTTAGTTGTGCCTATTAAAATATGGAGAACAAAAATGTTGAGGTTCCAAAATTAGGGAAAGATCAAGATCCACTTCCACCTCGTGCTGAAGCTGCTGCCACTAGTCATGGCCGAGACGATGAAATGCCAGCAACGTCGTCTGCCAAGGCCGATGCCCAATGTCATAGTACAGAGCATGTCAAATCCAAAACACCAAATATCAGTAAAAAAAGGACTCCAAAACCTAAAATAAAATTGTCGTCGGAGAAGCGTAAACTTGCCAATATGCCATTTACCACACGGAGTGGCAAGGAACGGCTGAGGCCCTGGCCTATGTTCATGGCTAGTGGTTCAGCTTCACATGAGGATGGAAGCACTCAGCCTCTCGCTAGAAAAATGAAAAGACTCAAGCTGGCAAAAGCAGTAGCACCGCAAAGAACTGTGCGTTCTTCGAAATCCCAAATCCACAAGGAGAGTCCGACTCCAATTGTGTCGGTTGCGATGCCTGACCTTCCCAACACTGGACGTGAAGAGCATGTGCCTTCCACCATTTGCACGCCCCCTGCAAGTGCTGGAAGGAGCACCCGCAGTCCAGTTCCTGATAGTCAGATTGAAGATGTCAGTGTTGAAGTACACCAGGATGAGGAGGATATGGGTGTTGCTGGCGCTGGGGAGGAAATTGACCAGGAGGATTCTGATGGTGAGGTGGTTTGTTTAAGTCAGGCACCCGGGGAGACACCTGTTGTCCGTGGGAGGAATATGGCCACTGACATCCCTGGTGAAAATACCAAAAAAATCAGCTCTTCGGTGTGGAAGTATTTCAACAGAAATGCGGACAACAGGTGTCAAGCCTTGTGTTGCCTTTGTCAAGCTGTAATAAGTAGGGGTAAGGACGTTAACCACCTCGGAACATCCTCCCTTATACGTCACCTGCAGCGCATTCATAATAAGTCAGTGACAAGTTCAAAAACTTTTGGTGACAGCGGAAGCAGTCCACTGACCAGTAAATACCTTCCTCTTGTAACCAAGCTCACGCAAACCACCCCACCAACTCCCTCAGTGTCAATTTCCTCCTTCCCCAGGAATGCCAATAGTCCTGCAGGCCATGTCACTGGCAATTCTGACGATTCCTCTCCTGCCTGGGATTCCTCCGATGCATCCTTGCGTGTAACGCCTACTGCTGCTGGCGCTGCTGTTGTTGCTGCTGGGAGTCGATGGTCATCCCAGAGGGGAAGTCGTAAGACCACTTTTACTACTTCCACCAAGCAATTGACTGTCCAACAGTCCTTTGCGAGGAAGATGAAATATCACAGCAGTCATCCTACTGCAAAGCGGATAACTGAGGCCTTGGCATCCTGGGTGGTGAGAAACGTGGTTCCGGTATCCATCATTACTGCAGAGCCAACTAGAGACTTGTTGGAGGTACTGTGTCCCCGGTACCAAATACCATCTAGGTTCCATTTCTCTAGGCAGGCGATACCGAAAATGTACACAGACCTCAGAAAAAGAGTCACCAGTGTCCTAAAAAATGCAGCTGTACCCAATGTCCACTTAACCACGGACATGTGGACAAGTGGAGCAGGGCAGGGTCAGGACTATATGACTGTGACAGCCCACTGGGTAGATGTATGGACTCCCGCCGCAAGAACAGCAGCGGCGGCACCAGTAGCAGCATCTCGCAAACGCCAACTCTTTCCTAGGCAGGCTACGCTTTGTAGTGGTAACGAGGTGGAATTCAACCCTCTATATGCTTCAGAGGTTGGAGGAGCAGCAAAAGGCCATTCAAGCCTATACAATTGAGCACGATATAGGAGGTGGAATGCACCTGTCTCAAGCGCAGTGGAGAATGATTTCAACGTTGTGCAAGGTTCTGATGCCCTTTGAACTTGCCACACGTGAAGTCAGTTCAGACACTGCCAGCCTGAGTCAGGTCATTCCCCTCATCAGGCTTTTGCAGAAGAAGCTGGAGACATTGAAGGAGGAGCTAACACGGAGCGATTCCGCTAGGCATGTGGGACTTGTGGATGGAGCCCTTAATTCGCTTAACAAGGATTCACGGGTGGTCAATCTGTTGAAATCAGAGCACTACATTTTGGCCACCGTGCTCGATCCTAGATTTAAAGCCTACCTTGGATCTCTCTTTCCGGCAGACACAAGTCTGCTGGGGTTGAAAGACCTGCTGGTGAGAAAATTGTCAAGTCAAGCGGAACGCGACCTGTCAACATCTCCTCCTTCACATTCTCCCGCAACTGGGGGTGCGAGGAAAAGGCTCAGAATTCCGAGCCCACCCGCTGGCGGTGATGCAGGGCAGTCTGGAGCGACTGCTGATGCTGACATCTGGTCCGGACTGAAGGACCTGACAATGATTACGGACATGTCGTCTACTGTCACTGCATATGATTCTCTCACCATTGAAAGAATGGTGGAGGATTATATGAGTGACCGCATCCAAGTAGGCACGTCACACAGTCCGTACTTATACTGGCAGGAAAAAGAGGCAATTTGGAGGCCCTTGCACAAACTGGCTTTATTTTACCTAAGTTGCCCTCCCACAAGTGTGTACTCCGAAAGAGTGTTTAGTGCCGCCGCTCACCTTGTCAGCAATCGGCGTACGAGGTTACATCCAGAAAATGTGGAGAAGATGATGTTCATTAAAATGAATTATAATCAATTCCTCCGTGGAGACATTGACCAGCAGCAAATGCCTCCACAAAGTACACAGGGAGCTGAGATGGTGGATTCCAGTGGGGACGAATTGATAATCTGTGAGGAGGGGGATGTACACGGTGATATATCGGAGGATGATGATGAGGTGGACATCTTGCCTCTGTAGAGCCAGTTTGTGCAAGGAGAGATTAATTGCTTCTTTTTTGGTGGGGGTCCAAACCAACCCGTCATTTCAGTCACAGTCGTGTGGCAGACCCTGTCACTGAAATGATGGGTTGGTTAAAGTGTGCATGTCCTGTTTATACAACATAAGGGTGGGTGGGAGGGCCCAAGGACAATTCCATCTTGCACCTCTTTTTTCTTTAATTTTTCTTTGCGTCATGTGCTGTTTGTGGAATGTTTTTTGGAAGGGCCATCCTGCGTGACACTGCAGTGACACTCCTAGATGGGCCCGGTGTTTGTGTCGGCCACTAGGGTCGCTTATCTTACTCACACAGCTACCTCATTGCGCCTCTTTTTTTCTTTGCGTCATGTGCTGTTTGGGGAGGGTTTTTTGGAAGGGCCATCCTGCGTGACACTGCAGTGCCACTCCTAGATGGGCCCGGTGTTTGTGTCGGCCACTAGGGTCGCTTATCTTACTCACACAGCTACCTCATTGCGCCTCTTTTTTTCTTTGCGTCATGTGCTGTTTGGGGAGGGTTTTTTGGAAGGGCCATCCTGCGTGACACTGCAGTGCCACTCCTAGATGGGCCCGGTGTTTGTGTCGGCCACTAGGGTCGCTTATCTTACTCACACAGCTACCTCATTGCGCCTCTTTTTTTCTTTGCGTCATGTGCTGTTTGGGGAGTGTTTTTTGGAAGGGCCATCCTGTGTGACACTGCAGTGCCACTCCTAGATGGGCCCGGTGTTTGTGTCGGCCACTAGGGTCGCTTATCTTACTCACACAGCTACCTCATTGCGCCTCTTTTTTTCTTTGCGTCATGTGCTGTTTGGGGAGGGTTTTTTGGAAGGGCCATCCTGCGTGACACTGCAGTGCCACTCCTAGATGGGCCCGGTGTTTGTGTCGGCCACTAGGGTCGCTTATCTTACTCACACAGCTACCTCATTGCGCCTCTTTTTTTCTTTGCGTCATGTGCTGTTTGGGGAGGGTTTTTTGGAAGGGACATCCTGCGTGACACTGCAGTGCCACTCCTAGATGGGCCCGGTGTTTGTGTCGGCCACTAGGGTCGCTTATCTTACTCACACAGCTACCTCATTGCGCCTCTTTTTTTCTTTGCGTCATGTGCTGTTTGGGGAGGGTTTTTTGGAAGGGACATCCTGCGTGACACTGCAGTGCCACTCCTAGATGGGCCCGGTGTTTGTGTCGGCCACTAGGGTCGCTTATCTTACTCACACAGCTACCTCATTGCGCCTCTTTTTTTCTTTGCGTCATGTGCTGTTTGGGGAGGGTTTTTTGGAAGGGCCATCCTGCGTGACACTGCAGTGCCACTCCTAGATGGGCCCGGTGTTTGTGTCGGCCACTAGGGTCGCTTATCTTACTCACACAGCTACCTCATTGCGCCTCTTTTTTTCTTTGCGTCATGTGCTGTTTGGGGAGGGTTTTTTGGAAGGGACATCCTGCGTGACACTGCAGTGCCACTCCTAGATGGGCCCGGTGTTTGTGTCGGCCACTAGGGTCGCTTATCTTACTCACACAGCTACCTCATTGCGCCTCTTTTTTTCTTTGCGTCATGTGCTGTTTGGGGAGGGTTTTTTGGAAGGGACATCCTGCGTGACACTGCAGTGCCACTCCTAGATGGGCCCGGTGTTTGTGTTGGCCACTAGGGTCGCTTATCTTACTCACACAGCTACCTCATTGCGCCTCTTTTTTTCTTTGCGTCATGTGCTGTTTGGGGAGGGTTTTTTGGAAGGGACATCCTGCGTGACACTGCAGTGCCACTCCTAGATGGGCCCGGTGTTTGTGTCGGCCACTAGGGTCGCTTATCTTACTCACACAGCTACCTCATTGCGCCTCTTTTTTTCTTTGCGTCATGTGCTGTTTGGGGAGGGTTTTTTGGAAGGGACATCCTGCGTGACACTGCAGTGCCACTCCTAGATGGGCCCGGTGTTTGTGTCGGCCACTAGGGTCGCTTAGCTTAGTCATCCAGCGACCTAGGTGCAAATTTTAGGACTAAAAATAATATTGTGAGGTGTGAGGTATTCAGAATAGACTGAAAATGAGTGTAAATTATGGTTTTTGAGGTTAATAATACTTTGGGATCAAAATGACCCCCAAATTCTATGATTTAAGCTGTATTTTAGTGTTTTTTAAAAAAAAAACACCCGAATCCAAAACACACCCGAATCCGACAAAAAAAATTCGGTGAGGTTTTGCCAAAACGCGGTCGAACCCAAAACACGGCCGCGGAACCGAACCCAAAACCAAAACACAAAACCCGAAAAATTTCCGGCGCTCATCTCTAATTGAAAGAATGGAACATTTTTCTATTCCTAAAGATAATTTCATTATGTGATGGAGCCACAAGTGTGGGAAGCCAGCAATTGCACAGAATTGCTACTTGCACAGAATTGCTACTTTACCACAGCCAGGGACTTCATATCCAATGGCATTAATATGAACTGCTTAGTTCTTTTAAGGAATGCACCAATTACGTGCCTCAGGATCCTTGAGAATGAGCCCTGGGAGACACCTCGCAGGACTCCAACAATATGCTCGAAGGACCCTGAGGCGCAAAAATGTAAGACAGCAATGAATTGTGTCAGTGGTGGAATTGCTATAGGATTGCGATTTTTACTCTGTAGATCACTCTCCATTATTGAGAGTTTCTAGGATGACATGAGGGGGCAGACTATAGCGCTGCACCACCTCATCATCTGGCAAACCAAAAAGGGCAAAATGGGTTCGAAAGATCTTAGGCCTTGCACGCCTCCTTTGCCTTCAAGGATGAGGCGCATGTTGGGGTTGGCCGTATAAGACATACAGATAAACTGCCATAGCCAACCGCAAATAACATTTTTAACATGGCTAATTTAGAATCAATTTACTTTTGACAAATATTATAGTCAAGCTAAGTGAATCACTAAAATCCACTTACAGGTGTGCTGTTTTCCACCACTAAATATTACACAACAGTAGGGAAGCAACATTTAAAAATTAATAATTGATTTCTTTCAAAATTAAAACTCCCCCCCCCCCCAAAAAAAAAAACGCTTAAAACCTCCATATACTTACCAGTGGAAGACAGTAAATGAAATCAACACCAAAAGGACTAAATTAAAAAAAGCCTACTCCGGTACCAAATTTAATACAAAAAACACGCACCCTGAGAAGTAAACCAAACAAAAAATAATAATTAATTAATACCAAAACACACTCAGAATAGACACATATAAACCACACACAGCAAACCGACACTTAAAACCTCCATATACTTACCAGCAGAAGACAGCAAATTAAATCAACACAAAAAGGACTAAATAAAAAAAAAAACCTACTCCGGCACCAAATGAAACACAAAAAACACGCACCCTTGAGAAGTAAACCAAAAACATTTTTTTTTTTAAATTACTACCAAAACACACTTAGGTAAAAAGTTACAAACAAACACAGCACACCAACACACACTTACTTACCAGTGAATCAAAAAATATTTGTGTAGACCACACACAAATAATAAATCAAACCAGCAGACGTACTTTTTAGGAGCAAACAAACAAACATACATTATTTGTGAAATACGCTGTGCGAACGCAAAGCACCATATACATAAAAGCGTAGAAGTAGAAAAATGTCATAGAAGCTGTAAAAACGCAATAGTTTGGACAATAACTTTAAAAAGCAAACTACCCCTTTAAGAATAAACATGCAGACGTACATTTGTTTCACAACCATGCTGTGCGAACGTAAACAACCATAGCAAACTACAACATACTTACCGACAGAATCACACCAACACTGAGAAACACGAACAGTCTAGAGAATACATTACATAGCAAATATTAGTCTCAGGAAATATGACTACTTTTAATACATGTTTAACTTGGAAACCTTTAAAAAAAACACTTACCTTCACAATGACACCAGACACATGCTATCTCCAACAGCATCACCCACAATACACAGATGCCTAGAGCCACCTTAAATATGGTAATCAATCAATTTCATTTAGCCAATTATGTATGAATCACCTATGTGAGATTACGTTAAGCATGCATACGCATGAATAAAAAAAAAAACGCAGCCCCAGAACCATAGACAGATGCTTCCTGCACCATGGATCCCATTGAGGAAGAAATCAATATCCTTAATGCCCAGCTAAGTGCAGAATTCCAAAAAAGTAAAGAAGCACAACTCAGAAGGCAAGGTCAAATGGCACAGCAAATGCTAGCACCTGGCTGTGCAGAGGAGGAAGGAGCAGGACCCAGTAGGCAGTTACCCCCATCTATCCAACAAACAGAACAAGAAGCTGGTCCAAGTTTCTTGGCTGAGGAATATGTGAGCCAAACAGAAGAAGAATCTGGGCCTAGTACCCAGACACAACAATCTGGCCCACAAACAGAAGAGGAAGCTGGGCCTAGTACCCAGACGCAACAATCTGGCCCACAAACAGAAGGGGAAGCTGGCCCAAGTTCACAGTCTACTCAATCGCAGCCAGGGAAAGAGAAAAAAAAAGACAACCCCCATTTGGCAGGAGGGTGTTGGACATTCTTGTCCCGCAAGCCATGGAAGAAATCCACTATGGCCCAAAGAACATGAGCGCAGTAACCAAGGAGCACATCTGGAAAGAAATCACCAATGCTGTGAATGTGCAGGCACCAATTGTCCGCACACCACAGGAAGTGAAGAGATGGTAAGTACATACTGATTCACACTCTAACACAATATCGGGTAAATTTACTAAGATGGGAGTTCAATTTAAAATGGGATTTTGCCTATAGCAACCAATCCAATTCTATGTATTATCTTCTAGAAGGTAAATGAGCAGTTGAATCTGTCTGGTTGCTATGGGCAACATTCCATCTTAAATAGAATTCCCATCTTACAATAATTACTGCTATGTAAGGAGAAGTAGGCCAAAGTAATGTAGTGTATGTTTCTTGTGTTTGTTTGATGTATACAATTAGACCGATATTTTTTTTTTAAAAAGACCCCCCAAAAAAACATGGTATGTTAAACATGATGGACAGACTTCAAGTGCTGGCTGAAGGGCAAGATGGCTGCGCGGTGGAGATCTGCGGGGCAAACTGGTGGAGGCAGACTCCCTGAGAGTCTGGAATACTTGACCTTGGAGGAGCTTGCCTTGAGCTGCGTGGCCGATGAGGAGGTGGCAGACGTATCTGAGATGGACACAGACATGCCTGCCCGTGAAGCTCCACATGTCTTGCCAGGTAAATATTTAATTAATATGTTAATAAATGTAAGCTGCATTACAAATGGGATTAGTAATTTTTTTTTCTCCTTAACAACATACAGCACAGGAGGTGCATCTCACCATGGCTGGGGAGGATGTATCTGACTCCATCTCTGATGTTGTCCCAGACATCCCACCACTCTAAGAGCACACTGAGGCAGCCACCCCAACCAACTCTCCAGGAGCTTCTGTTGGCCATACATCACCAAGGCCAACGAAATGATGAGTTCCAGCAACAGATGCTCCTGGAGGTCCGTGAGCCCACCTCTACTATGCAGCAAGGTATGCATGAGCTAACCTCTATTCTTGGCCCCATTGCCCAAGGCCTGCAGCCATCGCAGCCCTCCATGGCCAGACTCTCAGGGAGTCAACAACATCTGCTCCATCCCATAGCCCTCCCCAGGAACAAAATCTTGCTGGTCAGGGCCCTCGCAGGTCGGCACGCAGAAACCATTCCCCAGATCCACCCCTTCAGCTGGCTAAAAAAAGAAGAAGACAATGATTTCTCTGCCCAGACGCGCTCCTTGGTTCCTGCCAACATATTATTTGGGACATAGTGGCTTTGCTTCATGGTGTGCGGAACAAGAATGTCCAACTCAATTCTGCCAAATGTTCGGGGGGGGGGGGGGGGGGGTCTCTTTACCTGATCAATTGAGTAGACTGTGAACTTTGGACACCTTCCTCTTCTGTTTGTGGGCCAGATTGTTGGGTCTGGGTACTGGGCCCAGTTTCTTCTTCTGGTTGGCTCACATATTCCTCGACCAGGGTACTGGGACCAGCTTTTTGTTCTGTTTGTTGCGGAGGTGGGGGTAACTGCCTACTGGGTACTGTAAGCTTCTTCTATGCACAGCCAGGTGCTTGTTTTTTGGTTTGAGTTTATTATTAAAATTTATTTTTATTGGCTTATACTTTGAGCACAAATAATGTTAATTTTTCAGTGATACATGGTAATGCTAAAATGTGTAAAAACCATATTGTTAATATATTAACTGTAGCATGATTTCAGAACATAATAACAATAATTGTAGTATGCTGGTAATGTAATATGAGTAACACAAGAAATTAATTATTTCAGAAAACATGGCATGTAGGTGGGAGACGTGCAGAAGTCTATTTAGATTGCACACAGCAGTTTGAAAGGCAGCTCAAAGCAATGTGAGCACACAAACAGGGTCTGTAAATATGAGTCTAATGTTTAGAATGTTGTTCGTAAAAAGACACATGTAGTACATGTGTAGAACACGTGTAGTATTTGTAATCAAACAAAAGTGTAGATTGTGGGTTGCACATATCCAGAAAATGAGAGGCTACATACCATCTAACAGAGATCTAGATCTGTGCAGGAAGATCGATGGCAGGACACTTGTGCTGAGCGATCGCATGCTGTGCGCAGTCCTAGACTTACTCGGCATCTGCGAACGCTCAGTGTGCAGTGACAGAGAACTGCTTTGCAGTCATGTAAAAACACCGCCTGCACCCCATGGCACCCCCTCCTCCCCCCCCCCCCCGCTACACGGCCAACTTCACGCCCCTTTTTGCTTGCTTGTGAAGCCTTGCCCCCGATACCGCTTCCTGCACGCCCCTCTGTCATTGCCTGTAGGCGTTCTAATTTTTCATTTGTATGTGTGCACATTTCTCGCACAACGCGTCCGGCACATGCACACTTGTGACTTCGCGTGTGCGCATATAATGTAAAAAATGCCGCCTGCGATGCGATTTGCAGCAGTGATCAGATCTGAATGACCCCCATAGTCTTAGTTGTCTGGTCAGCCACTGAAGACACCTGATCAGACTCATCAGATGTCATGAAATGTCTCCAAGAAGGCTGAACAGAAGGTCATCATCACGCTCCCATAAAATATCCATGTCCAGTCTTGACCAGACCACAGGAAAACGCTAAATACCTTTGGCATTTTCGGATGCAAAATTCCCAGGAACACTGATTAAGAAAGCCTCAGCAGTGCCGTAACTACGTGTGTGCCAGGTGTGCCTGGCACACAGCGCAGTCGCACTGAGGGCGCAACGGCCAGCAGCTTGTAATGAGTCAATTTGACACACTTTACAAGCCGCCTGTGGCGGAGGAGGAGAGGGAGCAGCGGAGAGGGAGGAGGAGGGAGCCGCAACAGCGCTATGTAGTTGGTAGCGGCGCCGCTGCAGTAGTCCCTCTCCTTCCGCATTGGCTGGCCCGGCGCTGCTGTGAATGCTGGGATGCGCTTCCCTCATCCCAGCGTTCACAGCAGCGGCGGCCAGCCAATGCTGAAGGAGAGGTACAGCTGCATGCGGCGCCGCCGGTAATTACAGTGCGCTGCTGCGGCTCCCTCCGCCCCCTCCCTCCTCCTCCTTCTCCCCTGCCACCCGGAGCTGCCAGCACCGAGGAGCCTGACTGCCTGAGAGATGGTAAGTATAATCTATTCTGTCTGTCTGTCTATCTATCTATCTATCTATCTATCAGTCTGTCTACCTAATGTGTAAAAGGGAGACTCTGTCTGCTGTAAGTGTAAAAAAGGGGACGCAGTCTGCCGTAATGTGTAAAAAGGGGGTGCTGTCTGCCGTAATGTGTAAAAGGAGGACTGGCTGCCGTAATGTGTAAAAGGGGACACTGTCTGCCGTAATGTGTAAAAAAGGATATGCTGTCTGCCTTAATGTGTAAAAAGGGGGACTATCTGCCATAATGTGTAAAAAGGGGAACTATCTGCCGTAATGTGTAAAAAGGGGGACTGGCTGCCGTAATGTGTAAAAATGGGACGTTGTCTGCCGTAATGTGTAAAAAGGGGGACTATCTGCCGTAATGTGTAAAAAGGGGGACGTAGTCTGCCGTAATGTGTAAAAAGGGGACGCTGTCTGCCGTAATGTGTAAAAAGGGGGAGGCAGTCTGCCGTAATGTGTAAAAAGGGGATGCTGTCTGCCGTGATGTGTAAAAAGGGGGATGCAGTCTGCCGTAATGTGTAAAAAGTGGACGCTGTCTGCCATAATGTGTAAAAAGGGGACGCTGTCTTCCGTAATGTGTAAAAAGTGGACGCTGTCTGCCGTAATGTGTAAAAGGAGGACTGGCTGCTATAATGTGTAAAAGGGGACGCTGTCTGCCGTAATGTTTAAAAAGGGGACGCTGTCTGCCGTAATGTGTAAAAAGAGGAATCTGTCCGCCGTAATGTGTAAGAGGGGCTGTACCTGATGTAGTGGCGCTACTGTGTGGCGTAATTTGAATAACGGAGACTACGATAACATGTAATGTGAATTGGTATTATTTTGTTGCCACACCCCTTCCCCGTGAAGCCACGCCCCTATATATTTTGCGCGCGCCTACGGCACGCACTGCCCCTTTTTTACATAGAGGTTGGGCGCTGATGCCCTATCTTGCACACAGCGCTAAAATGTCTAGTTACGGCACTGAGACTCAGTATGCTTTAGGATCCCTATCATACTTATTTTATTAGGGATAGGAATATGCAACTGGAATGCAGTTGGTACTGCAGGTGGTTGATCTGATGGTGGAGTGACTTTGCTTTTGGAGCTCCAGTAGATTGGAGTGTATCCAGATGTACTAAGAGTTAAAATCAAAAGAGCGGGGAGGTCAATATAAGTAAAATAAACTAAGATAATTATCAGATGCCAAACAGTGCCATCATATATTTTAAATTTATCTTTCTCTTACGTCCCAGAGGATGCTGGGGTCCACTTTAGTACCATGGGGTATAGATGGGTCCCTTGGGAGCAATGGGCACTTTAAGAGTTTAATAGTGTGGGCTGGCTCCTCCCTCTATGCCCCTCCTACCAGACTCAGTTTAGAAAATGTGCCCGGTTGGAGCCGGTCACAGCTAAGGGAGCTCCTAGGAGTATTTCTAGTTTTTTTGTTTTTTTTTAAAGAGCTAGGTACAGGGAGGCTGCTGGCAATACCCCCCTGCTTCGTGGGACTTAGGGAGGGAGTAGGAACCAACCCTAGAGGTTAATGGTTCTCTATCTCCGCTGACAGGACACTGAGCTCCAGAGGGTGATGATTGCAAGCCCCCGAGGTGACCGCTCACTCCCGCGGCACGGCTGCCACCCCCTAACAGAGCCAGAAGATAGAAGAGTGTATGATGCCGGCGGCCCGGAAAGTGGATCGCCGGTGGTAATGGCGGCACAAGGGTGAGAGCGCAGTCCTGTCAGGCTGCGCTCCGGTGGCTCAGCAACATGGATGTATTGCGCTGTGAGGGGCGTCCTGGGCTGCAAAATACCCTAACACTGGTCAAACTACGCTACCAGAGGGATAATCCCGCTGTTAGCAGCACGGTACCTCATTCCAGTATAAAGATATAAGTGCGGGAAGACGTGCCATTACAGGGGGCGGGGCTCCTCCTCAGAGCAGATCCAGCACTCACCCGCGCCATTTTCTCCCTGCAGATCACACAGACAGAAACTGCCAGGGAGCGCTGCCGTCCACATAACTCCAGCTTACCTCTGCGGTACCAGGGTGTTATAGACAGGGGGGGAGAGTGTTATATATTTATATATTAACCCATTAAGGTGTTATCTCAGTGCTTGGCTTATTGTATATTACACTGCCTATTGAAGCGCTGTGTGGCTGGCTCCATATACTCTGTGACTCTCTGAAAGTACTCTGGTGGAAACTGTGGCTGACATTTTCCTGTGTGTGTTGCTATATAGATCACATTATCATGTCTAGGGAATCTGTCTCTTGTGCAGCAGCGTGTCTTTCTTCACCTGATGAGTCTATTCCATGTACGCAGGACTGCAATGTGCTTTCCCAGCCCTCTGAATCTGAACCCCCATGGGTGGATTCCTTATGAAGAATGATATCTCAGATTTCATCTCGGATGTCCTATAATGAGAAACAAACACAGGTTTTGAGAAATTCTGTAGAGGTGTTGCAATGTTCAGGAATTTCAGTCACATCTGGGTGTCATCAGGCCTGGACACCTGGGTACAAGATATTGTTACTCAGGGGTACAGACTGGAGTTCCAAGAACTCCTGCCTCACAGATTCTTCAAATCAGTCTTACCAGCTTTGCTGACAGAAAGTGCTATCCTACAGGAAGCCATTCAAAAATTGCTAAGGTCAAATGTCATTGTTCCAGTTCCACCTCACCTAACAAACAAGGGTTATTACTCAAACCTGTTTGTGGTACCAAAACCGAATGGTTCAGTCAGGCCAATATTGAACCTAAAGTCATTGAACCCTTATTTGAAGGAATTCAAATTCCAAATGGAGTCTCTGAGAGCGGTGATCTCAGGTCTGGAGGAGGGAGAGTTTCTGGTATCCCTAGATATCAAGGATGTGTACCTTCACATTCCGATCTGGCCGCCTCACCAGGCTTATCTAAGATTTGCACTACTGGACTGTCACTATCAGTTCCAGGCACTACCATTTGGCCTTTCCACGGCACCGAGGGTGTTCACCAAGGTCATGGCGGAAATTATGCTACTCCTCCACAAGCAGGGTGTGAACATAATTCCTTATCTGGACGACCTGCTGATAAAATCGTCTTCCAGGGAGAAATTGTTACAGAGCATTGCTCTCTCGATTCAACTACTCCAGGATCATGGATGGATCCTGAATCTTCCAAAGTCGCGTTTGGAGCCGACAAGGAGACTGTCCTTCCTGGGGATGATTCTCGACACAGAAGTTCAGAGGGTGTTTCTACCGGAGGAGAAAGCGTTGGTGATTCAAACAATGGTCCTGGATGTCCTGAAGCCAGCCCGGGCGTCGGTCCATCAGTCCATTCACCTTCTGGAGAAAATGGTGGCCTCCTATGAGGCTCTACAGTACGGAAGATTTCATGCACGACCCTTCCAACTGGATCTCCTGGACAAATGGTCGGGATCTGATCTTCACATGCACCAGAGGATACGTCTGTCGCTGAAAGCCAGAATCTCACGCCTCTGGTGGCTGCAAACTTCTCACCTACTGGAGGGCCGCAGGCTCGGGATTTAGGATTGGATCCTTCTAACCACGAATGCAAGCCTCAGAGGTTGGGGGGCAGTCACCCAAGGGGAAAACTTCCAAGGAAGGTGGTCGAGTCTGGAATCCATCCTTCCGATAAACATTTTGGAACTAAGGGCCGTGTACAACGGTCTTCTACAAGCGGCACACTTTCTAAAAGATCATGCCATTCAAGTTCAGTTGGACAATGAAACGACAGTAGCCTACATAAACCGACAGGGCGGAATGAAGAGCAGAGCCGCGATGTGGGAGGTAACAAGAATACTCATCTGGGCAGAAAAGCATGCGGTGGCGCTGTAAGCAATCTTAATTCTGGGAGTGGATAACTGGGAAGCGGACTTCCTCAGCAGACATGATCTCCATCCAGGAGAGTGGTGCCTCCACCCGGAGGTGTTCGAGGAGGTAACCGGTTGGTGGGGGGTTCCTCACATAGACATGATGGCCTCCTGCCTCAACAAGGAGCTTCGGAGGTACTGTTCCAGGTCAAGAGACCCACAGGCAGTGGCAGTGGATGCCCTGATAACTCCGTGGGTGTTCAAGTCAGTGTATGTGTTCCCTCCATTTCCACTCATCCCAAGGATTCTCAAATTAATCAAAAGAACAAGAGTTCAGGCGATCCTCATTGCTCTGGACTGGCCAAGAAGGGCTTGGTACGCGGATCTTCTGGAGTTACTGCTGGAAGATCCAAGGCCTCTTCATCTTCGAGAGAACCTTCTGCAACATGGGCCATTCGCTTATCAAGACTTACCACGGCTACGTTTGACTGCATGGAGGTTGAACGCTAGATCTTAGCTCGGAAGAACATTCCGAACAAAGTTATTCCTACACTGATACAGGCTATGAAAGGAGTAACGTCTAAACACTACCATCGAATTTGGAAAAAGTATGTGTCTTGGTGTGAATCCAAAAATTTCCTACGGTGGAGTTTCAACTTGGGTGGTTTCTTCTCTTTCTGCAAGCAGGTGTAGATGTGGGCCTGCGTTTGGGCTCCATAAAAGTCCAGATTTCGGCCTTGTCCATTTTCTTCCAGAAACAATTGGCTGTCCTCCCTGAGGTTCAGACTTTCTTGAAAGGGGTTCTGCACATCCAACCTCCCTTTGTGCCTCCTATGGCACCTTGGGATCTTAATGTGGCGCTACAGTTTCTGCAGTCACATTGGTTTGAACCTTTACAGGAGGTTGATGTCAAGTTTCTCACTTGGAAGGCTGTCACACTGTTGGCATTGGCATCTGCTAAATGTGTGTCGGAATTGGGGGCATTGTCCTACAAGAGCCCCTATTGCGTCAGCAATTTCTTCCGAAGGTTGTGTCGGCTTTTCATATCAACCAACCTTTTGTGGTGCCAGTGGCTACTGACTCCTCAATTACTTAAAAATCCTTGGATGTTATAAGGGCTTTGAAGATTTATGTGAAGAGAACTTCTCATCACAGAAAGTCGGACACTCTGTTTGTCCTTCATGATCCCAACAAGGTTGGGTGTCCTGCTTCTAAACAGACGATTTCTTGCTGGATCAGGTTTACTATCCAGCATACTTATTCTATGGCAGGCTTGCCGTGTTCAAAATCTTTTGAGGCCCCTCTACTCGTAAAGTGGGTTCTTCATGGGTGGCTGCCCAGGGTGTCTCGGCTTTACAACTTTGCCAAGCGGCTACTTGGTCAGGATCGAACACGTTTGCTAAGTTCTACAAGTTCGATACTTTGGCCTCTGAGGACCTAAAGTTTGGTCAATCGGTTCTGCAGGAGCCTCCGCGCTCTCCCTCCTGTACTGGGACCTTTGTTACATCCCCATGGTACTAATATGGACCCCAGCATCCTCTAGGACGTAAGAGATAATAGGATTTTAATTACCTATTGGTAAATACTCGTAGTCCGTAGAGGATGCTGGGTGCCCGCCCAGCGCTTCGTTTCCTGCATTTGTTACTTAATTAAGTACTGCGTTGTTACTTGGTTAAGTACTGCATTGTTACTTGGTTAAGTACTGTTGTTAAGCCGTTGCTGAATTGTTTCAAGCTGGTTAGCTTGGTTTTCTGTTGTTATGTGTGAGCTGGTGTGAATCTCACCACTATCTGTGTATTTCCTTCTCTCGAAGTATGTCCGTCTCCTCGGTCACAGTTTCTAGACTAAGTCTGATAGGAGGGGCATAGAGGGAGGAGCCAGCCCACACTATTAAACTCTTAAAGTGCCCATGGCTCCCAAGGGACCCATCTATACCTCATGGTACTAATGTGGACCCCAGCATCATCTACGGACTACGAGAAAAGGATTTACTGGAAGGTAATTAAAATCCTATTTTCAGAAAATAAATAAAAAAACAGCTGATGAAGATGACTCGGCACTATGGGGGGAATTCAATTGAGAGTGAAGTTTAGCAAGGTAAAAAAAAGTGTGTACAGTGCGCCCAATTCTGGATTACTGAAGGTATGCGCACTCACGATACCTGCGGTATCCAATTTAAAAAAAAAATGGTCATAGAGTTTTCAGCACTGCAAACGCCTATGGCACGTGAAAAAAAATACTCACCTCCTCAGTGCTCTCCTGTGGTCTATGCGGCTCCCGGAGGCCTGCCTCCATCTTCACTCTGGGGAGGGAGCGGCTGGGAGTCCTGGGGCCTACTGGGAGGTTGGGAGGTGAAAGGGCTGCTGAGAGATGTAGTTCTCCTAGTGCTGGCTTCAGGGAGGGGAATACACTACATGGGGAGAGAGGGGGGGTCACACACACCAGGGGTCACTTACACACTCATGCTCATACACCCACTCATACACACTTAGATAACACTCTACACACGCTACATACCCACCCTGCTGCAGAGGAGCCGGTTTTCGACGCTGGATGCAGAAGAGCCAGTTTCAGAAGATGAGTAACTACAGACTTATTAAGCTAATTGGAAACATCGAATTGCTTGATTAGTCCTCAGGGGGCAGGTTGTGGAGGTTGTGGCCTAATCTAAAGGGGCGTGCATTATAGGGGAGTGCCATTGTGCACCCCAGCCAGAAGCAGATCAGGAGGAGGGTGCGGTCAGTGTGATCACTATCCCACCTCCCCCTGCCACACAGATAGAGGAGGCCGCTGCTGCAGTATGGCGGCACTAGTCTTTCTGCACACTGCAGCCCAGGCCAGGAACACTAAAATGGAGCTGACAGGTAAGGGGATGTGAGCGGTGGAATTTTGCTGCAATTTTTTGCAAACCAAAACCCAACGTGTTTTGTCTTTAGTAGAATCACCTATATACTGTGGAGGATAATAATGATTTTAACAAACTACAGCTCAAAATAACACCATTATGTTAGGAGGATATGTAACTTTATAGCCTTGTGAATGCTGCATATGAGACAAAGGGACTTGTATTAGGATGAAAATGGAGATGAGCAGATACAGATATTGTACATATTTAGCAAGAAAGCAGCAGTTTTGCATAGACCTTCATTCAGGGTATATGTGAGTTTTCATAAATGGCTGTACTCATTGCTAAGTATACCTCAGTATTGTACATCTGTAGTTGTCCAGCAGAATGGGCCACTACTAGAGATGAGCGGGTTCGGTTCCTCGGAATCCGAACCCGCCCGAACTTCAGCTTTTTTTACACGGATCCGAGCGACTCGGATCTTCCCGCCTTGCTCGGTTAACCCGAGCGCGCCTGAACGTCATCATGACGCTGTCGGATTCTCGCGAGGCTCGGATTCTATCGCGAGACTCGGATTCTATATAAGGAGCCGCGCGTCGCCGCCATTTTCACACGTGCATTGAGATTGATAGGGAGAGGACGTGGCTGGCGTCCTCTCCATTTAGATTAGAAGAGAGAGAGTGAGATTGAGACAGAGACACTTGATTTACTGGATCTTAGGAGTACTAGAGAGTGCAGAGTTTACTAGTGACTGACCACTGACCAGTGACCACCAGTGCAGTTTTATTTAATATAATCCGTTCTCTGCCTGAAAAAAACGATACACAGTGACTCAGTCACATACCATATCTGTGCTCAGCCCAGTGTGCTGCATCATCTATGTATAATATCTGACTGTGCTCACACAGCTTAATTGTGGGGGAGACTGGGGAGCAGTTATAGGTTATAGCAGGAGCCAGGAGTACATATTATTAAAATTAAACAGTGCACACTTTTGCTGCAGGAGTGCCACTGCCAGTGTGACTGACCAGTGACCTGACCACACTGACCACCAGTATAGTATACTATATTGTGATTGCCTGAAAAAGTTAAACACTCGTCGTGTGACTTGTGTGGTGTTTTTTTATTCTATAAAAAACTCATTCTGCTGACAGACAGTGTCCAGCAGGTCCGTCATTATATAATATATACCTGTCCGGCTGCAGTAGTGATATATATATATTTTTTATATCATTATTTATCATCCAGTCGCAGCAGACACAGCACGGTAGTTCACGGCTGTAGCTACCTCTGTGTCGGCACTCGGCAGTCCATCCATAATTGTATACCACCTACCCGTGGTTTTTTTTTTCTTTCTTCTTTATACATACTACATCTCATTATCATCCAGTCTATATTAGCAGCAGACACAGTACAGTACGGTAGTCCACGGCTGTAGCTACCTCTGTGTCGGCACTCGGCAGTCCATCCATAATTGTATACCACCTACCCGTGTTTTTTTTTTCTTTCTTCTTTATACATACTACATCTCATTATCAACCAGTCTATATTAGCAGCAGACACAGTACAGTACGGTAGTCCACGGCTGTAGCTACCTCTGTGTCGGCACTCGGCAGTCCGTCCATAATTGTATACCACCTACCCGTGGTTTTTTTTTCTTTCTTCTTTATACATACTACATCTCATTATCATCCAGTCTATATTAGCAGCAGACACAGTACAGTACGGTAGTCCACGGCTGTAGCTACCTCTGTGTCGGCACTCGGCAGTCCATCCATAATTGTATACCACCTACCCGTGTTTTTTTTTTCTTCTTTATACATACTACATCTCATTATCATCCAGTCTATATTAGCAGCAGACACAGTACAGTACGGTAGTCCACGGCTGTAGCTACCTCTGTGTCGGCACTCGGCAGTCCATCCATAATTGTATACCACCTACCCGTGGTTTTTTTTTTCTTCTTTATACATACTACATCTCATTATCATCCAGTCTATATTAGCAGCAGACACAGTACAGTACGGTAGTCCACGGCTGTAGCTTCCTCTGTGTCGGCACTCGGCAGTCCATCCATAATTGTATACTAGTATCCATCCATCTCCATTGTTTACCTGAGGTGCCTTTTAGTTGTGCCTATTAAAATATGGAGAACAAAAATGTTGAGGTTCCAAAATTAGGGAAAGATCAAGATCCACTTCCACCTCGTGCTGAAGCTGCTGCCACTAGTCATGGCCGAGACGATGAAATGCCAGCAACGTCGTCTGCCAAGGCCGATGCCCAATGTCATAGTACAGAGCATGTCAAATCCAAAACACCAAATATCAGTAAAAAAAGGACTCCAAAACCTAAAATAAAATTGTCGGAGGAGAAGCGTAAACTTGCCAATATGCCATTTACCACACGGAGTGGCAAGGAACGGCTGAGGCCCTGGCCTATGTTCATGGCTAGTGGTTCAGCTTCACATGAGGATGGAAGCACTCAGCCTCTCGCTAGAAAAATGAAAAGACTCAAGCTGGAAAAAGCACAGCAAAGAACTGTGCGTTCTTCGAAATCCCAAATCCACAAGGAGAGTCCAATTGTGTCGGTTGCGATGCCTGACCTTCCCAACACTGGACGTGAAGAGCATGCGCCTTCCACCATTTGCACGCCCCCTGCAAGTGCTGGAAGGAGCACCCGCAGTCCAGTTCCTGATAGTCAGATTGAAGATGTCAGTGTTGAAGTACACCAGGATGAGGAGGATATGGGTGTTGCTGGCGCTGGGGAGGAAATTGACCAGGAGGATTCTGATGGTGAGGTGGTTTGTTTAAGTCAGGCTCCCGGGGAGACACCTGTTGTCCGTGGGAGGAATATGGCCGTTGACATGCCTGGTGAAAATACCAAAAAAATCAGCTCTTCGGTGTGGAAGTATTTCACCAGAAATGCGGACAACATTTGTCAAGCCGTGTGTTCCCTTTGTCAAGCTGTAATAAGTAGGGGTAAGGACGTTAACCACCTCGGAACATCCTCCCTTATACGTCACCTGCAGCGCATTCATAATAAGTCAGTGACAAGTTCAAAAACTTTGGCCGACAGCGGAAGCAGTCCACTGACCAGTAAATCCCTTCCTCTTGTAACCAAGCTCACGCAAACCACCCCACCAACTCCCTCAGTGTCAATTTCCTCCTTCCCCATGTTATGATTCCTGTACTCCAGACCGGAGGAGATCTTATGGCAGGGATCTGAGTACAGGAAAATAAGCTGGTTGTGGGAGCTGGATAGCCTAGTAACCCCTGGCGCCCTAACTCCGTTGTCTCGCCCGTGTTATCAGAAATCCCCTGCGAGACTATGGTTGCTTGAGCCCATGGCAGCCGCGTTTGAAGGGCGGATTATGTCTGCCCAACCCCGATGCCCCCGCAGGTCTTAATGGGAGACAAGGGGAAGTCCGAGACAGGGTGATAAGGGGCCCTCTGACTAAGCAACCAGGCCAGGGGTTACAAGCTAACTAACTAAATCAAAAGGTATGTGCGGACTAGCCGCCAGGAAAAAGGACAACCAAGGATCCACTGATCCGACACTCCTATCCGGCACCGCCGGACACCAGAGTGGATCTGTGGAAGCGGAATCCTCCGCAAAGCTCCAGAACACAATTAAACAAAATAATAAACAGAAGCGGACAAGCCGCAACACACGGCTGCGCCGCGACTCACGAACACCACCAGATGTTAAAGGTGCTCGGTCAGGCTCCAGGAACAGATGGTAACTTCCGAGTACAGGATCTCTGAGGACAGGAACAACCGAAAAGACCGGGACTGGGAACTCTCTGCAGCAGACACAGGCAAACAGGAAGCTATCACCGGCGTCTGTAAGAAGTCCTGAGGGTGCCTTTATTCAGGCACCCTCCAATCAGGATCCAGACAGGACAATCAAATAGAAATGCCGTGCAGCTTGCATGCTGCATGGCCAGCACATAATCAGGGTAATGAGAATAGACCCAGCAACGGGGAACGCGGCTGAACGTGGCGTCCCCGTTGCTAAGGTCAGAGCGGCTCCGTGCGCCCGGCGTCTTAGCGTTGCCAGGGAGCCGGCGGCTGAACGCGCACGGCGTCCCTGGTTGCTAGGCGCCGGGCCGCACGGCCGAGCGGACCCCGGCGCCTAACAGTACCCCCCCCTTGAGGAGGGGTCAAGGAACCCCTAAAGCCAGGTTTCCGAGGAAATTCACGAAAAAATGCCCTTTTGAGCTTTGGGGCATGAAGGTCTTCATCCAGGACCCACGACCTTTCCTCTAGCCCATAACCTCTCCAATGCACCAAAAAATAAAGCCGACCCCGGGACAACTTGGAATCGAGAACCTTCTCAACCAAGAACTCTTGCTGACCCTGTACATTAACTGGTGATCTCCCCTGAGATTTTTTACGAGGAAATCTGCTGGACGAAACATATGGTTTAAGCAATGAGCAATGGAAGGTATTTCCGATCCGTAAAGTTTTTAGTAAACGTAACCGGAAAGCAACTGGATTGACTTTTTTGATAATGAGAAATGGTCCAATATATCTAGGACCCAATCTGGCTGAGGTTTGTCGAAGTTTGATGTTGCGAGTCGACAACCACACCCTGTCTCCTACTTTAAAAGTGCACGGCCGCCGGAGCCTGTCAGAAAATTTTTTTTCCCGGAAAGCTGCTTTTCTGAGAGCCAGGTGCACTTTTTTCCAAATAAGTTTAAGATGAGAGGTCAGGGCCAGAGAGGAGACAGAGGAATGTTGAAAAAATGAATTAGCTCTGGGGTGGAAACCAAAAACTGCAAAAAATGGAGACACATTGGTGGAGGAATGACAGGCATTATTATAAGCAAACTCCGCCAATGGAAGAAACTCAGACCAGTCATTTTGGAGTTTGGCCGAGTACAAACGCAAATATTGTTTTAGAGATTGGTTAATTCGCTCAGTCTGTCCATTGGATTGTGGATGATAGCCGGAGGTTAATGATAATTTCATCTTTAATGAAGCACAAAAAGACTTCCAAAATTGCGCAATGAATTGTGGACCCCTGTCAGAAACAATATCAGTGGGTAACCCATGGAGTCTGAAAACATGGCGGAGGAACAAGACTGCCAATCCCTGGGCAGATGGCAATCGGGGAAGAGCAATAAAATGGGCCATCTTGCTAAAACGGTCCACTACCACCCATATGACTCGGCATCCGGCTGACAGAGGGAGATCCACCACAAAATCCATGGAGATATGCGACCATGGCCTAAGAGGAACTTTCAAGGGCATAAGTTGACCAATAGGCAAAGAACGGGGAACTTTATGCTGTGCACAGACCTGACACGAAAAAACAAACTCTTTAATGTCTTTGGAAAGACCAGGCCACCATACTGAGCGGGATACTAATTCCAAAGTCTTAGCGATTCCCGGATGCCCTGCAACTTTGCTATCATGAAATTCCGCCAAAACAGTTGCTCTCAAAAACTCAGGAACAAAAAGACGACTAGCAGGAGTATTTCCCGGAGCTTGATGTTGAAGCAGCTTTAATTGGGAAAATACATCCTGTGTGAGACCTGCCTGAATGACTGAAGGCGGAAGTATGGGAGTAACAGGACTGTTGTCTTGAACCGGAAGGAAACTGCGTGACAGGGCATCTGCCTTGGTATTCTTGGAACCTGGTCTGAAGGTGATAATGAATTTGAAACGAGTAAAAAATAAAGCCCAACGAGCCTGTCGGGCATTCAGTCGTTTAGCCGATTCAATGTATTGAAGATTTTTGTGATCAGTCAAAACTGAAATGGTGTGGGTAGCTCCTTCAAGCCAATGTCTCCACTCCTCGAAAGCCCATTTAATAGCCAGCAATTCCCGGTTACCAACATCGTAGTTGGATTCTGCAGATGAGAATTTCCTGGACATAAAGGCACAAGGATGTAACTCAAGGGAATCTGGATCCTTCTGAGAAAGGATAGCCCCTACTCCAACCTCCGAGGCATCCACCTCAATAATGAAAGGTAATTCTGGGTTGGGATGTCTAAGGACAGGGGCTGAGACAAAGGCTTGTTTTAAGGCCTGAAAAGATAACTCCGCTTCACATGACCAATTGGTAGGATCTGCTCCCTTCTTAGTAAGTGCCACAATGGGAGCAACTAGGTCAGAGAAAGAGTGAATAAATCTTCTATAGTAGTTTGCAAACCCTAAAAAGCGCTGAATTGCTTTTAAATTGGTGGGTTGCGCCCAACTAAGGATGGCTTGGAGCTTTTTTGGTTCCATTCGGAATCCCCGAGGGGAAATAATGTACCCTAAAAAGGATACTTCCGTGACATGAAATTCACACTTCTCCAGCTTGGCATATAAGTGATTTTCACGTAATCTCTTTAGCACCTGACGCACCTGGGTAACATGTTGTTCCACGGAGTCAGAATATATCAAAATATTGTCTAAATAGACCACGACGAATCTTCCCAGAAACTCACGGAGCACATCATTAATGAGATCCTGGAAAACTGCCGGAGCGTTAGATAGGCCGAATGGCATGACCAGATACTCATAGTGGCCCGACTGAGTACTAAATGCCGTTTTCCACTCATCCCCTGACCTGATTCTGATGAGGTTATATGCTCCTCTAAGATCAATCTTAGAAAAAATAACAGCCGAACGTAGCTGATCAAAGAGGACAGAGATCAGCGGCAGAGGGTAAGTATTCTTTACTGAGATTTTATTCAAAGCTCTAAAGTCAATGCAGGGTCTGAGTGAACCATCCTTCTTCTCTACGAAGAAGAAACCTGCACTTAAAGGGGATTTAGATGGCCTGATAAACCCTTTCCCAAGGCTTTCTTTCACATACTCATTCATGGCCACAGTTTCAGGACCAGACAATGCATATAACCTTCCTTTAGGCAACGTGGCACCAGGAATTAACTCAATGGCACAATCATAAGGCCTATGGGGAGGCAAAATATCCGCATTGCCCTTGGAAAACACATCAACAAAATCCTGGTATTCCCCAGGAATATGTGCGGAACTGGCGGCAGCTACTCGGATAGGAAGCGTAATACATTCTTTATCACAGATGGTACCCCATTGTAGGATCTCCCCTGACTGCCAATCAATGACGGGATTATGAAAGGCCAGCCAAGGATGACCCAGAACCACAGGAACTGCTGGACAATGGGTAAGGAAAAACTCAATTTTTTCAGAATACAGAGCTCCCACCGAGAGCAAAACAGGAGGTGTACATAGAGAAATAACCCCATTGGATAAAGGACTCCCATCTAAACCATGCATGGTGATACACCTACCTAAGGTTAGCTGAGGAATACCTAAGGCCTTGGCCCATGTTAAATCCATAAAGTTTCCTGCAGCTCCACTGTCCACAAAAGCAGAGACCGAGGAACAGAGGCTGCCATAGGAAACTTTAGCAGGAACCAACAGTGAATTATTTGAGGAGATGAGCTGCAGACCAAAGTGAACCCCCTCACAATTCACTTGGTCAGGAAGTTTCCCAACTTGTTTGGACAACTACGGGCAAAATGTCCCTTACCTCCGCAGTATAAACACAGACCATAATTTTGCCTCCTGGTTCTTTCTTCCGGAGACAATTTGGAGAGACCAATCTGCATAGGCTCCTCTATGTCTACAGGAATGGAAGGAACCCAGGGAGAGGACCCGACAGATGCCCCTTTTTCAGCCCTCCGCTCTCTGAGCCGACGATCTATTTTAATAGATAGCTCCATGAGGTTATCGAGGGTCTCAGGAGCGGGATACTGGAGGAGACTGTCTTTTATAGATTCCGATAAGCCGAGGCGAAACTGACTGCGCAGGGCTGGGTCATTCCAGCCACAGTCGTTCGACCAACGGCGAAACTCCGTACAATAATTCTCTGCGGGATTCCTACCCTGTCTAAGAGCACGCAACTGACTTTCTGCGGACGCCTCTCTATCAGGGTCGTCATACAATAGCCCTAAAGATTTTAAAAAGGCGTCTACAGACGATAAGGCCGGATCGTCTGTCTTTAAACCAAAAGCCCAGGTCTGAGGATCCCCCTGAAGTAGAGAAATAATAATCCCAACCCGCTGAGCCTCTGTACCTGAGGTAACTGGTCTTAAACGAAAATACAGTTTGCAAGATTCTTTAAAATTAAAAAACTGTTTTCTATCCCCAGAAAAACGGTCAGGCAGATGCATTTTTGGTTCAGGGATGACCCTCGGGGAAGTCCGTAACAGATCTTCCTGTGACCTCACCCGGAGGGACAGATCCTGAACCATCTGAGTAAGTTCCTGAATCTGACTAACAAGAAGCTGGCCAGGGTTTGGCCCAACACCGGTGGGATTCATAAGGCCGACAAAAATCTCCCAACTAAAAAGTGAAAAAATTTACTGTAAGTTAAATCTTTTCTTTTGTAGGCCGGTGATAATGTTATGATTCCTGTACTCCAGACCGGAGGAGATCTTATGGCAGGGATCTGAGTACAGGAAAATAAGCTGGTTGTGGGAGCTGGATAGCCTAGTAACCCCTGGCGCCCTAACTCCGTTGTCTCGCCCGTGTTATCAGAAATCCCCTGCGAGACTATGGTTGCTTGAGCCCATGGCAGCCGCGTTCGAAGGGCGGATTATGTCTGCCCAACCCCGATGCCCCCGCAGGTCTTAATGGGAGACAAGGGGAAGTCCGAGACAGGGTGATAACAAGGGGCCCTCTGACTAAGCAACCAGGCCAGGGGTTACAAGCTAACTAACTAAATCAAAAGGTATGTGCGGACTAGCCGCCAGGAAAAAGGACAACCAAGGATCCACTGATCCGACACTCCTATCCGGCACCGCCGGACACCAGAGTGGATCTGTGGAAGCGGAATCCTCCGCAAAGCTCCAGAACACAATTAAACAAAATAATAAACAGAAGCGGACAAGCCGCAACACACGGCTGCGCCGCGACTCACGAACACCACCAGATGTTAAAGGTGCTCGGTCAGACTCCAGGAACAGATGGTAACTTCCGAGTACAGGATCTCTGAGGACAGGAACAACCGAAAAGACCGGGACTGGGAACTCTCTGCAGCAGACACAGGCAAACAGGAAGCTATCACCGGCGTCTGTAAGAAGTCCTGAGGGTGCCTTTATTCAGGCACCCTCCAATCAGGATCCAGACAGGACAATCAAATAGAAATGCCGTGCAGCTTGCATGCTGCATGGCCAGCACATAATCAGGGTAATGAGAATAGACCCAGCAACGGGGAACGCGGCTGAACGTGGCGTCCCCGTTGCTAAGGTCAGAGCGGCTCCGTGCGCCCGGCGTCTTAGCGTTGCCAGGGAGCCGGCGGCTGAACGCGCACGGCGTCCCTGGTTGCTAGGCGCCGGGCCGCACGGCCGAGCGGACCCCGGCGCCTAACACCCCAGGAATGCCAATAGTCCTGCAGGCCATGTCACTGGCAATTCTGATGATTCCTCTCCTGCCTGGGATTCCTCCGATGCATCCTTGCGTGTAACGCCTACTGCTGCTGGTGCTGCTGTTGTTGCTGCTGGGAGTCGATGGTCATCCCAGAGGGGAAGTCGTAAGCCCACTTGTACTACTTCCAGTAAGCAATTGACTGTTCAACAGTCCTTTGCGAGGAAGATGAAATATCACAGCAGTCATCCTGCTGCAAAGCGGATAACTGAGGCCTTGACAACTATGTTGGTGTTAGACGTGCGTCCGGTATCCGCCGTTAGTTCACAGGGAACTAGACAATTTATTGAGGCAGTGTGCCCCCGTTACCAAATACCATCTAGGTTCCACTTCTCTAGGCAGGCGATACCGAGAATGTACACGGACGTCAGAAAAAGACTCACCAGTGTCCTAAAAAATGCAGTTGTACCCAATGTCCACTTAACCACGGACATGTGGACAAGTGGAGCAGGGCAGGGTCAGGACTATATGACTGTGACAGCCCACTGGGTAGATGTATGGACTCCCGCCGCAAGAACAGCAGCGGTGGCACCAGTAGCAGCATCTCGCAAACGCCAACTCTTTCCTAGGCAGGCTACGCTTTGTATCACCGGTTTCCAGAATACGCACACAGCTGAAAACCTCTTACGGCAACTGAGGAAGATCATCGCGGAATGGCTTACCCCAATTGGACTCTCCTGTGGATTTGTGGCATCGGACAACGCCAGCAATATTGTGTGTGCATTAAATATGGGCAAATTCCAGCACGTCCCATGTTTTGCACATACCTTGAATTTGGTGGTGCAGAATTTTTTTAAAAACGACAGGGGCGTGCAAGAGATGCTGTCGGTGGCCAGAAGAATTGCGGGACACTTTCGGCGTACAGGCACCACGTACAGAAGACTGGAGCACCACCAAAAACTACTGAACCTGCCCTGCCATCATCTGAAGCAAGAAGTGGTAACGAGGTGGAATTCAACCCTCTATATGCTTCAGAGGTTGGAGGAGCAGCAAAAGGCCATTCAAGCCTATACAATTGAGCACGATATAGGAGGTGGAATGCACCTGTCTCAAGCGCAGTGGAGAATGATTTCAACGTTGTGCAAGGTTCTGATGCCCTTTGAACTTGCCACACGTGAAGTCAGTTCAGACACTGCCAGCCTGAGTCAGGTCATTCCCCTCATCAGGCTTTTGCAGAAGAAGCTGGAGACATTGAAGGAGGAGCTGACACGGAGCGATTCCGCTAGGCATGTGGGACTTGTGGATGGAGCCCTTAATTCGCTTAACAAGGATTCACGGGTGGTCAATCTGTTGAAATCAGAGCACTACATTTTGGCCACGTGCTCGATCCTAGATTTAAAGCCTACCTTGGATCTCTCTTTCCGGCAGACACAAGTCTGCTGGGGTTGAAAGACCTGCTGGTGAGAAAATTGTCAAGTCAAGCGGAACGCGACCTGTCAACATCTCCTCCTTCACATTCTCCCGCAACTGGGGGTGCGAGGAAAAGGCTCAGAACTCCGAGCCCACCCGCTGGCGGTGATGCAGGGCAGTCTGGAGCGACTGCTGATGCTGACATCTGGTCCGGACTGAAGGACCTGACAACGATTACGGACATGTCGTCTACTGTCACTGCATATGATTCTCTCCCCATTGAAAGAATGGTGGAGGATTATATGAGTGACCGCATCCAAGTAGGCACGTCACACAGTCCGTACTTATACTGGCAGGAAAAAGAGGCAATTTGGAGGCCCTTGCACAAACTGGCTTTATTCTACCTAAGTTGCCCTCCCACAAGTGTGTACTCCGAAAGAGTGTTTAGTGCCGCCGCTCACCTTGTCAGCAATCGGCGTACGAGGTTACATCCAGAAAATGTGGAGAAGATGATGTTCATTAAAATGAATTATAATCAATTCCTCCGCGGAGACATTGACCAGCAGCAATTGCCTCCACAAAGTACACAGGGAGCTGAGATGGTGGATTCCAGTGGGGACGAATTGATAATCTGTGAGGAGGGGGATGTACACGGTGATATATCGGAGGATGATGATGAGGTGGACATCTTGCCTCTGTAGAGCCAGTTTGTGCAAGGAGAGATTAATTGCTTCTTTTTTGGGGGGGGTCCAAACCAACCCGTCATATCAGTCACAGTCGTGTGGCAGACCCTGTCACTGAAATGATGGGTTGGTTAAAGTGTGCATGTCCTGTTTTGTTTATACAACATAAGGGTGGGTGGGAGGGCCCAAGGACAATTCCATCTTGCACCTCTTTTTTCTTTTATTTTTCTTTGCGTCATGTGCTGTTTGGGGAGGGTTTTTTGGAAGGGCCATCCTGCGTGACACTGCAGTGCCACTCCTAGATGGGCCCGGTGTTTGTGTCGGCCACTAGGGTCGCTTATCTTACTCACACAGTCAGCTACCTCATTGCGCCTCTTTTTTTCTTTGCGTCATGTGCTGTTTGGGGAGGGTTTTTTGGAAGGGACATCCTGCGTGACACTGCAGTGCCACTCCTAGATGGGCCCGGTGTTTGTGTCGGCCACTAGGGTCGCTTATCTTACTTACACAGCTACCTCATTGCGCCTCTTTTTTTCTTTGCGTCATGTGCTGTTTGGGGAGGGTTTTTTGGAAGGGACATCCTGCGTGACACTGCAGTGCCACTCCTAGATGGGCCCGGTGTTTGTGTCGGCCACTAGGGTCGCTTATCTTACTCACACAGCGACCTCGGTGCAAATTTTAGGACTAAAAATAATATTGTGAGGTGTGAGGTATTCAGAATAGACTGAAAATGAGTGGAAATTATGGTTTTTGAGGTTAATAATACTTTGGGATCAAAATGACCCCCAAATTCTATGATTTAAGCTGTTTTTTAGGGTTTTTTGAAAAAAACACCCGAATCCAAAACACACCCGAATCCGACAAAAAAATTTGGTGAGGTTTTGCCAAAACGCGGTCGAACCCAAAACACGGCCGCGGAACCGAACCCAAAACCAAAACACAAAACCCGAAAAATTTCCGGCGCTCATCTCTAGCCACTACTCCTCATTCTCCTCTTCATCAGCATTAAGTGGTACCCATGGGAAGGGACTCCAACCAAGCACTACTTTGGGCTACCATCCTTTATAAAGTGTCAAAGTCGAAAAATATTCCAGTACATACACCACGTACTAACAACACACATGCCCGCTGCACGTGCACTTGTTCCGCCGTGCATGCACATATCCGCAATTTGCGTATGATCGCTCCCGTGGTCCTGCGCGTGGTATGGGTATTTACGGTGGAGTTTGTGAGCGCATAGAGAGTTATCAAAACAATACATATTTAACCCAAATAGTGCACATTATACACATAGCCCCCCTGCACCACATCAGCAAGTATCAACAGTTTAAATGATTCCAGGACTAAGGGATTCGCCTTTGCATGATAGGAAGGGACAGACTAAGGTTATAAGGTGATGTCTAGTATCCAGCTGTAGGATATTTTAAGGGTAACATTCCGGTGTTGGTTAGAGGAAGATCGCATGTTCCTGCGTATAGTTATGTGCAGAAGTAGAAAACAGATATAAACTGTATTTACTGTATATTATGTATGCGGCGGGAATCCAGAGGAGACCACCCACAAGAGCAGTTGAGAAAGACATCGCCCACCTTTTCAAATCAACCTATGACCTCTCCTGTAATGTAAAGATACATCTCTGTGTCCAATGGACAAAGGGATTACAGTATCCATTGTATTGTTATTGGAAGTAGTGTATAAAAAGCCTGTTGCTGCCTGGCCGGTCAGAAGACTCTTAACGCTATCTACCTGATGAGCGGAGGACTGGACCAGGTTGCGCAAGCGAATATTCTCACGTATGTACATTGACTGTAGCCATTTACTCTGTTGTATTTTGTAGTGTATAAATTGTATTGTTATCCTCTTCCAGATATATGCGCTGAGGTTTCGGAGCCCAGTGTTTAAACTACAAATCGGTGTTGTGTCCTCTTTTCCCTGCTAGGGTTTAAAGCATATTACATTACCAAACTGTATAAGGTTTAAGAGTGTATTGATAAGGTGTGTATGCGCTGCGGGTACTTTGTACCGTCAGCGCTGCATAAGGTTTAAAGTGTAACATCTTTGCAGTGCTTTGCTGCATAAGGTTTAGAGTGTAATAATATCATTGCATTGCATTACGAATAAGGTTTAAAGTATATCAAAAGTGTGTGCGCGCTGTGTGTATTTTGTACCCCCAGGGCGGCGTTTGTACGCTAAGTCCGTACAAGGGCCCTCATTCCGAGTTGTTCGCTAAGAGTCATCGCATCGCAAATTTACGAAATGTAAGTATCTGCGCATGCGCAAATGCGTGATTACGCATGCGCGAGTACATACGTACGACAACTGTGCAAAATTACTTAGAAAAAAAAAAGCCGTAACTGGCAACCGAAAACGAGGAGTGGCGTGGGCGTTGCGGAGGCGCGACTTCGCAATGCTCCGACATGGGCGTGAAAGTGGGCGTACAGTGTGGGAGTATGCAACTCGCAATGGGCGTGTTTTTAGCAAATAAACATTGTCGCTGTTAAAACTAACATAGGAAACCGTAGCAACATTCACGCAGCAGCAGAGTAGGTCTGCAGTTACTCTACATTTGCGAAGTACTGGTACAAGTGTGTATGCAGTAATTAGCAGTTAATTGGATATCACATTCATCAGATGTCCAATTACTTGTTAATTAATGAGCAGATGAAAGTTACCAACCAGCAATTGTCTGAACACACATTACATGTTTAGTCTACTCACATAGAAATCTCACACACTGCCAAATAAGGGTTTTTGTTTTTTTGGAAATTGTTGTGTAAGCCTTTTTAAAACTTGTTTTAATGTGTGTAAGACTCCCAAATACAAGCAAATGAAAATTTTTGTGAAAGTGTTTGAAATCTGCATAATTGTTTAAAAATAAACCAACACCAACATAATGCAGCATACACTTTAATTTAGCCTTAAAAGTCACAATAATATTTGATTATAATATCTGACAATGTTTGAAATGATGTCCTGTTGACCCTAGATATTTATAAAAAGCGTCGTGTCTGTTTACTTAATATGGACATTAAAGTGTGGTGCAAAGCATACCTTTTTTTTTGTTTTTTTCAATTTTTAAGGAGAATTAGCAGATTGGTCTACAAGTGTCTATATGCTGACCTAATCTTTCTGGAACTGCATTACCTGGAAGAAACTGCTCAAATTTTTGAAATATATTTTTTATTACTATATAATTTTTTGACAACATTTAAACATGGCTCCACATGAGTCGCACAGGCAGAGATGGACCAAGCAGCAAGCAGATGGCACTGACAATCATTAGATAGCAGAACTCAGTACTCTGCAAAAGTCTGCTTCTGCCAAAAGTATATATTTAAAGCATAAATAAAACATGACACACCCTGCCACACACACATTTTAAACCAAATGAGAAAGAATTAGGATCCACCACACAAACACAACAATACATAGCACACTAGTAAGAGGAAGATGGCTCTGGTGTTTATACACATAAACTCACAGGCTACAATACATCCAAACAGAAAAAATACATTTCACTAAGAGGGAGTTATCCATTCTGGTCACACAAGCCAACTCCAAAAATACAGAGAGGCAACATCAAAAACATGGGTGCTGCCCATCTGGAGAGACATCATTTTCTTCTTTTTCTCCCCGCCTGAGGCTGTTCTTCTTTGGAAGGTCTGCGGAGCGACCTTCGTTGGGCCTGCCCAGTGGGCTGTTCTTCCTGGGCAGGGGCAGGGGAGGGAGCCGATGTGGGTGGCTCTCTGCCACTGTGGGCAAGGGAGACAGCGATGGCCTGGAGCCCTTGCAAGATGTTATTTGCAAGGGTTTGGAATGAGGAGGCAAGTTGTTCTTGGCCCTGCCTGATCTCTGCCAGACCTTGGCAGAGTTGAGCAACACCTTGCTCAACACAGGTTCCGTGCTCAGTGAGCCGGACAGCTATCTGGCTTACCTCCCGGATGACCCCGTCTTGAAACCGATTTAGGCTCTCACCATACCTAGCGATTTCAAGCAGGATCTCCGGGATAGCAGAGGGTTGGGTGGGGGGGCCAGTAGGAACCTGCAGAGGTGGGATTTGTTGGCCCACACTGCCAGACTCACTAGGTCCCTCCACCTCAGCCTCAACCACATAACCGGCCTGTGACTCAAACTGTTCACCCCCCTGTGCTGTGTTTTGTGGCAAGCAAATAGAAGAATGTGTGGGAAAAAAGTAGGATACAAAATTAGTTTATTATTATAAATACTGTCAAAATTACAGACAAATAAATGTGTAAACTTACCTTCCAAGTCATGTCCCGTCAGGATCTCAGGCAGGTCCGTGTCCATATGAGACACCCCTTGGCCCTCCTCATAACTGACACAGGGCATCGCCATCTCCTCCAAGTCAGTATACTCCACAGCGACAGGTGCTCCTCCACCTGTAGCCCTTGAGGCATTCCACTCCGCAGCCCTCTTTGCCTTCAGGCGGGATTTGAAGTCGGCCCACCTACATATGTATTGTGAAAGAGGGACAAAGTAGAGTCTTATTATTTGTCTAAGCTAATATATAGGACACGTGTTCTGCTTGTGTTTGCTAGACATAACATCACATGCAGGGGCGGATTGGGAACAAAAAACGGCCCTGGAAAAATTTGTACTAGTGGCCCCACATGGGCAGCATCAGGGGTTTAAGGTCTAGCCATGGGCCATGGCAGCAGCACCCTACCCCCATGACTTTCCAGATAGTGGGCATGTCCAGCATCAAGGGGGAAGTTAAAAATAAATAAAATTAAATATTATTAGCACATTATATGATACACATTCAGAATTTAGGAAACTATATAATTCTTTAGAAAGATATATTTTCTTGCTTATTACACCAACCGTATCCCAATCACTATTCACTCAGTCTTATATGTCAGCCAAGCAGGCAGACAGAGCATACACTAGATCATCTGCAATCACAGGCTAAGTGGCAAAGTCATTTTCACATATGCAAATTATTTAGCATCTTATTCATTATGTCTATAAAAAGGACCACATGTCCTCAAACAGAACAGGCCCTGTGGATGCACCGGCCCACCGGGAATCTTCCCTGTAAACACTATGGCCAACCCGCATCTGATCACATGTAACTACATTTTTTAGTCAACTTAGCACAGAAAAAGGACTGTCAATATGCACTTACCGTCGTCTCACTTCCTGTGATGTTCTGACGACAGAGCCAACTTCATTCACAGATTTGGTGATGTCTCTCCAGATTCGTTCTTTTGAAGCAGCCCCCATGTTTTTTGGCCCTCTATGGATTTTGGACATGGCCTGCGTGACCAAGACACGCAACTCCCTCTTAGTGAATGCAGGCTGTCTTTTCTTCCGTCTGGAGGTAGCCTGTGAGGTTTCTTGTTGTTCATCACCATCTTCCTCCTCACTAGCAGCTTCTGTCTGTTGTGTTTGTGTGGCTAAAGCCAATTCTCCCTCAGTTTGGTCACTTTGTGTGTGTGGCAGAGTATCCCCAGTCAATTGTTGTGGTTCAGAAGCAGACATTTGCAGAGTACTAGGTCCTGCCTCTTCAACATCCGCAGAGGCGTATTCCAGCATGCGCCGTTGGCAATCTATGCGTCTTTTCCGCAATGCCATCTCCTGCTCTGCAATGCGGTCCATCTCTGCAGCGATTTGCTCACGAGAAGCCATGTTTGTGATGACGTGTGTACGCCGAGGTGTGTGCTTATATACCTACGTGCGAATCGTTAATTCACACAGCTGTACACTGTTATTCTGGTTAATGATTGCACTGCTTATTTAAGGGCCTACTTTGCACGCTGTGAGTGTAGGTAGTTTGGAGTTTCAGTTGTTTGTTGGCTTGTGCGTGAAGGTGCTTGTGGAATTTGCAGAGTGAGTAATTGTCAAGCATACCTTTGTCATTTTGTTTGCGTTTTGAATCTAGACAGTGTTGCATTTGTTATGCGTTTTTTCGTTTGTGAGTATTCTTGATTCTTTTTTTTTTTTTTTTTGTTAAAAATTTTTCTTAAAAATTTATTGTTTTAAATATTTTAAAAACATAACTATTTTGCTAGTCCATTTGTGAAAATAAACCTGTGCTTCTTTGTTTTGACTGTCATTTGTGTTCTCTTGTAGGTGTTTGCTTTTGGGAGAAATATCCCTGGTTTCATTTATTTTCTGGGTGTGCTACTGAACACCAAGTCTTTCTTTTTTTTGGAGCAGGTAAGTGCCCTTGGCCTGTGTTGGTGCCTGTTTAGTTTTAATGGTCTGTATGCTGTTTTTTGACTGTCATTTGTGTTCTCTTGTAGGTGTTTGCTTTTGGGAGAAATATCCCTGGTTTCATTTATTTTCTGGGTGTGCTACTGAACACCAAGTCTTTCTTTTTTTTGGAGCAGGTAAGTGCCCTTGGCCTGTGTTGGTGCCTGTTTAGTTTTAATGGTCTGTATGCTGTTTTTTGACTGTCATTTGTGTTCTCTTGTAGGTGTTTGCTTTTGGGAGAAATATCCCTGGTTTCATTTATTTTCTGGGTGTGCTACTGAACACCAAGTCTTTCCTTTTTTTGGAGCAGGTAAGTGCCCTTGGCCTGTGTTTTGGTTTGCTGTTTGTGTTTCTTAAAAGTGTGGTGATTCTGTTTGTTTTCCATTTTGTCTAAAATAGAATTTTTGTTTCCCAGGATTGATCTGCAAAGTAGTGTTTGTGTTTCCTGGACTAGCTACTAAATGTTTTTTTTTATTTTTTTTTTGTTTTTTTAATTGGTGTTTGTGATGTATTTGATGCTCAGAAATGTTTAATTTTGTTTTTTTTTTATTTGTAAAAATAACATATTTTTTTAATTTTTCTTTTTATTAATTTCACATTTTGGCCATGAATTCAACACAGAAAAAATGTACGCTCCTGCAGTAAGTTTCCCCAACATTTTTTACAACATTTATTGTTTGAATATTTTTTATAAGTTGTTTTTGTATTTTTCACCTCGTTTTTTTTCTTTTTCAAAAAAGTGTGTTATGTCAATATTTATTGCTGCAGAAGCCCTACCTCCCCAACCCACGCCAGCACTCCCACCCCAACCGCCAGCCCCACAACCACAGCCGGCTCCTCATCAACCAAGGCAACGGAGGCGTGCTAGGCCACCAATTTTCCGAACCCGTGTCCTACTTTTTGGTATGCCAGATGATGTGGTGGTGCGTAGATACAGGCTGCCACCACATCTAATCCTAGACACTCTCTCCATAATAGAGAGTGATCTGGAGTCTGAAATTCGGTATCCTACAGCAATACCACCATTGACACAATTCCTTGCAGTGTTACATTTTTTGGCTACAGCCTCATATCAGCATGTTGTGGGAGACCTGGTTGGCATGTCGCAGGGCCAGTTCAGTAAGGTCCTGCGGCGTGTCTGCCAGGCTTTCCTAAAGCGGGTGAAGCAATTCATTGATATGCCTTTGGATGTTGGTGCCCTAGATGTGGTGAAGCGGCAATTTGAGGAAGGTGGTAGTCGCTTCCCACATGTTATTGGGGTTGTGGATGGCACACATGTTGCTATTCAGCCACCAAGACATAATGAAGAAATTTATAGAAACAGGAAACTGTTTCATTCTCTGAATGTAATGGTTGTTTGTGGGCCATCCCTCCAGATCCTTTCCCTGAATGCAAAATTTACTGGAAGTTCACATGATGCATATGTCATTAGACAATCAGGGATATGGCAGAGATTAAGATCAAGTCAACGAGCAGACATGTGGTTATTGGGTGAGTTGTTGCTCAAATATTTTTTTCTAAAAAAAGTAACTTGACAAATTTAATATTTCAAAATTTTGGCTTTTCTTCCAACAGGAGACCGTGGATATCCTTGCACCCCCTGGCTCATGACTCCTTACCGTAATCCCAGGCCAGGACCACAGATGGCATTTAACTCCGCGCTTACTGCCACTAGGCAGCTGGTGGAGCGCACAATTGGTGTCCTTAAAGGGCGGTTTCGTGTGCTCCACCGCACTGGTGGCGACATCATGTATTCGCCGAGATGGCAAGTAAAATAGTGGTCCTGTGCGCAATACTACATAATATCGCGGTAAGGAGTAGTGTAGAGCTTCCTCAGGCAGAGGAATTGCCTGATGAGGAGCCAGGGGTTGTTCGACATTTCGGTGGGGGGAGTGTTACACGGAGGGGGAGCCAAGTGAGGGCAAGGATTGTTGCCGAATATTTCAGGTATAGTGTTTTTTTTTTTTTTTGAAATTCTTTATTTATACGTGGTCAGATACATAAAGAGGGCATTCTAGGAATACAAGGGACAGATGGCCAACATAGCCAGTGTCCAAAATGGACCACAATTTTTCAAATGAGTAACAGGGTTAGTTGGTGTGGGAAAAACAGTCAAGTTCAAACATGGGGATCAGGGGGGGGGGGAGGAGAAGAGAAACAGGGGGGGGGAATAACCACATTTGTAACCGTACATAATATAAGTCTTAAGAGCAGCAAGATCATAACAGGGGGGGGGGGGAACGGAGGAGAGACGAAGACAGAGAGGGTAATAGGGGGAAGAGATAATTGAGAAGGTTAAGAGATGAGATGAGGAGGGATATCAGGGGGAGAAGGGAGTGGGTGCCCATGGGTCTACGGGAGGGGCGGGAGCGGGTGGAGGGAGCCAGCTAACCACGTTCAGCGGTGAGCCAGGGAGCCCAGACCTGCTCGAAGACGTGGCCCCGGTCGTGGAGGTAATAGGTTATCTTTTCCATTGAGGCGATGTGCCAGATTTTAGCTTTGAGGGATAGTAGGGAGGGTGGTAAGGGGTTCTTCCAGTTGAGGGCGATCAGTGATTTAGCTGCGGCCAGAATGTGTGAGGTTAGCTTTTGGGAGAATTTATTGAGGTGTGGGGAGGGGAGACACAGTAAGGAGACCCAAGGGTCCTTCATTACAGGGGGTTCTAGAAGTGAGTTGAGGAGGGAGTGGACCAGATCCCAGAAGGGGACGATAACCGGGCAGGTCCACCATATGTGGAGCATAGTACCTCTATCCCCACAGTTCCTCCAGCAGGCTGAAGAGGAGGACGGGAAAAATTTGTTAAGACGGTCGGGGGTATAGTACCAGCGGTAATAAACTTTGTAGGCCGTTTCCTTAAAGGCGGTGGCAATAGAGCTTTTAGCAATGCCTAGTCTCATGTCCTCCCAATCCTGAGTTTCAGGTGGGGGCCCGAGGTCCCGTTCCCATGCAACTTCATGGGGCCGGGATAGGGGCAGGGAAAAATCCAGTAGGAGAGAGTAAAGTTGGGAGATTATGCCTTTGGAGGAATGAGAGTTGACACATAGGGATTCAAAGGGAGTAAGGGCACAGAGTAAGGCGGTGGAAGGGAGGGAAGTTAAAAAGTGGCGTATTTGTAAGAATTGAAAGGGATTGAGTGGTTGTGAGGGGATTTTCTGCTGGAGGTCCGGGAGGGACAGCCATTGGCCTCGGTCGGCAAAGTCAATTGGGAATTTAAGGCCTAGGGTTATCCACGTCCGGGATCTCGTAGCTGAGAGTCCGGAGGGAAACATGGGGTTCTGCCAGATGGGGGTTAAGGGTGAGGGTGTGGTGGTGAGACCCCACTTCAGAGAGAGGGTGTCCCAGGTTTTGAGGTTGAATTTGATGGTGGGAAGAAGATTAGAGGTTGGGGGTCGAGAGGAGTCCCCATAGGGGGGTCAGATCTGGGATGCCAATGAAGGCTGCTTCGATGTCCAGCCAGGAAACCGATCCTGGAGGAGCGTAGGAAGTGACAATGTGGGATAAGTGGGAGGCGAGGTAGTATAATTTGACATCGGGAAGTCCTCTGCCTCCCATGGAGGTTGCTCTTTTCAGAGTGTTGGCAGCAATGCGGGGAGGTCTGTGGTTCCAAATAAAGCGTATAAGGGCCCGTTGGATATTGCGGAGGAAGGGAGCCGGGACCGCCACAGGGAGAGTCTGGAAAAGGTAGAGCCATTTGGGGATTATGGTCATTTTAACTGCTATGATCCTGCCCAGCCACGAGATGAAGAGACTGTTCCAAGAGGTCAGGTCGGCTAGTGTGTTGGTAAGAAGGGGTGGGAAGTTTTCCCGGAAGAGGGAGTCGTAGCGCGGGGTTAGGTATATCCCTAGGTATTTTATCTTTGTGGGGTGCCATTTGAGTTTAAAATTGGTGCGAAGGGACTCAGCCTGGTGTTGGGGGATATGTAGCATCATGGCCTCAGATTTGGAGTAGTTGATCTTGTAGCCTGAAATAAGGCTATAGGCTTGTAGAACCGAAAATAGGTTTGGGAGTGAAATAAGGGGCTGAGTGAGGGAGAGTAGGATGTCATCTGCGAAGAGGGAGATTTTGGGATCTGTGGGGCCTACCTTTATTCCGTGTATATCCGGATGTGCTCTAATTTGGGAGGCAAGGGGTTCTATAATAAGGGCAAATATTAGGGGGGAGAGGGGGCAGCCCTGACGTGTGCCATTGGAAATGCTAAGTGGGGCGGATGGGGTACCATTGATAAGGACGGTGGCAGAGGGGGTGGAATATAATGCTAGGATGCTAGTGAGGAAGCCACCGGACAGGCCATAGGCCTCCAAGGTGGGTTTCAAGAAGTCCCAGGAGATCCGGTCAAATGCTTTTTCGGCATCTAAGGAAAGCATGATAGTGGGGCATCTCCTGGAGTTAGAGATATGTATAAGGTCAATGGCACGTCTGGTGTTGTCTCTTGCCTGGCGGCCCGGGATAAAGCCTACTTGGTCGTAGTGGACAAGGGAAGGGAGGTATGGGTTAAGACGGTTGGCCAGGATCTTAGCAAAGATTTTCAAGTCTAGGTTCAGGAGAGATATGGGGCGATAGCTTGCGCAATTAAGGGGGTCCTTGCCTTCCTTGGGGATCACCACAATTCTAGCCTCTAGCATCTCAGGGGGAAAAGGGTCGCCTTGGACAATCCCATTGAAGAGAGAGTGTAGGTGGGGGGAGAGAAGGGCAGAGAATTTCTTGTAGTAGAGAGCGGTGAACCCATCTGGGCCCGGAGATTTGCCTATTTTTTGCATGAGTATAGTCTGGGTGATTTCTTCCACCGTAATCTCACCGTTGAGAAGGTCCAAGGCGTCCGGGGGTAGTCTGGGTAGTTTAGAAGCAGAGAGAAAGTGGGAGATAAGGTCGGATCGAGGTTGGGGGGAAGAGCCCGGTGGAGGGGGCGGAAGGTTGTATAGGTCGGTGTAGTAGGATTGGAAGGCGGCTCTAATGGCTGTGGGATCCTGAATGATTTGGTTGAGAGAGTTTCTGATAGTGACAATGTTGGTTTTGGCTATTGTGGAGCGGAGTCGGGCCGCCAGGATCTTGTCCGCCTTGTCACCCTTCTCATAAAAAGACTGGCGAAGCCACTTAAGACGCTTGGCCACCCGTGTAGTAAGAAGAAGATCGAGTTCCGCTTTAATGGTGCGAAGTTCGGACAAGACCGCCTGGTCGGGAGACGCCTTGTGTTGGGTCTCAAGTGCATGGAGTTTAATGGAGAGCCTGTTGTATTGGGAAAGGGATTGCTTTTTAGCTTTTGAGGCTAGGCTGATAAGGTGTCCTCAAAGGACAGCCTTGTGCGCCAACCAGAGGGTGGGTCTAGAAATATCGGGGGAGTCATTTAAGGTGAAATAATCAGAGATTTTGTCTTGAAGATGGGACTTTGTCTCAGGGTTGTGTAGGAGGGAGTCGTTGAGGCGCCATGTCATGGGGCGAGGATGGGAAGCCAAGCCTGCCAGGTCGCAGGAGATGGGGGCGTGGTCGGACCAGATTAGTGGGTGGATATGGGCATCACGGAGGTTGATAGCAAGATCATGACTGAGCAGGACCATATCAATGCGGGAGTAGGAGTTATGAGGGGCAGAGTAGAAGGTATAGTCGCGGGCAGAGGGGTCTTTTATCCTCCAAGAGTCGTAGAGGAGTTGGGATCGCATGAGTCGGAGGAGGGATCTAGAGCAAAGGGAGTCCGACGGGGAAGGAGTAGGGGAAGATGTAGAGCGGTCTAGCTGTGGATTGAGAACGGAGTTGAAGTCACCTGCAAGTATAAGGTCGCCCTGTCGGACTCGAGTGAGGAGATTATCTAGCCTTGTAAAGAACCGTTCCTGTCGCTGGTTAGGGGCGTAAACGTTAACCAGGGTGCATGTATTATTGTTGAGTTTACCCACTAGGACAAGGAATCGGCCGTCTTTGTCAGCATGAGAGTCTAGGAGTTCAAAAGACAGGTGGCGGGCAATTAAGATTGCTACTCCACGTTTTTTGGCTAGGTGATCGCAGGCATGAAAGGAAACGGGGAATGGTTTACATTGCAGGGTAGGGTGAGATTCGTGCACGAAGTGAGTTTCCTGTAGGAAAATCAGATCGCCTCTATGGTGTTTAAGGGAAGCAAAGAGCTTGCCTCTCTTTTGAGGGCTGTTCAAGCCCTTCACATTATGAGAGAGTACCCGGAGACCCATGGGCAGGCAGCAGTGAGGTAGGCAGATTTGAAAGGGCGGGAGTGATTGGAGGTGGAGAAGGGGGAGGGGGAGACAGATCGAAGATATATGAAATGAGAGAGAGTGTGGTCAGAGGAGGGGTGGAAGGGAAAGAGGACCGGAGGGGGTGGGGGGGTGGTTGGTCGTCTGGCAGAGGAGGCCAGGACCGGTAAAGCTGACAAGGGGAGGGAATACTAGGCGTTGGGGGAGCACCTAGGTCAGCGGTAGGGCCCGGGGCCCTGTGGGGGCGCGGCATGGGGCCCTGATCGCGAATCACGAGCCGCTCGGGAAAAGATAGGAGGCAAGCCTCCCCTGGGGGTACCTGAGGGAGAAAGCTGGAGAGAAGACAGGTAGAGAAGATAGCTGGAGCGCCCGCCCCAAGGGGCGGAGAATAGGAGGGGGGGAGGAGGGGGGAGAGTGGGTCAAGTATCTGCATGGAAACATATCAGGAGAGTAACTTTTGAGTATGTAAGCAGTTAGACATTTAAACTTCCAAACAACATAACATTTCAATAGAGGATAACAACAATGCTATTGTGAAGCAACCAAGGGATCAGGAAGTAGCGTCACGAAGAGCCTAAGGTAATGTAGCACTTCAGGTGGGGGGGGTACGACCAGAAGTGATCGTCCCAATTCAATGTGGGGTGCTGTAGCGTAGAGAGGTGAGAGTTCTCAGGGCACTGGGGGTGGAGCCTGGGGGGCCCCGGAGGACGGCACCGTGAACCACTCAGAACGAGGAGACCGAAGCGAATCCCGCCGTGTCCGTGGTGGGAGGGATGGAGAATGGACATCTTGGTCAGGAGCGGGGATGCCCAGTTTAGAGAGGAGTGTTTGGGCCTCAGATTGGTCTCTAGCTGTGAGGAGCTTTCCTTGGTGCCACACTAGGATCCGGAAAGGGAAACCCCAGCGGTACTTCACGTTGTGACGGGAGAGCAGGGAAGTGATGGGTTTGAAGTCCCTGCGTTTAGCTAAGGTTAGCGGGGATAAGTCCTGAAAAATCTGGAGTGGGGTGTTTTGGAAAGTCACAGATCCCAGCCGTCGGGCCTCCCTCATAACGGCCTCCTTCGCAGTGAAATAGTGCATTCGGAGAATGACATCTCTGGGCTGAGAAGAGTCCTGGGAGCGCGGTCGCAAGGCCCGGTGTGCTCGGTCCAGGAGGAGATGTTCCTCAGGGGTGTCGGGCGACAGGTGTGCGAAAAGACGTTTAAGGTAGAGTTCAAGATGAGACGCCTCGACCTCCTCAGGGATACCCCGAATCCTCATATTATTTCTCCTTGCTCTATTGTCTTGGTCTTTGTTCTCCTCCCGGAGGTGGGCAACATCCTGACGGAGTTGATGCAGCTCGGTCTCTGCTGTTTGTTGGAACGTTACCACCTCTTCGACTCTTCTTTCGAGTTGGTCCGTTCTGGAGCCGATATCGGCTATATCGGATTTCAGGGAGTGTAGAGCTTGGACTGAGGACTTAATGTCCCGCATCTCCTTAAGGAGGGAGAGGAAGTCCTTGCGGGTGAGGGGTGTGAGATCGTCATCTTCGGCCTCCGATTCGGAGGGGCCCCGAGAGGGGCCGGGATTGTTGGGCCTGTTCGTGGCTGGGGTGCCTTTTTTGGTCAGAAATGGTGTGAGATCGGACCCCTGGGATTTTTTGTTACCCCTGGTCATTTTGGGGGCGTAGGGGGTAGGTGGAAAGCAGGGTGAGGAATGGGGGTGGCGTTCCAGTTGTGAGGCTCAGGGCCAGGGAAGGTGACTCGGGGGCTTTAAGGGGACATTACGGTGTGGACATCAGCCGAGCCCGGCAGATGGAGCCCGCTCAGGGAGGCCCGCGGGAGGAGAGGGAGGGCACCCCGGCCCGGACTGGAGGGTGAGAATCCGAAGTCGCAGGAGAGGGGGTCCCGGAGACTATCTCCACCGCTCGGGGACCACAGGGACGTGTCCCGGGCACGGACCAGCCGGCGATCGGGGCAGCCCCGCGGCGGGGACCTGGTGGGGGAGAGGACCGCGGGCTGATGTGTAAGCGACTCCCAGGCGGGTTCCCGTGGAGGCCTCAGTGGGGTTTAGGTGGATGGAGGCAGAAGGGACCGCGGTCCCGGAGACTTACCAGACGGCCGCCGCTGGAGCGGGTTGCAGAGAGCCGGAGGTTGAGGGTGGTCCGAGCCGGCACCTCTCGAAAGAGCGTGTATGGGCTTCCAGGTGAGTAGCAGGAGTGGGGGAGATCCCCTCAGCCTCAGTTTGATTAAGGTCGCAGGAGGGGGGGGGATGGAGCTGCGTCCAACCCCTCGAGCGTGGCTGGGCCGTCGGCCGTCTGCGGGTGCTGTGGGGTATGGTGCAGGATGAGGGACTGCAGCGGTGAGCAAGGGTCGGTGAAAGCGGCTCACCTCTGCGCAGACGGGCTCTCCAGGCCGCAGGTCCTCCGCTTCTCCGCCCGGGTCCCGAGGTCCAAGATGGCCGCCGCCGTCAGGGCTCCGTGCCTCTCGCAGCCGCGTCCGCCCGGATTCTTCCCCCTCCCGCAGCACCGCCGATCTCCGGTGCCAGGTAAGGGAGGTCCGGGTGTTTAAAGCAGGGATGGGGGTCCCGTGAGGGCACTCCGGGGGCTCCAAGGGCGGACGCCCTCCGCGACGGGTATCGCCGGAAATCGAGGCCCCGGCTTCAGGTGGGTGCGTAGGCCGCAGTCCGCAGAAGCCAGTATACCGGCTTCCCGACTCCGCAGCACAGGTCCACCGGTGTGAGGGGGTCCCGGAGGGGTAGTAGATGGTTTGGTGGGTTGAAAAAGTGGTCTGGGGAGGGAAACAGAGGGATAATTTCCTCAGGGAGTAGAGAGCTCCCTGTTTGTGCAGCCACTCTGATCGGCCTCCAGGCCACGCCCCCCAGGTATAGTGTTTTGATATTTTCTAGTTTTAAAAATTTAAAAACACAGTATGCTTATGTTTTTTTAACAATGATGACATTTTGTATGATATTGTAAAGTGATTGTGTAAGACTTTTGTTGTGTTGGAATGGGTAATTTTTGTTGGCGTCAAATTCCGCAAACACGTTAAGTTTACAATGTTTAGTTAGAAAACCAAATAATGTAATGTTGCTAAATAGTGTCCTTATTTGTTTTATATCCTCAAATCCTGATTATGTAAACAAACACACAAACAAATGATACTCAATGTTTCCCACTTTGTGACTGTCCAGCTGAATGATCACACGAACTGTGGTGAGTACACAGATCTGTATAGTAATTTTAAATAAACTGTGTCTCTGTGTCTGTGTTTTTTTTTTTATTTTGTTTATGATAAATATTTGCTTCTGCGAATGCGTATTTCCGCTCGTGCGAAATAACACTCTGCTCTTCACAGCATTGCAAAGATCAATAAAGTTATTAGAAATGACAACATAGATTTTGGACCAATCACATGCTAACAGACACTATAAATATATGCCCAAATAAGGAAAACGCCATTGCCATGATGCGTGCAGCACCGTTCACCAGGCGGGAGCTCCGCGTGCTGGTTGCGGTGATGGACCGCCGCGTAGGCCGCGTTGGGCGCTTCATCCCCAATCGGGTGAAGCGCGAGGCCTACGCGGAGGTCCGCCGCCTGCTGCGGACTCGCGTCCGCAGCAGGCGGACAATCATACAACTTGAGAGGAGGTGGAGTGATCTCCGCAGGAGGACTCCCGATCTGTTGGCGGAGATCCGCCAGCAAATCCGAACTATGCATACACGAAGTAAGTTACATTACATAAGATTATTAGCATAAATTGTGCTAATGGGGGAAATTCCAAGTTGTTTGCAGCAGGAATTTAGTGAACAATTGGGCTAAACCATGTGCACTGCAGGGGAAGCATATGTAACATGTGCAGAGAGAGTAAGATTTGGGCGGGGTGTGTTCAATCTGCAAAATAATTTGCAGTGTTAAAATAAAGCAGCCTGTATTTACCCTGCACAGAATAAAATAAGCCACCCAAATCTAACTCTCTCTGCACATGTTATATCTGCCTCCCCTGCAGTGCACATGGTTTTGGCCAATTGCAAACTATATTCCTGCTGTAATCCCCTTGGAATTACCCACAATTTACACTAAGTGGTAGGCTAATTGCAACCTTGAGTGTCCTTTTTTGGAAAATAGGACAGTGTGTGTGGTTAGGGCAAACAGTACTGACTGTAGCAAACTGTCACCAAACAAGTGCATGTTTTCAAGAAATAAGAACCAGCCAGGAAACTGTACACAAATACTTGATCAGTGCTGGCTATATAATAAGGTGCCTTGAATAGTGATCTGGTGATGTTGCCTAGACCAATCACTATGACTCAATGGACTAGATTAAGGAATGAGCTTCAAAGTAAAAGTTTGGACTCATTTTGTTTGCTGTGGCCAACATGAAGAGGATCTTAACATGTTTGCTTTTCAATTTTTAAAAACACTGAATTTTACATGGAACAGAACATTGATAATTCAAATTGTTTACTATGTAATTTCTCATGTAAACTAAATGTTGTCAATAATATCATTATAGGACAACAACAACGGCACAACTCTCCGCCCCCTTCCCCTTCCCAGTCCCCCTCCCCTTCTCACTCCCCCTCCCCTTCACAGTCCCCCTCCCCTTCTCACTCCCCCTCCCCTTCACAGTCCCCCTCCCCTTCCCAGTCCCACTCAGCTTCCCAGTCCCCCTCAGCTTCCCAGTCCCCCTCATCTTCCCAGTCCCCCTCATCTTCCCAGTCCCCATCAGCTTCCCAGTCCCCCTCAGCTTCCCTGGCCCACTCCACTTTCCACTCCCCTTCTCACCACACCTCTCCATCTCTTTCTGGGACCCCTTCTCCTCCTTCCCATACCCCTTCTCCTTCAACTTCTACATCACCATCTCAACCCCCCTCACCCTCTATTGCATTAACTTTCTCTCCGCCCCCCTCGCCCTCTCAATCAGACCCCCCCTCTGAAATTGCAGTACAAATCCAGCCTCCTTCCCCCATCCAGCCTCCTTCCCCAATCCCTCCTCCTTCCCCAATCCCTCCTCCTTCCCCCATCCAGCCGCCTTCCCCCATCCAGCCAACATCCCCACCCAGTGAATGGGCAGAGGAAGCCCCTGAAGACAGTTCAGGGAGTCTTCATGTTGCCGTGGAAAGTAAGTTTTTTAAAAAATTTTTACAAATGATTACCCACTTACACTTACAATGACAAAACATGCAGTGTTGTACTGTTTGAATTCTTGGGCCAAGGACAAATATTTGTGTTTTTCTTCATGGTGTACATGTTGCCTTTACATATTTGTGAGTGTCATTATATGTACAGTGTGTATGTGTGCAATGTTTTGTGTGTCCACTCTAGGTTGACACTCATTAGGTAGCCAGGGTTGCCAGGACAACAGGGTTTATATGTGTTACATTTTCTGGTAAACAGTTAGACCTGAGTGGAGTTTAGTATGTTGTTGGTCTTTTACACTTGTGCCTGTGTAGTCTTAATATTTGCACTTACAAATCACATGCTTCACTTTGTTATGCAGCCTAATGACACACTGATTTGTGGTGTGAAAGTTACATTCACAAAATGACTAATTGTTCAAGTCAAACCTGTTTGCACTTATTTAGTAAGGGCAGCTTTCAGGGAGTGTGGGAATGCTAGGATATGTTGGCCTTCTGAAGATGTTGATATGCAGTGTGATGAGGCAGGACCAAACCCCTTAAAAACTAAAAATAAAAAAAAGATGAGAATGAATGCCAACATGGTGTAACAGTGACGAAGATGGAAGTTATCTTTAACATGGGATGTCGCCCATAACAACCAATACAATTAATCTTTACAATTGGGGAACCACTTCTACAAGATAATAATCTTATTTTGGCTTGTTTGCTATGGGCGACGCTACATCTTAAAATGAACTCACATAGTAGTAAATGTAGCCCATGGTCAAGAAAACTGTAATAAGTAACAAAAAAAGACTGAGCAGGCTTGTGTGTTTTTCTGCTAATGATTGTACCATAAAACAGCCATGATGTATCAACTTTGCCATTAAGCAGGCCTGTCCAAACTGCGCAACTGCAACTGTTGAGAAACTACACATCCCAGCATGCCCTGACACAGGTTTGGCATTCCCTGGCCCCAAAACTGAGTCAACGCATGCTGGTATATGTAGTTTCACACAAGCTTGAGGGATGCAGTTTGGACCTGCCTGCATTAAAGTGTGCTTTGTGCCTTGCTTGGATAATAAGCAATGTGAGTAAGTTAGTAATGTTTATGTTATCTCTTAATTTCAGATGTTGCCGTTGGAGATCCCACATCGTTGCAGGAGATTGTTTCCAACATGAGGCTCCATCTCCAGGCCTTGTTGGGTCTTGTGGACGCAATGGAAAAATTTTGTTAATTTTGTGTTTTAAAAAAAAAAAAAAAAAAAAAAAGGATATTATCATTATTCCAGTAAAAAAAAAAAAATAAACTACTAAATTTAAATACTTCAGCGGCTCTTTATTATTTATTAATGCAATAAAGGAACAGCAGATTGCAGAACAAACATTTTTTACCTTAAACATTTCAAACATCTAACGTAAGTTATTTTAAAACACCAAATAAAACATGTTATTGGCTAAATAAACATGCAAACACCTTCATTCACATACAAAAACTCTACTTTAATAAATTCAGAAAACACATTAGACCAAGCACATTGCAAACATCTATATTTATATTAAACATGTAAATAAAAGGAGGCTCTTTTATGGCTACAAAGTGCACTTCAGGTATTTAAACAAATACTTAATTGATCATGAACATTTCAAATCATTCACTAATTGGATTTGTTATTGAGGAGGGCTTGTGGACTTTTAATTGGAAGGTGTTAGTCCACTTAATAGTATAAAAACAAATTGTGCTGCGTTTCTCAGCAAAAGTGAGCACTTTAACTGAAAAATGTGTAAATCTACTACAACTTAGTATTTTTACGAAGAAGCATGTGTTAATGCGATGGGTTCGCATTGCTGCGAGGATTTCGCATTGCTGCGATGTCATTTGGCGTACGCCCACTTTGTGTAATAATGCGTGCGAATGAGCAAAAATACGTTGGGGGCGGATGTTCGCAAATTTACTACATTAACGCAACTTTACTAATAGGTTGTGCGAACGAAAAACTTAGCGAACAACTCGGAATGAGGGCCAAGGTACGGGACTCTGTACGCAAATAGCGTACAAAGTACGTAGCGTGTGTATTAAGTCTAGCGGCCGCAGCGGCTCCATGGTAAAAGTGTGTTTAAAGGTATAGCTTTATGGTTTAAGATAATATCGACATTATCAATTGGGGACATCGTCCGGTTTTTCCTCATACCCGCAGCCTAGCAGGTTAAAGCAAACTTTATCTATCAGCAAAGGGCGGACAGGTATCCCATGTAAGCCTTCTCCTGGATGGTGGATACACTGGTAAACCCTATCTCATTGCTGATAAGATGGTGTCTGCTCTGCATGGTTTGTAGGGATGCTGGTGGGATCCGTAAGGTAAATATACAAAGCTATTTTAAAAGTCTGTGAATTTCTGTTTGGCGCCAAATGCGCACACAACACAAGCATACACCAGTACTTTGTATTTGTATACCGGCTCGCATTGTTGCCATAAGTATTGATTATTAGATTCATTTTGACCTGTGCTGAGAAATTTGTTGCTATTTAGTTAAAAACATAGACTAAATATTAAGGAAGTAAACGTAAAACACAAATACAGTCTGGCCTAGTTAAACAGGTTTATACAGAAAGATACTGTGTTGTGTTAAGTAAACGATTATAGGTAATATCGCTTACATTTATAGAAGTGTGGGATTTGTACTACTGCGGACGTACGGTCTTTGTACACGTGTCTCGGACAAAGTACGGGACTGCGTACGCAACGTAAAGACATACGCACGGTAAGGGCACGGCCGCTAAGTACAAATTACACAATAGCATTGTTTAGTTTAGGCGCGGGACGGTAGCCACGCAACAATAGCACAAATTGCTCAGTTTCCAAGATTTAGTTTAAATAATACCTTTTTTACTGTATTACCTCTGGTACTAAGGCTGTTTATCTGAATGAAAGTTAATTTTCTGTACAGAAAAACCAAAGTGTATTTGAGTGAACGAACGTGAGTGAGCAAACATAATAAAGGTTTTGTGGACCCAGGGAATTCGGGATCCCGTAGGAGACCACACCAGGTGAGTGGAGACTTGGTGGCATGAGAATAGCTGGCTCACGTTAATATAAATTGAAGTACAAAGGAGCAAGGTAGCAGAGTACCGCAGGCCAGAAGGTCAGCGAAGGTTTAGAGTACCGCAGGCCATAAGGTCAGCGGAGGTTTTAGAGTACCGCAGCCCAGGGGGTTAGCGAAGATACCCATTTAGTTTTGATTGATTCGCTCCGGCTGAGGTTTCGCAGCCTGAAATATCGATTCCATTGGTCGTACGGCGGATAAGTAACAGTTACCTATACGCTGTGTGATTGGACCGCGCGTTCGTGGGTGCAATACTTAGCGCAATGTGATACCCTTTTTACGAGCTTTGCGTAAAATAGCAGGATCATTAGCGCTGGATATAGCATATGCAAGTGTGATTTGTGTATAATAAAGGTTTAGGGAGGTTTCGCTGGTCTCTCTCAGGAAATCTTCAACAACCAATATTTACTGGAAAGGGTAAGTCACTCCCAGATACTTCCAGTAAATAGAGGTTACGTAGGGGCCCTAGGTTGGGTACGTACCTTCGCTAAGGACAGTGTATGGTAGTATTGGCCAATGTGGGCGGTGAGTGGGTGAAAGCACTCAGAGAACTTTCACCGTTGCCTTATATTGAGTATTTTGGGTTTTTGTAGGATTAGCCGGGACGGCAATACCTGCAAAATATGGGGGCCAGTTGCTCAAGTAAGGGACGTGCAACCAGGGTTCAGGTTGACATACCGCGACCCAAAGGGTCAGCGAGGTACATAATGTGTGAGAAGCATGGACCACACGCAGAAATTTTGTGCAATGAATGGGAATGTATGACTGCGGAAGATAGGGAACCATTCCCTAAGGTAGGCAGTTTTGAACCAGAGGTATTGCAGAATTTAAGGAGTAGGATATGTTTGATAAAATCCCGAAAGCAAAGGGTCAGACACACAAACTGTTTAAACTTATGGCAGCAAGACGGCGATATGCAAGGGAAATTAACATATGCAGCCGGTTCCAAACCTAGCGGGAATGAGAACACAAACACACCATTGTCGACACAGGTCAAAGGGGAACAGGAGGCTACAGTCAATGATACATCCGTAAATGACAGTAATATGAAAGAGCAATGTATTAACCCTAACTTTTGCAAAATGTATCCTGTTTTGAAGTCTCTCCAAGGTTTTAGGTCACAGGGAGATGAAGGATTCAGCCAAATCGCAGCGCTCCTCCAGGCAGTCACTTTGCAGGACACTCAGGTGGGGCCTGTCCAACCAGGTAGTGCAGTAACAATATTCCCCAATGAAAGAACGGGTGAGGTCACAGCTACCGGTAAGTATGAGACAGTTCATTGCACAGAAACAACAACACTACACAGTAAACAAATTAGGAACGGAACGGTAGGATTACACCCTGTCTTGGAAATAGTAACTCCCAATGGGGGAACCGATAGTCAGGAAGTAGCCCTTACCAGGAATGATGCAATGTATTGCCCGTGGCCCAGAGATGAGCTGCGGTCAATCATTTCAGAATTCCCCGACCCTCGGAAGCATTTAGCCAGATGTCAGAAATTTATCAGAGATCTGGGTAATGCGTATGAACCGACAAACCAACATTGGCGGACATTTTTGAGAGCATGCCTACCCCCTAATATTGACACACAAAAATTCACCACTGATTGTAGACTAGAATCGGATAGTCCTATGACTGACCGAAACAATCAGGAAAATATAGAACGAATTAATAGGCAACTAGAGTTGTGTTTTCCCACTGAGTGGAGAAGAATTTTCTCCATAAAACAGAGGGAAAATGAAATGACATCTGAATATTTCCACCGAGCACTGCAGGAAATGGATAGATACATGGGGGTATCAGATACAGGGAACGATACGAATTACAGGAAGGTAGCTGTGTCGGTGCTAATGGACGGACTCGATCAGACAGTGAGGGACAGAGTACAAACATCTTTGCCTAATTGGAGAGGGGTCACAGTAGCTTGCCTTAGAGAGTGCGCAATTGAACACCATAGGAATATTGCTAGGCGTAGAAAACAGCAAGAGGAGAGGCTGAGGATTGAAAGAATACAGGCTCTTACACCAAAGTCTCATCAGCCCAAGCCCCAAAACCCTAGTAGTAACAAAAAACCGAGGATATGTTACATTTGTAAAAATCAAGGACATTTTGCTAGAAATTGTAAGAGTAGTACAGCACATAGCCAATATAGACCCCTAGACAGAGTAAACAAGCCACGTTATTAAACACATAGACGGGATCAAGGGACATATAGTAAGGAATCACGATACAGTATAGAAAAACACAGATTCGGTTAATGGGAAGAACAGAATAAATGCAACTTTACCCTTTTAACAGAATTTACGGCGATTAGGAGGAGGCTTCTAAACTTCTGCTTCTCTCTCTCTATCAGAAGTGACCTCTAAGTAATTTAACAGGAGTTTTGTTAGAGATGGTATACATATAGAGTGCTCCCACCCAGGAAGCACAAAATATGTTAAGATACCCATGAAGACTAATGTTGCATTTCACTGTTTTAGAAGCATGTCCATCACAGGTAGAGGAAATTATCTAAAAAATACCGGGTTCCCTATGAACTTAGTATGGACAAGACACTGGATTGAGGGCTGGGATAGTCCCAGTAGAGATATAACACACATAGATTTTTTTTTAAGGGAACAGACTGATTAGGTAATCATTCTCCTTAGTGCCCAATCCAGATGTCAAACTTTGTAAAAATCTTCTTTGCCTTTACAAACTTATCTATTACTAAACTCTGTGATTTGTCTTCAAAGTTTCCTCTTCATCCTTTTACGTTCACTGACAGGATTACAGTTCAAACGTCACATGCCTACTCGGTCTGTCAGAGCTCTGCCTAAATCCAGTATATCTCACTAGCATAGGGACACCAGTATCAGTGTGCCTGGTCATGCACAAAGGGGGGAGAATGGGAATACTGGTGAAGGTAGACTGTGCATAGATATCGATATACATGATGGTGTGACAGCCTGATGGGGAACGCAAATCTGACAAATTTTCTTTTTATTATTTCCCCTCTCTTCTCACTTCCCAAAGATCACACAACTGATAATACACAACAGTTAAACAGATTTATGTTTCCTACAGAAAGGTCGCTGACCCGGAGAGAACATCGTATCACTGGATTGTCTGTTCCAGGAAGGCTGAGAGGCAGTACTGTTGAGACGGCACCTGAGCGCGGAGAACAAGACCAAGAGGCAGTTGTCGCACCAGTTTTTCTTTTTTTTCATTATTTTCTCCATCTCCCACTACGCTCCTTCTCTCCTTCCCTTTTCCTCCCCCTTCTTGTTTCCTTTCTCTTCCCTTAACAAGATGGACTTACCCCAAGAGACTGCGTTCCGGGTTTTCCTGTTAACCCTGTTGTTGACCAGAACAGTCTGTTTCGGTGAGAGTACCAGAGAGGTTGAGAAAGGATCTGGAATGGGTTCTGATGGCGAGGACGGATTTGTAGAATTCCAAGAGCAACACATCACTCGAGCAAAGGCGAGTATCAGAAAACGATCTGGTAGTCAGGGAACTAGGAGGCACTGAGAAGGGTTATTGGCTGAGGAAAATTGCATTTGTAAAAATTGTGAGAACATAGTTGAGGATGGGTGCATCCAGAGATGTCAGTCCAGGCTTAATATCAACATGAACCGTCATCCATTGAGTGATTACCACTCACTAGTGGGTAAGGTTTTAAACCAAACAGAATGCTGGGTGTGCTCACAAGTACCTCAAGGTCAGAGCAAGTCAGGACTAGTACCGTACCCTTTAGCAATAGATGAGGTACTCGAATTACGGGGTGGGAGACCGGTGGACAAGAAATTTAATATTTCTAGGCCCCCTAGTTTGAAGCTCCACCAGTATCATGTAGATAGATCTTTAGTATGTTTCAACATTTTCAATTCCTGAAAACCAGGAAATTGGGAGGTGACATGGAATAATCAAACCATGGCATTTTTCGCACAGAGCTGATAGGATACCCATAGACTCTGAACTTATACGCCAAATAGCCAACAGTGGAAGGTACTTCCGGTATAGGTATACTCAAGGAAGCAAGACCATGCGGGTTGGAGAAGTATCACCAGGGTACTGTGCGCATATCATACAGCCTGATACTTGTACTGAACAGATGAGAGAACTAGGGATTGGGTTTTTCACTTGGAAAGTTTGTAATATGGTAATGTCATATTCTGTCCCATATGTTCTCCCTGATGATGCCTATTTCATATGTAGGAGGAAGGCGTATAAGTGGCTTGCCCCAAACTCAGAGGGATTGTGTTATGTTGGAAGAGTGTTGCCAGAGGTCATGACCATAACCCATGATAAGATGAAAGACGTTCACCGCAGTGCTCAGGCTCCTTATACTCATACTCACTATGAACACATCGTTAAGAGACACCTCATAGATAAGACAGAGCACGTAGTCTCTGATTTGATCCACGAATCCACCGGGATTCAATTCCTTCTCGCATTAGACATCACCCGTACTGCCAGAGGAATTATAAATTATAGGTACATCCATGCGGTAGCGAACTTGATAGATAATATCACTGAGATGTATGACGACACCTTCAGGTATACAGGAAGGGAGTTGCAAGCTTACAAAACGGAACTGATCCAGCACAGGATGGTCCTTAATTATATCACAGCCATGACGGGTGGGTACTGTGTCACTTTGGCAACTCAATATGGTGTGAAGTGCTGCACGTATATTACAAACAGCACTGATGACCCAACCGAGATCATCGATCAAAAGATGGACGATATCTTGCAGTTGAAGTGGAAGTTCCGAAGGAGACACAACCTTACCCTGACTGCTGTGAGTAATGAACTGACCGGCTGGGTCTCATGGTTGAACCCACGCAATTGGTTCTCAGGTTTAGGAGAATGGGCTCAAAATGTTATTATGAGTGTAGGAAAGTTTCTCCTTTGTATCCTGGGAGTCGTCATAATTATTGGCTTGAGTCTAAGGAGCGGGGGCATTGTTACAGCAGCAGATTTGATTTACGACCCATCCATAGAGACAATGTTATGATAAGGATTGCAAATGAATTCCATGGCCCGTTTCTTTCACCCGTTTTTCCTTTGTCTCCCCCTTGGCCCAGATACACCGATCCGGAAAAGACATCGACTACACCCAAGAATGATTACGAAAATGTTATGTGAATGTATTTTAGATATGTGTCTTATCTTCATCTCTACAAACTTCAGTTAGTGACACACATAGTCGACAGGTGATATCCACATATACTAGCACTCACATATGTTCCCCCTCCATGTATCATCAACTAAATGTGCACCCCATTTGTTGGAACAAGAAGCCGAAAAGAGCTTGGTAGTGTTTGTTGGCCCACTTACAGACCCTTAATACGGGATAAGAAGGATTTAATGTATACTTCGCAATACCTCGAAACTTATCTAGAACATATACGGCAAGATGATACATGCCCCTCAGACATGGATTCATACATACATGCTTTTACTATCCCACTAGCTCATACATTTCCTGCCTACACCTCTCCTCCTACCATCCAATCATCTGTAGATATTGTATTGTATATTTTTCTGTTTAGTGTTTAGATAGTGGCAGTTATTGTTGACTGCCAAAGGGTGGACTGTCAAAGTCGAAAAATATTCCAGTACATAGACCACATACTAACAACACACACATGCCCGCTGCTCATGCACTTGTTCCGCCGTGCGTGCACATATCCGCAATTTGCGTATGATCGCTCCCGCGGTCCTGCGCGTGGTATGGGTATTTACGGCGGAGTTTGTGAGCGCATAGAGGGTTATCAAAACATTACATATTTAACCCAAATAGTGCACATTGTATACATAGCCCCCCTGCACCACATCAGCAAGGTTCAACAGTTTAAATGATTCCAGGACTAAGGGATTCGCCTTTGCATGATAGGAAGGGACAGACTAAGGTTATAAGGTGATGTCCAGTATCCAGCTGTAGGGTATTTTAAGGGTAACATTCCGGTGTTGGTTAGAGGAAGATCGCATGTTCCTGCGTATAGTTATGTGCAGAAGTAGAAAATAGATATAAACTGTATTTACTGTATATTATGTATGCGGCGGGAATCCAGAGGAGACCACCCACAAGAGCAGTTGAGAAAGACATCGCCCACCTTTTCAAATCAACCTATGACCTCTCCTGTAATGTAAAGATGCATCTCTGTGTCCAATGGACAAAGGGATTACAGTATCCATTGTATTGTTATTGGAAGTAGTGTATAAAAAGCCTGTTGCTGCTTGGCCGGTCAGAAGACTCTTAACGCTATCTACCTGATGAGCGGAGGACTGGACCAGGTTGCGCAAGCGAATATTCTCACGTATGTACATTGACTGTAGCCATTTACTCTGTTGTATTTTGTAGTGTATAAATTGTATTGTTATCCCCTTCCAGATATATACGCTGAGGTGTCGGAGCCCAGTGTTTAAACTACAAATCGGTGTTGTGTCCTCTTTTCCCTGCTAGGGTTTAAAGCATATTATATTACCAAACTGTATAAGGTTTAAGAGTGTATTGATAAGGTGTGTACGCACTGCGGGTACTTTGTACCGTCAGCGCTGCATAAGGTTTAAAGTGTAACATCTTTGCATTGCATTACTAATAAGGTTTAGAGTGTAATAATATCATTGCATTGCATTACGAATAAGGTTTAAAGTATATCAAAAGTGTGTGCGCGCTGTGTGTATTTTGTACCCCCAGGGCGGCGTTTGTACGCTAAGTCCGTACAAGGTACGGGACTCTGTACGCAAATAGCGTACAAAGTACGTAGCGTGTGTATTAAGTCTAGCGGCCGCAGCGGCTCCATGGTAAAAGTGTGTTTAAAGGTATAGCTTTATGGTTTAAGATAATACCGACATTATCACAAGAGATAGTGCCTCATGTGAGAATTATTTGATAATATATTAACCAAATACTCACACGGCCACACAAATTAAAAAATGTATGATAAGATGGATTATTTGATGGGAGGAGCAGTGGTGATTCCAGAGGTGGGGCTGCAGCACAGTCTAAAATTCAATTAGGGGAGCCACACTAACTGCCACCCCATCCACTGCCAGACATCCCTGGCTGGGAGTCACTGGCAGTTGGTGTGGCTCCCCTATTTGAGTTTTGGACTGCGCTGCAGCCCCACTTCTGGAGCCACCAATGGATGGGAATATTACAGAGGTCTGGGAAGAATGGGGGAAGTGGAAGGGTAAGGATATTACAGTGGTATAGAGGATGTAGAGACATCATGATATTACAGGGGGTTTGGAGTGCTAGAAAATTTGGTTGAAAGGGATGGGGATATAACAGTGGAGTGGGAATAGTTGGGGGATGGGAGTATCGCAGTTGGCTTTCTGAATGCTTAGTGAACATAGTGAGATTATGGTGCTGATTCTGACTTGGGAACAAACTGAAAAAGAGCAAGTCATTTTGTACTTGGGCAACACCATGCTGCACTCCAGGGGGCATATTTACTAAAGTGTCGCTTTACAAAAGTGGAGATGTTGCCCATAGCAACCAATCAGCTTCTACTTATCATTTATGCAGCACCTTCTAGAATATATTAGCTAGAATTTGGTTGGTTGCTATGGGAAACATCTCTACTTCTGTAAACCCGCACTTCAGTAAATATACTCCCAGGAGGGCAGATGTAAAATATAGATTTGGGTGCAGCATAAGACCTGGGCGTCGACTCTCCATTTTAGGTTGCAGAGGCGTGTTCAGACTGTTTGCGGGGCGGGCCGCGGCGGCTGCGTGGCAAGATTGCCCTGTGTTGGGCGTCCCCCCACATGTCAGAGAAATTGATAAATTTGGCTTCCGATGCGAGCATTAAAAAAAATGTGTCCTCCCTCCCTTAGACATAAAAAAATTGTTTGCTCACTCCAAAGCTGCGCGCACTCCGGTGCATGGTCTCACTGAAATGGGCGAGGCCTTGCAGGAAAATACTAACTTACACCCCAGTTTTTGACCCTGCAACAACAGACCTCAGCCACCACAGGAAAAAAAAACATTCCACCATATTAAGCCCCACACAGTAATGCCCCTTGCACCATATTATGGCCCCTGCACCATAGTATGCCATACACCTCAATGCTGGTGATGCATTATGCCCTACAGTAAAGCGTCTAATTACTTTTAAATGACCTGCTCATTGCCTGGGGTTTCATGATGTGGGTGTCATGCTTGTTGCCAGGGGTTTCATGCGCTGGGTGTCATGCTCGTTGCCAGTGGCTTCATGCTCTGGGATCCATGCTTGTTGCCAAGGGTAATGCTCATTGCCAAGGGTGTATACTCACTCCCCCTCCTCCCACCCATAGTACTCTGATTGGGGGGGTGGAGTATCATGAAATGACGTGGTTGCTTCGTGACATCATGATGCAACTGCATCATTCCGCCAAACTCCGCCCTTGCGCGGAGTACTATGGAAGAGAGAGCACAATAGTAGACACAAAGTGCCACGGCAGGTGCACCGTGCGATCGCACGGCTCACCTGCTGCTAGAAACGGCACTGGTACCATTATATACTGCTCTGTGCTGCTATGTACCACATTATTTGCACTTTCAATGTAAATTAGATGTTTGGTCTATTCAAATATCATACATCTTGCCACTGATGCCAGTGATGAGAATCAGGGCTGGGGGTAAGGAGAACCAGCAGGGTAGATGCCAAGAGAACTGTTTGGGGGGAGTGTGTTCTCCATGTAGTGCTGCTATGGTTTTATGGGCAATTAATACATGATATTCATTTACTAATGGGGTTATGTTTGTCAATTTATTTAATGGTAGGGGCTGTTTAGTGTGTATGTGTGTGTGTGGGGGGGGGGGGGGTGAAGGGCAGGGTCGGTGCAAGGTTTCTCTGCATTCTAGGCAAATCTTCAGCCTACACACCCCCACCCCACCCCACCCCAATACCCAGTTTCCAGCCTCAGGTGAAAGTTTGGAGGTAGCATCTTAGAAGCTCAACAGCAGCCGTCTGCATTAAGTTTCCTCAGTTATCATTCATTTTGTTAGAAGTAGACTCATGACCACCACAACCACCCCTTTCCCCCCAGACCCTGGTGCCCTGGGCAGCTGCCTAATGGTAGAGCCGGACCCGACATGTTGGGGGAGTTGTGTTGATTATTTCATGTTGATTGATGATAATAGTTATGTAATTTCTGAGGTGGTTTTGGTGCTACTAATGGACTGTGGGGCTGCATTTTTGTGAAAGAGGATGGCTAATTGTTATATGTGAATTCTTATAATTCAGTATTGAGGCAGTGTTGGGGGGTGGTATTTGTATTAAATGTGAATGTTATACATTTTATCAGTAGTCAGGATGCAGATAGGGAGGCTTATTTATTAACATGGCTGCTGTTAATTTAACATTGGTGGTTTGGGGGGAGTGAAGCCTAGAGCGTACATTTATTTCTAGCTTTTCCACATTTCATGTACATGACCCTTCTGACAAATAGGGCCTCAACGTTCCAGTATCCAGACTAGCAGCAGCAGGTACTGAAATGATTAAGAGGAGAACTCAAATTGTTTTTGGGCGCCTGTAAGTAATGGGTGGCTGAAGGTGCTAATAAGTTTGCAGAGAGGTGCAAGTGCCGTGGGTGCCGATTATTTCTGCTCACATCCTCCTGAGGTGGCTAGCACAAATCCACCAAAAGTTGGGCGTTTGGACCCCTCACGCAGGACACCAAGTACTTTGGACTGATTTAGCTACTTTTCACCTCTAAAGCCGGTGCACTTGAGCGTGACATGTGTGATAAGTAATGGGTGCCAGTGGCACTCGCACCTATCAGTAATGCAATTGAATAATGTCTGTCAGGTGCCCATTACTAACTAGCACCCCAAAACAATTGAATTACCCCCTAAGTACAGGTACAGGAGGTATGTCCGCTTCACAGTACTCTGCTCATGAAAGACGAGCTGTGTGCACCTAGCATTAGAGCATCTTTGATGGGAAGAAGTTGGAGAAAGGCCTCACATTTCAATAAAAAAATACCTACATCCATAGACTGCGCCACGAGAAAAGAACAGCCAGCCACAGAACCTGTGTAATTAATATGTGTCCAGAATTAAAGGGATGAGATGGTAACCCTAGTCACAGACTTGGTTTGAAAAATGACAGGAGCTGGTTGGCTGGTACTTTATCTCTGTGCACTTTATCTCCATCTAAGGCTTAGTAAATAGACCCCTTAGTATTATCAAGTCACACTCATCTCCACACAAGTTTGCCATCACCCAGTTTGCCATTGGATTGCGGTCAGCTCACCTGGCAACACGCTGGAATTTTATCACACAATACAAACATTTCCGTGAACTTAAACCAATACCGTTTTGTGTTGGGGAAGAGAGAGCATTCAAAAATAGGAACTCAGGTGAAATTGTTTGCAGCAGTAGTCAACAGAGTTAGTGATATGTGGCTGAGACTCTGTCCGCCGTCACAATTGCCAAGTGAGCTCACAGTCGAGTGTAAATTGAGTCTCATCACTTGACATATGAACCTCTGCACACAAGCAGACAGTGCAGCAGAACTAAAGGAGTGATACTTAGCTGCCTTCCAGTTATAAATGCCCTCCCCCATTTAGTAAATAAGGGCCCTCATTCCGAGTCGTTCGCTCTGTATTTTTCATCGCATCGCAGTGAAATTCCGCTTAGTGCGCATGCGCAATATTCGCACTGCGACTGCGCCAAGTATCTTTGCTATGAAGATAGTATTTTTACTCACGGCTTTTTCATCGCTCCGGCGATCGTAATGTGATTGACAGGAAATGGGTGTTACTGGGCGGAAACAGGCCGTTTTATGGGAGTGTGGCTGAAAACGCTACCGTTTCCGGAAAAAACGCAGGAGTGGCCGGAGAAACGGGGGAGTGGTTGGGCGAACGCTGGGTGTGTTTGTGACGTCAAACCAGGAACGACAAGCACTGAACTGATCGCACAGGCAGAGTAAGTCTGGAGCTACTCTAAAACTGCTAAGTAGTTTGTGAGCGCAATATTGCGAATACATCGGTCGCAATTTTAAGATGCTAAGATACACTCCCAGTAGGCGGCGGCTTAGCGTGTGTAACTCTGCTAAATTCGCCTTGCGACCGATCAACTCGGAATGAGGGCCAAAGTCTCCATCTTATCATTTATCATCAATGGCTGTTAATACATTTCTACTCTTTTGACTCCCTCCTCTACACACACAAAATAATATTTGTTTAAGGTAACTGTAATGTTTGCAATATGTGATAATATCTCAGCATACTGTCAGCCTTCCTTATTCAGGCGCTTTGTTTATCAGGAAAAGGAATATGCCTGGCGGGTGGTCTTCAGTATGCCGACTGACGGGATCCCGGCGCACAGTATACCGGCGCCAGGACCCCGACAGCCGGCATACGACACTTATTCTCCCTCATGGGGGTCCACGACCCCCCTGGAGGAAGAATAAAATAGCGTGGCGCGCGTAGCGTGGCGCGCGTAGCGCGGCGAGCGCAGCGAGCCCGCAAGGGGCTCATTTGCACTCGCCACACTGTCGGTAAGCCGGCGGTCGGGCTCCCGGCGCCGGTATGCTGGTCGCCGGGAGCCCGACCGCCGGCATATCGTAGTGAACCCTGCCTGGCAATTATGTCACTGTTTCTCTATGTTGGAGTTTTCTGATATAAATCCATTTTTATTTTGTCTATTACCAAAAGTCAGTTTTATTCCTAATATATTGCAGGATAAGCAGGTTCAGTATGATTTACCGACAGACTAAATAACGAAGGTCATAATCCTGACAGCCATTGACCTACGGTCAAAATACAGACATTCATTATGCCGACATGTTCAAAATGCCGACATGTCAAAAATACTGACATGAGTTTTTCTGGGGGTTTGTGTCAATGTCGACATAGGTCGACATGGATACCGTCTAAGTGTACCACGTCCCCTTGCGTGCTTCGGGCACACTATTATATTCCCCCTCCAGGTCCACTGGGATGGTAAAGTATGAACAAGTCTGTTTTGGGGCAAAAATTCCTTAAAAACGCATGTCGGCATTTCAAATGTCGGTATTCTATGTCCGAATTTTGAACATGTCGGCATAATGAATGTCGGTATTTTGACCATGGCCCTCATTCCGAGTTGTTCGCTCGCAAGCTGCTTTTAGCAGCATTGCACACGCTAAGCCGCCGCCTACTGGGAGTGAATCTTCGCTTATCAAAATTGCGAACGAAAGATTATCAAAATTGCGATTAGAAATTTCTTAGCAGTTTCTGAGTAGCTCGGGACTTACTCTGCCACTGCGATCAGTTCAGTCAGTTTCGTTCCTGGTTTGACGTCACAAACACACCCAGCGTTCGCCCAGACACTCCTCCGTTTCTCCAGCCACTCCCGCGTTTTTCCCAGAAACGGTAGCGTTTTTTCACACACTCCCATAAAACGGCCAGTTTCCACCCAGAAACACCCACTTCCTGTCACTCACACTGTTACGTTCCTGATGCTCAGAACTGGAGAGATGTAGTGATGCGAGTTCAGAGCACCAGAACGTGACGCTGAACTAAGGAGAGGTACGGGAATAGCCCCTAGCACCCTACCTCCGTTGTCTTACCCGTGTGGTCGACTCACGCCTGAACGACTATGGTTTCTTGGGCCCACGGCAGCCGCGTTTGAAGGGCGGATTAGGTCTGCCCAACTCCGATGCCCCCAGGTCTTAGAGAGAGACAAAGCGTGAACCGAGACAGGGTAATAACAAGGGGACCTCTAACTAAAACCACCAGAAGCTAGGGGCTACTAACTACCCTAAAACTAAAGGTATGTGCGGCACGCCGCCAAGGAAAAAGGACAACAAATTATACCACTGTCCGTTCCCCTACACGGCACCGCCGAGTTCCGGGGAGGACAGTGAAAAGCGGAAACCTCCGCAAAAACCTCCAACACAAAAGAAATACAAAGTAAAAGCGGCCTAGGCCGCAACTCGCGGCAGAAGCCGCTACTCACGAAACCGGGAGAGAACCCCAAATAACGAGAACCCTCGGATGACTGCAACAGGTTCGTTTTGGACAGGAAGGATTCCCAGGACCGGCTTCAGAACTCCAGGACTCGGGAGCCCAGGGAGCAGGATCGACCAGATATAGCCAAATCAGGAACAGACGTTACCAGGCAGGAACAGCATGCATGAAGCTATCACCGGCGTTTGTGTGAGGCACTGAGGAGGCATATAACAGGGAACCCTCCAATGGCAGTGCAGAGCCTGATTGATGAATGTCGTGCAGCTGCCTTGCTGCACGACCAGGGGAGAACAGGTGTGAGTACTCTCATGGCAACGGGGAACGCGGTCCGCATGTGGCGTCCCCATTGCCATGGACCCGGCGGCCCTGGGCGCACGGCATCCTAGCGTTGCCAGGGACCCGGCGGCTATCGCGCGCACGGCGTCCCGGCGTTGCTAGGCGCCGTGCGGGAGCAGACAGAGCGAGAGGCGCGGCGGCCGTGACCGCTGCTTGATCAGAGCGCGGACAAAAACCGCCGTGCCTAACAGTACCCCCCCCCCCCCTTGAGGAGGGGTTAAAGAACCCCTAGAGCCGGGTTTCTGAGGAAACTCCTGAAAGAATATCTTCTTAAGTTTAGGAGCATGTAAATCCTTATCCAACACCCAAGACCTTTCTTCCGGGCCATAGCCTTTCCAGTGGACCAAAAAATAAAGCCGGCCACGAGAAAGCTTAGAATCTAAAACCTTCTCCACCAGGAACTCTTGTTGACCCTGAACATCCACCGGAAGTCTACCCTGGGAAATCTTCCGGGGGAACCTCCTGGAAACAATATATTTCTTCAAAAGAGAGCAGTGGAAAGTGTTGCCAACTTTAAGTGATTTAGGCAACCGCAGCCGAAAAGCCACTGGATTGACTTTCTTGACAATAAGAAACGGTCCAATAAATTTGGGTCCCAATCTAACCGAGGGTTGTCGGAGCTTGATGTTACGGGTTGACAACCACACCTTATCTCCCACCTTAAGAGTGCACGGGCGTCGGAACCTATCCGAAAAAAAATTCTCTCGGAAGGCAGCCTTCTTCAGGGCAAGGTGCACCTTTTTCCAAATTATTCTGAGGCGGGAAGTTACGGTCAACGAAGAGCCTGGAAAATGAGGATAAAAGGAATTGGCTCTAGGATGAAAGCCCAGGACCGAAAAGAAATGAGACTCCTTGGTGGAAGAATGGCAAGAGTTATTATAGGCAAACTCGGCCAAAGGAAGAAATTCAGACCAATCATTCTGAAGTTTGGCCGAATACAGCCGTAAATACTGCTTTAATGACTGATTAACACGTTCAGTTTGTCCGTTAGACAGTGGATGGTATCCAGATGTTAAAGAGAGCTTCATATTTAATGAGGTACAAAAACGTTTCCAGAAACGGGCAATGAATTGTGGTCCCCAGTGAGAGACAATATCCATGGGTAAACCATGGAGCCTGAAGACATGGCGGAGAAACAAAACTGCCAAAACTTGAGCGGAGGGTAATCGGGGAAGAGCAATGAAGTGGGCCATCTTACTAAAACGGTCTACCACCACCCAAATGACCCGGAATCCAGATGAAAGAGGAAGGTCCACCACAAAATCCATGGAAATGTGTGACCATGGCCTAAGGGGGATGGCTAAAGGCATGAGTTGCCCGACTGGCAACGATCGGGATATCTTGTGCTGAGCGCAGACCTGACAAGAAAGGACAAATTCCCTTACGTCCTTGGAAAGATTAGGCCACCACACCGAGCGAGAAATTAATTCCAAGGTTTTAGTAACACCCGGATGACCGGAAACTTTGTTATCATGAAACTCAGCTAGAACAGTGCCTCTCAGAAATTCAGGGACGAAGAGACGGTCCGCAGGAGTAACTTTGGGAGCCTGCTGCTGAAGCTGGACTAGCTGTGTAAATAAATCCTGTGTGAGGCCTGCTCGGATGACAGACGATGGAACTATGGGGGTAGTTGCCGGATGGTTATTGTGAACCGGAAGAAAACAACGTGACAAGGCATCAGCTTTCGTATTCTTGGAACCGGGCCTGAAGGTGATAATAAACCTGAAACGAGTAAAAAACAGCGCCCAACGTGCCTGTCGAGCATTAAGCCGTTTAGCTGACTCAATATACTGCAGGTTCTTGTGGTCAGTAAACACTGTAATGGTATGCCTAGCTCCTTCCAGCCAATACCTCCACTCCTCGAAAGCCCATTTAACTGCCAACAATTCTCGATTACCAACATCATAGTTGGATTCTGCGGAGGAGAATTTCCTGGACATGAAGGCACAAGGGTGTAATTCCTGAGACTCCGGGTCTTCCTGAGAAAGGATAGCCCCCACTCCAACCTCTGAGGCATCTACCTCGACAGTAAAGGGGAGCTCCGGGTTAGGGTGCCTGAGAACAGGAGCTGAGGCAAAGGCCTGCTTCAAGACCAGAAAGGCAGACTCTGCTTCAGGCGACCAACTGGAAGGGTCGGCTCCGTTTTTAGTCAGTGCTACTATAGGAGCGACCAAATCAGAGAAGGTATGAATAAAACGCCTATAATAATTTGCAAACCCTAAAAAGCGCTGAATTGCTTTTAAGTTCGTGGGCGGTGCCCAATTTAGGATGGCCTGGAGTTTCTTTGGTTCCATGAAAAACCCCTTAGGAGAAATAATATACCCCAGGAAGGACACTTCTGTGATGTGGAAATCACATTTCTCCAGTTTGGCGTATAAATGATTCTCCCGTAATTTTTTAAGGACCAGTCGCACATGGGTAATATGTTGTTCAACAGACTCAGAGTAAATCAAAATGTCGTCTAAATAAACGACTACGAACTTTCCTAGAAAGTCACGAAGGACATCATTAATGAGATCTTGAAACACCGCAGGAGCATTTGACAGCCCAAACGGCATCACCAGGTATTCATAATGACCTGACTGTGTGCTCAAAGCCGTCTTCCACTCATCCCCAGATTTTATTCGGATGAGATTGTAAGCCCCTCTAAGATCGATCTTGGAGAAGATAACGGCAGACCGGAGCTGATCAAACAGTACTGAAATCAATGGCAAGGGGTAGGTGTTTTTAACAGAAATTTTATTCAGAGCCCGAAAATCAATACATGGTCTGAGCGACCCATCTTTTTTCTCAACAAAAAAGAACCCTGCACTTAATGGAGATTTCGAGGGCCTAATGAAGCCTTTTTTCAGGCTCTCCTGAATATAATCATTCATTGCCGTGGTTTCCGGCCTGGACAGGGCATATAATCTCCGTTTAGGTAAAGAGGCACCGGGAACTAAATCAATAGCGCAGTCATAGGACCGATGGGGAGGCAGTACATCCGCATTACCCTTGGAGAAAACATCGGCAAAGTCCTGATATTCCAAAGGAATAAGTTCTGGGGTGACTGCCGCAACCCAGACTGGACGGGAAATACACTCCTTAAGGGACCCCATTGGGAAATCTCCCCAGACCGCCAATCTATGGTGGGATTATGAAAGGCAAGCCAGGGGTGACCCAAAACTACGGGGACAGCCGGACAATGGGTAAGGTAAAATTCGATTTTCTCTGAATGTAGGGCCCCCACTGTCAGTTGTACTGGAGGTGTGCGGTGAGTGATAACCCCATTAGAAAGCGGACCACCATCCAAGCCGTGCATGGTGATACGTTTATCCAAAGGTATCTGTGGAACGCCTAAAGCCTGAGCCCAACCAAGATCCATGAAATTTCCCGCAGCTCCACTGTCGACGAAGGCCGACACCAACGAACTGAGGCTACCAAAGGAAATTTTTACAGGAACTAATAAGGAATCATTTGAGGAGATTAACTGCAGACCCAAGTGAACCCCCTCACTACTCACTTGGTCAGAGCGTTTCCCTGCTTATTCGGGCAATTACGTGCGATATGTCCCTTGCCACCACAATACAAACAAAGACCAGAATTTAGCCTTCTGGTTCTTTCCTCTGGGGACAGCCGGGAGAGACCCATTTGCATGGGCTCCTCGATGTCCTCAGGAAAAGTATATACACATGGACTAGGCCTAAAAGTAGCTCCTCTTTCATCTCTCCGCTCTCGGAGACGACGATCAATTTTAATAGCGAGCTCCATGAGTTTGTCTAGAGTCTCAGGAGCGGGGTACTGAAGGAGACTGTCTTTAATAACTTCAGACAAACCGAGGCGAAACTGACTGCGCAGGGCCGGGTCATTCCAGCCACAGTCGTTCGACCAACGGCGAAACTCGGTACAATACGCCTCTGCTGGATTTTTCCCTTGCTTAAGTGCACGCAGATGGCTCTCAGCTGATGCTTCTCTATCAGGGTCATCATACAAAAGGCCTGAGGACTTAAAAAAGGCATCTACTGATAGCAAGGCAACATCATCCGCTCTTAGCCCAAAAGCCCAGGTCTGTGGATCACCTTGGAGTAAAGACATCACAATCCCGACCCGTTGAGACTCAGTACCAGAGGAACGGGGCCTTAAACGAAAATAAAGCTTACAAGCTTCCTTAAAATTAAAAAAATCCTTTCGGTTACCCGAAAAACGGTCAGGTAAATGCATTTTTGGTTCTGGAACCATACTCGGGGAGGCTCGCAAAAGATCTTCCTGCGATCTCACCCGAAGAGTGAGGTCCTGAACCATCTGAGTTGGTTCCTGAATCTGGTTGGCCAAAAGCTGGCTGGGATTTGGACCTAAAACTGCCGGATTCATGAGGCCGAATTTCTAGGCCCACCAATACAAAAGAAAAAATGAACTTTTTTTTTTTTTTATATGGCCGGTGATAATGTTACGTTCCTGATGCTCAGAACTGGAGAGATGTAGTGATGCGAGTTCAGAGCACCAGAACGTGACGCTGAACTAAGGAGAGGTACGGGAATAGCCCCTAGCACCCTACCTCCGTTGTCTTACCCGTGTGGTCGACTCACGCCTGAACGACTATGGTTTCTTGGGCCCACGGCAGCCGCGTTTGAAGGGCGGATTAGGTCTGCCCAACTCCGATGGCCCCAGGTTTTAGAGACAAAGCGTGAACTGAGACAGGGTAATAACAAGGGGACCTCTAACTAAAACCAACAGAAGCTAGGGGCTACTAACTACCCTAAAACTAAAGGTATGTGCGGCACGCCGCCAAGGAAAAAGGACAACAAATGATACCACTGTCCATTCCCCTACACGGCACCGCTGAGTTCCGGGGAGGACAGTGAAAAACGGAAACCTCCGCAAAAACCTCCAACACAAAAGAAATACAAAGTAAAAGCGGCCTAGGCCGCAACTCGCGGCAGAAGCCGCTACTCACGAAACCGGGAGAGAACCCCAAATAACGAGAACCCTCAGATGACTGCAACAGGTTCGTTTTGGACAGGAAGGATTCCCAGGACCGGCTTCAGAACTCCAGGACTCGGGAGCCCAGGGAGCAGGATCGACCAGATACAGCCAAATCAGGAACAGACGTTACCAGGCAGGAACAGCATGCAGGAAGCTATCACCGGCATTTGTGTGAGGCACTGAGGAGGCATATAACAGGGAACCCTCCAATGGCAGTGCAGAGCCTGATTGATGAATGTCGTGCAGCTGCCTTGCTGCACGACCAGGGGAGAACAGGTGTGAGTACTCTCATGGCAACGGGGAACGCGGTCCGCATGTGGCGTCCCCGTTGCCATGGACCCGGCGGCCCTGGGCGCACGGCGTCCTAGCATTGCCAGGGACCCGGCGGCTATCGCGCGCACGGCGTCCTGGCGTTGCTAGGCGCCGTGCGGGAGCAGACAGAGAGAGAGGCGCGGCGGCAGTGACCGCTGCTCGGTCAGAGCGCGGACAAAAAACGCTGCGCCTAACACACACTCCGATCTCCAGAACTAAGAAAAAACCTTGTAATACCGTGAGTAAAATACCAAACTTCATAGCAAATTTACCTGGCGCAGTCGCAGTGCGAACATTGCGCATGCGCAATTAGCGGAAAATCGCTGCGATGCGAAGAAAATTACCGAGCGAACAACTCGGAATGACCACCCATGTTAGTATTTTAAATGTCGGTCAATGGCTGTCGGGATAATGACCGTCGGTAAATCAACTGCTACCCGGATAAACTCAATGGCTAAAAGAGATTTAGGGTGGGATGTATCAAGCATTGGGGCTCTATTTAGTAAACATTAAACCCCTTTTCTACAGCATTTCAGCTGGAGAAAATACGTTTTTTTTCTCTTCTCCATATTTATAGAAGAGAAAACTGCAGTGAAGGCAACAATTATTATTATTATCCTTTATTTATTTGGCGTCACAAGGGTTCCGCAGCGCCCAATTACAGAGTACATATGCACATAATCAAAACAGGAAAACAGTGACTTACAGTTGAAGACAATATAGGACAAGTACAGGGTAACCAAGCATAACTACACCAGTAAACGACATAAAGATAAGTTCCACGGTGGCCAAAAAACTGCGGGATTTGGGCAGTTGGGGATTATTTAAGTAAGAAAAGGATAAGCACGTGAGGGAAGAGAGCCCTACTCGTGAGAGCTTACATTCTAAGGGAATTTCACTCATACTTCTTTCAGCCATGAGCCTAAAACCCAGGTTTTTGTGCGTGAACGCGCATCAACCCGGCTCCAGCATACGTCTGAAAGGGTCTGTCTTGGTTGAGAGACCTGTGTCCGCGACCCTGCTCACTATCAAGGTTTTTCCCAGGACTTACAACCCAGGTAGATGACCCAGCTTAGGTCTGAAAGGTGCAATAGAAAATGATTGGCCGTAAACTATTTCACTTGGAAATGAATGTGGGGAACAAAGGACAACTTACATACTATACTGAAGGGAACAGGGACAAGTAGTAGAGACAAGTTGCTCTTACCCATCTTGGTGATGTCTGTATGTACTAGGCTGTTCCTCAAATTTTTACTTCTATGGTAACAGCCAGGGCATAAGTTTGGTACCTGTCAGATTCAGGGTTTTTTGCAGACAGCGTCCTCATTTTTTCATCCCTTTTCTGGAAAGACATTTTCAGTCAGGCACCATTTGACTTTCACCAGCAGATTCGTAGTTTACTGTACATCATAACTTGTATATACGATATTTATAAAGGATTTAAATTCCACAGTTAGTTGTCGTGCCCACCACACCACCCCTGTGTGTCTCCCATCCTCAGTCTACTTCACCGCCCCTGTCCTCTTAAAGACACACACCCTTTTGAGTGGCCATGCCCCCTTTTTCAGCTCATGCACCTTCGGCCCACCCAACAGGACACCCTGCCTGGAGTGAACACTAAATCCTTTTACATTTTCCATACTCCCACTTCAAAATTCCCACTTTGACTGTGATAGATAGATAGATAGATAGATAGATAGATAGATAGATAGATAGATAGATAGATAGATAGATAGATAGATTACAGAAATATAATTACTGCACCTTGGTGTTCCCTGGACGCTGGCTATAATGGTTAATGAATAAAACTTGAGCTAGATTTATATTGTACCTCTGCTTATTGCTAAAAAAGATGTGAAAATATACCCTGTGATTCTTCTTTAAATAAAAATGCACAAACAATGATCTAATTAGGTGCAATATGCAACTGATAGGTTATCATTGTAGTTTCACCCAGGGAGTTAATGATTAGGTGGGGACTGATTCACATGGTCACGCCCCACAGAGCCTTGGGGCACCCATAGGAAACACATGCACCAGGTTCCTGGAATCCTTTTGGAAGTCCTGAGTACCACAAATAATGCATGCCAGGTCATATACTGTATATGGAGGGGTGGTCTTCAGTATGCCGGTTGTCGGGATCCTGGCGCACAGTATACCGGCGCCGGAATCCCAACAGCCTGCATACCGGGCACGGTGGCGCGCTACACGCGCCACGCAATTTTATTCTCCCTCCAGGGGGGTCGTGGACCCCCACGAGGGAGAATAAAATTGCGTGGCGCATGTAGCGCGCCACCGTGCCTGCAAGGGGCTCATTTGCGCTTGCCACACTGTCGGTATGCCGGCGGTCGGGCTCCCGGCGCCGGTATGCTGGTCGCCGGGAGCCCGACCGCCGGCATACCATACTACACCCATATGGAGGAGGTTTGTTTATAACCCATCAGTGGTTCAGCAAGACATAAGACATTCCTATGCCATAATACTGTTTGGAGCAAATTCATGTTAGGAAGTCCGGGATAGTGGTCAATTCTTTAAAAAAATTCAGATACGAATTCTTTGTGCTCACACATGACCACAATGAAGCTAACTTGTGGAACAAAGCAAGTTACTTTGTTTCTGGAGCAAACCGTGTTGCATTGCAAGGGGAGCAAATACATGGTAAACATTGGCATATCTACCAAAAATGGGTGCAGTGCACATTGGGCCCCTAGGTCAAGGGGTCCAACACAGCACAACTTGCACAGATGTTTAATCACGTACCTTTCCAGAGTCCCAAGTCGATGCTGCAGCTGCTGCAAAAATCCCAGGGAAAATGGCCACCGCACATGCGCACCAGTGATTAGTTGCTGGAACATGGGGGGCACCATGTTTCTGGAGACCTGAGCATGCACAGTAGAGAAGAGGGGGCTCACATGGAGTCTGCACACTGGCCCCTTCCTCTGTTAATCCTGCCCTGGTAAATACTGGCTATACGTACGTAAACCCAGTGGTTTAGGTACATCTCCGATGTTTTCAGATCTGCTCATGTACAGGATATCTTCTGAACATGTGCACTCGCAGAATTCTCTAAAGGCCAGTACTCACTGGCAGATATGGGGAGAGATGTGTGCTGAGCGAACCACTCAGCACACATCTATCCCCCTGCTCATCACAGCGCGATGTGTGCTGAGCGTGCGGGGGAAGCGGGGGGGCGCTCATTTCACCCAGCGGGTGAAGTAAGCGTCCTGCTAGATAGGCCTGCATGCAGGCCAATCTAGCAGCAGCGATAGCGATGCGCGGGGCTGCGCATCGCTATCGCTGTGAGGGCTACACACGGAGAGATCACTGCTTAAAATCTAAGCAATCTAGTCAGATTGCTTAGATTTTAAGCAGCGATCGCTCCGTGAGTACCCCCCTTAAGCCTCAGCCTGTGGCCAACTGGGTACAGGGTATAGGTGGCGACTGCCGCATTCCACAAAAAGGGAACATGTCTGCCACATTTTCTGTCCCTGGTCGCAGCTTCACTGGCCCCAGCTACGTAAAAACACTGGCCATCCGATGTAGTAACCGATGTTCATGAAGAGTAATCCGATGCTTTATTTTCAGATGCAGCAGTAGATCGCAAAATCCGGCAGGAGACATCTATTTACACAAGATGCCTCATGCAGCATTAACATATTTTTGCCCAGCCGCTGCATACAAAGTTACAGAATAAGGATGTTTTAAGAGAGGAGAGAAACATGTTGATGGTGCAGGAGAACCTTTTGCCACTGTAAAACTTGTTTTTGCATCCACCTGGACACTTATAAACTCACTTATTCTGGTTGAAAGTGGGGGGGGGAGTGGAGATTGTCTGTAGGTCCACTTCACATTAAGAGAGATCCGTGTTTAAAATCTAAGCAATCTGACTACATTGCCTAGATTTTAAGCACGGATCTGTTGTGTGTATGCCCCCCAGCGATAGCGATGCGCGACATGCAGGCTCAATCTAGAGGGTCGCTCACTTCAGCGCTGTGTGAAGTGAGCGGTCCCCCGTCCCGTACCCTCCTTGCTCAGCACATTGCGAAGTGCTGAGCGGTGGAGAGATGTGTGCTTAGCGGTCTGTGTTAAGATCGCTCAGCACACATCTCTCCCGTCAGTACTGGGCTTAAGTGTTTTAATTGAGGACCCGTTTACCTACTTTTTATCAACTTTTTATCTATTTTGATTATACAGAATACATGGAATAAATACCTTTTGGAATTTATTTGATCTGTGGACTTTGCAAAGTTAATAAATGCTTCTTGGAATTCATCCAATTTGTGACATTGCCTATATATATGTACCTCCGTGACACCAGGCTAAGAGTGGAAAAGTGACCTGCTGTAAAGAAAACTTTCCATGAACGACTATACATGGACCCAGGGGAGTCCTACTCCTAACGGGAGTTACACTGGTTTATATTGGTTCCCACCCCTAGTGTCGATATCGATGAAACAGAGGTAGTAAAAGATTCCTTTATGTGCATCTCACTGTTATTGGGTGAGTATGCAAAGAAATACTGCCATTCTGCTGGGAGAATATAAGATAATAATATTACAAGATGTCTTAGTATCATCAGGAGTATCATCAGGAGTAACAACAGGATTGGAGAAGACATACACATTTTTCAAGAAGACTGCGCTTGTTGGACCACTCATATTTGTTTTATATAATACAGAGAGTGTCAGTGACTGCTTTATAATTCAGAGAGCCTCACAGTGACTGTCATATAATACAAAGAGTGTTACAGTGATGCAATATAATACAGAGAGCATTACAGTGACTGCTCTACAATACAGAGAGCATCGCATTGACTGCCATATAAAACATAGAGCATTGGAGTTACTGACGTATAATACCGAGTTTATTATTTATTTATTAACAATTTCTAATATAGCTCAGCAAATTCCATTGCCCTTTACAATTGCAGTGACTGTCTGCCAAATAATACAGAGCGCATTGCAATGCCTGTAATATAACATAGAGAGCATCATTGCCCACTTTATAATGCAGAGAGCATAGCAGTAATCACCATATAATACAGATAGCATCGCAGTGAACGGCATAGTGACTGGTGGTTCTCACACAGATATACAAGTGTTGCATATAAAATTAATCAGCAGAGTCTCCTAGTGTGTGCTTAAAGCACCATGTTACATCTAAAATGCAAAACAAAAAGATGCCCGAAGCAGCGGTGTTGCATGGGACCTGTCAGCTCACTTACGTCAGGCATCTCCCGCTGTGTGGCGTATTGAGACTAGATGTATGAGGACACATCTGTAGTATTGCATTAGCCTACAGCAGGCATGTCCAAACTGCGACCCTCCAGCTGTTGTGAAACTACATATCCCAGCATGCCCTGACACAGTTTTGCTGTCAGAATGCTAAAGCTGTGCCAGGGCATGCTGGGATGTGTAGTTTCACAACAGCTGGAGGGCCGCAGTTTGGACATGCCCGGCCTACAGTAACTCCTTAGTGAGTAATATAAACACAGCTAAAGTAAACATGAGTTGTCCTTAAGAATAGGTTTAATGAATGGACCATTGTGGTGGTTGTTTTCAGAGTTACCTCCAGTTGTATCAGAGCAGGACACGCCTATGACCACTGACACAGCAGATGAATGTAAATTACTAAAATCACCATCATATTGTTTACTATAGTACATCCAGAGGTGTAGCTAGGTGCCATAGTGCCTGGAGCAAGGGTATGTTTTGGCGTCCCCCTCCCCCTGTACTGAATTGGGGGCCTGTTTAACATGTGGTGGCATGTTACATTTGAAAAGAAAAATAAGAATTTACTTACCGATAATTCTATTTCTCGGAGTCCGTAGTGGATGCTGGGGTTCCTGAAAGGACCATGGGGAATAGCGGCTCCGCAGGAGACAGGGCACAAAAAAGTAAAGCTTTTACCAGATCAGGTGGTGTGCACTGGCTCCTCCCCCTATGACCCTCCTCCAGACTCCAGTTAGGTACTGTGCCCGGACGAGCGTACACAATAAGGGAGGCAATTTGAATCCCGGGTAAGACTCATACCAGCCACACCAATCACACCGCACAACTTGTGATCTAAACCCAGTTAACAGTATGATAACAGAAAGAGCCTCTTAAAGATGGCTCCTTAACAATATAACCCGAATTTGTTAACAATAACTATGTACAGTATTGCAGATAATCCGCACTTGGGATGGGCGCCCAGCATCCACTACGGACTCCGAGAAATAGAATTATCGGTAAGTAAATTCTTATTTTCTCTATCGTCCTAAGTGGATGCTGGGGTTCCTGAAAGGACCATGGGGATTATACCAAAGCTCCCAAACGGGCGGGAGAGTGCGGATGACTCTGCAGCACCGAATGAGAGAATTCCAAGTCCTCTTTTGCCAGGGTATCAAATTTGTAGAATTTTACAAACGTGTTTTCCCCCGACCACGTAGCTGCTCGACAGAATTGTAATGCCGAGACCCCTCGGGCAGCCGCCCAAGATGAGCCCACCTTCCTTGTGGAATGGGCCTTAACAGATTTAGGCTGTGGCAGGCCTGCCACAGAATGAGCAAGTTGAATTGTGTTACAAATCCAACGAGCAATCGTCTGCTTAGAAGCAGGGGCACCCAACTTGTTGGGTGCATATAGTATCAACAGCGAGTCAGATTTTCTGACTTCAGCCGTCCTTATTTTTAAGGCTCTGACAACGTCCAACAACTTGGAGTCCTCCAAGTCGCCAGTGGCCGCAGGCACCACAATAGGTTGGTTCAGGTGAAACGCTGATACCACCTTAGGGAGAAAATGCGGACGAGTCCTCAGTTCTGCCCTATCCGAATGGAAGATTAGATAAGGGCTTTTATAAGATAAAGCCGCCAATTTAGATACTCTCCTGGCGGAAGCCAGGGCCAGTAACATAGTCACTTTCCATGTGAGATATTTAAAATCCACCTTTTTCAATGGTTCAAACCAATGGGATTTGAGGAAATCTAAAACTACATTTAGATCCCACGGTGCCACCGGAGGCACCACAGGAGGCTGTATATGCAGTACTCCTTTAACAAAAGTCTGTACCTCAGGAACTGAGGCCAATTCTTTTTGGAAGAATATTGACAGGGCCGAAATTTGAACCTTAATAGATCTCAATTTGAGACCCATAGACAATCCTGATTGTAGGAAATGTAGGAAACGACCCAGTTGAAATTCCTCCGTCGGAACACTCCGATCCTCGCACCACGCGACATATTTTCGCCAAATGCGGTGATAATGTTTCGCGGTGACTTCCTTCCTTGCCTTAATCAAGGTAGGAATGACTTCTTCTGGAATGCCTTTCCCTTTTAGGATCTGGCGTTCAACCGCCATGCCGTCAAACGCAGCCGCGGTAAGTCTTGAAAGAGACAGGGACCCTGTTGTAGCAGGTCCCTTCTCAGAAGTAGAGGGCACGGGTCGTCCGTGACCAACTCTTGAAGTTCCGGGTACCAAGTCCTTCTTGGCCAATCCGGAGCCACTAGTATTGTTCTTACTCCTCCTCACCGTATAATCTTCAATACCTTTGGTATGAGAGGCAGAGGAGGAAACACATATACTGATTTGTACACCCAAGGTGTTACCAGTGCGTCCACAGCTATTGCCTGTGGATCTCTTGACCTGGCGCAATACTTGTCCAGTTTCTTGTTGAGGCGAGACGCCATCATGTCTACCATTGGTCTTTCCCAACAGTTTATTAGCATGTGGAAGACTTCTGGATGAAGACCCCCCTCTCCCGGGTGAATATCGTGTCTGCTGAGGAAGTCTGCTTCCCAGTTGTCCACGCCCGGGAAGAACACTGCTGACAGTGCTATTACGTGATTCTCCGCCCAGCGAAGAATCTTGGCAGCTTCTGCCATTGCACTCCTGCTTCTTGTGCCGCCCTGTCTGTTTACATGGGCGACCGCCGTGATGTTGTCCGACTGAATCAACACCGGTTTTCCTTGCAGGAGTGGTTCCGCCTGGCTTAGAGCATTTTAGATTGCTCTTAGTACCAGAATGTTTAAGTGAAGAGACTTTTCCAGGTTCGTCCATACCCCCTGGAAGTTTCTTCCTTGTGTGACTGCTCCCCAACCTCTCAGGCTGGCGTCCGAGGTCACCAGGATCAAATCCTGTATGCCGAATCTGCGGCCCTCCAATAGATGAGCCTTTTGCAACCACCACAGAAGATATACCCTTGTCCTTGGCGACAGGGTTATTCGCAGGTGCATCTGAGGATGCGACCCTGACCATTTGTCCAACAGATCCCTTTGGAAAATTCTTGCATGGAATCTGCCGAATGGAATTGCTTCGTAAAAAGCCACCATTTTTCCCAGGACTCTTGTGCATTGATGTACAGACACCTTTCCTGGTTTTAGGAGGTTCCTGACAGGTCGGATAACTCCTTGGCTTTTTCCTCGGGAAGAAAAACCTTTTTCTGAACCGTGTCCAGAATCATCCCTAGGAACAGCAGACGTATCGTCGGAAAACAGCTGCGATTCTTGGAATATTTAGAATCCAGTCGTGCCGTCGAAGAACTACTTTAGATAGTGCTCTTCCGACCTCCAACTGTTCTCTGGAACTTGCCCTTTTTAGGTCGTGCAAGTAAGGGATAATTTAGATGCCTTTTTTCTTTGAAGAAACATCTTTTCGGCCATTACCTTGGTAAAAAGGCCCGGGGTGCCGTGGATAATTCAAACGGCATCGTCTGAAACTGATATTGACAGTTCTGTACCACGAACCAGAGGTACCCTTGATGAGAAGGACAAAATTTGGACATGGAGGTAATCCTTGATGTCCAGGGACACCATATAGTCCCCTTTTTTCCGGTTCGCTATCACTGCTCTAAGTGACTTTATCTCGATTTGAACCTTTTATGTAAGTGTTCAAAACATTTTAGATTTAGACTATGTGTCACCAAGCCGTCTGGCTTCAGTACCACAATATAGTGTGGAAAAATAATACCCTTTTCCTTGTCGTAGGAGGGGTACTTTGATTATCACCTGCTGGATATACAGCTTGTGAATTGTTTCCAATGCTGCCTCCCTGTCGGAGGGAGCCGTTGGTAAAGCAGACTTCAGGAACCTGCGAGGAGAAGATGTCTCGACTCTCCAATCTTTACCCCTGGGATAATACTCGTACGATCTAGGGGTCAACTTGCGAGTGATCCCACTGCGCCCTGAGACTCTTGAGACTACCCCCCCACCTTGAGTCCGCTTGCACGGCCCCAGCGTCATGCTGAGGACTTGGCAGACGCGGTGGAGGGCTTCTTTTCCTGGGAAAGGGCTGCCTGCTGCAGTCTACTTCCCTTACCTCTATGTCTGGGCAGATATGACTGGCCTTTTGCCTGCATGCCCTCATGGGAAAGGAAAGATTGAGGCTGAAAAGACGGTGTCTTTTTTAGCTGAGATGTAACTTGGGGTAAAAAAGGTTGGATTTCCCAGCTGTTGCTGTGGTCCCCAGGTCCGATGGACCGACCCCCAAATAACTCCTTCCCTTTATACAGCAATACTTCCATCTGCCGTATGGGATCTGTATCACCTGACCACTGTCGTGTCCCTGACATCTTCTGGGAGATATGGACAACGCACTTATCTTGATGCCAGAGAGCAAATATCCCTCTGTGCATCTCACATACATATATATAGAATGCATCCTATTAAATGCTCTACATGAATAAAATATTTTCAGTCAGGGAATCCGACCAAGCCAACCCAGCACTGCATCTCCAGGCTGATGGCGATCGCTGGTCGCAGTATAACCACCGTATGTGTGTATATACTTTTTAGGATATTTTTCCAGCTTCCTATCAGCTGGCTCCTTGAGGGCGGCCGTATCTGGAGACGGTAACGCCACTTGATAAGCGTGTGAGCGCCTTATCACCCTAAGGGGTGTTTCCCAACGTACCCTAATTTCTGGCGGGAAAGGGTATAACGCCAATATTTGCTATCGGGGTAACCCTACGCATCATCACACACTTCATTTTATTTTATCTGATTCAGGAAAAACTACAGGTAGTTTTTTCCACTCCCACATAATACCCTTTCTTGTGGTACTTGTAGTATCAGAAACACGTAACACCTCCTTCATTGCCCTTAACGTGTGGCCCTAATGAGAAATACGTTTGTTTATTCACCGTCGACACTGTATTCAGTGTCCGTGTCTGTGTCTGTGTCGACCGACTGAGGTAAATGGGCGTTTTTAAAACCCCTGACGGTGTTTCTGAGACGCCTGGACCGGTCCTAATAGATTGTCGGCCGTCTCATGTCGTCAACCGACCTTGCAGCGTGTTGACATTCTCACGTAATTCTCTAAATAAGCCATCCATTCCGGTGTCGACTCCCTAGAGAGTGACATCACCATTACAGGCAATTTCTCCGCCTCCTCACCAACATCGTCCTCATACATGTCGACACACACGTGCCGACACACAGCACACACACCGGGAATGCTCTGACAGAGGACAGGACCCACTAGCCCTTTGGGGAGACAGAGGGAGAGTCTGCCAGCACACACCAAAAACGCTATAATTATATAGGGACAACCTTATATAAGTGTTTCTCCCTTATAGCATCTTTTATATATATACAATATCGCCAAAATCAGTGCCCCCCCTCTCTGTTTTAACCCTGTTTCTGTAGTGCAGTGCAGGGGAGAGCCTGGGAGCCTTCTCTCCAGCTTTTCTGTGAGAGAAAATGGCGCTGTGTGCTGAGGAGATAGGCCCCGCCCCTTTTACGGCGGGCTCGTCTCCCGCTATTTTTGAAGTTAGGCAGGGGTTAAATATCTCCATATAGCCTCTGTGGGCTATATGTGAGGTATTTTTTGCCTCTAATAAGGTTTTTATTTGCCTCTCAGAGCGCCCCCCCCAGCGCTCTGCACCCTCAGTGACTGTTGTGTGAAGTGTGCTGAGAGGAAAATGGCGCACAGCTGCAGTGCTGTGCGCTACCTTTATGAAGACTCAGGAGTCTTCAGCCGCCGATTTTGGACCTCTTCTCTCTTCAGCGTCTGCAAGGGGGCCGGCGGCGCGGCTCCGGTGACCATCCAGGCTGTACCTGTGATCGTCCCTCTGGAGCTAGTGTCCAGTAGCCAAGCAGCAAATCCACTCTGCACGCAGGTGAGTTCACTACTTCTCCCCTAAGTCCCTCGTTGCAGTGATCCTGTTGCCAGCAGGACTCACTGTAAAGTAAAAAACCTAAGCTAAACTTTCTCTAAGCAGCTCTTTAGGAGAGCCACCTAGATTGCACCCTTCTCGTTCGGGCACAAAATCTAACTGGAGTCTGGAGGAGGGTCATAGGGGGAGGAGCCAGTGCACACCACCTGATCTGGTAAAAGCTTTACTTTTTTGTGCCCTGTCTCCTGCGGAGCCGCTATTCCCCATGGTCCTTTCAGGAACCCCAGCATCCACTTAGGACGATAGAGAAAAATATTTAAAAATCCAAAATTGTTGACAGGGCCAGTTCTAGACTTTGTTGAGCTCAGCAATGCAAAAATTTCCTTTGGGTGCCTCCATGTTTAAAATATGGACAGTGCATGCCAAAGGTGTGCAACTAAAATATAGGGGCGTGGCTTCATGGGAAGGGGCGTGGTCACATAATAGTAAAATTGCAATGCACCGCACAGTAGTGTCTGTGACATTGCACCACACAGTAATACCCCTTATATGTGTTACGCCACACAGTAGTCATTTATACACGTTACACAAAAATAGAGCTGGTTAAACAAGTTATGCCACAATAGAGCCACTTATACATGTTACACCACAGTAGAGCCACTTATACAAGTTATGCCACACAGAAGAGCCACTTATACACATTATGCCACAGAGTAGAGCTGCTTATACACGTTTCGCCACAGTAGAGCCACTTATACACATTATGCCACAGTAGAGCCCCTTATACATGTTAGACCATGGTAGAGCACCTTATACATGTTATGCTATGGTAGAGCCCCTTATAAACATTACACCACAGTAAAGCAGCTTTGGAAGTAGCTGTATTTTACTATTTACTTGTTTAATTCAAATTAATTAATAATAATTTTATTTATATAGCGCTCTTTCTCCTAAGGGCCTCAAGGCTCTTAGTTGAAAACAGTTTACATGCCCCGACTGACGTGACCTCACAACCTCCCCAATCCCTTAATGAAAATAATGCCTCAAATGTGACCTCCCACAGACCTGATAATCCTCCCAATTTCTCAATGAAAACAATTGTCAAAGTCGAAAAATATTGTAATACATGCCTAATGTACTAACCCCTGCACATGCCCGCTGCTCGTGCACTCAGTCCACCGTGCATGCACATATTCGCAATTTGCGTAGGATCGCTCCGGCGATCGTGCGCATGATATGGGTATTTACGGCGGAGTTTGTGAGCGCGTAGCGTGTTATTAGAACATTGCATATTTAACCCATATAGCGTACATTGTAGATATAGTTCCCCTAGACCATGTCAGCGAGTATTATTAGTTTAAACAGTTCCTGGACAGAGGGATTCGCCTTTGCATGATAGGAAGGGTCAGATAAAGGTTGGAAGGTGATGTCTAGTATCAAGCTGTAGGGTATTTTAAGGGAAACATACTGGTGTTGGTTAGAGGAAAATCGCATGTTCCTGCGTATAGTTATGTGCAGAAGTAGAATATAGATATAAATTGTATTTAAAATATATTAAGAATGTGGAGGGAACGAGAATGGAACCCAGTCACACATAAATTAAATCTCCCACAGACTGAGATACAATGGCCTTATTTACACTAAACTTTGAGATTCTATGAAGAGGGCATACACCTTTGTTTACTAAGATGGCCAGGTTTCTCTTCAGAATAATGAGTGCTGAGTTGTCATTGTCTCACCTGAAAGTAAGGGACAAACAAGGGTGAACAATGCCCAGGAGCCGAGTATGTTTGGAAGATCAGAAACAATAGCTAACCACAACAAAACCAGACAGATAGGAATTTAGGATACTAACATTCCTAGTCCAAAATCCATGGAGATAGAGGTATTCATTTATATATATTATATATGTATATATATATAAATGAATAAATATATAATTCCTAACAAATTGTAATAGCAGGAGTATGTATGTATGTATATATATATATATATACACATGTTTATGTATATATATATATATATATATATATGAATATGTGGATATATGAATATCTTGAAGATTGAAATAGATAGTAATATCGTGTGTGGGATCATATTGTTCAGAGTCACGTGAACATTAATCTGGTGGGAATAAGAACATTGTTAAAACTTACCTCATTAAGATATTAATAATACCAGATTTATGTTTAATGTGATGGGTTTAACTAATCATGGGGCGGGAACTCAGATGTAAGCAACAGAAACCACATCCCAAGTCCTAGCCATCGCCCACTTCTTGAACTAACCAATGGTCCCTGGTGCAGGACATGTCCCACCCCCTAACCAATGGAAGAAGAGCACACAGTGTCTATTGTATTATGCCTATACCTACTGAATAAAGAGCGAGCTGCAGGCCAGGTCACTATCAAAGACTCTGAACGCTATCTACCTGATAAGCGGAGGACCGGATTCGGGTTGCACTTGCGAATATTCTCACGTTCGTACATTCTCTGTAGCCATTATTCTGTTTAGATTTACTTGTTAGCCTGTAGTGTATAAATTGTGTTGTTTTTACCTTTTTGGAACAAATCCACGGAGGCCTTAGAACCCTGTGGTTTCAACTACAAACAGTGTTGTGTTTTCTCTATCGTCCTAAGTGGATGCTGGGGTTCCTGAAAGGACCATGGGGAATAGCGGCTCCGCAGGAGACAGGGCACAAAAAAGTAAAGCTTTTACCAGATCAGGTGGTGTGCACTGGCTCCTCCCCCTATGACCCTCCTCCAGACTCCAGTTAGATTTTGTGCCCGAACGAGAAGGGTGCAATCTAGGTGGCTCTCCTAAAGAGCTGCTTAGAGAAAGTTTAGCTTAGGTTTTTTACTTTACAGTGAGTCCTGCTGGCAACAGGGTCACTGCAACGAGGGACTTAGGGGAGAAGTAGTGAACTCACCTGCGTGCAGAGTGGATTTGCTGCTTGGCTACTGGACACTAGCTCCAGAGGGACGATCACAGGTACAGCCTGGATGGTCACCGGAGCCGCGCCGCCGGCCCCCTTGCAGACGCTGAAGAGAGAAGAGGTCCAAAATCGGCGGCTGAAGACTCCTCAGTCTTCTTAAGGTAGCGCACAGCACTGCAGCTGTGCGCCATTTTCCTCTCAGCACACTTCACACAACAGTCACTGAGGGTGCAGAGCGCTGGGGGGGGCGCTCTGAGAGGCAAATAAAAACCTTATTAGAGGCAAAAAATACCTCACATATAGCCCACAGAGGCTATATGGAGATATTTAACCCCTGCCTAACTTCAAAAATAGCGGGAGACGAGCCCGCCGAAAAAGGGGCGGGGCCTATCTCCTCAGCACACAGCGCCATTTTCTCTCACAGAAAAGCTGGAGAGAAGGCTCCCAGGCTCTCCCCTGCACTGCACTACAGAAACAGGGTTAAAACAGAGAGGGGGGGCACTGATTTTGGCGATATTGTATATATATAAAAGATGCTATAAGGGAGAAACACTTATATAAGGTTGTCCCTATATAATTATAGCGTTTTTGGTGTGTGCTGGCAGACTCTCCCTCTGTCTCCCCAAAGGGCTAGTGGGTCCTGTCCTCTGTCAGAGCATTCCCGGTGTGTGTGCTGTGTGTCGGTACGTGTGTGTCGACATGTATGAGGACGATGTTGGTGAGGAGGCGGAGAAATTGCCTGTAATGGTGATGTCACTCTCTAGGGAGTCGACACCGGAATGGATGGCTTATTTAGAGAATTACGTGAGAATGTCAACACGCTGCAAGGTCGGTTGACGACATGAGACGGCCGACAATCTATTAGGACCGGTCCAGGCGTCTCAGAAACACCGTCAGGGGTTTTTAAAAACGCCCATTTACCTCAGTCGGTCGACACAGACACAGACACGGACACTGAATACAGTGTCGACGGTGAATAAACAAACGTATTTCTCATTAGGGCCACACGTTAAGGGCAATGAAGGAGGTGTTACGTGTTTCTGATACTACAAGTACCACAAGAAAGGGTATTATGTGGGAGTGAAAAAACTACCTGTAGTTTTTCCTGAATCAGATAAAATAAAATGAAGTGTGTGATGATGCGTAGGGTTACCCCGATAGCAAATATTGGCGTTATACCCTTTCCCGCCAGAAATTAGGGTACGTTGGGAAACACCCCTTAGGGTGATAAGGCGCTCACACGCTTATCAAGTGGCGTTACCGTCTCCAGATACGGCCGCCCTCAAGGAGCCAGCTGATAGGAAGCTGGAAAAATATCCTAAAAAGTATATACACACATACGGTGGTTATACTGCGACCAGCGATCGCCATCAGCCTGGAGATGCAGTGCTGGGTTGGCTTGGTCGGATTCCCTGACTGAAAATATTTTATTCATGTAGAGCATTTAATAGGATGCATTCTATATATATGTATGTGAGATGCACAGAGGGATATTTGCTCTCTGGCATCAAGATAAGTGCGTTGTCCATATCTCCCAGAAGATGTCAGGGACACGACAGTGGTCAGGTGATACAGATCCCATACGGCAGATGGAAGTATTGCTGTATAAAGGGAAGGAGTTATTTGGGGGTCGGTCCATCGGACCTGGGGACCACAGCAACAGCTGGGAAATCCAACCTTTTTTACCCCAAGTTACATCTCAGCTAAAAAAGACACCGTCTTTTCAGCCTCAATCTTTCCTTTCCCATGAGGGCATGCAGGCAAAAGGCCAGTCATATCTGCCCAGACATAGAGGTAAGGGAAGTAGACTGCAGCAGGCAGCCCTTTCCCAGGAAAAGAAGCCCTCCACCGCGTCTGCCAAGTCCTCAGCATGACGCTGGGGCCGTGCAAGCGGACTCAAGGTGGGGGGGTAGTCTCAAGAGTCTCAGGGCGCAGTGGGATCACTCGCAAGTTGACCCCTAGATCGTACGAGTATTATCCCAGGGGTAAAGATTGGAGAGTCGAGACATCTTCTCCTCGCAGGTTCCTGAAGTCTGCTTTACCAACGGCTCCCTCCGACAGGGAGGCAGCATTGGAAACAATTCACAAGCTGTATATCCAGCAGGTGATAATCAAAGTACCCCTCCTACGACAAGGAAAAGGGTATTATTTTTCCACACTATATTGTGGTACTGAAGCCAGACGGCTTGGTGACACATAGTCTAAATCTAAAATGTTTTGAACACTTACATAAAAGGTTCAAATCGAGATAAAGTCACTCAGAGCAGTGATAGCGAACCGGAAAAAAGGGGACTATATGGTGTCCCTGGACATCAAGGATTACCTCCATGTCCAAATTTTGTCCTTCTCATCAAGGGTACCTCTGGTTCGTGGTACAGAACTGTCAATATCAGTTTCAGACGATGCCGTTTGAATTATCCACGGCACCCCGGGCTTTTTTACCAAGGTAATGGCCGAAAAGATGTTTCTTCAAAGAAAAAAGGCATCTAAATTATCCCTTACTTGCACGACCTGAAAAGGGCAAGTTCCAGAGAACAGTTGGAGGTCGGAAGAGCACTATCTAAAGTAGTTCTTCGACGGCACGACTGGATTCTAAATATTCCAAGAATCGCAGCTGTTTTCCGACGATACGTCTGCTGTTCCTATGGATGATTCTGGACACGGTTCAGAAAAAGGTTTTTCTTCCCGAGGAAAAAGCCAAGGAGTTATCCGACCTGTCAGGAACCTCCTAAAACCAGGAAAGGTGTCTGTACATCAATGCACAAGAGTCCTGGGAAAAATGGTGGCTTTTTACGAAGCAATTCCATTCGGCAGATTCCATGCAAGAATTTTCCAAAGGGATCTGTTGGACAAATGGTCAGGGTCGCATCCTCAGATGCACCTGCGAATAACCCTGTCGCCAAGGACAAGGGTATATCTTCTGTGGTGGTTGCAAAAGGCTCATCTATTGGAGGGCCGCAGATTCGGCATACAGGATTTGATCCTGGTGACCACGGACGCCAGCCTGAGAGGTTGGGGAGCAGTCACACAAGGAAGAAACTTCCAGGGGGTATGGACGAACCTGGAAAAGTCTCTTCACATAAACATTCTGGTACTAAGAGCAATCTAAAATGCTCTAAGCCAGGCGGAACCACTCCTGCAAGGAAAACCGGTGTTGATTCAGTCGGACAACATCACGGCGGTCGCCCATGTAAACAGACAGGGCGGCACAAGAAGCAGGAGTGCAATGGCAGAAGCTGCCAAGATTCTTCGCTGGGCGGAGAATCACGTAATAGCACTGTCAGCAGTGTTCTTCCCGGGCGTGGACAACTGGGAAGCAGACTTCCTCAGCAGACACGATATTCACCCGGGAGAGTGGGGTCTTCATCCAGAAGTCTTCCACATGCTAATAAACTGTTGGGAAAGACCAATGGTAGACATGATGGCGTCTCGCCTCAACAAGAAACTGGACAAGTATTGCGCCAGGTCAAGAGATCCACAGGCAATAGCTGTGGACGCACTGGTAACACCTTGGGTGTACAAATCAGTATATGTGTTTCCTCCTCTGCCTCTCATACCAAAGGTATTGAAGATTATACGGTGAAGAGGAGTAAGAACAATACTAGTGGCTCCGGATTGGCCAAGAAGGACTTGGTACCCGGAACTTCAAGAGTTGGTCACGGACGACCCGTGCCCTCTACTTCTGAGAAGGGACCTGCTACAACAGGGTCCCTGTCTCTTTCAAGACTTACCGCGGCTGCGTTTGACGGCATGGCGGTTGAACGCCAGATCCTAAAAGGGAAAGGCATTCCAGAAGAAGTCTTTCCTACCTTGATTAAGGCAAGGAAGGAAGTCACCGCGAAACATTATCACCGCATTTGGCGAAAATATGTCGCGTGGTGCGAGGATCGGAGTGTTCCGACGGAGGAATTTCAACTGGGTCGTTTCCTACATTTCCTACAATCAGGATTGTCTATGGGTCTCAAATTGAGATCTATTAAGGTTCAAATTTCGGCCCTGTCAATATTCTTCCAAAAAGAATTGGCCTCAGTTCCTGAGGTACAGACTTTTGTTAAAGGAGTACTGCATATACAGCCTCCTGTGGTGCCTCCGGTGGCACCGTGGGATCTAAATGTAGTTTTAGATTTCCTCAAATCCCATTGGTTTGAACCATTGAAAAAGGTGGATTTTAAATATCTCACATGGAAAGTGACTATGTTACTGGCCCTGGCTTCCGCCAGGAGAGTATCTGAATTGGCGGCTTTATCTTATAAAAGCCCTTATCTAATCTTCCATTCGGATAGGGCAGAACTGAGGACTCGTCCGCATTTTCTCCCTAAGGTGGTATCAGCGTTTCACCTGAACCAACCTATTGTGGTGCCTGCGGCCACTGGCGACTTGGAGGACTCCAAGTTGTTGGACGTTGTCAGAGCCTTAAAAATATACATTTCAAGGACGGCTGAAGTCAGAAAATCTGACTCGCTGTTGATACTATATGCACCCAACAAGTTGGGTGCCCCTGCTTCTAAGCAGACGATTGCTCGTTGGATTTGTAACACAATTCAACTTGCTCATTCTGTGGCAGGCCTGCCACAGCCTAAATCTGTTAAGGCCCATTCCACAAGGAAGGTGGGCTCATCTTGGGCGGCTGCCCGAGGTGTCTCGGCATTACAATTCTGCCGAGCAGCTACGTGGTCGGGGGAAAACACGTTTGTAAAATTCTACAAATTTGATACCCTGGCAAAAGAGGACTTGGAATTCTCTCATTCGGTGCTGCAGAGTCATCCGCACTCTCCCGCCCGTTTGGGAGCTTTGGTATAATCCCCATGGTCCTTTCAGGAACCCCAGCATCCACTTAGGACGATAGAGAAAATAAGAATTTACTTACCGATAATTCTATTTCTCGGAGTCCGTAGTGGATGCTGGGCGCCCATCCCAAGTGCGGATTATCTGCAATACTGTACATAGTTATTGTTAACAAATTCGGGTTATATTGTTAAGGAGCCATCTTTAAGAGGCTCTTTCTGTTATCATACTGTTAACTGCGTTTAGATCACAAGTTGTACGGTGTGATTGGTGTGGCTGGTATGAGTCTTACCCGGGATTCAAATTGCCTCCCTTATTGTGTACGCTCGTCCGGGCACAGTACCTAACTGGAGTCTGGAGGAGGGTCATAGGGGGAGGAGCCAGTGCACACCACCTGATCTGGTAAAAGCTTTACTTTTTTGTGCCCTGTCTCCTGCGGAGCCGCTATTCCCCATGGTCCTTTCAGGAACCCCAGCATCCACTACGGACTCCGAGAAATAGAATTATCGGTAAGTAAATTCTTATTTTCACTTTCCTGCATGGGCTTTAAAGTAGTTTAACCTGTATAAGGTGTATAAGCATTGTTAAGGTGTACGCACTGCGGATACTTTGTATCGCCAGCGCTACTTAAGGTTTAAAGGTATAACATCATTACAGTACTTTACTATTAAGGGTTTAAAGTGTAAGCATATCATCACATTATATCGTTAACAAGGTTTAAAGGTTATCAATTGTGTGTGCGCTCGCTGTGTCTTCTCTGTACACTCAGCGCGGCCTGTGTACGTCAAGTACGTACCACGTGCGGGGCTCTGTACGCAAATAGCGTACAAAGTGCGTAGCATGTGCACATAGCCTAGCGGCCATAGCGGCTCAACGGTAATTGTGTACTCAGGGGTATAGCTTTGCGGTCTAAGATAATATCAGCATTATCACAATGCACCCAAACTGCCCCCCCCCCCGACTTGATAATCCCCCACTGCCTCAATGAAAATAAAACCCTAGACTTTCTATCCCAGACTTGATAATCCCAGTATGCCTCAATGAAAATAATGTCCCAGAATTGCCTGAGAGGCAGAGAGAGGTGCTGCAGCAGCAGCTGGGGCAGAGAGGTGTTGCAGCAGCCGGAGCGGCCTCTAACTTTTCCGGCACCTGGAGCTTGCGCTCCACCGGAGCCACCCACCCTACACCCCTGAGCACATTATGCAGCATACTGTATTAGGCTTTATATGGATTAGGTAACAGTTGTTTTATACATTTGTCTGCCCATTTCTGAAATTGTACCATTTCAAGGATACAGACTGAGGCTGTATAAGAAGTAAATAGCAGATAACAGTTACCATTACATAAAGCCATATTGTACAAATGTCCCTATGAGGACAAAAGTGATTTTCACCTGAGTAACATAGTAACATGTAGTAGATGCAGTATTATTATTATCCTTTATTTATATGGCGCCACAAGGGTTCCGCAGCACCCAATTACAGAGTACATACTGTATGCACATAATCAAAACAGGAAAACAGTGACTTACAGTTGAAGACAATATAGGAAAAGTACAGGGTAACTAAGCATAACTAACTACACTAGTAAACGACAGAGAGATAAGTTCCAAAGTGGCCAAAAAACTGCAGGAATTGGGCAGTTGAGTATTATTAAAGTAAGAAAAGGATAAGCACATAAGGGAAGAAAGCCATACTCGTGAGAGCTTACATTCTAAAGGGGAGGGGCAGACAGGCAGGGGTAACACAGATGGGGTAGACCGAGCATGGGACAGAGGGTTAGGATGAGATTTGGCTTGGTTTGGTAAAGAAGTGGGTCTTAAGAGCCCGTTTGAAGTTCTGTAGAGAGGTGGAGAGTCTGAGGGGGCGAGTTAAATAATTCCAGAGAAAGGGAGCAGCATGTGAAAAATCTTGGAGGTAGGAGTGGGAGGAAGTGATCAGTAGGCAGGAGAGTCGGCGTACATTAGCAGAGCGAAGAGGATGGGTGGGAGAGTAAAGGGAGATAAAGTCAGAGATGTAAATGGGAGAGGAGTGGGTCAGTGCTTTGTATGTGAGTGTGAGAAGTTTGAATTGGATTCTGAAAGGTAAGGGAAGCCAGTGAAGGGCTTGTAGGAGAGGGGAGGTGGACGTAGTGTGTTTGGTGAGGAAGATGAGCCAGGCTGCAGCATTGAGGATAGATTGAAGTGGAGAAAGGTAATTGTCAGGGAGGCCAGTTAGGAGTAGATTACAGTAATCCAATCTGGAAATAATCAGTGAGTGAATAATGGTTTTAGTGGCATCCTGGGTGAGAAAAGGTCTGATCCTGGAAATGTTTTTGAGATGAAAATGACAGGTTCTGAATGTGTGGTTTGAAGGAGAGGGAGGAGTCAAGGATTACGCCAAGACAGCATACTTAGGGGCTAGAGGAGATAGTCGTGCCATCACTGGATAATGAGATTGTGGGAGGTGAGGTTGTGCGGGAGGGTGGGAAGATGATCAGCTCAGTCTTAGACATGTTGAGTTTAAGAAAGCGCTGGGACATCCAGGAAGAGATAGCAGAAAGACAGTTGGAGGTACGAGTGAGGAGAGCTGTGGAGAGATCAGGGGAGGAAAGGCAGATTTGAGTTTCATCAGCATAGAGGTGATATTTGAAGTTAAAAGAACTAATGCGTTCATGTAAAGAGGTCGTATAGAGAGAGAAAAGGAGAGGACCAAGAACAGTGCCTTGGGGGACACCAACAGTTAGTGGAAGTGGGGGAGAGGTAGCGTCATGAGAGGAGACAGAGAAGGAACAATCAGAGAGGTAGGAGGACAGCCAGGAGAGGGCAGTAACACGCAGACCAAGAGAGTGAAGGATTTGCAGAAGGAGAGGGTGGTCCACAGTTTTAAAAGCAGCACAGAGGTCAAGAAGAATAAGCAGAGAGTAGTGGCCCTTAGATTTGGCTGCATGGAGGTCATTGCAGACTTTTGCGAGGGCAATTTCAGTGGAGTGGTGAGAACGGAAACCAGACTAGAATGGGTTAAGCAGTGAGTGAGAGGAAAGAAAGGCAGTGAGGCAATTATAGACAAACGCTCAAGAAGTTTGGAGGCAAAAGGGAGGCGAGAGATGGGTCGATAGTTTGGATCAAGGGTAGGTTTTTTAAGAATAGGGGAGACAAAAGCATGCTTGAAGGCAGAGGGGACAGTGCCTGATGAGATGGAATGATTGAGAAGGTGGGCAAGATGGGAACAGGCAGAAGGAGAGATGTAGCGGAGGGGAGGGGATAGGGTCAAGTGGGGAGGTTGTGGTGTGTGGGAGGAACGGATGAGGACCATGACTTCCTCACCAGATACATGGGAGAAAGATGTCAGAGTTGGTAAGAGGGAAGGGGAGGGTTGGCAAGGGATGGGTGGTGGCTGGTTGCTGGTCTGGTGGGATGTGATGTCCTGACGTATGGAATGAATCTTGGATGTGAAATAAGTGGCAAAGTCAAGAGCAGACAATGAGGAAGGGAGAGGAGGTGGTGGTGGACAGAGGAGGGAGTTGACAGTGGCAAAGAGGCGCCGGGGGTTGGAAGACTGGGCAGAGATGAGAATTTTGAAGTATGATTGTTTAGTGAGGGAAAGGGCAGTACTGAAGGATGAGAGCATAAATTTTAAATGGAGGAAGTCTGCCTTAGAGCGTGATTTCCTCCACTGTCGCTCGGCAGTACGTGAGCATTTTTGAAGATATCTGGTGCATTTGGTGTGCCAGGGTTGAGGTGTTGATCTGCGAGGGTGAATAGTGGTTGGCGGAGCAACAGAGTCAGAAGTAAGAGATGCATTGTATAGGGATGTGGCTTGTTCAGGGCATGTGAGAGAGAGAAGAGGAGAGAGAAGTGTGTCAAACAGGGAGGATAGGGATGAGGTGTCAATAGCCTCAATGTTACGCTTAGTGATGGTACTCTTAGGAGGGAGAGATGGGGAAGCAGAGATAGATAAGTTGAAAAAGAGCAGGTGGTGGTCAGAGAGGGGAAAAGGGGAATTGGAGAAATCAGAAATATCGCAGCGGTGAGTGAAAACCAGATCCAGTGAGCTCCCGTTCACATGGGAGGGTGAGGTGGTCCACTTGGAGAGACCAAGCAAAGAGGTGAGGTTAAGGAGTTTAGAGGCAGGTGATATTGTGGGGGTATCGATAGGGATGTTGAAATCACCTAGGATAATGGAGGGAATGTCAGAAGAGAGGAAGTGAGGTAGCCAGGAAGCAAACTTGTCGATGAATTTGGAGGAAATGCCAGGTAGACGGTAAATGACAGCAACTCGAAGATTAGTAGGTTGGTAGAGGCATATTGCATGGACCTGAAATGTAGATAATGTAAGGGACGGTTCTGGAGGTATAAGTTGGTATGTGTAGCTAGAGGGTAAAAGGATCCCAACACCACCCCCATGGCGACCCCCGGGTCGGGGTGTGTGTGAGAATGTGAGGCCCCCAGCAGAGAGAGCAGCAGGAGTAGTGGTGTCAGAGGGGGTAATCCAGGTTTCTGTAATGGCCAGGAGATGCAGGGAGTTGGAAATGAAAAGGTCAGTAGACAGAGGAGACTGGGGTACTCAGCTGGAGAGATCAGGGGCAGGCTCTGTCTTTCCCATATTCCCAACCATTTTAATACAAACTTTAGATTCCTACTTTAAAAAAAAAAAATTAAAAAAACAAACATTTTATTGAAGCTTCATCACGTGACAATACAGTGATTATAGTTTCGAGTCGACATAGCAGTCTATCAACACATATCAGAGTCATAACAGCAGAAGATAATAATGGAATCATTGTACGGACAAACATTTAAATGAAAAGAAATCTGAAATCAAAATCAGATCCATTAACCACTCAAATTACGATTTTCCCTTCAAAACCATTCATATAGTTGTTTGTAAAAAATGTTTTAATTAATATCATTTAAAAAGTATTTTTTATTTTTTTTTAAATATTATATTATGCATATCTGCAGAATGGATCTCCTCATCAAAAACGCTCCCGTCACAAGAATCCAACTGGCGTAAGGGTGATTAAGGAATATGTGGATTCGAGACTATTTTTCTGACTTATCAGCAATTCCGACTTGTCGGAAAACACGTGGATCGGAGGATTAGCCGCAGATCCACGTGCTTTGTCGGATTTGCGGCCAAAACCAACAGGTTTTAGTCCTGTTTTCGACAATGTCAATCCATCTTTAAAAAAAGTCGTCAATTGAATAGACCCAAGCACAGGGGTAGGGGGGTTAACATCCTGTTTGGGAAACATATAGACTGCTCCATACCTGACACTAAAAGATACATGATTTATAGGATGTTATTATTGTTATTAATTATGCTTTTAATATATGGCATCACAAAGGGTCTGCAACACCTTACATATTACATAGGTAGATGCATTACAAAAAGAACAAGAAAAAAACATCCAAAAGACTTTGGGGTCAATTCAACTAGACATGAGGGAGGGGGATGAGCTGCCATTGTAACCATGCCCCTTACAGCCCGATCTCACCCTGACTCATGGATTGTACGCAGCCCTATTTGACTAATTTGTGGCTAATTGAATCAACCTCTTATGGTATCACACATTGCATAACACGGGATACAAGCTGTATAACCATTGCTGCACATGCAGTCATAATACCCATAAAAGCAGCGCCGACTGCACCCAAAGATTATGTGAAGCTATTGGCAATGGGAAGGAGAGGTAGGGAAAAGCACGAGGGAAGAGGGTCCTGCTTGTGAGAGCTTACACATCTCTGTAAGCGATGACTTCAGTTTTGTGTCCAACCTGCTGCTGGATTGATCCTTGCAGGAAGGTAGATGCCCTCACCAGGGCCGGTGCAAGGTTTCTTGACACCCTAGGCAAATTTTCTGCCTACTGCCCCCCAACACCATCAATTACTCACTTTCCCAGTCACTAAGGTGAAAGTACATAAGCGGCATATTATATGTTTCCCAGCCGTCTGACTGCATTGAGTACAACAAGGATGTATCTCTCAAAGACATCCTTAATTAATTGATGGGTACACCTAGTGGCACCCCGTTCCCAGATCCTGGCACCCTACCCAGCTGCCTATCTCTTTCTATTTAATTCGTCTCTCATACATACATACATACATACATACATGCATACATATCCACAGGGGCGGATTGGGATACAAAACCAGCCTGGGAAATTTCTGGAAGCAGCCCCAAATAGGGGGCGGGGGTCAGGTCAGCGGAGAGTGGATATGGATCGACGTACTGGTGGGGTGTGGCAAAATATGGAGAGGCATGGCCACCACCTTAAAAAAATTTTTACTATCCATCTGACCCTCTCTGCAACTAACACGGGCCACTACTGTATGTGCAAGGGGACAGTGCCGTAACTAGGCATTTTAGCGCTGTGTGAAAGAAACGGCATTGGCGCACCCCCTTACGTAAAATACGGGCAGTGCATGCCGTAGGTGAGTGTCAAAAAATTAGGGGCGTGGCTTCATAGGATAGGGATGTGGCCACAAAATAATCCCACTTCATACTACCGTGCACAGTAGTCTCCATTATTCAAATTACGCCACATAGTAGCGCCACTACACCAGGTAGAGCCCCTTTTACACATTACAGCAGCCAGTCACCCTTTTTACACATTATGGCAGCAGGCGTCCCCCTTTTTACACATTACGGCAGACAGCGTCCCCTTTTTACACATTACGGCAGACAGCATCCCCCTTTTTATACATTATGGCAGACAGCGTCCCCCTTTTTACACATTACGGCAGACAGCATCCCCTTTTTACACATTACGGCAGACAGCGTCCCCTTTTTACACTTTTTAAACATTACAGCAGACAGCGTCCCCTTTTTACACATTACGGCAGACAGCATCCCCTTTTTACACATTACGGCAGACAGTGTCCCCCTTTTTACACATTACGGAAGACAGCGTCCCCTTATTACACATTATGGCAGACAACGTCCCCCTTTTTACACATCACGGCAGACAGCGTCCCTCTTTTTACACATTACGGCAGACAGCGTCCCTCTTTTTACACATTACAGCAGACAGCGTCCCTCTTTTTACACATTACGGCAGACAGAGTCCCCTTTTTACACATTACGGCAGACAGCGTCCCCCTTTTTACACATTACGGCAGCCAGCGTCCCCTTATTACACATTACACCAGCCAGCGTCCCCCTTTTTACACATTACGGCAGGCAGTGTCCCCCTTTTTACACATTACGGCAGACAGCGTCCCCCTTTTTACACATTACGGCAGACAGCGTCCCCTTATATTACACATTATGGCAGACAGCGTCCCCCTTTTTACACATTACGGCAGACAGCGTCTCTCTTTTTACACATTACGGCAGACAGCGTCCCTCTTTTTACACATTACAGCAGACAGCGTCCCTCTTTTTACACATTACAGCAGACAGCGTCCCTCTTTTTACACATTACGGCAGACAGAGTCCCCTTTTTAGACATTACGGCAGACAGCGTCCCTCTTTTTACACATTACGGCAGCCAGCGTCCCCTTATTACACATTACGGTAGCCAGCGTCCCCCTTTTTACACATTACGGCAGACAGCGTCCCCCTTTTTACACATTACGGCAGACAGCGTCCCCCTTTTTACACATTACGGCAGACAGCGTCCCCCTTTGTGTGAGGAGGGTAGGGCTGTGTGTGCGGATCTGAGTGAGGAGCTGTGTATTTACCTTTAGTTGAATGGCTGTGGCTGGGGGGGGTTCCTCCATGGTGGCCGATTCCTTTTGAAAGTGGCTGCAGGGAGCTGAGTGGGAGCGGGTAACAGGCAGCGGGAGCAGAGTCAGGGGGGAGGGGAGAAGAGCGGGATACAAGTTGCAGGAGCCGAGTGGGAGCGGGTAACAGGCAGCGGGAGCAGATTTGCGGGGAAGGGGGAGGAGAGCGGGTTACAAGTTGCAGGAGCCGAGTGGGAGCGGGTAACATGCAGCGGGAGCAGAGTCGTGGGGGGGGATGCGTGTGACAAGAAGCGGCATGCGGGAGTGCAATTACGGAGGGGGGAGCATGTTACCCACTCCCCCAGTTGTAGGGGCAGCGGGTAACATGTTGGAGACCAAACGCACCAAGGGGAAGAGGGAAAAATTATGCGGGTGCTCCTGCCATGCAGGAGACTGATCGAGGTGGGGAGCTGGTAACAAGATAAAGGAGGGGGGTGAGGCAACATGTGGGACCCAATTGCGGGTGGGGGGAATCTAGTAACAAGATGCAGGAGGGGGGAAGGTAACATGTGGGAGCCCAATTGTGGGGGGGATCTAGTAACAAGATGCGGGGGGAGGCAACATGTGGGAGCCGAATTGCGGGGGGGGGGAATCTAGTAATAAGATGCAGGAGGGGAGGCAACTTGTGGGAGTCGAATTGTGGGGGGGGTAACAAGATGCAGGGGGGAGGGGAAGGCAACATGTGGGAGACAAATTGTGGGGGGAGTAACAAGATGCAGGGGGGAGGCAACATGTGGGAGCCGAATTGGGGGGGTCTTGTAATAAGATGCAGGAGGGGGGGCAACCTGTGGGAGCCGAACTGTGGGCGGGGGGGGGGGGGAATCTAGTAATAAGATGCAGGGGGGAGGGGGGAGGCAACATGTGGGAGCCAAATTGCGCGGGGGGGAATCTAGTAATAAGATGCAGGAGGGGGGGAAACGAATTGCAGGGGGAAAGGGAACTGCTAGTAACCAAATGCAGGGGGGACGGAGGGGGGGAGCAGCCAGGTGACCGTGGGGGGAAGCAGCCAGGTGATGAGATGCAGGAGGGAGGGAGGCAGCGGGAGCCGGAGCCGAATAGCCGTGGGGGGGAGCAGGTGACGTGATGCAGGAGGGTGGTAGCGACAGCGGGAGCCGGAGCCGAATAGCCGTGGGGGGATAGCAGGTGATGAGATGCAGGAGGGGGCGGCAGCGGGAGCCGGAACTGAATATCCGTGGGAGGGAGCAGCCAGGTGACGAGATGCAGGAGGGGAGGGGGGGGGGCAGCTGGAGCCGGAGCCGAATAGCCGTGGGGGGGAGCAGGTTACAAGATGCAGGAGGGGGGGGACTCGGGCAAGCAGCAGGTATGGTAATCAGATGCGGGGGGAGCGCGGACAAGTTGCTGAAGCCGATCGTGGGGGGGGTGAGCGTCGGAGCGGGTAAAAAGAGCTGAGCGGCCCAGCGGGTACCTGCTTACTGAGCCCAAGTGTGGGGGGAGACGGGGACGCCGGAGCGGGCATCATGACGCAGGACTAGAGACAGTTGTGGGGGGAGCGCCAGTGCCAGCTCGTAAGGATAATGTATGTGGGACTACAGGACTCACACAGTCAGTCATTCACGTTGTCGAAGACAGACAGACTTGGTGGGCGCCCACGAGCTGCTCCTCGTCTCTTACTGAATAGGAGGAGTTTGGCTGAGCTGAAGCATTCTCTCGTTCACTGTGCGGTGCCGCCCTCCAGTGGTTACCGCCCATAGGCAGCTGCCTAAAGCTGCCTAGTGGTAGCGCCGGCTCTGGCCCTCACAGTGCGTCAGCCTCTACTGTATGTCTTTACCTACTGACTTACTACAGCTCACCGACCTCTGGAGTATCCAACACCCAGGAGACAGATGTTATACATTTTATTTCAAAACAAACAAAACATCCACCAAAAATTATTATTGTCTATTATCCTCCCATCGAAAATAGGATAATTTCTGACCATGTCTCAATCTGATTTTGCTTAATATAAACTAACCCCAGCCAGTCCTCAGACAACTGGAGACTCCTATTTTATCTCTCAACCTCAGCAACCTTTAAGGCACACCTGGAACATTATTTTTCAACTATACTGATAATAATATTGACCATACAAATGACATTAATCTGTTCTAAGAGGCATAGAAGCATGTAATATATTTTGTTGCCCATAAAATCTAAAAATATCACCCAGCGTTTCTATGCCCTGAGAGTAGTCCTTACTAAAGTTTAATATGCAAAAATATTAAGAGGATAAAGACACGTAGAACAAGCTAAAGACAGAAATTAAAGGCAAGGACATCTAAGGTAATCTCCGAAATATTACCCATGCCACACGCTAGCCCAAGGAGGCAAGCAAACAGTGTGATATTATAGGCATTACTGAAATTTGGTGGGATGAATCTCATGATTGGACAGTCAATCTAGAGGGTTATACGCTGTTCAGGAGAGACAGATTAAATAAACGGGGCGGAGGGGTATGTCTTTACGTAAAGCCGTTTTTAAAACCTGATATACGGGAAGATATTCACAAGGGGACTGTAAATACTGTTGATACATTATGGGTAGAAATTGCATGTGGGGGAAGGGGAACTAATTGAGGAACCAACTAGGTACAATGCAATCTTAGACCTGGTATTAACTAACAATGGGGAATTGATATTGAATATTATAGTAGAGGAGCCCATGAGAAACAGCGACCACAATATAGTCACATTCAACATCAGTTTTCATAAGCAGTCCTATATTGGCTCAACTAGGACTCTAAAATTTAGATAAGCCAACTTTGACATGATTAGGGAAGCTTGAAGGGACATTGAATGGGAAATTTTGTTTCAAGGAAAAAATACTACAGAGAAATGGGAGGTATTAAAATCACTGCTCGTTAGTAATACTCGTACATTTATTCCCATGGGCAACAAACAAAGGACTAAAAATTCCAAACCAATGTGTCCTAACAAGAAGGTTAAGGAACTAATGGGTATAAAAAGGTGAGCATTAAAAAAAATACAAATCAGACGGGAATGCGGAGTCATTCCAGCACTATAAGGATTGTAACTAAATATGCAACAACAAAAAAATAATAATAAGAGCGGCTAAATTAGAAACTGAAAAGCTAGTAGCAAAGGCAAGCAGATCAAACCCTCAAAATAGTTTTAAATATATCAACATCAAAATATTAAAGAAGGTGAGTATACGCCCTTTAAAGGACAAGCTGGGAGTCTTAATCAAAAACAATAAAGACATTGTGGACAAATTAAATGAATTTTTCTCATTGGTATGCACAAGAGAGGACCAGATGCAGGGATTAACACACAATTGCAACAAAGATAATGTCTCACTACTTAGTGCTTTTTTAAGTGAGGAGTTAGTATGTGACAGATTACAAGAAATTAAGATAAATAAGTCACCTGGTCCCGACGGAATTCACCCAAGGGTTCTCATGGAGCTTCACTCCGAACTAGCAAGACCGCTATTTTTGATCTTTAATGACTCATTTACAACAGGCATGGTTCCCAAAGATTGGCGTATAGCAGAAGTAGTGCCAATGGCCCTCATTCCGAGTTGATCGGTCGCAAGGCGAATTTAGCAGAGTTACACACGCTAAGCCGCCGCCTACTGGGAGTGAATCTTAGCTTCTTAAAATTGCGACCGATGTATTCGCAATATTGCGATTACTAACTACTTAGCAGTTTCAGAGTAGCTCCAGACTTACTCTGCCTGTGCGATCAGTTCAGTGCTTGTCGTTCCTGGTTGACGTCACAAACACACCCAGCGTTCGCCCAGGCACTCCCACCGTTTCTCCGGCCACTCCTGCGTTTTTTCCGGAAACGGTAGCGTTTTCAGCCACACGCCCCTGAAACGCCGTGTTTCCGCCCAGTAACACCCATTTCCTGTCAATCACATTACGATCGCCGGAGCGATGAAAAAGCCGTGAGTAAAAATACTTTCTTCATAGTAAAGTTACTTGGCGCAGTCGCAGTGCGAACTTTGCGCATGCGTACTAAGCGGATTTTCACTGCGATGCGATGAAAAAGAACGAGCGAACAACTCGGAATGAGGGCCAATATTCAAAAAGGGAAGTAAAGCTGAACCGGGTAATTATAGACCAGTTAGTCTTACATCTATAGTGGGGAAAGTATTGGAAGGTATTCTAAGGGACAGTATACAGTAATACAGCATAGGACACCACAAATAGGTTGAACTCAATGTAATCTTTTAGACTCTGCTAAAACACCACACATGAGACTTATCTATAAATTACAAGAACTAGGGCTAGGGAGCACAATATGCACTTGGGTCAGAAATTGGTTAGATAATAGGGAGCAGCGCGTTGTGGTAAATGGGACTTTTTCAAATTGGACTGAAGTACTAAGTGGTGTGCCGCAAGGGTCTGTACTTGGACCGGTTTTATTAACGATCTATCAGTAGAGAGCATGGTGTCAATTTCTGCAGACGATACCAAATTGTGTAAGGTTATAAATACGGAGGGAGATGCTGAGTCTCTTCAGAACGACTTTTTCAAACTGGAAGCATGGGCAGCAAAATGGAGAATGAGTTTCAATACAGACAAGTGTAAGGTAATGCACTTTGGTAGCAAGAACAAAAATAACACCTACATATTAAATGGGGTAAAATTAGGAGATACTGTACTGGAAAAAGACTTAGGTGTTCACATAGATAGCAAACTAAGCAGCGGTACCCAAAGTAGGATTCCCGCAAAGAAGGCTAACAAGGTATTAGCATGTATAAAGCGGGGAATTGACGCAAGGGATGAGAGTGTTATACTCCCATTATATAAATCCCTAGTGAGGCCACATCTTGAATACTAATCACCATACTACAAAGAGGATATCCTGGAACTAGAAAAGGTTCAGAGGCGGGCGACCAAACTAATTAAGGGGATGGAGACACTGGATTATGAGTAAAGGCGTGCAAGGCTTGGCATGTTTACACTGAAAAAGAGGAGACTAAGATGGGACATGATCAACATTTACAAATATATAAGGGGACAGAACACAGAGCTTGCGGGGGATCTGTTTTTGGTAAGATCAACACAGAACATGTGGACACCCGCGTAGGTTAGAGGAGAGGAGATTTCGCACACAGGTTTCTTCACAGTAAGGACAATACTTGTTTGGGATTCCCTGCCTGAGAGAGTAGTAATGGCGGACTCAGTCAACACTTTTAAGAATGGACTAGATAAGTACCTAATGTATAAGGATATACAGGGTTATGGTGCATAGTCACGATATATAGTTATATAAAAAAAATGAGAGAGGAATAAATGACTTACGGTCATTAGGTCGACATGCATTAGGTTGACATGGTCACTAGATCGATGTGGTCATTAGGTCGACATGGGAAAAAGTAGACTTTTTTTATCTTTTTCATACTTTACGATCCATATGGACTACGATTGGGAATAGTAACCTTGCCCGAAGCATGACAAGCGAAGCAAGCCATGCGAGGGGACACGGTGCACTAATTGGGGTTCCCCGTCACTTTACGAAGAAAACAACACCCAAAAAACTTTTTTAAAAACTAATGTCGACATTTTTCCATGTCGACTTAGTACATGTTGACATAATGACCATGTCGACCTAGTGACCTTGTCGACCTAATGCATGTCGACCAATAGTGGTCGACCAAATGACTGCCGACCTAATGATCCATACCCGAATAAACACAGCGGCCGACATTAGCAACAGACTAAATTAGTCCTAAAAGTAATACAGCATAGGACACCACAAATAAGTTGAACTCAATGGACAAATTGTCTTTTTTCAACCTCAAAAACTATGTTACTGTTATGTAGGTGGGACAATAAATCCATCAGATTGCTGGCAAAATTAGTCAGAATCCACAGTTTAGACAAAAAGATAATCTCCATTAAATCATCTGAATCACACATTGTGGTTGAATTCCAAATAATTTTGGATGCATCCTTAGATTATTATAAGCAACTTTATGAACTGACAGATAACTGCCCCCATAGAGGGGTTTAATGTGTTAAAGCGGCAGCTGTACAGGGGTGAGAGAGAGCTATTATCTGCTCCAATAGCTCAGCCAGAGGTCAATAACCTTATCTCCAACCTACATAACCATAAAACACCAGGCCCAGATGGACTGCCAGCAGAATATTATACTAGATAGCAACCCAACCCCAAATGATTTCAACACAGCTAGGATAGCACTTGATAAGTATAAAATATTATGAAATGTCTGTTAAATAACACATTGTAAAAAGTAAGTAAAATTTATATTCTAGTGAGAGAAACATACATTATGCACAATGTACAGTATCATGGCAAACGGGTATATCTTCCTATTGGCCAGGATGGCACTTGCCAGGGGCGCCGGCCTAGAGGGGGGGCGCCGCCTGGCAGTGCCACCCGTGCCAAGGAGTAGAATGACATAGTAGTTCTCACTGAGTACATCTCTTAGCAGTGCTCATCCACTGCCAGACTCTCAGAAGCGTATTGCACTCTGACACTCTCTGTGACTACAGTCACAATGATAGTGAATATAGCCGGAGAGCGGGGCACTTCCAGGTATGGGGAGGGGCGAGGCACCTCCTCTTCCTCATCCACTCCCCTTCTCATTGGTCCCACGTGGTCTGTCACCAAACACCAGCCCCTACAATCAGCACCAGTCAGTAGTGCAGCGTGAGCACACCTGTACATTTTCTGGGGGTTCCGTAGCTGCACTGTATGGTCTATCCTGGCAGTCTGGATCACAGCTTACAAAGAGCTCTGTATGGAGAGGTATCTAGACCAGTGACTGCCTGTCCAGCTGTGTTGAGACTGCATGTCCCAGCACACCTTGTCAATTGGATTTACTGGGACATGTAGTGAAATCACACCTAGAGAGGGGTTTTTAACTGTATGTATGTGTGCATATATCCCCTCGGTGTCCCTGTCCATACCCTCCTTGTAATTCCCCCTTAGTGTCACTGCCCGCACCATCCCTGTAACTGCTCCCTCAGTGACCCTGCCCATGCACTCCTGTAATTACCTCTCAGTGTCCCTGCCCGCACCCTTCCCATAATTCTACCTCAGTATCCCTGCCCGCACCCTTCCCGTAATTCCCTCTCAGTGTCCCTACCAGCACCCTAACCGTAATTCCCCTTCAGTGTCCATGCCTGCACACGCCTCGTAATTCCCCCTCAGTCTCCCTCCCTGCACCCTTCCCGTAATTCCATCTCAGTGTCCCTGCCCGCACCCTCCTCGTAATTCCTCCTCAGCAAGACCGTAACTAGGTGTGTGCCAGCGGTGCCTGGCACACAGCGCACATGCACTGTGGGCACAGTACTGCTGGTAACAGCCATAGTTCCGCAATGCAATGTGAGCCTGCGGTAGTTAAAGTGCAGCCGCGGACAGTAAAGCCCTGCCCCCACCCTCGAAAACCAGAGCTTACAGTACAGACAGATCACTCGCCCCCCACTCCACCAGAGGTTATAATGAGATGCGGCATTACTGCCCGATCCCCTCCGCCGCCGCCACCACCACTGTAGGTTAAAGTGAGCTGCAGGTTGCTGTGGTGCCTGATCCTCCCCTTACCTCGCACCCACTCCTGCCAGAGTTACATTGCAGTGCATACAACAGCAACCCGGCAGTCATGTCCTCCCCCTCCTGCCTGGAGGTTACAGTGACGATCTTCTGCACTCCTGTAGACCTGTACTCCCAGCGGACATGCCGGCTGAAAATCTCTATCTACAACCACACACAGCGGCAGTGAGCAGCCAGCGAGCTCCTAGACTGCACCTAAGCAGCCCCGCTGCCCCAGCCTGTGCTTGTCACTGAGCGGCCTGGTCTCCGGGCAGTGTCCCATGAGATCAGGATCATGAAGCAGCCACACAACAGCAAGTTGTGAGCAGAACAGCAGCAAGTGGTGGGGACTCTTCATGCCAGCCCTTAGAAAGGTGAGAGGAGAGAAGTGCCTGGGTCCTGATGCTGTGGGACCACAAGTCCCATCATGCCCTGACAGACATTACAGGATAGAGCATGCTTGGTCTTGTGATTCCACCATAGCTGGAGAGCAGACATTGCCTACCTCAGAGTTCTCATGATTTTTGTACAGGACCGTAGCTAGGTATGTGCAGAGTGTTCTTGGCCCACAGTACATAGGCACTGAGGATAGAGAACCAGCACGTCTTGTGTAAAAGGGAGCTCTGCCTGCTGTAACGTGTAAAAGGGAGCTCTGCCTGCCGTAATGTGTAAAAGGGAGCTCTGCCTGCCATAACGTGTAAAAGGGAGCTCTACCTGCCGTAATGTGTAAAAGAGAGTTCTGCCTGCCATAATGTGTAATAGGGGCTCTACATGGAGTAATGTGTAAAATGGGGCTCTGCCTGGCGTAATGTGTGTAAGTGGCGTCATTTGATTCTGAATTGGTATTATTTTCTTGCCACGCCCCAGCGCGCACTGGCCCTATTTTAAATATGGTGGAGGGTGCTGAGGCTGTTTCTTGCACACAGCGCTAAAGTGTCTAATTATGGCACTGCTCCTCAATATCCCTGCCTGCACCCTCCCCATAATTCCATCTCAGTGTCCCTGACCGCACCCTCCTTGTAAATCCTCCTCAGTGTCCCTGCCTGCACCCTCCCTGTAATTCTCCCTCAGTGTTCCTGACCTCAGCTTCCCTGTAACTCCCCCTCAGGGTCCCCGCCCGCACACTCCTTTAATTCCCTCTCAGTGTCCCTTCCCGCACCCTCCCTGTAATTGCCCCTCAGTGTCCCTGACCTCAGCCTCCCTGTAGCCCCTCTCTCTCATTTTCCCTACCCAAACCCTACCTGTAATTCCCCCTTAGTGTCCCTGACCTCCGTCTTCCTGTGACTCCCCGCTCAGTGTCCCTGCCCACACCCTCCTGTAATTCCACCTCAGTGTCCCTGCCTGTACCCTCCCAGTAATTCTCTCTCAGTGTCCATGCCCGCACACTCCTGTAATTCTCCCTCCGTGTCCCTGACCTCAGCCTATCTGTAACTCCGCCCTCTGTGTTCCTGGGTGGGGTAGGTGGGGGGCACCAGTTCCTTATTTTGCCATGGGCGCTCAGACCCCTAGATACACCCCTGATGGCAAACATGAGTATTTAAATGATTTTTTTAAATTGCTTATAGTAAAGGAAATCTTAAATTATAATGTTAGTGCATGCTGATTTTTATTGTTGCAATGTATCATACCAGGGGAAAATGCAGGATTTGTGAGGAATGGGGGGGGGGGAGGGTGTTTCCTTGGATGCAGGGCAGCCATCAGCGGGGAACTGTGGGGACTGGTGTTCCGGGCCTATACAGAGAGGGGGCTCACCCCTGGCTCCTACCGCCAATACCTGTAGAGCTGCGCCAGTCTGTGAATCAACAGCAGGATGATACGTTGGGAGCACTTCTTATGACAAGCCTGATCTGCGCATCAGCTCTCTTTAAACAGTTTCTGTAGGTCCGCAATACTCCATCTATATGTATCGTCACAATGTATGACATCCCATAGGGGTGGAGCAGTGCGGCAGAATCTTTTTTTCGGGAGAGAGGAACCCTGTCTATTTTGTTAGTCCCGGGCCCCACAATTTCTGATGGCAGTCCTGCTTGTATGTATATATTTGTACATAGAAGGGTAAAAAGTTTGCTTACCTGGCACATGCGCCAATTGCTCTAAATGCCCTGGTGTCCTAGTCGTGCTGCCCTGGTGTCCTAGGGGGTAATTCAGACCTGACTGCTAGGCTGCGTTTTCTCACAGCCTGCGATCAGGTTCGAACTGCGACTGCGTATGCACCGCAATGCACAGGCGTGTCGGACGACTGCACTGGGCATCGGTGCATAGCGACGGGATGGTGCAAAGAAATCGATCGCACGGGTGATCGCAAGGTGATTGACAGGATGAGGGCATTTGTGGGTGGCAACCATTTTCAGGGAGTGTCTGGAAAAATGCAGGCGTGTTCAAGTGATTTCAGGGAGGGTGTCTGACATCAAATCCAGTCCCGGACTGGCTGAAGTGATCACAGCAGCTGAGTAAGTCCTGGGCTGCGGAGAGACTGCACAGAATTAGTTTGTGCAGCTCGGCGTACACAAAGCATCAAACACTTGCACAGCTGAAATACTCTCCCCCTGTAGGCGGCGACTATCTGATCGCAGGACAGCAAAAATCGCTGCCCAGCGATAAGGTCTGAATTACCCCCCTAGTCGTGCTGAATTTGCCTCCTGCAAACAGATACAATGTGGTGTGGACGGCACTCAGGGACTGACAAAAATCTTTCAAAAAGGCTTATTTAATAGAAAACATAGTACTTCACCATATTGAAAAGACTTCACCTACGTTTCAGTGGGATGAAGTTTACTTTTTTCAAGGTGCACATAAGCATAGGAACATATTCTTGATATAGTCTTTGTGCTTGCTAATTCTTTTTTTATTATTATTATTATTATTATTATTGAAATTTTCCAATATTAAAACAGATACAATTAAAGGATTAATCTCCATGGTAATGTCACATATAGCCACATGTTTTACATCATAGTAAAGATACAATCCCAATTACAGAACAATGATATACTAGACAAAACATACAAAAAACGAGACAAAGACAAGGAAGGGAAAAGGGATAAAACAAACAGTGTAATAATACCCCTTTTCCACTTGTAGCACGGGTCGCAGCTGGGAGCCTGACACGGCTGCGACCCGTGCTACAGCCCCCTTCTACACTACAGCTCACCAACCCGGCATATTACTGCTGCTGATGCGGCAGGGGCGGCGCTGGGAGATCACATGATCTCCCTGCGCCGCCCTTCCATAGACTGTAAACGGGAGCCGTGTCGCATCGACACGGCTCCCGTTTACACTACACAGCTTACCGGGTTGAACACGTGTTCAACCCTGCAAGCTACCCAGGAAGGATTCCCGGATCACTTGATCCGGAAATTTGCAGGGGTAGCCGTTTCCACTAGGAAAAAACACGGGTAAAAGTGCGCCCCCACGCATTTACCCGTGTTTTTAGAGCTAGTGGAAAAGGTATAAGTCACACATTTTCTGCAGAGGCAACTAAAACCTGAATACGCCAATAACCAAACCTAAGTACATGGAATTGTGAAATGTGGTAAGTGCATAAAGTGAACTTGTCAAGGAAAGCCCCTACTGGGGAAGGTGAGTGGGGAGGGCATATTTTCCAAAAAGCTGACCAGTTTAATGAGTCAAAGAATTCAAGGATGTGAGATCTAGGTATGAGATCTAAAATTTCTATAAACGGTCCCCATTTCTTATAGAAAATGGGGGCATGTTTGTCCACATCAGAGAGGGTAGATTGTCGGTCATAATACATAATTGACTTTACCATAGACAACAATTGCTCCAATCTAGGGGGCGACCGGTAAATCCACTGAGTCAAAATTGTTTTCTTAGCTAGTGTAAGCAAAACATAAAGAAAAGGGCGAGGGTGAAGGAATTCTATAAGTATACCCCAGTCAGAAAAGTGTAAACCCAAAAGGGCAATAGGTGAAAGAGAAAGGTGCAGATTAAATTTAGTATTAATATACCATAAGACCTTATTCCAAAACTGTTGTATCTTGGGGCAATGCCAAAAGGCATGCATCAGGGTGGCGTTTGGTGCGTGGCATTTGAGATAGTGCCCGGACTCTGAGGGCACCATGTGCTTGCTGCTTCTATGACTTGGATTAAATAAATGTGAGTTTTTGTCACCCTTAAAAAAGTTTTTATGAGTGCTGATCCTTCCTTCCTGCTACGAGGGACAGGTAAAGACAAGAATAGATAGATAGATAGATAGATAGATAGATAGATAGATAGATAGATAGATAGATAGATAGATAGATAGACAAAAACTAGCATTTTTACTGAAATGCAATAAAGGAAACTTTCACGTGACTACCAGCCTCCTGAATGCCACCAACTTTTGCACTTTATATATATATATATATATATATATATATATATAGTAGGATGCAATGTCATCAGCAACTATGCAGCCACTGGGATGTCACTCACGACGTCCAATGAGGAGGTCCAGTAGAAAAAGAACAAATAGAGGGGCACTTACCAGCTTCCAAATGCAATAAAAAAAAATAGAGATGTGCGCCGTTCTTGTTTTGGATCTGTATTTGTTTTGCCTCTAACTCCCTTGTGAGTTTTGGATTTTTATTTTTATATCATAAAAACAGCTAAAATCACAGAATTTGGCACTGTTTTTGTTCCTTCAGTATTATTAACCTCAATAACATTATTCCACTCATTTTCAGTTAATTTTGACCACCTCACAGCTCACATATATTGTTTTCATCCAGTTTAGGCCAAAAGGTTGCACCGAGGTAGCTGAATGACTAAGCTAAGCGGCAGCAGTGGCGGCACAAACATGTGGCACTTAAACTTTCAGCATGGTGGCACATCTAGGAAACAGAATGGCACTGCAGTAGCAGACAAGGTGGCAGTTTAATAAACTATACAATTGTTTGTCATCACAGTCAGTAATGCTCCAAACAGCACATAATGCAAAGAAAAGAGGCACAAGATGGAATTATCCTTGGGTCCTCCCATACTCCTTTGCGTTGTATATACTGTATTAAACAGGACATGCACAGTTTAACAAACCAATCATTTCAGCGATAGGGACTGTCACTTGTGGCTGAAATGATTGGTTTGTTTGGGCCCCCACAAAACAATTTTTTAGAAGGACTACCTCCGATCAGTAATGAGGATATTGATGATGACGGTGTTAATTACATTATAATCTTGTAAAATAAATTTCAAGTCTTCGCCACAAATGACGTAACATGGAGGAGGTGCCTAGATGGCTAACGTTCCTACTTCTACTAACTTTGGCCTCATGGAGCAGATGCTTTCACAAACATTGCCAGGATTGAGGTAAAAATAATGCCACACCCAGGAGGTGGCTTTTTGGTCTTCTGCCCAGGCATCGCAATGACTTCTTTTAATCACAGTCAACAAGTGCAGCCACTGATGGCTGACTTACACAAACAACATCATCAACATCCTCAGTGTCAGGAAGTAGCAGCGGCAGCTCCTACTTTGTTGTAGGAGGAGGGCTGCCAATGCCAATGCTCCGGGTCTCCGTCGCCTTCTCCACGCCACCACAGCTTTTACGGACTGCATCGGCTGCAGCCCTTAGAAGCTGACTATGGCTGACAAGGCAGGGAACCTACAGGAAGCCAGCTCTCTGCCTATCGCAGCCTGGTCTGGCAGTCCGCAGGGAGGAAACACCTCCCAATGGGACTGCCGGTAGTGTCTGTGACTGACAAGTAGGACTTCTAATAGGAAGTCACTGCCATTCAGACTACATCTGGCTTCACTGATAGAGAGCTGAGGTGACAGATTTTACCTGGGGGGGCTGCAGTCCCACAACCCATAGGTAAAAACCAGAACTGGACAGTAGCAGTATACACATATCTCCCTCATCCTATTCCACTTACACACACGAATCCTCAATTTCTATTATGTCCTCCTCATCATCACAATCTTTACTTGTACTGCTTCCCACTTGTGTAGATGGTACAGAAATGGTAGAAGGAGGTGAAAGAGGCTTCTCTATGAGAAATGTCAGACTCACACATAGCTGACGTGGACACCCCATTCCTCAAGAATGTCTGATGGTTCTGATTCTGAATGCACAGTTTGTCTTAATGCCTCTGCAGCTAACTTTCATTTTGATGATTTATTGTTTTCCACTGTAAAATTAAATGATTTTACATGCCCTGATTTAAGCTCTCTATGCCCCTGGGCATTGGCCTTAGTAGATGACATTGATGGACTTGTGTCGTCCTGAATGGTGGCAGCACCTGCACCACTAGTATGTGCTTCCTGCTTTCCTCTCAATTGTTCGTCCTCCATATCTATCCACAAACATGAATGAAGTGAGGTACAGCACAAACCACAATTTGTACAAAAAATGTACCACCTTTAGTGTCGCACAATACAAGTATGAGTCAGAAATAGTAATCGAACACTGCAGTTTAATTTCACCAACAGTGTCGCACAACACATGTATGAGTATGAAATTATATTGCTGTGGTACTACCTTCACCCACAACGTCGCACAATACGTGTATGAGTATGAAAATATATTACTGTGGTAATACTTCACCCACAGTGTCGCACAATACGTGTATGAGTACGAAATTATAATATACTGCGGTCTGACCAACAGTGTCTCAGTACTTATAAAATAAAACTTAAAATAAAACTTGTATAGTACGCTAGGCTACAGCACAAACAAAATATATATATATATATATATATATATATTTTTATAATGATATTTTTAGGCTTTTAGTTTTTAGCTTTTATTATGTTAACTTTACACTGGGGCGGAGCCCCTGGATAGACGGACAGATCATCCCTTTCAGATACAGCAGACAGAGCAGCCCTAGACTCATACTGACAGGACACACCAGCCCCTGGATGGACGGACAGATCACCACTTTCAGATACAGCAGACAGAACACCTGGACTGATACAGCAGACAGAACACCCCTTTCAGATACAGCAGACAGATCATCCCTTTCAGATACAGCAGACAGAACACCCCTGGACTGATACAGCAGACAGAGCACAACTGGACTGATACACCAGACAGACCACCCCTGGACTGATACAGCAGACAGAGCACCCCTGGAATGATACAGCAGACAGAGCACCCCTTTCAGATACAGCAGACAGAGCACCCCTGGACTGATACAGCAGACAAAGCACCCCTTTCAGATACGGTAGACAGAGCACCCCTTTCAGATACACCAGCCCCACGCCAGTCAGACAACGCAGTACTGAGACGGACACATCTGTTTGTATACTCTACACAGCCGGAGTGAAAATGGCAACGATCACCGTGGACCTTTATAGAATCCAAAACCCGTGAGAATCCGACAGCGGGATGATGACGTGTTGCCTCGATTTGGGATCTGAGTAAGGCGGGAAACCCAGAGCCAGAATCAGATCCAGACTTGGATCCCAAAGTTCGGGTGGGTCGGTTCTCGGAGAACAGGACCCGCTCATCTCTATTAAAAAGTAATAGTTTATTCCATACTCATCATATGTCAACAAGCATCATTGTTTCTCAACAATCGTTTCCGTCCTATATTGGACCATCATCAGGAGGCACAACAAAATAGCAAGTACATCCGGACCAGCCACCCGTCAGAGATCCAGCATTATATATCTACAGTATATATATATATATATATATATATATATATATATATATATACTATCTATATTTGTCGGTCAGCACCATGTCGCCCAGCGTCACCTCCGAAGTCCTCAGGTGGTGAGTATGCTTATCCTCCTTTGTTGGTTGACACTGATTTTTTTCCGATGGCTTTTGGTTGGTGGAGGTCATCCTCTTACTGGCCTGATTTACATTAGATCGCTCCAACATGCAGTTTCCTGAGGCCCGTGAAATTGCGCACGCACAGGACCCATTCTGCACATGCTTCAAATGAGTCCTGCGGTCGCATCTCAGGCATGTGAATGCCTCTGCATGGTTGACTGGCGCCAGCGTTCTGGCAGAGGGGTAGCTGTTGTTCCTGGAAATGGGGGAGTGATGCCTCTGTTTTCTGGGAGTAGCGAGGCCAGGGACTGTGTCACGTACGCAATTATCTTGGCCTCTCAGTCCGCCCTGCAACAAGTAGTCTTAGTGAACTCGGGCTTATCCAGCCCACTGTCGCAGATGAACATCGCGACCGGCGGTCATATTGTTAATCCCGCACTGTGTTCGCATCACAGTATTGCTATCGCACCTGCGGGAAGGAGGTGGTATTTCACCTCCTCCTGCACTTGCATTTGTTAGATGTGATAAGATTTAAAGTTGTGTTTATCATGCCCAGAAACATTGTTTACCCATAAGTTTTTGAATGGCTCTTATTCGACAACTGGGGTGTGGAGGCAATTTTTTTATTTTTCCTCCAAGGGGGCCTTAATTCAATTGGATTAAAGTTCTCCTGGTCCACTGGAGGTTTTTTTACATTTTCTCCTTCACTTGGGTTTACACTACCTTCTCCTCTTAGTTGCCATCTTTCTTTCATTTCTTTTGTTTCCTTACTGACGTTTTATAGTCTGGTTTTTCTATTGCAAGGAGGTACTAGCTCTACTAGCTGGTGTTTGGCAGTTGAGGGGCATTTATTTGATCTTGCGAGTGGCGGCTGGTTTGGGCTCAGTGGCCCGAGGTGCCGTTGGTCTGGCCGGAGATAGTCCCTCAGCATGGGGGTGGGGTTCTTGGGGATTGGTGGTTCGGCACCCATGGTTGCTATCAGCTGGTTTTAACATTATTTCTGCCCTGACGGGGGCCATTTGTTTAAGTTGGATCTTGGAGTTTTGCTTGGAGGATGTGTTTTCTTTCTGGATTCTGTCTGGTTGATGGTTTTGGGTTGGTGGCTGAGGTTCTTTGAACCTGATTGTGTCAGGAAGGCGCTACAAACCAGCGGCCACGTAAGGTGTAAAAAAATGATGTGGAGCACATACCGTGTGAGGGACGGCTAGTATGGCCTACCTCTGCTGAAAGAATCTGGGCGTCTGTCCCTGCGGACAAACTTGTAATGTCTGTTAGAAGGGGTTTTGGGTCTTCGCAGCTCAGCTTACACAAGTCATCAGGGAAGGGGCATATCAGTCACCTCCTTCTTTGCTCCCCAAAAATTAAGTAAAAGCTTATAAATCAAGTTATGACCTTTCAACCAAAGAAGCCTGTGTCCATGTGGTTATTTGTAGTTATAAGTTATTTCTAAGTTAAATAAGTTGTAAATATGGGATAATTGTAGTGATGTGCACCGGACATTTTTCGGGTTTTGTGTTTTGGTTTTGGATTCGGTTCCGCGGCCGTGTTTTGGATTCGGACGCGTTTTGGCAAAACCTCCCTGAAAATTTTTTGTCGGATTCGGGTGTGTTTTGGATTCGTTTTTTTTTTTACAAAAATCCCTAAAAAACAGCTTAAATCATAGAATTTGGGGGTCATTTTGATCCCATAGTATTATTAACCTCAATAACCATAATTTACACTCATTTTCAGTCTATTCTGAACACCTCACACCTCACAATATTATTTTTAGTCCTAAAATTTGCACGAGGTCGCTGGATGGCTAAGCTAAGCGACACAAGTGGCCGACACAAACACCTGGCCCATCTAGGAGTGGCACTGCAGTGTCAGGCAGGATGGCACTTCAAAAAAATTGTCCCCAAACAGCACATGATGCAAAGAAAAAATGAGGCGCACCAAGGTCGCTGTGTGACTAAGCTAAGCGACCCAAGTGGCCGACACAAACACCTGGCCCATCTAGGAGTGGCACTGCAGTGTCAGACAGGATGGCAGATTAAAAAAATTGTCCCCAAACAGCACATGATGCAAAGAAAAAAAGAGGCACAATGAGGTAGCTGTGTGACTAAGCTAAGCGACCAAAGTGGCCGACACAAACACCTGGCCCATCTAGGAGTGGCATTGCAGTGTCAGACAGGATGGCACTTCAAAAAAATAGTCCCCAAACAGCACATGATGCAAAGAAAAAAAGAGGCGCACCAAGGTCGCTGTGTGACTAAGCTAAGCGACACAAGTGGCCAACACAAACACCTGGCCCATCTAGGAGTGGCACTGCAGTGTCAGGCAGGATGGCACTTCAAAAAAATAGTCCCCAAACAGCACATGATGCAAAGAAAAAAAGAGGCGCACCAAGGTCGCTGTGTGACTAAGCTAAGCGACACAAGTGGCCGACACAAACACCTGGCCCATCTAGGAGTGGCACTGCAGTGTCAGACAGGATGGCACTTCAAAAAAATTGTCCCCAAACAGCACATGATGCAAAGAAAAAAAGAGGCGCACCAAGGTCGCTGTGTGACTAAGCTAAGCGACACAAGTGGCCGACACAAACACCTGGCCCATCTAGGAGTGGCACTGCAATGTCAGGCAGGATGGCACTTCAAAAAAATTGTCCCAAAACTAGAGATGAGCGCCTGAAATTTTTCGGGTTTTGTGTTTTGGTTTTGGGTTCGGTTCCGCGGCCGTGTTTTGGGTTCGAACGCGTTTTGGCAAAACCTCACCAAATTTTCTTTGTCGGATTCGAGTGTGTTTTGGATTCGGGTGTTTTTTTCAAAAAACACTAAAAAACAGCTTAAATCATAGAATTTGGGGGTCATTTTGATCCCAAAGTATTATTAACCTCAAAAACCATAATTTACACTCATTTTCAGTCTATTCTGAATACCTCACACCTCACAATATTATTTTTAGTCCTAAAATTTGCACCGAGGTCGCTGTGTGAGTAAGATAAGCGACCCTAGTGGCCGACACAAACACCGGGCCCATCTAGGAGTGGCACTGCAGTGTCACGCAGGATGTCCCTTCCAAAAAACCCTCCCCAAACAGCACATGACGCAAAGAAAAAAAGAGGCGCAATGAGGTTGCTGTGTGAGTAAGATTAGCGACCCTAGTGGCCGACACAAACACCGGGCCCATCTAGGAGTGGCACTGCAGTGTCACGCAGGATGGCCCTTCCAAAAAACCCTCCCCAAACAGCACATGACGCAAAGAAAAAAAGAGGCGCAATGAGGTAGCTGTGTGAGTAAGATTAGCGACCCTAGTGGCCGACACAAACACCGGGCCCATCTAGGAGTGGCACTGCAGTGTCACGCAGGATGTCCCTTCCAAAAAACCCTCCCCAAACAGCACATGACGCAAAGAAAAAAAGAGGCGCAATGAGGTAGCTGTGTGAGTAAGATTAGCGACCCTAGTGGCCGACACAAACACCGGGCCCATCTAGGAGTGGCACTGCAGTGTCACGCAGGATGTCCCTTCCAAAAAACCCTCCCCAAACAGCACATGACGCAAAGAAAAAAAGAGGCGCAATGAGGTAGCTGACTGTGTGAGTAAGATTAGCGACCCTAGTGGCCGACACAAACACCGGGCCCATTTAGGAGTGGCACTGCAGTGTCACGCAGGATGTCCCTTCCAAAAAACCCTCCCCAATCAGCACATGATGCAAAGAAAAAGAAAAGAAAAAAGAGGTGCAAGATGGAATTGTCCTTGGGCCCTCCCACCCACCCTTATGTTGTATAAACAAAACAGGACATGCACACTTTAACCAACCCATCATTTCAGTGACAGGGTCTGCCACACGACTGTGACTGATATGACGGGTTGGTTTGGACCCCCCCCAAAAAAGAAGCAATTAATCTCTCCTTGCACAAACTGGCTCTACAGAGGCAAGATGTCCACCTCATCATCACCCTCCGATATATCACCGTGTACATCCCCCTCCTCACAGATTATCAATTCGTCCCCACTGGAATCCACCATCTCAGCTCCCTGTGTACTTTGTGGAGGCAATTGCTGCTGGTCAATGTCTCCGCGGAGGAATTGATTATAATTCATTTTAATGAACATCATCTTCTCCACATTTTCTGGATGTAACCTCGTACGCCGATTGCTGACAAGGTGAGCGGCGGCACTAAACACTCTTTCGGAGTACACACTTGTGGGAGGGCAACTTAGGTAGAATAAAGCCAGTTTGTGCAAGGGCCTCCAAATTGCCTCTTTTTCCTGCCAGTATAAGTACGGACTGTGTGACGTGCCTACTTGGATGCGGTCACTCATATAATCCTCCACCATTCTATCAATGTTGAGAGAATCATATGCAGTGACAGTAGACGACATGTCCGTAATCGTTGTCAGGTCCTTCAGTCCGGACCAGATGTCAGCATCAGCAGTCGCTCCAGACTGCCCTGCATCACCGCCAGCGGGTGGGCTTGGAATTCTGAGCCTTTTCCTCGCACCCCCAGTTGCGGGAGAATGTGAAGGAGGAGATGTTGACAGGTCGCGTTCCGCTTGACTTGACAATTTTGTCACCAGCAGGTCTTTCAACCCCAGCAGACTTGTGTCTGCCGGAAAGAGAGATCCAAGGTAGGCTTTAAATCTAGGATCGAGCACGGTGGCCAAAATGTAGTGCTCTGATTTCAACAGATTGACCACCCGTGAATCCTTGTTAAGCGAATTAAGGGCTCCATCCACAAGTCCCACATGCCTAGCGGAATCGCTCCGTGTTAGCTCCTCCTTCAATGTCTCCAGCTTCTTCTGCAAAAGCCTGATGAGGGGAATGACCTGACTCAGGCTGGCAGTGTCTGAACTGACTTCACGTGTGGCAAGTTCAAAGGGCATCAGAACCTTGCACAACGTTGAAATCATTCTCCACTGCGCTTGAGACAGGTGCATTTCACCTACTATATCGTGCTCAATTGTATAGGCTTGAATGGCCTTTTGCTGCTCCTCCAACCTCTGAACCATATAGAGGGTTGAATTCCACCTCGTTACCACTTCTTGCTTCAGATGATGGCAGGGCAGGTTCAGTAGTTTTTGGTGGTGCTCCAGTCTTCTGTACGTGGTGCCTGTACGCCGAAAGTGTCCCGCAATTCTTCTGGCCACCGACAGCATCTCTTGCACGCCCCTGTCGTTTTTTAAAAAATTCTGCACCACCAAATTCAAGGTATGTGCAAAACATGGGACGTGCTGGAATTTGCCCATATTTAATGCACACACAATATTGCTGGCGTTGTCCGATGCCACAAATCCACAGGAGAGTCCAATTGGGGTAAGCCATTCCGCGATGATCTTCCTCAGTTGCCGTAAGAGGTTTTCAGCTGTGTGCGTATTCTGGAAAGCGGTGATACAAAGCGTAGCCTGCCTAGGAAAGAGTTGGCGTTTGCGAGATGCTGCTACTGGTGCCGCCGCTGCTGTTCTTGCGGCGGGAGTCCATACATCTACCCAGTGGGCTGTCACAGTCATATAGTCCTGACCCTGCCCTGCTCCACTTGTCCACATGTCCGTGGTTAAGTGGACATTGGGTACAACTGCATTTTTTAGGACACTGGTGAGTCTTTTTCTGACGTCCGTGTACATTCTCGGTATCGCCTGCCTAGAGAAGTGGAACCTAGATGGTATTTGGTAACGGGGGCACACTGCCTCAATAAATTGTCTAGTTCCCTGTGAACTAACGGCGGATACCGGACGCACGTCTAACACCAACATAGTTGTCAAGGCCTCAGTTATCCGCTTTGCAGCAGGATGACTGCTGTGATATTTCATCTTCCTCGCAAAGGACTGTTGAACAGTCAATTGCTTACTGGAAGTAGTACAAGTGGGCTTACGACTTCCCCTCTGGGATGACCATCGACTCCCAGCAGCAACAACAGCAGCGCCAGCAGCAGTAGGCGTTACACGCAAGGATGCATCGGAGGAATCCCAGGCAGGAGAGGAATCGTCAGAATTGCCAGTGACATGGCCTGCAGGACTATTGGCATTCCTGGGGAAGGAGGAAATTGACACTGAGGGAGTTGGTGGGGTGGTCTGCGTGAGCTTGGTTACAAGAGGAAGGGATTTACTGGTCAGTGGACTGCTTCCGCTGTCACCCAAAGTTTTTGAACTTGTCACTGACTTATTATGAATGCGCTGCAGGTGACGTATAAGGGAGGATGTTCCGAGGTGGTTAACGTCCTTACCCCTACTTATTACAGCTTGACAAAGGGAACACACGGCTTGACACCTGTTGTCCGCATTTCTGGTGAAATACCTCCACACCGAAGAGCTGATTTTTTTGGTATTTTCACCTGGCATGTCAACGGCCATATTCCTCCCACGGACAACAGGTGTCTCCCCGGGTGCCTGACTTAAACAAACCACCTCACCATCAGAATCCTCCTGGTCAATTTCCTCCCCAGCGCCAGCAACACCCATATCCTCCTCATCCTGGTGTACTTCAACACTGACATCTTCAATCTGACTATCAGGAACTGGACTGCGGGTGCTCCTTCCAGCACTTGCAGGGGGCGTGCAAATGGTGGAAGGCGCATGCTCTTCACGTCCAGTGTTGGGAAGGTCAGGCATCGCAACCGACACAATTGGACTCTCCTTGTGGATTTGGGATTTCGAAGAATGCACAGTTCTTTGCTGTGCTGCTTTTGCCAGCTTGAGTCTTTTCATTTTTCTAGCGAGAGGCTGAGTGCTTCCATCCTCATGTGAAGCTGAACCACTAGCCATGAACATAGGCCAGGGCCTCAGCCGTTCCTTGCCACTCCGTGTCGTAAATGGCATATTGGCAAGTTTACGCTTCTCCTCCGACAATTTTATTTTAGGTTTTGGAGTCCTTTTTTTTCTGATATTTGGTGTTTTGGATTTGACATGCTCTGTACTATGACATTGGGCATCGGCCTTGGCAGACGACGTTGCTGGCATTTCATCGTCTCGGCCATGACTAGTGGCAGCAGCTTCAGCACGAGGTGGAAGTGGATCTTGATCTTTCCCTAATTTTGGAACCTCAACATTTTTGTTCTCCATATTTTAATAGGCACAACTAAAAGGCACCTCAGGTAAACAATGGAGATGGATACTAGTATACAATTATGGACTGCCTGCCGAGTGCAGACACAGAGGTAGCCACAGCCGTGAACTACCGTACTGTACTGTGTCTGCTGCTAATATAGACTGGTTGATAAAGAGATGTCTATGTAACTATGTATGTATAAAGAAGAAAGAAAAAAAAACCACGGTTAGGTGGTATACAATTATGGACGGACTGCCTGCCGAGTGCAGACACAGAGGTAGCCACAGCCGTGAACTACTGTACTGTACTGTGTCTGCTGCTAATAATATAGACTGGTTGATAAAGAGATGTCGTAGTAGTATGTATGTATAAAGAAGAAAGAAAAAAAAAACACGGTTAGGTGGTATACAATTATGGACGGACTGCCTGCCGAGTGCAGACACAGAGGTAGCCACAGCCGTGAACTACCGTACTGTACTGTGTCTGCTGCTAATATAGACTGGTTGATAAAGAGATGTCTATGTAACTATGTATGTATAAAGAAGAAAGAAAAAAAAACCACGGTTAGGTGGTATACAATTATGGACGGACTGCCTGCCGAGTGCAGACACAGAGGTAGCCACAGCCGTGAACTACCGTACTGTACTGTGTCTGCTGCTAATATAGACTGGTTGATAAAGAGATGTCTATGTAACTATGTATGTATAAAGAAGAAAGAAAAAAAAACCACGGTTAGGTGGTATACAATTATGGACGGACTGCCTGCCGAGTGCAGACACAGAGGTAGCCACAGCCGTGAACTACCGTACTGTACTGTGTCTGCTGCTAATATAGACTGGTTGATAAAGAGATGTCTATGTAACTATGTATGTATAAAGAAGAAAGAAAAAAAAACCACGGTTAGGTGGTATACAATTATGGACGGACTGCCTGCCGAGTGCAGACACAGAGGTAGCCACAGCCGTGAACTACCGTACTGTACTGTGTCTGCTGCTAATATAGACTGGTTGATAAAGAGATGTCTATGTAACTATGTATGTATAAAGAAGAAAGAAAAAAAAACCACGGTTAGGTGGTATACAATTATGGACGGACTGCCTGCCGAGTGCAGACACAGAGGTAGCCACAGCCGTGAACTACCGTACTGTACTGTGTCTGCTGCTAATATAGACTGGTTGATAAAGAGATGTCTATGTAACTATGTATGTATAAAGAAGAAAGAAAAAAAAACCACGGTTAGGTGGTATACAATTATGGACGGACTGCCTGCCGAGTGCAGACACAGAGGTAGCCACAGCCGTGAACTACCGTACTGTACTGTGTCTGCTGCTAATATAGACTGGTTGATAAAGAGATGTCTATGTAACTATGTATGTATAAAGAAGAAAGAAAAAAAAACCACGGTTAGGTGGTATACAATTATGGACGGACTGCCTGCCGAGTGCAGACACAGAGGTAGCCACAGCCGTGAACTACCGTACTGTACTGTGTCTGCTGCTAATATAGACTGGTTGATAAAGAGATGTCTATGTAACTATGTATGTATAAAGAAGAAAGAAAAAAAAACCACGGTTAGGTGGTATACAATTATGGACGGACTGCCTGCCGAGTGCAGACACAGAGGTAGCCACAGCCGTGAACTACCGTACTGTGTCTGCTGCGACTGGATGATAAATGATATAAAAAATATATATATATCACTACTGCAGCCGGACAGGTATATATTATATATTATATAATGACGGACCTGCTGGACACTGTCTGTCAGCAGAATGAGTTTTATTTTTATAGAATAAAAAAAAAAACAACACACAAGTGAAGTCACACGACGAGTGTTTAACTTTTTCAGGCAATCACAATATAAGTATACTACTAACTATACTGGTGGTCAGTGTGGTCAGGTCACTGGTCAGTCACACTGGCAGTGGCACTCCTGCAGCAAAAGTGTGCACTGTTTAATTTTAATATAATATTATGTACTCCTGGCTCCTGCTATAACCTATAACTGGCACTGCAGTGCTCCCCAGTCTCCCCCACAATTATAAGCTGTGTGAGCTGAGCAGTCAGACAGATATATAATATATATAGATGATGCAGCACACTGGGCTGAGCCTGAGCAGTGCACACAGATATGGTATGTGACTGAGTCACTGTGTGTATCGCTTTTTTCAGGCAGAGAACGGATATATTAAATAAACTGCACTGTCTGGTGGTCACTCACTATATAATATTATGTACTCCTGGCTCCTGCTATAACCTATAACTGGCACTGCAGTGCTCCCCAGTCTCCCCCACAATTATAAGCTGTGTGAGCTGAGCAGTCAGACATATAATATATATAGATGATGCAGCACACTGGGCTGAGCCTGAGCAGTGCACACAGATATGGTATGTGACTGAGTCACTGTGTGTATCGCTTTTTTCAGGCAGAGAACGGATATATTAAATAAACTGCACTGTCTGGTGGTCACTCACTAGTAAACTCTCTGCACTCTCTACACTTCTACAGTACTCCTCCTAGTCCTAAGCTCCAGTAAATCTCTCTCTCTTATAATCTAAATGGAGAGGACGCCAGCCACGTCCTCTCACTATCAATCTCAATGCACGTGTGAAAATGGCGGCGACGCGCGGCTCCTTATATAGAATCCGAGTCTCGCGAGAATCCGACAGCGTCATGATGACGTTCGGGCGCGCTCGGGTTAACCGAGCAAGGCGGGAGGATCCGAGTCTGCTCGGACCCGTGAAAAAAACCATGAAGTTCGGGCGGGTTCGGATTCAGAGAAACCGAACCCGCTCATCTCTACCCAAAACAGCACATGATGCAAAGAAAAATGAAAGAAAAAAGAGGTGCAAGATGGAATTGTCCTTGGGCCCTCCCACCCACATTTATGTTGTATAAACAGGACATGCACACTTTAACGAACCCATCATTTCAGCGACAGGGTCTGCCACACGACTGTGACTGAAATGACTGGTTGGTTTGGGCCCCCACCAAAAAAAGAAGCAATCAATCTCTCCTTGAACAAACTGGCTCTACAGAGGCAAGATGTCCACCTCATCATCATCCTCCGATTCCTCACCCCTTTCACTGTGTACATCCCCCTCCTCACAGATTATTAATTCGTCCCCACTGGAATCCACCATCTCAGGTCCCTGTGTACTTTCTGGAGGCAATTGCTGCTGGTGAATGTCTCCACGGAGGAATTGATTATAATTCATTTTGATGAACATCATCTTCTCCACATTTTCTGGAAGTAACCTCGTACGCCGATTGCTGACAAGGTGAGCGGCTGCACTAAACACTCTTTCGGAGTACACACTGGAGGGAGGGCAACTTAGGTAGAATAAAGCCAGTTTGTGCAAGGGCCTCCAAATTGCCTCTTTTTCCTGCCAGTATACGTACTGTTGCCTTATAGGTAATTGTCTGCACTTAGTATAATATTAGGGCAATGGATATTGTCTGAATCAAAATATAATTCATTATAAATAGGCGATGTTACCATAGTGGACAGTATACTGGATATATATAGTAAGGAATAGATATGAAATAAGTTTGAATGTATGAGGTAATGTTTAGCTGATTTAAGAGATTAGGTTTGTGTATGTGTTTATATAGATATACTGTATATTTGTGTTTTACAGCAAGATGGTAAAAAATAGTGTAGGGAACAGGTTTATTCTGCTCTAGTCATAAATAAGGCCAGAGAGGTTACAGTAAGATCAAGAGTCATTGTAGAGAAAAGGTATTAGGCCATAAATGATAATAGGTATGTGACAGAGCTCTGTTGGTCATTGGAATTCACAGGTGTGCTTACAGTAGATCAGAATCTACTGGTTTGTCTATTGTCCAGTGAAGGTTAAAAGCTAGGGAGTATAAATTAACTACTATGAAAAGAGATCACATCCATTGATAAAACATTGTGTAACCGACCCCAGGAAAACTTGTCAATACAACAGAACTTTGGATGAAAAGACATTCCAGATTTTACAATACTATACTTGCTTAAGGCAGTGTGGACACCACACTTTTATGACACCATGCCTCCGTGAACAGGACACGACAGCCCAGTTCAATGTTTGTTTTATTACACCTTGGAATCTGACAAACCTATAATTACCTATTCCATTGGAAACTATGAGAATATGATAGTTTGAATTGGTAAAATATGAGATAAAAGGACCAGACTTGTAGTTAGGAGTTAGAAGGAAGAGGGAGAGGGAGAAGAAGAAGGAGAAGGAAGGAAGTCAGTCAGGAGGAGAAGTCATGGAGAACATGCAGAAGGAATGATTCTTGGGATGGCAATCTTTAACTTGCAAGTATACATTTTATGTTAGCAATTGAAACTGTTTGTGAAACTTATGTCATGTTGTTTTATGTTATGTAACGAAGGAAGCATATATAATTATAATTAGTATATATATCACTACTGTGTATATCTTATTCTGTACGATTTGATCTGCCTGTAAATAAAGAATCATATAAAAAGAGCGGTAATATTCAAGCTTGAACTCTCTTTAAGGAATCTTAACTTAATAACTTCATAAGTCATATGTATAAGGACTGCATATATGTATCAGCCAATTAGTTTGTAAGCCTGACATAATATATTTGCAGATATATATGATAAATGCATATTAATTGAAATATATCCATATATTAAATACCATATATGATATATTAAATATTAATATTCATAAATATGATTCCATAAAGCAATATTGGCGACCACGAATTGGACTTGTTATTACTGAATCTGATTATCTGATTTATAATATTTATGAGGAGTAGCAGATGCTATAAGCTGGCTACCAAATCTGCAGAATCACGGTGGGGATGTATCTATGAAAATTTATTACCATTGTGTAATGTCAATTTTGTATTCTGTATAACCTAGGATAAATGTGTTAGTGCAATATACGTTATTTTAACTAACATAATATCTATTAGGAAGCAGCACCAAAGGCTATAAGCCTGCTGGCAAAATACAAGATCACAGTGGAATAGGTTACAAATGAGAATAAAGAATTTAAAGGCCTAGAATAGAAAATGTGCACAGTGGAAAAGAGTATTTCCAAATAAATGTATAAATGTACCAGGTATTAGAGTTTAACCTTAAGACACCGGTCAATCTTAAGGAGAGGATACCTTCAGTACTAAAAACAAAGAATATATAAATTTAGCATTGAAATGTTAAAAATGCAAAAGTTTTCTGTAGCATTTAGAAAAATGCGCAGAACTGCGGCTCTAGAAGCCAAACAGAAATGTAAAGAAGAATCAGGTTCACGTCTTCGTAAGGCGTGCCTGACCATTAATGCAAAAATGCATTCGTTATTTAAGTCCCTTAAACAGAAAAATAAACAGAAAAAGTTTGGGGCAGAAGCGAAAAGCCTGACAGTTTGTAATCAAATTGTCAAGATCTCTGATGAAGAGATAACATCCAGCAAGCAAGCTGAGATAGAAACACCAAACAGGAATAGTGTTGAGGTATGTGAAACTCTGTACACAGAGTCTACAGGAGTCAGAAATGACTTAATCAGTCAAGATCCTAAAATTAAGGAAAGTTACATGTTGCAGGACTGCATCAATGTGCAGCGCATGGAGTCTGCTATGGTCACACAGACCACCAGCAGAACAGCCTCTGTGGTAAAGGAAGAAAGTAGCAATGTGCCGGATGTGTCTATCATCAGACAGCACATTAATGTAAAGGAGGTAGCAGCAATAGGAGATGTCCCCTATACTGTGTCTAGTAAGGGGGAAGATCATTGTAACTCAGATTATGAGTATTCTGCTGAATACACTCTCAGAGTTCCCAATGTAAATGAAGAATTTGTTATGCCCTTAGGCAAAGGTGAATTGTCAGCAGATTTAAACACTGATAGCAGCAGTACAGTGCACACAGGGGTGGGGAAGTTCCCCATGGTGAAAACTCCCATGGCAACCAGAGTTGCAAACCTTGAAATGTATTCACCTGGAAACATGTTTAAAGGGAAAATCCATGAAATTAATTCAGGAATGCATGTTTACAAACAAAGTTCCCAAACTTATGTAACCCCCACAGAGCACTCAGAGACTTCTAGTGATGGTGCAAATGTTTGCATGCTCTCAGAGAGACCACATGCAGAGTGTCATTCTGCAAACCACACACCAATTAACAATGACAAAAAGGATCACCAGGATGAAAATGTTTTTATGCCCTGGTGCCATAACCATTTTATTACAGGTGTGGAAAGACAGAAAGCCCTGGGACCTGCAATACATATTTGGCAAAGTTTAACAAGTTTCTCTCCCCACAAAAGTAGGTTTTTTCAGAAGCTCCAAGATTCTTCCAAACTAAGGAGCCACACCAAGCAGCAAACGCTATGGTTAAAGACAGTCTGGGCCCAGGCTGCATCACAAGGGAGTATGGTCACAAGTGAATACGGTAGTATCATTCCTTTACTTGTTAGATCCAATGTAGCCATTGTTTGCTTTGATGTTCAAACAGCCACAGTTTCCAAATTAAACCTGCATCATATCTGCAGCGACAATTGTGCTGCCATTGACACACAAGGTGACAGGAAAGATTGGCACAGGCCAGAAACAATTGTTTGTTTGTTATTCAATCTTTAAAGACACATTTGTAAATTCTGTACCTGATAACATGCAGCAGATAGGACAGAATGCATAGCAAGCTATGTTAAATCACTGTATAAATATCTGTGATAGTCATTGTATGTATTTTTGTTTGATTCATAGTAATCCTGGCAACCTGTATACAGAATGGTGCAAGACTCCAAAAAGACTCCAATTTACAAGGGAAAAGGTCTTCATTAACCCTTTCATCGCTGCTATCCAGCAAAATCTACATAGCATCCCTAAAGACTGATATATGGACAAATCCTCAAGGAGTTTTCCAGTTTCACAAGAAAGGGGAAGGTTTTCATTAACCCTTTCATCACAAGTAATCATTACTTGTCTTTCAAACTACATGTACACTCCCACAACAGTGTACAGCACATCTCATCACTGTGATTATACAGAACTGTCTCATCCCTTCATATACCTTAATCACATATATGTAAACATTTGTCTGAGATATATTTTATATCATTGCATATATACCTTGTAAATATTTTATGTTTTTTTTATATATTACACAATAGATACTACCTATGCTTCCTTCGTAAAAGCTTCAAAAGTAATTAAATATCTAATACAGGATGGTATACCACGTTATAACAAATTGGGCCGAGATTATTAAGTGGGATGAATAATTCTCTTAATAAAGACTGTCACAAGTCTAAGATAATTATTTGTAGCATAACAGGGTCACTGTATATGCACATGGCTGCATATAAAATAATATTGGATGGAATTAGATATATTTAAAGCCATTCCTAAATGATATTTAATATCTGTTTGAAGCAAAATTATATTCATTTATTGTATTGATAGGATGTTACTATATACACATCAAAAGCATTTTAAATAATTATTAGTCAAAATATAGGTAGGATAGAAAACGCCTTTATATGGGTTAAACTGGTATAAGTTTATGTAAGATTGAGATGTATAAATAGGTACAAGGTAGAATAAGGAGATTTAAGACTGCATGGTAATTTATTCAGTGAGGAAATACAGAACAGAGTAGGTGTACTACTCACAGCCATTTGTGGTACTATTGCCCGAAGACAATTAAGACCTACTATTAACAAGCAAGGAAAGAAAGAAAGAAAGAAAAAAAAAAAAGACTGTTTCATATATGCCTGTTCTATTCAAAATCACAACCTGTTTGTGCAAAAGCAATATGGACACTGGTCACAACTGCGGCATTGGATAAACGCAAAGGAAACAGAACTGCTAAAGACTGTATAAAGACTATTACTATTACTGAGGGTCGTCACAAGTACTGAATGTTCAAGACACAGCACTCGACGTACACAGCCCTCTGCCTCAAACAGCGAAATGGCAAGCAAAGGAGCAGCTGCTACGAAGAATTCTACTTCTAGTAATGGTGCAAATGTTGCAAACGCAAGGCCATAATGCAAACGCAAGGCATCTCCAATTGCAAGCAAACCACGCAGATGACAGTCTTATCCCAGTAAATTGCTACATACAAGAACAGCAAAAATGTCCAAACGTACTGATCCAGATACAGAAAAAAGGTCTACAATTGGGCTATGGTATTCCAAATGTCTGTAGAAATTAGTTTTCCTCATGAATACTGAATAAAAACCTCAGTTTTGTCTGCTTTAGTTAAAAGTAGAATAAGGTTAGGTAAGCTAAGAATTTTTAGAGATTTTTAAAATCATAATGGTTATTATTATTACACTTATGGTATATATTATGGTTACAACGAAAGTTATGTTTGAAGGAATATTTTGAAATGTATTTGGAAGCAATTACGCTAGTTTAATGTGTGGCCAATCAAAAGAATTTCTCATGGCCACAAGGGGGCGACTGTTGCCTTATAGGTAATTGTCTGCACTTAGTATAATATTAGGGCAATGGATATTGTCTGAATCAAAATATAATTCATTATAAATAGGCGATGTTACCATAGTGGACAGTATACTGGATATATATAGTAAGGAATAGATATGAAATAAGTTTGAATGTATGAGGTAATGTTTAGCTGATTTAAGAGATTAGGTTTGTGTATGTGTTTATATAGATATACTGTATATTTGTGTTTTACAGCAAGATGGTAAAAAATAGTGTAGGGAACAGGTTTATTCTGCTCTAGTCATAAATAAGGCCAGAGAGGTTACAGTAAGATCAAGAGTCATTGTAGAGAAAAGGTATTAGGCCATAAATGATAATAGGTATGTGACAGAGCTCTGTTGGTCATTGGAATTCACAGGTGTGCTTACAGTAGATCAGAATCTACTGGTTTGTCTATTGTCCAGTGAAGGTTAAAAGCTAGGGAGTATAAATTAACTACTATGAAAAGAGATCACATCCATTGATAAAACATTGTGTAACCGACCCCAGGAAAACTTGTCAATACAACAGAACTTTGGATGAAAAGACATTCCAGATTTTACAATACTATACTTGCTTAAGGCAGTGTGGACACCACACTTTTATGACACCATGCCTCCGTGAACAGGACACGACAGCCCAGTTCAATGTTTGTTTTATTACACCTTGGAATCTGACAAACCTATAATTACCTATTCCATTGGAAACTATGAGAATATGATAGTTTGAATTGGTAAAATATGAGATAAAAGGACCAGACTTGTAGTTAGGAGTTAGAAGGAAGAGGGAGAGGGAGAAGAAGAAGGAGAAGGAAGGAAGTCAGTCAGGAGGAGAAGTCATGGAGAACATGCAGAAGGAATGATTCTTGGGATGGCAATCTTTAACTTGCAAGTATACATTTTATGTTAGCAATTGAAACTGTTTGTGAAACTTATGTCATGTTGTTTTATGTTATGTAACGAAGGAAGCATATATAATTATAATTAGTATATATATCACTACTGTGTATATCTTATTCTGTACGATTTGATCTGCCTGTAAATAAAGAATCATATAAAAAGAGCGGTAATATTCAAGCTTGAACTCTCTTTAAGGAATCTTAACTTAATAACTTCATAAGTCATATGTATAAGGACTGCATATATGTATCAGCCAATTAGTTTGTAAGCCTGACATAATATATTTGCAGATATATATGATAAATGCATATTAATTGAAATATATCCATATATTAAATACCATATATGATATATTAAATATTAATATTCATAAATATGATTCCATAAGTAACCTCGTACGCCGATTGCTGACAAGGTGAGCGGCTGCACTAAACACTCTTTCGGAGTACACACTGGAGGGAGGGCAACTTAGGTAGAATAAAGCCAGTTTGTGCAAGGGCCTCCAAATTGCCTCTTTTTCCTGCCAGTATACGTACGGACTGTCTGACGTGCCTACTTGGATGCGGTCACTCATATAATCCTCCACCATTCTTTCAATGGTGAGAGAATCATATGCAGTGACAGTAGACGACATGTTAGTAATCGTTGGCAGGTCCTTCAGTCCGGACCAGATGTCAGCACTCGCTCCAGACTGCCCTGCATCACCGCCAGCGGGTGGGCTCGGAATTCTTAGCCTTTTCCTCGCACCCCCAGTTGCGGGAGAATGTGAAGGAGGAGATAGTGACGGGTCAGGTTCCGCTTGACTTGACAATTTTCTCACCAGCAGGTCTTTGAACCTCTGCAGACTTGTGTCTGCCGGAAAGAGAGATACAACGTAGGTTTTAAATCTAGGATCGAGCATGGTGGCCAAAATGTAGTGCTCTGATTTCAACAGATTGACCACCCGTGAATCCTGGTTAAGCGAATTAAAGACTCCATCCACAAGTCCCACATGCCTAGCGGAATCGCTCTGTTTTAGCTCCTTCTTCAATGTCTCCAGCTTCTTCTGCAAAAGCCTGATGAGGGGAATGACCTGACTCAGGCTGGCAGTGTCTGAACTGACTTCACGTGTGGCAAGTTCAAAGGGTTGCAGTACCTTGCACAACATTGAAATCATTCTCCACTGCGCTTGAGTCAGGTGCATTCCCCCTCCTTTGCCTATATCGTGGGCAGATGTATAGGCTTGAATGGCCTTTTGCTGCTCCTCCATCCTCTGAAGCATATAGAGGGTTGAATTCCACCTCATTACCACCTCTTGCTTCAGATGATGGCAGGGCAGGTTCAGGAATGTTTGGTGGTGCTCCAGTCTTCGGCACGCGGTGGCTGAATGCCGAAAGTGGCCCGCAATTCTTCGGGCCACCGACAGCATCTCTTGCATGCCCCTGTCATTTTTTAAATAATTCTGCACCACCAAATTCAATGTATGTGCAAAACATGGGACGTGCTGGAATTTGCCCAGATGTAATGCACGCACAATATTGCTGGCGTTGTCCGATGTCACAAATCCCCAGGAGAGTCCAATTGAGGTAAGCCATTCTGCGATGATCTTCCTCAGTTTCCGTAAGAGGTTGTCAGCTGTGTGCCTCTTCTGGAAAGCGGTGATACAAAGCGTAGCCTGCTAGGAACGAGTTGGCGTTTGCGAGATGCTGCTACTGGTGCCGCCGCTGCTGTTCTTGCTGCGGGAGGCAATACATCTACCCAGTGGGCTGTCACAGTCATATAGTCCTGAGTCTGCCCTGCTCCACTTGTCCACATGTCCGTGGTTAAGTGGACATTGGGTACAACTGCATTTTTTAGGACACTGGTGACTCTTTTTCTGAGGTCTGTGTACATTTTCGGTATCGCCTGCCTAGAGAAATGGAACCTAGATGGTATTTGGTACCGGGGACACAGTACCTCAATCAAGTCTCTAGTTGCCTCTGAATTAACGGTGGATACCGGAACCACGTTTCTCACCGCCCAGGCTGCCAAGGCCTGAGTTATCTGCTTTGCAGCAGGATGACTGCTGTGATATTTCATCTTCCTCGCAAAGGACTGTTGGACAGTCAATTGCTTACTGGAAGTAGTACAAGTGGTCTTCCAACTTCCCCTCTGGGATGACGATCGACTCCCAGCAGCAACAACAGCAGTGCCAGCAGCAGTAGGCGTTACACTCAAGGATGCATTGGAGGAATCCCAGGCAGGAGAGGACTCGTCAGACTTGCCAGTGACATGGCCTGCAGGACTATTGGCTTTCCTGGGTAAGGAGGAAATTGACACTGAGGGAGTTGGTGGTGTGGTTTGCAGGAGTTTGGTTACAAGAGGAAGGGATTTAGTGGTCAGTGGACTGCTTCCGCTGTCATCCAAAGTTTTTGAACTTGTCACTGACTTATGATGAATGCGCTGCAGGTGACGTATAAGGGAGGATGTTCCGAGGTGGTTAATGTCCTTACCCCTACTTATTACAGCTTGACAAAGGCAACACACGGCTTGACACCTGTTGTCCGCATTTGTGTTGAAATAATTCCACACCGAAGAGCTGATTTTTTTTGTATTTTGACCAGGCATGTCAATGGCCATATTCGTCCCACGGACAACAGGTGTCTCCCCGGCTGCCTGACTTAAACAAACCACCTCACCATCAGAATCCTCCTTGTCAATTTCCTCCCCAGCGCCAGCAACACCCATATCCTCATCCTGGTGTACTTCAACAGTGACATCTTCAATTTGACTATCAGGAACTGGACTGCGGGTGCTCCTTCCAGCACTTGCAGGGGGCGTGCAAATGGTGGAAGGCGCAAGCTCTTCCCGTCCAGTGTTGGGAAGGACAGGCATCGCAACCGACACAATTGGACTCTCCTTGGGGATTTGTGATTTAGAAGAACGCACAGTTCTTTGCTGTGCTTTTGCCAGCTTAAGTCTTTTAATTTTTCTAGCGAGAGGATGAGTGCTTCCATCCTCATGTGAATCTGAACCACTAGCCATGAACATAGGCCAGGGCCTCAGCCGTTCCTTGCCACTCCGTGTCGTAAATGGCATATTGGCAAGTTTACGCTTCTCATCAGACGCTTTCAATTTTGATTTTTGGGTCATTTTACTGAACTTTTGTTTTTTGGATTTTACATGCTCTCTACTATGACATTGGGCATCGGTCTTGGCAGACTACGTTGATGGCATTTCATCGTCTCGGCCATGACTAGTGGCAGCAGCTTCAGCAAGAGGTGGAAGTGGATCTTGATCTTTCCCTATTTTAACCTCCACATTTTTGTTCTCCATTTTTTAATGTGTGGAATTATATGCCAGTATCAATGCAATGGCCTACTACTATATATACTGCGCACAACTAAAATGCACCACAGGTATAGAATGTAGATGGATAGTATACTTGACGACACAGAGGTAGGTACAGCAGTGGCCTATCGTACCGTACTGCTATATATACTGGTGGTCACTGTCAGCAAACTGCAAAACTAAAATGCACCACAGGAATAGAATCTAGATGGATAGTAAACTTGACGACACAGAGGTAGGTACAGCAGTGGCCTTCCGTACCGTACTGCTATATATACTGGTGGTCACTGTCAGCAAACTGCAAAACTAAAATGCACCACAGGTATAGAATGTAGATGGATAGTATACTTGACGACACAGAGGTAGGTACAGCAGTGGCCTACCGTACCGTACTGCTATATATACTGGTGGTCACTGTCAGCAAACTGCAAAACTAAAATGCACCACAGGTATAGAATCTAGATGGATAGTATACTTGACGACACAGAGGTAGGTACAGCAGTGGCCTTCCGTACCGCACTGCTATATATACTGGTGGTCACTGTGTCAGCAAACTGCACAACTGAAATGCACCACAGGTATAGAATGTAGATGGATAGTATACTTGACGACACAGAGGTAGGTACAGCAGTGGCCTTCCGTACCGTACTGCTATATATACTGGTGGTCACTGTGTCAGCAAACTGCAAAACTAAAATGCACCACAGGTATAGAATGTAGATGGATAGTATACTTGATGACAAAGAGGTAGGTACAGCAGTGGCCTTCCATACCGTACTGCTATATATACTGGTGGTCACTGTGTCAGCAAACTGCAAAACTAAAATGCACCACAGGTATAGAATGTAGATGGATAGTATACTTTACGACACAGAGGTAGGTACAGCAGTGGCCTTCCGTACCGTACTGCTATATATACTGGTGGTCACTGTGTCAGCAAACTGCACAACTGAAATGCACCACAGGTATAGAATCTAGATGGATAGTATACTTGACGACACAGAGGTAGGTACAGCAGTGGCCTTCCGTACCGTACTGCTATATATATATACTGGTGGTCAGCAAACTGTGCAAAACTGAAATGCACCACAGGTATGGATGGATAGTATACTTGACGACACAGAGGTAGGTACAGCAGTGGCCTTCTGTACCGTACTCCTATATATTATATACTGGTGGTCAGCAAAATGATGCACTGTACTCCTACTATATACTGTCTACAATGCAGCACAGATATGGAGTGTTTTTCAGGCAGAAAACGTATACTGGTGGTCACTGGTCAGCAAAACTCTGCACTGTACTCCTCCTATATAATATTATACTGGTGGTCCCCAGTCCCCACAATAAAGCAGCTCACTGAGCACAGATATGGAGTGTTTTTCAGGCAGACAACGTATACTGGTGGTCACTGTCAGCAAAACTCTGCACTGTACTCCTGCTATATAATACAGCTGCTCCCCAGTCCCCACAATAAAGCAGTGTGAGCACAGATATATGCAGCACACTGAGCACAGATAAGGAGCGTTTTTTTCATGCAGTGAACGGATAAAACTGGTGGTCACTGATCAGCAAAACTCTGCACTGTACTCCTCCTATATTAATATACAGCTGCTCCCCAGTCCCCACAATTAAGCAATAAGTAAAGCAAGCACAAATATTTGCATCAACAATACACGGAGAGGACGCCAGCCACGTCCTCTCCCTAACATTTCCAATGCACGAGTGAAAATGGCGGCGACGCGCGGCTGCTTATATAGAATCCGAATCTCGCGAGAATCCGACAGCGGGATGATGACATTCGGGCGCGCTCGGGTCAACCGAGCCATACGGGAGAATCCGAGTATGCCTCGGACATGTGTAAAAAGGGTGAGGTTCGGGGGGGTTCGGTTTCCGAGAAACCGAACCCGCTCATCACTAGTTAATTGCAATAAAGTTATGGACGCCTTACATTATTATTATTATTATTATTATCCTTTATTTATATGGCACAACAAGGGTTCCGCAGCACCCAATTACAAAGTACATATGCAGATAAACAAAACAGGAAAACAGTGATTTACAGTTGAAGACAATATAGGACAAGTACAGGGTAACTAAACATAACTACATCAGTAGACGACACTGAGATAAGTATCAAGGGGCAGAAAACTGCAGGATTTGGGTAGTTGAGGATTATTAGTAAGAAAAGGATAAGCACATGAGGGAAAAGTGCCCTACTCGTGAGAGCTTACATTCTAAAGGGGAGGGGCAGACAGACAGGGGTGACACCGATGGGGTAGACCGAGCGTGGGACAGAGGGTTAGGATGAGATTTGGCTTGGTTTGGTAAAGAAGTGGGTCTTAAGAGCCTGTTTGAAGTTCTGTAGAGAGGTGGAGAGTCTGAGGGGGTGAGGTAGAGAATTCCAGAGTAAGGGCGCAGGACATGAAAAAATAAGATTTTAAACCTACCGGTAAATCTTTTTCTCCTAGTCCGTAGAGGATGCTGGGGACTCCATAAGGACCATGGGGTATATACGGGCTCCGCAGGAGACATGGGCACTTTAAGACCTTTAATGGGCGTGAACTGGCTCCTCCCTCTATGCCCCTCCTCCAGACTCCAGTTATAGGAACTGTTCCCAGAGGAGACGGACATTTTGAGGAAAAGGATTTTGTTAGTCAAGGGTGAGACACATACCAGCTCACACTACAAACACACCGTACAACATGGTATATAAGTAAACCAGTTAACAGTATGAACAACAACAGAAAACAGCAACAGCCTGATTTCAACAGTAACACAACCTGTGTGTAACCTTATCAATAACTATGTACAATTATTGCAGATTTCAGTCCGCACTAGGACGGGCGTCCAGCATCCTCTACGGACTAGGAGAAAAAGATTTACCGGTAGGTTTAAAATCTTATTGTCTCTTACGTCCTAGAGGATGCTGGGGACTCCGTAAGGACCATGGGGTTTATACTAAAGCTCCAGACCGGTCGGGAGAGTGCGGATGACTCTGCAGCACCAATTGAGCAAACATGAGGTCCTCATCAGCCAGGGTATCAAACTTATAGAATTTTGCAAAAGTGTTTGAACCCGACCACGTAGCTGCTCGGCAAAGCTGTAACGCCGAGACACCACGGGCAGCCGCCCAAGAAGAACCCACCTTCCTAGTGGAATGGGCCTTAACTGATTTTGGTAACGGCAATCCAGCCGTAGAATGAGCCTGCTGAATCGTGTTACAGATCCAGCGGGCAATAGTCTGCTTGGAAGCAGGCGCGCTAATCTTGTTGGCCGCATACAGGACAAACAGCGCCTCTGTTTTCCTAATACGAGCCGTTCTGGCTACATAGATTTTTAAAGCCCTGACCACATCAAGGGACTTGGAATCCTCCAAGACATCCGTAGCCACCGACACCACAATAGGTTGGTTCATGTGAAACGACGAAACCACCTTGGGTAGAAATTGAGGACGAGTTCTCAATTCCGCTCTATCTACATGGAAAATCAGATAGGGGCTCTTGTGATATCTACATGGAAAATCAGATAGGGGCTCTTGTGAGACAAAGCCGCCAATTCTGACACCCGCCTTGCCGAAGCCAAGGCCAATAACATGACCACTTTCCAAGTGAGAAATTTCAAGTCAACAGTTTGAAGAGGTTCAAACCAATGTGATTTAAGGAACTGTAACACCACGTTAAGGTCCCACGGTGCCACTGGGGGCACAAATGGAGGTTGGATGTGTAGTACTCCTTTCACAAAAGTCTGCACTTCTGGAAGAAAAGCCAATTCCATCTGAAAGAATATTGATAAGGCCGAAATCTGCATCTTAATGGAGCCTAACTTCAGGCCCATATCCACTCCTGTCTATAGAAAATAGAGAAAACGACCCCGCTGGAAATCCTCCGTAGGAGCATTCTTGGATTCATACCAAGACACATACTTCCTCCAGATACGGTGATAGTGCTTCGCCGTTACTTCCTTCCTAGCTTTAAGTAGAGTAGGGATGACTTCCCCTGGAATACCTTTCCTAGCTAGGATCTGGTGTTCAACCGCCATGCCGTCAAACGTAATCGCGGTAAGTCCTGGAACACACACGGCCCCTGTTGTAACAGGTCCTCTCTGAGAGGAAGAGGCCAAGGATCTTCCGTGAGCATTTCCTGAAGATCTGGATACCAGGCCCTTCGAGGCCAATCTGGAACAATGAGTATCGTCTGAACTTTTGTTCTTCTTATGATTCTCAATATTTTTGAGATGAGTGGAAGCGGAAGGAACACATACACCACCTGATACACCCATGGTGTTACCAGCGCGTCCACCGCTATCGTCTGAGGGTCCCTTGACCTTGAACAATACGTTCGAAGCTTCTTGTTGAGGCGTGACGCCATCATGTCTATTTGAGGGAGTCCCCAGCAACTTGTCACTTCTGCAAAGACCTCTTGATGAAGTCCCCACTCTCCTGGATGGGGATCGTGTCTGCTGAGGAAGTCTGCTTCCTAGTTGTCCACTCCCGGAATGAATACTGCTGACAGGGCGCTCACGTGATTTTCCGCCCAGCGAAGAATCCTGGTGGCCTCTGCCATTGCTGCTCTGCTCCTTGTTCCGCATTGTCGGTTTACATGCGCCACAGCTGTGACGTTGTCTGACTGGATCAGAACTGGTAGGTTGCGAAGAAGGTGCTCCGCCTGTCTCAGGCCGTTGTATATGGCCCTTAATTCCAGCACATTTATGTGCAGACAAGGCTCCTGGCTTGACCATATTCCCTGAAAGTTTATTCCCTGTGTGACCGCTCCCCATCCTCGGAGGCTCACATCCGTGGTCACGAGAACCCAATCCTGAATTCCGAACCTGCGACCCCCTAGAAGGTGAGCCCCCTGGAGGCACCACAGGAGAGAGATCCTGGCCCTGGGGGACAGGCATATCAACCGATGCATTTGGAGATGGGACCCTGACCACTTGTTCAGTAGGTCCCACTGAAAAGCTCTTGCATGAAACCTGCCAAACGGAATGGCCTCGTAGGCCGCCACCATCTTTCCCAACACTCGAGTGCATTGATGAATCGATACTCTTTTTGGTTTTAGCAGAGCCTTGACCATGTTCTGGATTTCCTGAGCTTTTTCCACTGGAAGAAAAACCGTCTGTCTTTCTGTATCCAGAATCATGCCCAAGAACGACAGCCGAGTTGTCGGAACCAACTGCGACTTTTGCAAATTTAGAAGCCAGCCGTGTTGTCGTAGCACCTTCAGAGAGAGCTCCACATTTTTCAGTAATTGTTCTCTTGATCTCGCTTTTATCAGGAGATCGTCCAAGTACGGGATAATTGTGACACCCTGCTTGCGCAGGAGCACCATCATTTCTGCCATTACCTAGGTGAAAATTCTCGGGGCCGTGGAAAGCCCAAACGGCAACGTCTGAAATTGGTAATGACAATCCTGCACAGCGAATCTCAGGAATGCCTGATGAGGAGGGTATATGGGGACATGAAGGTATGCATCCTTTATGTCCAGTGAGACCATAAACTCCCCCCCGTCCAGACTGGAGATTACCGCTCGGAGAGATTCCATCTTGAATTTGAATCTCCTCAAATACAGGTTTAGGTATTTTAGGTTTAGAATCGGTCTGACGAGCCGTCCGGCTTCAGGACCACAAATAGAGTTGAATAAAACCCCTTCCCCTGTTGTAACCGGGGAACCATGATAATCACTTGCTGTTGACACAGCTTTTGTATTGCCGCTGCAACTATTGTTCTCTCTGGGAGAGAAGCTGGTAAGGCCGATTTGAAAAATCGGTGTGAAGGCACGTCTTCGAACTCCAGTTTGTACCCATGATCACAATTCCTAGCACCCAAGGATCCAGGTCCGACTGAACCCAGACCTGGCTGAAGAGCCGAAGACGTGCCCCCACCGGTGCGGACTCCCGCAGGGTAGCCCTAGCGTCATGTGGTGGATTTGGCAGAAGCCGGAGAGGACTTTTGCTCCTGGGAACTAGCCGTAGTTGGTGTTCTTTTCCCTCTTCCTCTACCTCTGGCGAGGAAAGACGATCCACGCCTCTTTCTGGATTTATGAGACCGAAAGGACTGCATCTTGTACTGAGGCGTTTTCTTTTGCTGTGGGGGAACAAAAGGCAAAAAAGAAGACTTACCCACGGTAGGTGTGGAAACCAGGTCCGCGAGGCCATCCCCAAACAACACTTCACCTTTGTAAGGCAGAGCCTCCATAAGTCTCTTGGAGTCAGCATCACCAGTCCATTGATGGGTCCACAGCGACCTCCTAACTGAAATTGCCATTGCATTGGCCCTTGATCCCAAGAGGCCAATATCCCTCGCAGCCTCCCTTAGGTATAACGCGTCTTTTATGTGACCTAAAGTTAACAGAACAGTATCCCTGTCGAGGGTGTCCATGTCAGATGACAAGTTATCTGCCCAAGCTGCAATAGCGCTACACACCCATGCCGACGCAAATGCTGGTCTGAAGAGGGCTCCCGTAGTCGCATAAATTGATTTTAAAGTGGTTTCCTGCTTGCGGTCCGCAGGATCCTTTAGTGTCGCCGTGTCCGGGGACGGTAGGGCCACTTTTTTGGATAACCGCGTCAAGGCTTTATCCACCGAGGAAGAGGATTCCCACCGTAACCTGTCCTGTGAGGGGAAAGGATATGCCATAATAATTCTCTTGGGAACCTGCAGCCTCTTGTCTGGAGATTCCCAAACCTTTTCAAATAGAGCGTTCAGTTCATGAGATGGGGGAAACGTTACTTCACGTTTCTTCTCTTTAAACATACAGACCCTTGTGTCACGGACAGAAGGGTCCTCAGTGATATGTAATACATCCCTTATTGCTACAATCATGTACTGAATACTCTTGGCCACCCGTGGGTGTAATCTCGCCTCATCATAGTCGACACTGGAGTCGGAATCCGTGTCGGTATCAGTTTCTGCTATCTGGGTAAAGGGACATTTCTGTGACCCAGATGGGTTCTGAGACACAGCAATATCCATGGATTGACTCCATGCTTGGTTCTGAGACTCAGCTTTGTCCAATCTTTTATGCAATAAAGCCACACTTGCATTCAAAACATTTCACATGTCTACCCAATCAGCAGTCGGCGGTGCCGACGGAGTCACTATCACATTTTGCTCCTCTTCCTCCCTCGAATAGCCTTCCGCCTCAGACATGTCGACACACACGTACTGACACCCCCACACACACTGAATTATAGGGGACAGACCCACAAGGAGGTCCTTTGGAGAGACAGAGAGGAAGTTTGCCAGCTTACAGCAAACGCCGCCACAGTCTGAAATATAACAATACCCCAGACCTGAATAGCGCGTTTTATATATAATATATATATTTATCAAATCAGCCCCAAATATTGTGCCCACCCCCCTCGTTTTGCACCCTGTTACTTGTAGATATCAGGGCAGGGACCGGGAGCAGCGTCTCTGCAGCCAAACTGTGGAGAAAAATGGCGCTGGTTAGAGCTGAGGGACGAAGCCCCGCCCCCTCGACGGCGGGCTTCGGCCCCGCTAATATTTATACTGGCGGGGGTTTTAAATACCCTGCATCTGTATATAGCTTGCCAGTCGTTTTTATGAGGTAAACTTTGCTGCCCAGGGCGCCCCTCCCCATATGCGCCCTGCACCCTTGCAGTACCTCGTGTGTGTGCGGGAGCAAAGGCGCGCAGCGCGACTGCAGCGCGGTACCTTCCGAAGCTCTGATGTCTTCTGCCGCCTGTGAAGTCTTCTTTCTTCCTATACTCACCCGGCTTCTATCTTCCGGCTCTGTGAGGAGGACGGCGGCGCGGCTCCGGGAACGAACAGCTACACGACACCAGAGTTCAGGTCCTCTGAAGCTAATGGTGTCCAGTAGCCTAAGAAGCAGAGCCCATCAGTCCAGGAAAGTGGGTCTGCTTCTCTCCCCTCAGTCCCACGAAGTAGGGAGTCTGTTGCCAGCAGTGCTCCCTGAACATAAAAAACCTAACAAAGCCTATTTTCTAGAGAAACTCGGTAGAGCTCCCCTAGTGTGTGATCAGTCTCCTCTGGGCACAGGATCTAACTGGAGTCTGGAGGAGGGGCATAGAGGGAGGAGCCAGTTTACACCCATTAAAGGTCTTAAAGTGCCCATGTCTCCTGCGGAGACCGTCTATACCCCATGGTCCTTACGGAGTCCCCAGCATCCTCTAGGACGTAAGAGAAATCTTGGAGATAGGAGTGGGAGGCAGTAATCAGAAGACAGGAGAGGCGGCGTGCATTAGCAGAGTGAAGAGGACGGGTAGGAGAGTTAAGGGAGATAAGGTCAGAGATGTAAATGGGAGAGGAGTGGGTCAGTGCTTTGTATGTGAGTGTGAGAAATTTGAATTGGAAGGGAAGCCAGTGAAGGGCTTGTAGGAGAGGGGAGGTGGACGTACTGCATTTTGTGAGGAAGATGAGCCAGGCTGCAGCATTGAGGATAGATTGGAGTGGAGAGAGGTAATTGTCAGGCAGGCCAGTTAGGAGGAGATTACAGTAATCCAGTCTGGAAATGATCAGTGAGTGGATAAGGGTATTAGTGGCATCCTGAATGAGAAAGAGTCTGATCCTGGAAATATATTTGAGATGAAAATTACAGGTTTGTGTGAGGTGCTAAATGTGTGGTTTGAAGGAGAGGGAAGAGTCCAGGATTACGCAAATACAGCGTACTTGGGGGCTAGAGGAGATAGTCGTGCCATCAATGAATAATGAGATTGTGGGAGGTGAGGTTGTGCGGGAGGGTGGGAAGATGATCAGCTCATTCAGCTTACATAAAACGAGAGCCGTCTAGGCACAAGACTATATAAGAGGAGTTTTTTTGTAATTGGTTTGGAATTTGTAAACTTTTGCTATGTAGATTAGGTTTGGGGAATTTTTGTGATTGGTCAGGATAGGCCTATCAGGGGACTGTAAGGAGTGGCATGTGTGTGCTCACAAGGCTGGTGTGAGCTTGGCATCCATCTTGCAGGATGGTCTTTGTCCCTCCTCATTTTTCACTTACTTGTACTGTTCTTACTAACTCTTTGTTTATATGGTGCTCTTGGATGGGGAGGTGCTACAATCCAGCGGCCACGTAAGGTGTAAGAAGCCGTTGTGGAGGACATATTCTGTGAGGGGCGACTAGTATGGCCTACCTCTGCAGTCTTTCCCTGTGGACAAGCTTGTAATGTCTGTTAGAAGGGGTTGAGGGACTTAACAGATCAGCTTACACTAGTCACGGTGGGGTTTATCAGGTGCCTCTATATTAGTTTAGAATCATTTGGATGGAGCTGAATGTTTGTAGCGTCCTTCTTTGCTCCCCAAAAATTAAGTAAAAGCTGAGGGTCACACCTTTAATAAATCAAGTTATGAACTTTCAACCAAAGCAGTCTGTGTCCGTGTGGTTATTTCTAGTGATAAGATAGTTAAATAAGTTGTACATATGGATTAATTGCAATAAAGTGATGGACACCTTATGGAAAGAGTTAATGAGCCAGCAGTCTTGGTATAGTATTGAATTGTTACTTCAAATATTTACACAGAGATGTAAAAAAATGCTAGACTAGCCACCAAGTCTGAGACTTCTATGAGGACCCATGAGAACTGACGTACAATGGAGTTATCCGTGATCCCAAGTTTCCAGACCTTTATAGTTACTGATTGATGGTCACCTCACCTGGTGTTTCAGCGTTGTCCTCCCTCTTTAAGAGCAGCATGAGTCCTGATATGGTTGTCTGGTATAATCAGCCCATATGGTTCTCTGACTCTCATGTAAGTGTTACCAGTTGCTCATCTTTACTTCTGCAATCCAAGAGATGGTGGGAGAAACTTCAATTGTTGATAATAAACTGGTGAAAGAGGGATGTGTAGGTGACTTTTTTAATAAAATAAAATACCACATTTGGTATGTGTCCTATGTTTAATATTTTTTACAGGTGCCAGCATGCTCTTGATGCCCAGGCCTTCTGGCACTTGTAGTTCTCCAAGTGCCATTATGCCTTACAGTCTTGTTGGGACCAGTAGTCCTCTTTTAAATAACAATAATAATATTAATATTTATATTAATTACCTCCTTAGCCAAAGCCCTGGAGGTACAAAAAGAGCCCTTATTATCCTTAGGGATGAGCAACCCCATTTTTAGGGGGGAGGGGCAATACCGAGGGGAAGAGGGGGGGGGGGGGTATTTTATTTTTAGATGCTAAACTGCCAGCAATGCCCATCGACTTCAAATTGACAGCAAAATCGTCACTTAGTAAATTTATCCCTAAGAATTTATGTTATGCCCATATGTAGAAGTAGCATACCATGATGATGATGATGACGATGATTTTATGATGATGATGATGATGATGATGATGATGATGATGATGATTAGAAAAATATATATTTATTCTGTTATACTATTATAAAAATGCTTTATATGTTCTATAAAGATCACTTATATTAGTAAATAAAAAGTTACACACATTTAATCAATGCAATATAAAATTTTAAATTAAGTAATTAGTTTAATCAGTTTGTAAATCAATAACTTTGTATTACATTTTCTTTCCTACTCATTTTATTGTATTTGTTCTTCTGGAGGTTGGAAAGTGGGTGTGCTGTGACACTTTGTACACTTGTGACTGCCAGCATATAACACATCTGTGTTTATTACATAATATCTGGTAGAATATGTTTATTTTATATAGATGTGGGTGGCGGGAGCAACACATTGTTTTTCCTTTCCTGAGCTGAATCTCTATATTGTCTGTTTTATTCAGCTAAACAATAAGTTTTTTATGTAATGCGATATAAAATACAAAATACGTCTTACAGTCTTGTGTGTTATTGAGGAAGAAATGTCCTTGTGCAGCTTCTTGGGAAAGATGCATTTGTAACATTCCAAAACAATTCACAGGCTTTAATCGTTTGCCAACATACTCTCCCTAGCGTATAAATTCTGCATACGTGTTGATTGATAAAGTCTTAAGCTGTCTGATGGATGAGTTGGATCTTTCCTCTTTTGTGGAAACAGTTAATCATTTGCAAGCTCAGTTCTTTTTGTGTTTTATTTATAAGGTTCCTGCATTCTGTGCACATTTCTATGTAGAAGGAAATACGTTACTGACACCTGTTCAGGCTTCTTTTAGTGGTCAGTACTGCTTTAAGACTCCCTCCTCCTCTTGAATGCTGTGACATCACCTGCACCTGATGCAGATATAAAGGACAGGAGCAAGCAAGTATCTGTTACACACCGGCTACTCTCACACAGCAAGTGAACAGGCACAAGACGAATTACCATCTGTTATTTCAAGGCAATCAAGAGACAGAGCTGATTAAGGGAGAGCACCAAGTGGTACCGGACAATACCAAGGATTTGGAAGCAACTTTAAAAGGAGCTCAGTATTGGAAAGAAATAAACAAAGGAAACTCATTCAACAAGAGGGAGTTCATCCCTAGAGAGAACTTTTCCATGGTGAGTGCTTAGTAACACAAGATCTCACAGAAATAGTGTCCAGAGGAGTTTAAAACCACCTGCACAGTTACGCAGAAGAATTAAGCGCTCTCTTTATCTCCTAATTGACACCTGTTGGCTGCCACCATGTCTATGGGACTTGAGATCCTGGGTGTGGCCCTGGCTATTATCGGCTGGCTTGGTGCCGTTGTTTCATGTGCTCTACCCATGTGGAGGGTGACCGCCTTCATTGGTAACAATATCGTGGTGGCCCAGATTATTTGGGAAGGACTATGGATGAATTGTGTGGTCCAGAGCACGGGTCAGATGCAGTGCAAGGTCTATGATTCCCTACTGGCTCTCCCTCAAGATCTGCAGGCGGCTCGTGCCCTAATAGTCATCTCCATTGTCATAGCTGTGCTAGGAGTCCTCATTTCCATCATTGGAGCCAAGTGCACCAACTGCGTCCAGGATGAATCTGCGAAGGCTAAGATCATGATCGTCTCTGGGGTTATCTTTATTCTCTCGGGGCTCATGACCCTCATCCCTGTATCCTGGTCAGCAAATACAATTATTCGTGATTTCTACAACCCTCTTGTTGTGGATGCTCAAAAGAGGGAGTTGGGAGCCTCCATGTACATAGGATGGGCGGCATCTGCTCTTCTGATGCTCGGAGGAGCCATGCTCTGTTGCTCCTGCCCACCAAAACAGGAGAAGTACCCGGCATCAAGAGTGGCTTATTCAGCAGCCAGGTCTACAAATCCTGGATATGACCGAAAAGACTATGTTTAAAGAAGAAGAAAAAAACAGAACCTAAAACTCAAACCTTGCTTCAGACAGGCAAGAGGAGGCTTCTGACTATATTATGGAGAGGAGAAAAGAAGCATTAGACATCCCTGGCACCGACTAACATTTACAAGTCCTCCTCATGATGCTGTAACTGATAATAGGTGTTTTATATATAATATATATATAATATAAATAGATGGAATTGCCTCTGAATAAGTGTGTGTACGTGAACATAGAGGGTCCATGAATGGATGCTTTCCATTGTCGTGGCAATGAATATTGGGAGGGGCAAAACTTACCAACAAAGATGAGGTGGCTTAAGTAACGTAACTCTTTCCATGCCAGGCTGCATATAGCACGCTCCGTCACCCAATAATAGGATGCATTGTGTTTCACATGGTCAGCAGCAGGATCAGCTGGACATACCTGCTTACAGAGTCCCAGCTACTTAGATAACTTTAGATGGAGAAAGTATTTGTCTAATAATCAATGGAGAAAATGTATACAGTTTTTTTTTCTTCCGTGTTGTATATGAATATATTTCTGCTATTAAACTGTTTTAAGATCTCTGCCATAAAAATTGTACTATTTAGCACACAACAAAAAAAAAGCTAAAATCATTTATTTCAATTTCTTACAACTCGTAACTATATAAGTAGGAACCCTAGGGCTTTTTTTGCAGACAGAGCTGCAAATCCATTGAAAGAAGAGACAGGGCGATGTAGATCATCAACAGACAGAGGTTTATATTTCCCTTTGTATATGTGTAGAAATGATTCTAAGCTTTCCAGGTAATAGCAAAAAAAAGGAATAAACTATAGTCCATTTTGGGAAATGCATGCTATAGGGATACTGCCTCTAGCTTGTATTAACACAAACACTTTGGATTAAATGTATATTTTAGAATAGTTTAAGGTATAGACAGAAGCGTCTAAAGAGTAATTACTCAACCCAATGAAATACTTGAAGATCAAAAAAAAAAAAAAATCTTGGCTCCAGTTGTCCTTTGTCCTCTCTCCTTCCTCCTCCTTGTTTTCCATGAGCATTAAGGCTAGGCTGGAATTTGACCCTTTTCATCTTGTTTTTAATTCCCCTCTGGTTACTTTTTTTTCCTTTCATTGTATTGTGTTTGTTGTATTTTCTACCCCCACCTGTTTTACAGCAGCATGGGCTGGAGAGTTTTAGGGAGAGTAAATGTAGCACATTAACGGAATTCTTGTTAATAAATAACACTTGCAGCACAGTTTCCTCTAAAAGGAGCCAGTGACACATTAATATCAACCTGAGAATTTAAAAAAAAGTCACCTGTTAAGCAATATGGTTAACTACATTTAACTGTTTCACTGCCAGGGTTACCTATTACAGGTAGACCAGTCAGAGTCATTTGCTAGCTCAAAAGAATGTAGTAATCTAATCCTGGTTTAAAGACCCACCATTAATTAACTGCTTCAGTGCTTCCAATAATTGCCCTACGCAAGGTGGATCATCCTGTCTAAATTAGAGGCTAGTCTGTGGGATCATTGGCCAGCCTGCAATGTTAATTTGAATGAGCGATTTAGCTAACAAAATAGATTTCATATTTGCATACCTCCCAACATGACCCTTTCCAGGAGGGACAGAATGCTCTGCTCCTGGACTTCACTCTTAATATATGATTTCCATCACCTGTGCTGAAACACCTTTCTTAGCCATTAACCTGTTAAAAGAAAACAACAGGTACCGGCAATCATAAATTAAGAGAAAATTCCAGAAGTAAATCATTGTGTTCCTCCTGGAGAGGGTCATGTTGGGAGGTATGTATTTGCATATTCATTGTTTGCGTGCTGTTGATATAGAAGTTCGTAGCTATATGTGTATATGTCCAGTTTGAGTACCGTACAAATAATTGCCCTATATAAACTAGAGATGAGCGGATTCGGTTTTACTCGGTTTTACTCGGTTCTCCGAGTAAAACCGAATCCGCTCATCTCTAATATAAACTTGTGTATTGTTGGTATGGGACCCAAAGCATTAATATTGAGTAATAAGATTCAGTTATTTTTGATACATTGATGGTTGTTTACTAACATAGCTACAAAAGTTCAAATACTCATCGTAACCAGCCATTTGCTTCCTGTTCTCCGATGTTTAAAAGTCTGCTAAACGCTAGCAGCTTATTGGTTGATGTTTGATAATACCCTCTTTTACCTATGTTACTATATATATCATGTAATAAAGGCGAGATCTGCCCTATTTAGGGCAAGTCGTGGTTACCATTAACCCATTTGTTAGTATAATTTATTATTTTATTTTATTTTATTTTATTTTATTTGTTAATCAAATATTGTTTCAGTGTTGTGCAACTTTAATAGGAGAAATGTTATGGGATGGTCTTCGAAAATAGCACTAGACAATTATGCTGCAGACATTTAAGGTGCTGAGTTGTATTGAGATACTACTTTGAATCAACGGGGTCAATTTACTAAAGCTTCTTAAATAGAGAATTGGTGATGTTGCCCATAGCAACCAATCGGTTTCTGTCTATCATTTCTTTTTAGAACATTATAGACAGTATTTGATCGGTTGCTATGGGCGACATCACCAATTCTCTGTTTTAGAATCTTTAGCAAATGTACCCCAACTAATGAAAATGGAGGACTTTTTACTGGTCACTATAAATGTAAGGTTCTGTACAGAAGTCTGACTGTTTGCACTAACATTTGGCACTGAAGGGATTAATGAACACAAAGCAGTCAACTAACAAGCACAACATGGCTCACCTAAAGCTCAGGATGTCATGTGACACTTCCCCACTGAGACTGGCACGTATGCCATTATATATAGGGGGTGAGAGAATTGCAGTTGGTACCAGGAAGAATGAGAATTTAACAACACACTGTATTCAATGAGCTTTGTACCTTGTTAACAGTTAGGAGGACTAACTGTCACTTTGTATACTTTAATGTGTTATTGCTGTTTGTTATAACTTAAAATTTTCAATAAAATACATTCCTGTATGTTGTGTTTACCTCTCTTTTTATTATATCTACCCCATTATTTATTAACAATTATTTTATAGCACACACATATCACAACCAGAATGTAGTCACAGAGAAAATGTAGTCATCAATCTCTGCCCCAGTTGACCTTGCAGTCTTTATTCCCTACCATGTGTACACACACATTTTTTTTTAAATCAGAACTCAATTAACCTATCACCGTGTTTTTAGAATGTGGGCAAAATCTGGAGTACCTGGAGGAAAAGGACTGCAAACATGAAGAAGGCACACAAACTCCGCACAGATGGGACTTAATGGTAATTGAACCCAAGACCTCAGTGCTCTGCGGCAGCAAGCTAACCGTTGTACCACCCATGGTGCCACAATATGTTTTTGTGGGGAATATAAAGATGACTTATGAAGGTAAAACAATGCTGGTCTGCATTGCAAGTTGCATTTTATGACATCATATTGGCTATTATTGTGTATAAGCTAATTTGTACAAAAATTGCTAAATTTAGCTCCATGTGTTGAGAGGAAAAGGATGTATTAGGGACTTTCCTTGCAGGATGTGTCATGCACATCATACTGTAACTGCAATCACAAACAAGATTTTGTTTTGTAAAACAGAATATTAAATGGGGTACAAAAAGAGCAAATTTTCTGGGGCTTGTTAAGTTAACAATGTTCCACAAAGCCTATTCCTCCAAAAAAAGGACTTGGGGGGTCATTCAGATCTGATCGCTGCTGTACGTTTTCGCACAGCGGGTGATCAGATTCAAACTGCGCATGCGTACGCACCGCGGCGGCATGTTGCACGGCTACAACGGGCATCGGTACCCTGCGATGGGATGGTGCGAAGAATCCATTTGCATGGGCGATCGCTAGAAGATTGACAGGAAGAGGGCGTTTGTGGGTGGCAACTGACCGTTTACAGGGAGTGTCCGGAAAAACGCAGGCAGGATCAAGCATTTTCAGGGAGGGTGTCTGACGTCACATCTGGTCCCGAACAGTCTGATGTGCTCGTAGCGGCTGCGTAAGTCCTGGGCTGTGCAGAGACTGCACAAATCAGTTTGTGCAGCTCTGCTAACACATAGGAACACACACTTGCACAGCGAAAATACACCTCCCGTGTAGGCAGCGACTATCTGATTGCAGGACAGCAAAAATTGCTGCCCAGTGATCAGATCCGAATGACCCCGTTGATTTTTATGTAACCTTGACACCACCCTATCAGACAGCACATCTACTAGTGCACTTCTACCATTGTAATTAAACATTCAAATTTACAATAGTGACACATAATAGAGACACTTCTGCTATCCCCTCACTATTATGACTTATGTTAAACATAAATGAGACAGGAACAAGCAGTACTGTAGGACAAACAGAAAATAAACAAGTTGATTTTCTGGATACAGGTGGTCATTCCGAGTTGTTCGCTCGGTAATTTTCTTCGCATCGCAGCGATTTTCCGCTAATTGCGCATGCGCAATGTTCGCACTGCGACAAGTAAATTTGCTATGCAGTTAGGTATTTTACTCATGGCATTACGAGGTTTTTTCATCGTTCTGGTGTTCGTAATGTGATTGACAGGAAGTGGGTGTTTCTGGGCGGAAACTGTTCGTTTTATGGGAGTGTTTGAAAAAACGCTACCGTTTCTGGGAAAAACGCGGGAGTGGCTGGAGAAACGGAGGAGTGTCTGGGCGAACGCTGGGTGTATTTGTGACGTCAAACCAGGAACGACAAGCACTGAACTGATCGCACTGGAAGAGTAAGTCTTGAGCTACTCAGAAACTGCACAGAGAAGTCTTTTCGCAATATTGCGAATCTTTCGTTCGCAATTTTGATAAGCTAAGATTCACTCCCAGTAGGCGGCGGCTTAGCGTGTGCAAAGCTGCTAAAAGCAGCTTGCGAGCGAACAACTCGGAATGAGGGCCGCAGTACCTCCTGGTATGTACTAACCTAAATGTCAGTAGGCAGAAAAATAAAGTAATGGATTTACACTTCCACAATGCTCATTTTCCCTCTGAATCCACAGTTCCACAATGGTAAGAGTTTAGACTGCCCCAAAAACAGAACATGCACTTATATACTGTATGTACTAGCTGGACAAACAGGAGCATCTGCATTGCATGGCCACGTTTTGTTCTATTTATACATGACCAAGTTTTGTAATTGGTATGCAGTCATTATGCCAACATTCAGAATGTTGACAGAAGAATGTCAACATGGTGTGAATGTCAACATACACTATATTGTCACGGACATAGTGTCTGTATGTTATAGAGTTAGGGCTAGGGTTAGGCAGCAGTTTGGGCTAGGATAGGGTTAAGGTTATTGCTATAATCACCTGAAAATGCTATTTCAACATGTTGACTTGTCAACATTCGCATTCAGACTATGGGCCCGATTCAGACCTGATCGCTGGGCTGCTAATTTTGTTTTCCTGCGATCAGATAGTCGCCGCCCAAGAGGGAGTGTAAATTTGTCCGTGCAAGTGTGCGTTTGCATGTGCACGCCATGCAAAAATGTCCCTCAGACTGCAAATCCGTTCGCAACTCACTCACCAACTAATGTTTTTACCAGTGTGTGCAGTCTGTGCGCAGCCCAGGACTTACTCCTACAGTGCGATGAGAACAGGCTGATCAGGTCTGGAGCTGACGTCACATAACCTCCCTGAAAACACTTGGGAACGTCTGCGTTTTCCCTGACACTCCCAGAAAACGGACAGTTACCGCCCACAAATGGCCTCTTCCTGTCAATCAGCTTGCAAATGGCTGTGCAATCGAAATTTTCTCACCAGCTTGTCGCTGTTTGGTGATGCGCACAGGGCCGGTTCTAGCCCATTTGGCGCCCCGGGTGGAAAAGAGGGGTGTGGCTTCATACAGGGGGCGTGGTCAGTTACGCCCCCTGTAGAGTTGTGCCCCCATTAGTGCCCCCTGTAGAGTAGCGCCGCTTACACAAAAAAAAATGATACTTACAATCCCCGCTCCTGATTCCTGACCGCTGCAGACCTCCGCCGGCGCCGCTCCTCTCCTCGGATCTATGGGAGAGACGTCATGACGTCTCTCCCATAGCACAGCATAGACAGACACTAGAGGTCAAATATGACCCCTAGCGTCTGTGTCAGTCCCACAATGCTGTGCGGTGCGCGATGACGTCATCGCGCACCGCACAGCAAAGGTCCTCCCCACGAAGGGAAACTAGACGCATAGCGTCTAGTTCCCTTCACAGCGGGGGACCAGCGGGGGACACAGCAGGACACAGCGGGGGGCACAGTAGTGGATCTTGCCATGGTGCGGCGCCCTCCGGATGGCGCCGGCGCACTTCGGAAGGAGGCGCCCCGGGCAAAAGTCCTGCTTGCTTGTGGCAAGATCTGCTACTGGATGCGCATGCGCATTTTGGGGCATACACAGTCAAACGATATTCGCCGGCTGTGCGACAATGCACAGCAGCAATCAGGTCTGAATCAGGCCCTATGTCGGCAATCTGGTGTCAGTATTCTGAAGGTCAACGTTTTTTGCCACACTCTTGCAATTGCGTTCTTTGCAGGTCAACAAACAATAAGTATTCATTGTAAGATGGGAAACCACGCTGCATTGCACAAACACAAAAATAAATCCATGTTTTAATACTACAAATAGAAAAAAGATCTAAATAATTAATATATTTATAAATAAAAATGTCCAAAAGATGGATATGAATTTTATCACTAAGCATGCTGTCAGTATACGTACTGTATGGGAGATGTATCAAACATAAAGAGGGCAGGTGCATAAATTGCCCATTGCAACCAGTCACCGTCTGGCTCATTTATAGAATGTACTTGATAAATGCTAGCTTGCAGCTGATTGGGACAGTTTCTGGGTGTTGGGACTTTGTATTTCTCTGAGCCACCTTCTTTACTTTACATTACATTTCATTCAAAGCTTTCAGACTTGAGATTAAGGGGTCTATTTACTAAACCTTGGACGGAGATAAAGTACCAGCCAATCCGCTCCTAACTCCCATGTTACAGGCTGGGTTTGAAAAATGACAGTTACAGTAGGAGCTGGTTGGCTCGTCCACTTTATCTCCATCCAAGGTTTAGTAAACAGACCCTTAACTTCTGGTTGCAGGAGCTTCAGAAATAGCTCTGACAATCGGGAAGTGTGCGCTTTTAAAATATTTATTTTAAAAATGTTCTCTTTTTTTTTTTTTTTTTTAAGTTTGATACGCAGGAAGAAGACATAAAGCTACAATAGTTCATATGACAATCAAATTGTTGAGCTGTGCCTGGGGAATAACTAAAGCACAAACTGCTGTGTGGAAGGAAACTTCAGACTTCAAAGGAAACTTGGAGAACTCAGATACTGACTATTGAAGTCCGAGTTCGGCGGCCGCGCGGGATGCCGACCAAACTGTGACTTTTTTTTAAAGGGGCAATCATGTACAAGGATAAACCATGCATTTGTACATGATTGCCCCTGTTTAAAAAGTCAAAGTTCGGTCGGCATTCTGCACAGCCGCTGTACTCCGACTATATTACATCCTGCCCACTATAGGTGATTATTGTGATAGAGCAGTACAGAATCTTTGCCACAGGTTCTACATTCTATTATGTGAGAGAAGAAAACACAGAGTATTATTATTTATTTATTATTTATTTATTAACAGTTATTTATATAGCGCACACATATTCTGCAGCGCTTTACGGAGAATATTTTGCCCATTCACATCAGTCCCTGCCCCAGTGGAGCTTACAATCTATGGGGGTCATTCCGAGTTGTTTGCTCGTTGCCGATTTTCGCTATGCTGCGATTTGTTGCTAGCTGCGCATGCGCATGGTACGCAGAGCGCATGCGCTAAGTTATTTTACACAAAACTTAGTAGATTTGCTGGTGTTCGTGCAGCGCTTTTCAGTCGCACTGCTGACCGGTGAGTGATTGACAGGAAAGGGGCGCTTCTGGGTGGTAACTGAGCGTTTTCCGGGAGTGTGCTAAAAAACGCAGGCGTGTCAGGGAAAAACGCGGGAGTGTCTGGAGAAACGGGGGAGTGGCTGGCCAAACGCAGGGCGTGTTTGTGACGTCAAACCAGGAACTAAACGGACTGAGCTGATCGCAATCCGTGAGTAGGTCTGGAGCTACTCAGAAACTGCAAAGAATTATTTAGTAGCAGTTCTGCTAATCTTTCGTTCGCAATTCTGCTAAGCTAAGATACACTCCCAGAGGGGGGCGGCCTAGCGTTTGCAATGCTGCTAAAAGCAGCTAGCGAGCGAACAACCTGGAATGACCCCCTATATTCCTTCAAGAAAGGACTGATTTTTGCAAAGACGCAAAAAAAGCAGAAGCGACTATGTGTCTGCCTGGGGCACACTTGTACTGTATAAGAAAAATTAATAAAGAATATTGTATTGTACCAAGGGGGTAATTCCAAGTTGATCACAGCAGGATACTTTTTAGCAGTTGGGCAAAACCATGTGCACTGCAAGGGAGGCAGATTTAACATGTGCAGAGAGAGTTAGATTTGGGTGTGGTGTGTTCAATCTGCAATCTAATTTGCAGTGTAAAAATAAAGCAGCCAGTATTTACCCTGCACAGAAATAAAATAACCCACCCAAATCTAACTCGTTCTGCACATGTTATATCTGCCTCCCCTGCAATGCACATGGTTTTACCCAACTGCTAAAAAATTTCCTGCTACGATCAACTTGGAATTACCCCCCAAATCAGGAGCGAAGAGCCTGCGGAGCGCAGTCTCTTCACTCCGAACACATCGCAGGGATGAGCTCCTGAGTGTGCTATTTAATACATCCAGGCAATATGATCACATACTAATACCACTAATATCACGCCCAAAATCGCATTGAGAATGTGATTGATTGTTGATAAACATGCTCCTTAGCGTTAGATGAAACCTGTGTAGAAAAAGATGCAAGAAAAATAATTCCGTGTATATTGTATATTGTGTCGGATCTGAAGATACGTCCACCTCAAAACCATAGCAATCAGGTGTAATATATTTGCGTACTTACACCCCACAATAGTCATTTTACCCTATTTATACACAACATAGTAATGTAATAAAGTGTTACATACACAAGCGAAAATATTATCTTAATAATTGTGAAAGTTGAATTTTTCAAATAAAAAACACCTACACATCTCTTGATTACACTTAAAAACTAGAGATGTGCACTTGAAATTTTTCGGGTTTTGTGTTTTGGTTTTGGGTTCGGTTCCGCGGCCGTGTTTTGGGTTCGACCGCGTTTTGGCAAAACCTCACCGAATTTTTTTTGTCGGATTCGGGTGTGTTTTGGATTCGGGTGTTTTTTTCAAAAAACACTAAAAAACAGCTTAAATCATAGAATTTGGGGGTCATTTTGATCCCAAAGTATTATTAACCTCAAAAAACATAATTTCCACTCATTTTCAGTCTATTCTGAACACCTCACACCTCACAATATTATTTTTAGTCCTAAAATTTGCACCGAGGTCGACACAAACACCTGGCCCATCTAAGAGTGTCACTGCAGTGTCACGCAGGATGGCCCTTCCAAAAAACAGTCCCCAAACAGCACATGACGCAAAGAAAAAAAGAGGCGCAATGAGGTAGCTGTGTGAGTAAGCTAAGCGACCCTAGTGGCCGACACAAACACCTGGCCCATCTAGGAGTTGCACTGCAGTGTCACGCAGGATGGCCCTTCCAAAAAACACTCCCCAAACAGCACATGACGCAAAGAAAAAAAGAGGCGCAATGAGGTAGCTGTGTGAGTAAGATAAGCGACCCTAGTGGCCGACACAAACACCTGACCCATCTAGGAGTGGCACTGCAGTGTCACGCAGGATGGCCCTTCCAAAAAACACTCCCCAAACAGCACATGACGCAAAGAAAAAAAGAGGCGCAATGAGGTAGCTGTGTGAGTAAGATAAGCGACCCTAGTGGCCGACACAAACACCTGGCCCATCTAGGAGTGGCACTGCAGTGTCACGCAGGATGGCCCTTCCAAAAAACACTCCCCAAACAGCACATGACGCAAAGAAAAAAAGAGGCGCAATGAGGTAGCTGTGTGAGTAAGATAAGCGACCCTAGTGGCCGACACAAACACCTGGCCCATCTAGGAGTGGCACTGCAGTGTCACGCAGGATGGCCCTTCCAAAAAACACTCCCCAAACAGCACATGACGCAAAGAAAAAAAGAGGCGCAATGAGGTAGCTGTGTGAGTAAGCTAAGCGACCCTAGTGGCCGACACAAACACCTGGCCCATCTAGGAGTGGCACTGCAGTGTCACGCAGGATGGCTCTTCCAAAAAACACTCCCCAAACAGCACATGACGCAAAGAAAAAAAGAGGCGCAATGAGGTAGCTGTATGAGTAAGATAAGCGACCCTAGTGGCCGACACAAACACCTGGCCCATCTAGGAGTGGCACTGCAGTGTCACGCAGGATGGCCCTTCAAAAAAATACTCCCCAAACAGCACATGACGCAAAGAAAAATGAAAGAAAAAAGAGGTGCAAGATGGAATTGTCCTTGGGCCCTCCCACCCACCCTTATGTTGTATAAACAGGACATGCACACTTTAACCAACCCATCATTTCAGTGACAGGGTCTGCCACACGACTGTGACTGAAATGACGGGTTGGTTTGGACCCCCACCAAAAAAGAAGCAATTAATCTCTCCTTGCACAAACTGGCTCTACAGAGGCAAGATGTCCACCTCATCATCATCCTCCGATATATCACCGTGTACATCCCCCACCTCACAGATTATCAATTCGTCCCCACTGGAATCCACCATATCAGCTCCCTGTGTACTTTGGGAGGCAATTGCTGCTGGTCAATGTCTCCACGGAGGAATTGATTATAATTCATTTTAATGAACATCATCTTCTCCACATTTTCTGGAAGTAACCTCGTACGCCGATTGCTGACAAGGTGAGCGGCGGCACTAAACACTCTTTCGGAGTACACACTTGTGGGAGGGCAACTTAGGTAGAATAAAGCCAGTTTGTGCAAGGGCCTCCAAATTGCCTCTTTTTCCTGCCAGTATAAGTACGGACTGTCTGACGTGCCTACTTGGATGCGGTCACTCATATAATCCTCCACCATTCTTTCAATGGGGAGAGAATCATATGCAGTGACAGTAGACGACATGTCCGTAATCGATGTCAGGTCCTTCAGTCCGGACCAGATGTCAGCATCAGCAGTCGCTCCAGACTGCCCTGCATCACCGCCAGCGGGTGGGCTCGGAATTCTGAGCCTTTTCCTCGCACCCCCAGTTGCGGGAGAATGTGAAGGAGGAGATGTTGACAGGTCGCGTTCCGCTTGACTTGACAATTTTCTCACCAGCAGGTCTTTGAACCCCAGCAGACTTGTGTGTGCCGGAAAGAGAGATCCAAGGTAGGTTTTAAATCTAGGATCGAGCACGGTGGCCAAAATGTAGTGCTCTGATTTCAACAGATTGACCACCCGTGAATCCTTGTTAAGCGAATTAAGGGCTCCATCCACAAGTCCCACATGCCTAGCGGAATCGCTCTGTGTTAGCTCCTCCTTCAATGTCTCCAGCTTCTTCTGCAAAAGCCTGATGAGGGGAATGACCTGACTCAGGCTGGCAGTGTCTGAACTGACTTCACGTGTGGCAAGTTCAAAAGGTTGCAGAACCTTGCACAACGTTGAAATAATTCTCCACTGCGCTTGAGACAGGTGCATTCCACCTCCTATATTGTGCTCAATTGTATAGGCTTGAATGGCCTTTTGCTGCTCCTCCAACCTCTGAAGCATATATAGGGTTGAATTCCACCTCGTTACCACTTCTTGCTTCAGATGATGGCAGGGCAGGTTCAGGCGTTTTTGGTGGTGCTCCAGTCTTCTGTACGTGGTGCCTGTACGTCGAAAGTGTCCCGCAATTCTTCTGGCCACCGACAGCATCTCTTGCACGCCCCTCTCGTTTTAAAAAAAATTCTGCACCACCAAATTCAAGGTATGTGCAAAACATGGGACGTGCTGGAATTTGCCCATATTTAATGCACACACAATATTGCTGGCGTTGTCCGATGCCACAAATCCACAGGAGAGTCCAATTGGGGTAAGCCATTCCGCGATGATCTTCCTCAGTTGCCGTAAGAGGTTTTCAGCTGTGTGCGTATTCTGGAAACCGGTGATACAAAGCGTAGCCTGCCTAGGAAAGAGTTGGCGTTTGCGAGATGCTGCTACTGGTGCCGCCGCTGCTGTTCTTGCGGCGGGAGTCCATACATCTACCCAGTGGGCTGTCACAGTCATATAGTCCTGACCCTGCCCTGCTCCACTTGTCCACATGTCTGTGGTTAAGTGGACATTGGGTACAACTGCATTTTTTAGGACACTGGTGAGTCTTTTTCTGACGTCCGTGTACATTCTCGGTATCGCCTGCCTAGAGAAGTGGAACCTAGATGGTATTTGGTAACGGGGGCACACTACCTCAAGAAATTGTCTAGTTTCCTGTGAACTAACGGCGGATACCGGACGCACGTCTAACACCAACAAAGTTGTCAAGGCCTCAGTTATCCGCTTTGCAACAGGATGACTGCTGTGATATTTCATCTTCCTCGCAAAGGACTGTTGGACAGTCAATTGCTTGGTGGAAGTAGTAAAAGTGGGCTTACGACTTCCCCTCTGGGATGACCATCGACTCCCAGCAGCAACAACAGCAGCGCCAGCAGCAGTAGGCGTTACACGCAAGGATGCATCGGAGGAATCCCAGGCAGGAGAGGACTCATCAGAATTGCCAGTGACATGGCCTGCAGGACTATTGGCATTCCTGGGGAAGGAGAAAATTGACACTGAGGGAGTTGGTGGGGTGGTTTGCGTGAGCTTGGTTACAAGAGGAAGGGATTTACTGGTCAGTGGACTGCTTCCGCTGTCGCCCAAAGTTTTTGAACTTGTCACTGACTTATTATGAATGCGCTGCAGGTGACGTATAAGGGAGGATGTTCCGAGGTGGTTAACGTCCTTACCCCCACTTATTACAGCTTGACAAAGGCAACACACGGCTTGACAAATGTTGTCCGCATTTCTGGTGAAATACTTCCACACCGAAGAGCTGATTTTTTTGGTATTTTCACCAGGCATGTCAATGGCCATATTCCTCCCACGGACAACAGGTGTCTCCCCGGGTGCCTGACTTAAACAAACCACCTCACCATCAGAATCCTCCTTGTCAATTTCCTCCCCAGCGCCAGCAACACCCATATCCTCCTCATCCTGGTGTACTTCAACACTGACATCTTCAATCTGACTATCAGGAACTGGACTGCGGGTGCTCCTTCCAGCACTTGCAGGGGGCGTGCAAATGGTGGAAGGCGCATGCTCTTCACGTCCAGTGTTGGGAAGGTCAGGCATCGCAACCGACACAATTGGACTCTCCTTGTGGATTTGGGATTTCGAAGAACGCACAGTTCTTTGCTGTGCTTTTGCCAGCTTGAGTCTTTTCATTTTTCTAGCGAGAGGCTGAGTGCTTCCATCCTCATGTGAAGCTGAACCACTAGCCATGAACATAGGCCAGGGCCTCAGCCGTTCCTTGCCACTCCGTGTGGTAAATGGCATATTGGCAAGTTTACGCTTCTCCTCCGACAATTTTATTTTAGATTTTTGAGTCCTTTTTTTACTGATATTTGGTGTTTTGGATTTTACATGCTCTGTACTATGACATTGGGCATCGGCCTTGGCAGACGACATTGCTGGCATTTCATCGTCTCGGCCATGACTAGTGGCAGCAGCTTCAGCACGAGGTGGAAGTCGATCTTGATCTTTCCCTATTTTTGGAACCTCAACATTTTTGTTCTCCATATTTTAATAGGCACAACTAAAAGGCACCTCAGGTAAACAATGGAGATGGATGGATACTAGTATACTTATGGATGACGAGCGACTGCCGACACAGAGGTAGCTACAGCCGTGGACTACCGTACTGTGTCTGCTGCTAATATAGACTGGATGATAATGAGATAAAATTAAAATATATATATATATCACACTAGTACTGCAGCCGGACAGGTATATATTATGTAATGATGGACCTGCTGGACACTGTCTGTCAGCACTGCAGACTCCTAAAGTAAGCTACTAGTATCAAGAAGATAGAAAAAAAAAACCACGGGTAGGTGGTATACAATTATGGATGGACGAGCGACTGCCGACACAGAGGTAGCTACAGCCGTGGACTACCGTACTGTGTCTGCTGCTAATATAGACTGGATGATAATGAGATAAAATTAAAATATATATATATATATATAATCACACTAGTACTGCAGCCGGACAGGTATATATTATGTAATGACGGACCTGCTGGACACTGTCTGTCAGACTCAGCACTGCAGACTCCTAAAGTAAGCTACTAGTATCAAGAAGATAGAAAAAAAAAACCACGGGTAGGTGGTATACAATTATGGATGGACAAGCGACTGCCGACACAGAGGTAGCTACAGCCGTGGACTACCGTACTGTGTCTGCTGCTAATATAGACTGGATCATAATGAGATAAAATTAAAATATATATATATATATATATATATATATATATCACACTAGTACTGCAGCCGGACAGGTATATATTATGTAATGACGGACCTGCTGGACACTGTCTGTCAGCACTGCAGACTCCTAAAGTAAGCTACTAGTATCAAGAAGATAGAAGAAAAAAAAAACACGGGTAGGTGGTATACAATTATGGATGGACGAGCGACTGCCGACACAGAGGTAGCTACAGCCGTGGACTACCGTACTGTGTCTGCTGCTAATATAGACTGGATGATAATGAGATAAAATTAAAATATATATATATATATCACACTAGTACTCAGCCGGACAGGTATATATTATGTAATGACGGACCTGCTGGACACTGTCTGCAGAATGCGTTTATAAAAAAAAAACACCACACGACGAGTGTTTAACTTTTTCAGGCAGACAATCACAATATACTGGTGGTCAGCAGACAATCACAATACTGGTGGTCAGTGGTCACTGGTCAGTCACACTGGCAGTGGCACTCTGGCAGCAAAAGTGTGCACTGTACTTAAAATATGTACTCCTGCTATAACTGCTCCCCAGTCTCCCCCACAATTAAGCTGTGTGAGCAGTGAGCACTCAGCACAGTCAGATAATGATATACAGTATTACATATGATGCAGCACACTGGGCTGAGCACAGATATGGTATGTGACTGTGTCACACTGTGTATCGTTTTTTTTCAGGCAGAGAACGGATTAATTAAACTGGTGGTCACTGGTCACACTATCAGCAGCAAGTAGTACTCCTCCTAATAATATGCTCCCCAAAATTTGTGTCTCTCTCTAGTACTAGTCACTCTAAACGGAGAGGACGCCAGCCACGTCCTCTCCCTATCAATCTCAATGCACGTGTGAAAATGGCGGCGACGCGCGGCTCCTTATATAGAATTCGAGTCTCGCGATAGAATACGAGCCTCGCGAGAATCCGACAGCGGGATGATGACGTTCGGGCGCGCTCGGGTTAACCGAGCAAGGCGGGAAGATCCGAGTCGCTCGGCCCCGTGTAAAAAAAACTGAAGTTCGGGCGGGTTCGGATTCCGAGGAACCGAACCCGCTCATCTCTATTAAAAACTGAATGGAAATTTTCTTTCCTACAGAAGTGCAAATATATGGCTGCAATGCTAATATTTAAGTATGGAATGAAATATTAAATCAGCAGCTTGATAATGCTACTGATCAGAAGTGGAACTACCATAGGTGCAGCTCAGACCAGCAATGAGTTTCCCCTAGGCCACCGCACGACCGTTTTGAGCAAAATCAGACAACTGGGTCAGCGAAGAGAGCAGGGTGGGCTCCACTGCCTGAGGAACCTGTCCCTTACCTCAGGGAGGCGGGGTTGACCTTTTTTATGTGTGCAGCCGCATCACTTTGCCATCTGAGCCAGACTCATAGGGGAGACCTGCTGCCTGTCAGCGCTGATGAACGCAAACACGTGCTGCCTCTAATTCACAGAGCTGTGAATTCTTCTTGAATCACAGATTTCTGTGGATTGAAGGCAGCTCATGGCCGGTGTAATTTTTGCTGTCAGAGCCTACTTGGCTGGGTGCCGAACTGAGTTAAGTACAGGGGGTGGGGCCTCCTCTCAGACAGGGCAGTGGCCGCTGTGTTCCCACTGTTGGAAATGATATGTGTGTGCAGGTGTTGCTATTGCAGTTATATAGACACACACCAGTGGATGTCTCAAACTATTAACAGCCCAGTTACTATACCAGTGGTGTTGGCTTATTAATAGATAGCTGGTACAGCACCATACCCACTGTTATTCTACTGCCATACACTGGTGATGGAGTGGAGCTAAAGCAGTCGAGCTGGAGAGGTGAGTATACAGTATACTGCAAACGGGTAGCTGTGCATCGATGCTGGAACAGCTTTATCATACCTCACAACTTTAGTTTCCACGGAAGATGGACTATCGCACAGCAATCCAAAAAGGAGGCATGGCCTCAGTCATGGGGCGTGACCTCATATGAGTGGGTGTGGCCTCGCCAAATGGAGCATTTTCCAGCCTTTTGGGGCTCCCCAAGCAGCTAGGCAACCCCCTGCTTCCCTCCTAGCACTGAATACATGCCATTCACGTGCGCACAGCATGTATTCAGTGATCACCGGCTGCTTTGCAGAGCAGAGCAGCGGGTGATCAAAGGCTCTCCCAACTGCCCCCCTCACCCACCGCCCGCGGGACACTGCTGCCTGCCGGAGGGACATTGGGACAGTGTCCGAATAGCGGGACTGTCCCACTGGAATCGGGACAGTTGGGAGGAATGCTTTATGGCAGGTGTTAACCAGGTCTCTAATAGGAGCTCATTTGGAGACTTCTTTCTCCCACCATGCCACTACACATAGTCTTATACAGTAAATAAGATGGCCCCTGCACATTGTCAATAGTGATCTTGTCAGCCATTTTGAGAATGATGCTCCCTGGAGGACAGGAAGACTAGAATCTGTATAATACCCTCCCATCTCCAAGGTATATCCCCTCGGGTCTCCACACAGCACAGGCCTAGGTAATTGTACTCCTGTCACCCTGTGCCTCTCTCTGCCACCCGCTGCTTCTCCCTGTTATCCTCTGCCTCTCCCTGTCACCCACTGGCATGTGGCATATTATGAACTTGGGATGGGTCAGAGGAAGACGGCCCAAAGTATATTTTTGCACCTGGGCCCACCACTCACAAGTTTCGTTGCTGCTACTGATCATCATTATTGTCCTCCCTCCACACACACACACACACACACACACACACATATCCTAAAAGGCGTATCTGCCTCCATCTTGTCTATCCCGCTGTAAGAAGCTGCAGGTCAGTGATCCAGTGCTTTATTTGTGGTGGGACTCAGGGGTACACTATACTGGCATCTTTCATTGAATCCCATGCAAGGGGATCAGACACATTTATATTGTTTCTGTGCAGGGTAAATACTGGCTGCTTTTGCAAGTACTCCACCAATGTTAGACAGCTTTATTTTTACACTGCAGTTTAGATTTCAGTTTAAACACACTGCACCCAAATCTAATTCTCTGCACATGTTCCACCTGCCCCACCTGCAGTGCAACATGGTTTTGCCCAGTTGCTTGCTTTTTTGCTTTAGTTACAAACATGAATCAGACCCATAATGTTATTTTTGGACATATTTTAATAATATGTGACTGCCAGGTGCTTAGTCCAGACACAAATCATGCAAAGCACTTACCTGTGTATAAACAAGTTATGTAAATTGTCCTATAGGTAATTGGATGAGAGGGCGGTGCTGCAGATTAGTCAATCAGATGATTGCTGTCGGACACACCACCTTACAACACAATTACCTGTGGAACAGTTTATACAAATCACCCCCGCCCCCCATCATGAGTCACATAAGAACATTAACATTTATACAAGCAAGGTGCTGCTTCTGTTTCAATAGTAATTACTTCTGCAGGAGATCAATGGAGAGTTTGGGAAATTCCCAGAACACAGTACAAGGATCTTGTACTATATAAAATAAAATAAAAAAGGAACAAGATACTGTACTGTTCAGACATTCTTCAAAAAAACATTAGAGATGATCCCACGATTATCAAATACAGATGACAAACACATTAGCCTCAGACACCTATATAGAAGAGAGTTTCAGATTTCTTGTTGACAGTGCTGGTTTGTACCAGTCAGTATGAGTTTCATGTAGTGGTAACGTGTTACACTGCGGTTGCACACCCCTCTGCTCATATTTCTGCCCAGCCATCGCCTCATGAATGAAAGAATTGTGGCTTGTTAGTCTGTGCAGAATACTGTACCTATCAAAAAGGGAGGCAGCCATTATACCGCCTGTCGGGATCTCGGCAGTCACATTGCCGATGCTGGAATCCAGACAGGTGGTGAAATACTGCCGCCGGAATCCCGGCGCCACAAGCTGTTCTCCCTCTATGGGTGTCCACGACACTCATAGAGGAAGAATAGATCCTGTGGCAAGCGTAGCGAGCCCGCAAGGGGCTTTCTAGCACATACTGGTGGACGGGATCCCACTGTCGGGATCATGACAGCCTAGATCCTGGCCACCAGTAATTTATTATTATTTTATTTATTATTTATTACCAGTTATTTATATAGCGCACACATATTCCGCAGCGCTGTACAGAGAATATTTGCCCATTCACATCAGTCCCTGCCCCAGTGGAGCTTACATTCTATATTCCCTACCACATGTACACAGACACATTCATACTAGTGTTAATTTTGTTGGGAGCCAATTAACCTACCAGTATATTTTTGGATTGTGGGAGGAAACCGGAGTACCCGGAGGAAACCCACGCAAGTACGGGGAGAATATACAAACTCCACACAGTTAGGGCCATGGTGGGAATCGAACCCATGACCTCAGTGCTGTGAGGCAGTAATGCTAACCATTACACCATCCGTACTGCCCAGTAATACGTATATATTCCATCCAAATCATGTGACATTGCCTTACAGCTTCACACAGTTTTGCTGGAGTGTGACAGGCCATCTAAAGTTCTAGGGCCTGATTAAGAGATGGGTGCTGCTACAGCCGCTCTAGCGCCTGCTGGTGGAGTTGCGGGTGTAATAATATGTAAATGCTAGTATAAGCCTTCTCTTGTGCTCTAGCATTCACCTCAGTGTGCAAGTACTGAGACACCCATTTTCTGCACCCCTGTATGCACTAGCACCATTGCATCCCCCATCGACATTTGCCTACAGCAGGTGCAGTGTCTCTATAGATGGCCTCTTTGTAAGCGGCTATGTATCTGAGAACTGTGCCCACTAGCGGTGATGCTCCTGGGACACTTTCATTACACGCCCATGCAGTGACATATCTATAATGGGTGCAGTATGTGCAGTGCACACAGGCCACTGAGTCCAGGGGACCAACATCGCATACCCTGCACCTATTTTTTCAATCCTTACCTCTTCAGAGTCCCCTGCTGGTGGCAGCAGCACTGCACAAATCACTTGGTAAATCGCACAATGACCATTTTCCCAGCGTTTCGTGCATGTGCAGTAGGAATATAACAGGGAAAATGGCTGCTGCGTCATTTCCCCAGAGACTTGCGCATGCACACTAGACTCTGGGACAGCGCTAGGGTCTCCTAGTGACTAGGGATGAGCGGGTTCGGTTCCTCGGAATCCGAACCCGCCCGAACTTCAGTTTTTTTTACACGGGGCCGAGCGACTCGGATCTTCCCGCCTTGCTCGGTTAACCCGAGCGCGCCCGAACGTCATCATCCCGCTGTCGGATTCTCGCGAGGCTCGGATTCTATCGCGAGACTCGGATTCTATATAAGGAGCCGCGCGTCGCCGCCATTTTCACACGTGCATTGAGATTCATAGGGAGAGGACGTGGCTGGCGTCCTCTCCGTTTATAGAGAAGAGAGTGAGACAGTAGAGAGAGACACCGTAGTAATTTTGGGGAGCATTAGGAGGAGTACTAGTAGTTACTTGCTGAAGTGATAGATAGTGTGACTGTATTATCTGACTTGTGGGGGAGACACTGACAGTGGGGAGCAGTTAGAGTCTGAGAGCAGGACTCAGGAGTACATATAACGTACAGTGCATACTTTTGCTGCCAGAGTGCCACACTGCCATTGTGACCACACTGACCACCAGTATAATATATATTGTGATTGTCTGCTTAGGAGTACTACTTGCAAGTTGCTGATAGTGTGACCAGTGACCTGACCACCAGTTTAATAATCACCACCAGTGAGTTTAATATATATATATATATATATATATATATATATATATATATATATAATTGTATATAATATATATATAATATTGTATACCACCTACCCGTGTTTTTTTTTTTTTTCTTTCTTCTTTATACATACTACTATAGTAGCTTACTGTAGCAGTCTGCGGTGCTGCTGAGCTGACAGTGTCCAGCAGGTCCGTCATCAGTCATTACATAATAAATATATATACCTGTCCGGCTGCAGTACTAGTGATATTATATATATATATATATTGATTTCATCTCATTATCATCCAGTCTATATTAGCAGCAGACACAGTACGGTAGTCCACGGCTGTAGCTACCTCTGTGTCGGCAGTCGCTCGTCCATCCATAATTGTATACCACCTACCCGTGGTTTTTTTTTTTCTTTCTTCTTTATACATACTACTATAGTAGCTTACTGTAGCAGTCTGCGGTGCTGCTGAGCTGACAGTGTCCAGCAGGTCCGTCATCAGTCATTACATAATAAATATATCTACCTGTCCGGCTGCAGTACTAGTGATATTATATATATATATATATATTGATTTCATCTCATTATCATCCAGTCTATATTAGCAGCAGACACAGTACGGTAGTCCACGGCTGTAGCTACCTCTGTGTCGGCAGTCGCTCGTCCATCCATAATTGTATACCACCTACCCGTGTTTTTTTTTTCTTCTATCTTCTTGATACTAGTAGCTTACTTTAGGAGTCTGCAGTGCTGACAGACAGTGTCCAGCAGGTCCGTCATTACATAATATATACCTGTCCGGCTGCAGTACTAGTGTGATATATATATATATATATATATATTTTAATTTTATCTCATTATGATCCAGTCTATATTAGCAGCAGACACAGTACGGTAGTCCACGGCTGTAGCTACCTCTGTGTCGGCAGTCGCTCGTCCATCCATAATTGTATACCACCTACCCGTGGTTTTTTTTTTTCTTTCTTCTTTATACATACTACTATAGTAGCTTACTGTAGCAGTCTGCGGTGCTGCTGAGCTGACAGTGTCCAGCAGGTCCGTCATCAGTCATTACATAATAAATATATCTACCTGTCCGGCTGCAGTACTAGTGATATTATATATATATATATATTGATTTCATCTCATTATCATCCAGTCTATATTAGCAGCAGACACAGTACGGTAGTCCACGGCTGTAGCTACCTCTGTGTCGGCAGTCGCTCGTCCATCCATAATTGTATACCACCTACCCGTGGTTTTTTTTTTTTTCTTTCTTCTTTATACATACTACTATAGTAGCTTACTGTAGCAGTCTGCGGTGCTGCTGAGCTGACAGTGTCCAGCAGGTCCGTCATCAGTCATTACATAATAAATATATCTACCTGTCCGGCTGCAGTACTAGTGTGATATAATATATATTGATTTCATCTCATTATCATCCAGTCTATATTAGCAGCAGACACAGTACGGTAGTCCACGGCTGTAGCTACCTCTGTGTCTTTTAGTTGTGCCTATTAAAATATGGAGAACAAAAATGTTGAGGTTCCAAAATTAGGGAAAGATCAAGATCCACTTCCACCTCGTGCTGAAGCTGCTGCCACTAGTCATGGCCGAGACGATGAAATGCCAGCAACGTCGTCTGCCAAGGCCGATGCCCAATGTCATAGTACAGAGCATGTAAAATCCAAAACACCAAATATCAGTAAAAAAAGGACTCCAAAATCTAAAATAAAATTGTCGGAGGAGAAGCGTAAACTTGCCAATATGCCATTTACCACACGGAGTGGCAAGGAACGGCTGAGGCCCTGGCCTATGTTCATGGCTAGTGGTTCAGCTTCACATGAGGATGGAAGCACTCAGCCTCTCGCTAGAAAACTGAAAAGACTCAAGCTGGCAAAAGCACCGCAAAGAACTGTGCGTTCTTCGAAATCCCAAATCCACAAGGAGAGTCCAATTGTGTCGGTTGCGATGCCTGACCTTCCCAACACTGGACGTGAAGAGCATGCGCCTTCCACCATTTGCACGCCCCCTGCAAGTGCTGGAAGGAGCACCCGCAGTCCAGTTCCTGATAGTCAGATTGAAGATGTCAGTGTTGAAGTACACCAGGATGAGGAGGATATGGGTGTTTCTGGCGCTGGGGAGGAAATTGACAAGGAGGATTCTGATGGTGAGGTGGTTTGTTTAAGTCAGGCACCCGGGGAGACACCTGTTGTCCGTGGGAGGAATAGGGCCATTGACATGCCTGGTGAAAATACCAAAAAAAATCAGCTCTTCGGTGTGGAAGTATTTCACCAGAAATGCGGACAACATTTGTCAAGCCGTGTGTTGCCTTTGTCAAGCTGTAATAAGTAGGGGTAAGGACGTTAACCACCTCGGAACATCCTCCCTTATACGTCACCTGCAGCGCATTCATAATAAGTCAGTGACAAGTTCAAAAACTTTGGGCGACAGCGGAAGCAGTCCACTGACCAGTAAATCCCTTCCTCTTGTAACCAAGCTCACGCAAACCACCCCACCAACTCCCTCAGTGTCAATTTCCTCCTTCCCCAGGAATGCCAATAGTCCTGCAGGCCATGTCACTGGCAATTCTGACGAGTCCTCTCCTGCCTGGGATTCCTCCGATGCATCCTTGCGTGTAACGCCTACTGCTGCTGGCGCTGCTGCTGTTGTTGCAAAGTCGATGGTCGATGGTCATCCCAGAGGGGAAGTCGTAAGCCCACTTTTACTACTTCCACCAAGCAACTGACTGTCCAACAGTCCTTTGCGAGGAAGATGAAATATCACAGCAGTCATCCTGTTGCAAAGCGGATAACTGAGGCCTTGACAACTATGTTGGTGTTAGACGTGCGTCCGGTATCCGCCATTAGTTCACAGGGAACTAGACAATTTCTTGAGGTAGTGTGCCCCCGTTACCAAATACCATCTAGGTTCCACTTCTCTAGGCAGGCGATACCGAGAATGTACACGGACGTCAGAAAAAGACTCACCAGTGTCCTAAAAAATGCAGTTGTACCCAATGTCCACTTAACCACGGACATGTGGACAAGTGGAGCAGGGCAGGGTCAGGACTATATGACTGTGACAGCCCACTGGGTAGATGTATGGACTCCCGCCGCAAGAACAGCAGCGGCGGCACCAGTAGCAGCATCTCGCAAACGCCAACTCTTTCCTAGGCAGGCTACGCTTTGTATCACCGGTTTCCAGAATACGCACACAGCTGAAAACCTCTTACGGCAACTGAGGAAGATCATCGCGGAATGGCTTACCTCAATTGGACTCTCCTGTGGATTTGTGGCATCGGACAACGCCAGCAATATTGTGTGTGCATTAAATATGGGCAAATTCCAGCACGTCCCATGTTTTGCACATACCTTGAATTTGGTGGTGCAGAATTTTTTAAAAAACGACAGGGGCGTGCAAGAGATGCTGTCGGTGGCCAGAAGAATTGCGGGACACTTTCGGCGTACAGGCACCACGTACAGAAGACTGGAGCAACACCAAAAACGCCTGAACCTGCCCTGCCATCATCTGAAGCAAGAAGTGGTAACGAGGTGGAATTCAACCCTCTATATCAGTGTTTCCCAACCACGGTCCTCAAGGCACACTAACAGTCCTGGTTTTAGTGATATCCAGGCTTGAGCACAGGTGACTTAATAGTACCTCAGTTATTTTGATTCAACCATCTGTGATGAAGCCTGGAAATCACTAAAACCTGCACTGTTGGTGTGCCTTGAGGACCGCGGTTGGGAATGCCTGCTCTATATGCTTCAGAGGTTGGAAGAGCAGCAAAAGGCCATTCAAGCCTATACAATTGAGCACGATATAGGAGGTGGAATGTACCTGTCTCAAGCGCAGTGGAGAATGATTTCAACGTTGTGCAAGGTTCTGCAACCTTTTGAACTTGCCACACGTGAAGTCAGTTCAGACACTGCCAGCCTGAGTCAGGTCATTCCCCTCATCAGGCTTTTGCAGAAGAAGCTGGAGGCATTGAAGGAGGAGCTAAAAGGGAGCGATTCCGCTAGGCATGTGGGACTTGTGGATGGAGCCCTTAATTCGCTTAACAAGGATTCACGGGTGGTCAATCTGTTGAAATCAGAGCACTACATTTTGGCCACCGTGCTCGATCCTAGATTTAAAACCTACCTTGGATCTCTCTTTCCGGCAGACACAAGTCTGCTGGGGTTCAAAGACCTGCTGGTGACAAAATTGTCAAGTCAAGCGGAACGCGACCTGTCAACATCTCCTCCTTCACATTCTCCCGCAACTGGGGGTGCGAGGAAAAGGCTCAGAATTCCGAGCCCACCCGCTGGCGGTGATGCAGGTCAGTCTGGAGCGACTGCTGATGCTGACATCTGGTCCGGACTGAAGGACCTGACAACGATTACGGACATGTCGTCTACTGTCACTGCATATGATTCTCTCACCATTGAAAGAATGGTGGAGGATTATATGAGTGACCGCATCCAAGTAGGCACGTCAGACAGTCCGTACTTATACTGGCAGGAAAAAGAGGCAATTTGGAGGCCCTTGCACAAACTGGCTTTATTCTACCTTAGTTGCCCTCCCACAAGTGTGTACTCCGAAAGAGTGTTTAGTGCCGCCGCTCACCTTGTCAGCAATCTGCGTACGAGGTTACTTCCAGAAAATGTGGAGAAGATGATGTTCATTAAAATGAATTATAATCAATTCCTCCGTGGAGACATTGACCAGCAGCAATTGCCTCCACAAAGTACACAGGGAGCTGAGATGGTGGATTCCAGTGGGGACGAATTGATAATCTGTGAGGAGCGGGATGTACACGGTGATATATCGGAGGATGATGATGAGGTGGACATCTTGCCTCTGTAGAGCCAGTTTGTGCAAGGAGAGATTAATTGCTTCTTTTTCGGTGGGGGTCCAAACCAACCCGTCATTTCAGTCACAGTCGTGTGGCAGACCCTGTCACTGAAATGATGGGTTGGTTAAAGTGTGCATGTCCTGTTTATACAACATAAGGGTGGGTGGGAGGGCCCAAGGACAATTCCATCTTGCACCTCTTTTTTCTTTCATTTTTCTTTGCGTCATGTGCTGTTTGGGGAGTGTTTTTTGGAAGGGCCATCCTGCGTGACACTGCAGTGCCACTCCTAGATGGGCCAGGTGTTTGTGTCGGCCACTAGGGTCGCTTATCTTACTCACACAGCTACCTCATTGCGCCTCTTTTTTTCTTCTTTGCGTCATGTGCTGTTTGGGGAGTGTTTTTTGGAAGGGCCATCCTGCGTGACACTGCAGTGCCACTCCTAGATGGGCCAGGTGTTTGTGTCGGCCACTAGGGTCGCTTAGCTTACTCACACAGCTACCTCATTGTGCCTCTTTTTTTCTTCTTTGCGTCATGTGCTGTTTGGGGAGTGTTTTTTGGAAGGGCCATCCTGCGTGACACTGCAGTGCCACTCCTAGATGGGCCAGGTGTTTGTGTCGGCCACTAGGGTCGCTTAGCTTACTCACACAGCTACCTCATTGCGCCTCTTTTTTTCTTCTTTGCGTCATGTGCTGTTTGGGGAATGTTTTTTGGAAGGGCCATCCTGCGTGACACTGCAGTGCCACTCCTAGATGGGCCAGGTGTTTGTGTCGGCCACTAGGGTCGCTTATCTTACTCACACAGCTACCTCATTGCGCCTCTTTTTTTCTTCTTTGCGTCATGTGCTGTTTGGGGAGTGTTTTTTGGAAGGGCCATCCTGCGTGACACTGCAGTGCCACTCCTAGATGGGCCAGGTGTTTGTGTCGGCCACTAGGGTCGCTTATCTTACTCACACAGCTACATCATTGCGCCTCTTTTTTTCTTCTTTGCGTCATGTGCTGTTTGGGGAGTGTTTTTTGGAAGGGCCATCCTGCGTGACACTGCAGTGCCACTCCTAGATGGGCCAGGTGTTTGTGTCGGCCACTAGGGTCGCTTAGCTTACTCACACAGCTACCTCATTGCGCCTCTTTTTTTCTTCTTTGCGTCATGTGCTGTTTGGGGAGTGTTTTTTGGAAGGGCCATCCTGCGTGACACTGCAGTGCCACTCCTAGATGGGCCAGGTGTTTGTGTCGGCCACTAGGGTCGCTTAGCTTACTCACACAGCTACCTCATTGCGCCTCTTTTTTTCTTCTTTGCGTCATGTGCTGTTTGGGGAGTGTTTTTTGGAAGGGCCATCCTGCGTGACACTGCAGTGCCACTCCTAGATGGGCCAGGTGTTTGTGTCGGCCACTAGGGTCGCTTAGCTTAGTCATCCAGCGACCTCGGTGCAAATTTTAGGACTAAAAATAATATTGTGAGGTGTGAGGTATTCAGAATAGACTGAAAATGAGTGGAAATTATGGTTTTTGAGGTTAATAATACTTTGGGATCAAAATGACCCCCAAATTCTATGATTTAAGCTGTTTTTTAGGGTTTTTTGAAAAAAACACCCGAATCCAAAACACACCCGAATCCGACAAAAAAAATTCGGTGAGGTTTTGCCAAAACGCGGTCGAACCCAAAACACGGCCGCGGAACCGAACCCAAAACCAAAACACAAAACCCGAAAAATTTCAAGTGCACATCCCTACTAGTGACCCCAGTTCTCACAGTCTCAGTGCTGTCAGCTAGAGAGGAGGGGCCCAGACGGGAACTACACACGGGCCCTCTCCTCTCTTAATACACCCCTGCACCCACAAGATGGATTTTCTTTGCATTATCTTCTAACGCCACCTCCCAGACGCCGCTCAGGAACACCCATTGCTTTGCCTCTCCAGATCTAATACTAGCTCTCCCATATGCAATAGGGCGTTTGTGCATAGTTTGAGGGTAACGCATGCGCTGGAAAGGTTTTCTCAATTTTTCGCTCATGCTCAGTAGCAAACAATCGCTAAACTGCATGAACATCGGCATTGTGTGTCTCTGAATCAGGCCATTAGTGTCCTGTGTCTTTTTACTTCCTGCCTGTTTTTTAAAGTGTGACAGCTCATGGCCATCTTAATGTATGGGCACACAGGGCAGCTGCTCAGGGGCCTTCGAGCAGGGATGGGCTGGGCCTCTCTACCAGCCTCCCAGCCTGCAGCCAGGCAGCAAATAGCTGTCAACATGCTGGCAGGTGGATGGCTGAAGCTATCCACCAATCAGAGTGCTGACAGCCATTCACTGTATGGAAGCATGTGGGAAGTCAGTTATTATTATTATTATTATTTATTTATTTATTTATTTATTTTTCATTTGTTTCAGTGAGTATGTGAGCAGCGGCCCCAGTGCATTGCTTTGCCCACAATCATGTTAAGATGGCCCTGTGAGAGCTGACTGGTTGTTGTTCTTGTTATTATTATTAACCAAATATTAGGTATACTGACACATTTATGCAGAGCCGGCCCTAGCCAATATGATGCCCTAGGCAAGATTTTGGCTGGTGCCCCCTAGCACCACCGCTAGTTCCGCCTCTGACCCTGCACCCCTTTCCCAGCACCATCACCCCCCACCCATAGCAGTCCCTTTTTTGTTTTCCTACCCCCTGTAATTTAAATAAGAACAGTGTGCACATTCGGCACACAGTCCAAAAAGGTATGTGTTTTTGCTGGCAAGGGGCATGGCCACACAATAGTACCCACAATTCAAATTATGCCTCACAGTATTGCAACTTTATTCACAATTTATCATACGATAGTGTCCCTTATTCACATTACATCACACAGTAGTACCAATTTACCTTATATACATTACTTCTCACAGTAGTGCCCCTCATTCACATAACATCATACTGAATTGCTCCTTATTCACATTACACCACACCATATTGCTTTTTATTCTCATTACACCACACCATATTGCTCCTTTTTCACATTACACCACACCATATTCCTCTTTATTCACATTAGACCACACAGTAGTGCCCTTTCTATACGTTATGCCACACAGTAGAGCACCTTATACACATAATGCCACACATTGGTAATGCATTTATACACATAATACCACACAGTAATGCCCCTTACACATATGACACACATTATTAATGTCCTTATAAACATAGTGCGCCTTACACATTATGCCAACCCTTATTAATACCCTTATACACATAATTTTCCTTATACATATGCCGCACATTGTTAATGCCCTTATACCCATAATGACACACATAGTGCCCCTTACACATACAGTATGTTACACATTATTAATGCCCTTATACAAATAATGACACATATAGTTCCTGGCGTGAGTCAACTGGCAGCTCTGCCGTCGAGTGCCTATTTTTTTATGAAAATGCATCTTATTTGCATTGCTATGTGGCAAGGATGCACAAGCAGCTTCTGCTGATTAAAATGATATGCAGCATGCCTATATATTGTGTGCGACTGTGGCTGTATCTGCATACGAAATGCTGCACACAGAATATAGGCATGCCGCATATCATTTTAATCAGCAGAAGCTGCTTGTGCCCCTAGGTATACCAGATGCCCTAGGCAATTGCCTAGTTTGCCTATACCTAAGGCCGGTTATGCATTTATGGCCGCTCTTGGACGATGGCAGACAGAAATTTACCAATTTGATTCTAATATTTTCCACATAATTGTCTATAGCTCAGATTCAGCAATAATCTATATTAGTGATGGCTAACCTTGACACTCCAGCTGTTGTTGAACTACATATCCCAGCATGCCCTGCTACAGTTTTGTTATTTGGCCATGCTTAAACTGATGCAGGGCATGCTGAGATGTGTAGTTCAACAACAGCTGTAGTGTCAAGGTTAGCCATCACTGATCTATATAATAATTGTTATAAAGGAAGAAAGAGAAGAAAACAACCTTTGTTGGGAGCACTCACTCTCGGAAAATGTCAATATATGTAATATTTGTATGTATAAACAGAGATGTAATAATGTAGCTTATTAAAACATAACTTTTATTAGGAAGATTATTTAAAATATATGAACACACGGACAGGATCAATTTTAATTTTGAAAGAAATAATAAGATTTTACTTACCGATAAATCTATTTCTCATAGTCCGTAGTGGATGCTGGGGACTCCGTCAGGACCATGGGGATTAGCGGCTCCGCAGGAGACAGGGCACAAAAGCAAGCTTTTAGGATCACATGGTGTGTACTGGCCCCTCCTCCTATGACCCTCCTCCAAGCCTCAGTTAGGTACTGTGCCCGGACGAGCGTACACAATAAGGAAGGATCTTGAATCCCGGGTAAGACTCATACCAGCCACACCAATCACACCGTACAACTTGTGATTTGAACCCAGTTAACAGTATGATAACAATGAAGTAGCCTCTAAAAAAGATGGCTCACAACAATAATAACCCGATTTTTTTTTTGTAACAATAACTATGTACAAGTAATGCAGACAATCCGCACTTGGGATGGGCGCCCAGCATCCACTACGGACTATGAGAAATAGATTTATCGGTAAGTAAAATCTTATTTTCTCTAACGTCCTAGTGGATGCTGGGGACTCCGTCAGGACCATGGGGATTATACCAAAGCTCCCAAACGGGCGGGAGAGTGCGGATGACTCTGCAGCACCGAATGAGAGAACTCCAGGTCCTCCTCAGCCAGGGTATCAAATTTGTAGAATTTAGCAAACGTGTTTGCCCCTGACCAAGTAGCTGCTCGGCAAAGTTGTAAAGCCGAGACCCCTCGGGCAGCCGCCCAAGATGAGCCCACCTTCCTTGTGGAATGGGCATTTACAGATTTTGGCTGTGGCAGGCCTGCCACAGAATGTGCAAGCTGAATTGTACTACAAATCCAACGAGCAATAGTCTGCTTAGAAGCAGGAGCACCCAGCTTTTTTGGGTGCCTACAATATAAACAGCAAGTCAGACTTTCTGACTCCAGCCGTCCTGGAATTATATATATTGTAACACTGTAGGGGTGCAAGGTGCCTTTTCCTGGGGAATATGGCAGCATGCAGCAGCTGAGGAACAACACAAGTCCAGTTTCTGGTACAACTGACCCCGGCCAGTTTTATTGAAACAGAAAATAAAACAAACCCCAAAATAAAAATACCTTGCCTGTCCGGCACTAACTAAACATAAGATGTTCCTAACTGTCACTAAACAAAACACAGAGTTCTTCAGTACATACTGTATAGCTTACTTGCATCAGAAAGCGTGTCTCTCACACACAGATCCTGCAGCCTTCCCAGGCAGTCTGCCCATACTAATCAGGTTAGAAGCACTATATCACTCTTACACAGCTGAAACCCTGATTAGCCCTCTGTGAGGCCAAAGACCCGAACTGGGCCCAATGTCTAGAACTCGCCTTATCTCTCTCTCAGAGCCTTTACCCAGCTTTTACAGCAAACTGAAAAGGTTCAGACAAAACAAAAAGCATTTTTCCTAGAAGTTAACATTTTCTAAAACATGTAAGACAAGAACCTGGGACAAATATACCTGCCCTCAAACACTATCCCAGTGTTCTTGTCACATATCCCCCTCCCCTGTTTCGACCTAGGGGCCGGAACACTTGTAGCCCCCAAACAGAAGATGCGAGACAATGCATCTGCGTTGGCCAATTGTGTTCCCGGTCTATGTTCGACCGTAAACTTAAAGTCCTGCAACGCTAGAAACCATCTAGTTACACGAGCATTCTTGCCTCTATTTACATACATCCATTTTAAAGGGGCATGGTCTGTCACTAGTCTGAATTGTCTACCCAAGAGGTAATATCTCAAGGTATCTAGTGCCCACTTAATGGCCAAAGCCTACTTTTCCACAATGGCATACCTTTTTTCATGCTCATTGAGTTTCCTACTCAAATAAATGATAGGGTGTTCGTCCCCATCTCTGGTTTGGGACAGCACAGCACCTATCCCAACCTCTGAGGCATCTGTCTGTACCACAAATTCTTTTGAAAAATCTGGTGTTATCAACACCGGTTGTGAACACAAAGCCACTTTTAACGCTTGGAACGCCTTTTCTGCATCAGGGTTCCATTTCACCACATTTGACTGCTTCCCTTTGGTAAGGTCTGACAACGGCACCGCTGTTGTCGCAAAATTAGGAATAAACCGTCTATAGTACCCAGTAATTCCCAAAAAAGCCCTTACCTGTTTTTTATTCACTGGACGAGGCCAGTTTTGAATAGCATCAACTTTATTCAATTGGGGCCTAATCAGACCTCTGCCTATGGTGAAGCCCAAGTATTTGACCTCCTCCATTGCGAGGCAGCACTTCTTTGGGTTAGCAGTTAACCCTGCCTCTCTGATTGAGTCCAGTACTGCTTGTACTTTAACCAAATGTGACCCCCAGTCTGTACTGTGAATTACCACATCATCCAAATAGGCAGCTGCATATTTTCTATGGGGCCTCAAAATTTTATCCATCGCCCGTTGAAAGGTTGCTGGAGCCCCATGCAACCCAAAGGGTAACATCTTATACTGGTACAGCCCCTCCGGAACCGAAAAGGCTGTTTTTTCTTTGGCGCTATCAGATAAAGGTATTTGCCAGTAACCTTTGGTCAGGTCCAATGTGGTGAGAAACCTGGCTGTTCCCAGCCTTTCTACAAGCTCATCCACACGGGGCATGGGGTATGCGTCAAACTTGGACACCTCATTTAACTTACGAAAGTCATTACAGAAGCGTATGCTACCGTCGGGCTTCGGGATGAGCACTATGGGACTGGACCACTCACTGTTAGACTCCTCTATGACTCCAAGTTCTAACATGGTTTTAACTTCCTTAGAAATAGCTTCTCGCTGAGCTTCAGGAATCCTATATGGCTTTAAATGAACCCTGACCCCTGGTTCTGTGACAATGTCATGTTTTATTATGGTCGTTCGGCCAGGCAGCTCTGAAAATACCTCCCTATTTTGGATGAGAAATTCTTTAACCTGATTGTTCTGATCAGCTGATAATGTCTCTGACACCTTCACTGCGGGAAGCAACCGGGGTGAAGACACCGAAGGGCAAGGCTCCGCTGACAGAGACAACCTATCTTTCCAGGGTTTGATTAAGTTAACATGGTAGATCTGTTCGGGTTTTCTCTTTCCCGGCTGGTATACTTTGTAATTAACCTCATTCACTTTTTCCCTAATCTCAAATGGACCCTGCCATTTAGCTAGGAATTTGCTTTCCACAGTGGGTACCAAAACAAGAACTCTATCTCCAGGAGCAAATTCCCGTATCTTGGCACTCCGGTTATAGACCCTCTGTTGAGCACTTTGGGCCTGTTCCATGTGCTCTCTGACAACAGGTACCACGGCTGCAATCCTATCCTGCATTTGTGTTACATGCTCAATAACGCTTCTATAAGGAGTGGGCTGTCCTTCCCACGTCTCTTTGGCAACATCCAACAGCCCTCTGGGGTGTCTACCATACAACAAATCAAATGGAGAAAACCCCGTAGAGGACTGAGGAACTTCTCTGATGGCCATTAACAAGTAGGGCAACAAACAATCCCAGTTTTTCCCATCTCTCTCAACAACCTTTTTTAACATACTTTTTAATGTTTTATTAAACCTTTCCACCAACCCGTCAGTTTGGGGATGGTAGATGGACGTCCTGAGGTGAGTGACCTTAAATAACTTGCACAATTCTTTCATGATCCTTGACATAAATGGAGTACCTTGGTCAGTCAAAATTTCTTTTGGTATTCCCACTCTACTAAATACCTGCACCAGCTCCCTAGCTATCGCCTTGGTTGTGATAGTGCGTAAAGGGACAGCCTCAGGATATCGAGTGGCATAGTCCATAATTACCAGGATATACTGATGGCCCCGAGCAGACTTTAACAAGGGCCCCACGAGATCCATGGCTATTCTGTCAAACGGGACCTCTATAATAGGCATGGGAACTAGTGGGCTCCTGAAATGGGGTCTAGGGGCATGATACTGGCATTCAGGACAGGAAGAACAATATTCAGACACTTCTTTATAAACCCCTGGCCAAAAGAACCTTTGTAAAACTCTTTCAGTGGTTTTTTCTGCCCCTAAATGTCCTGCGGTAACGTGACTATGAGCTAAATCTAGTACCGTTCTCCGATAAGGCTGGGGAACTACCAGCTGTTCCACCACATCCTCACCCCTTTTGACAATGTGGTACAAGAGCTCATTACAGATGGCCATGTGGGGATACGTAACCCTGTCACCTGGTACCACAGGTTCCCCATTAACAATCTTAACATTCTCTCTAGCCTTTATTAAGGTAGGATCCTTTAACTGTTCAGACGCAAACAGATCCTTCTTTACCTCCAGGTCAGGCACGCTTTCAGTTCTAACTACTATGTCTCTGTTCCCGGCAAGAGGGTCCTCACTGGACTCCCCATCTGTCACTTCCCCAGCCAAACTAGCAAAAGGCAAAGGGCCAGAAAGTTCCGAAGACCCACGTACATCCATAAAATCACCGGTATTATCAACTGGCTTTTTACTTCTCACATCTGTTGATAACCGTGATTCCCACAGTTTCCAAAAATGAGGAAAATCCCTCCCTATTATGGCCTCATGCACCAAGGTAGGGACCAGTCCCACTTTAACCATTGCTGACCCACAACAAGTTTCTATATTCACCTCAGCAGTGGCATAATATTGGGTATCCCCATGTATGCAAGTTACCCCAATAGGTATTTGCTGGACCTTTAAGGGGTTCACTAACCCAGCTTTCACGAGGGTAACTAAACTTCCTGAATCTAGCAAGGCCTCTACCCGGTTACCTTCTAAGAACACATCACACATTTGTTTTTCCAGCTCAGGTGAAGGTACCACAGTACAGGCTAACCTAGCAAAGAAAGACATTCTGCGACATTCAAAGGCAGCATCACATTGCATGGGTTCTTGCGTGACTGGGCAATTGGCAATAACATGACCTAGCATACCACACCTAAAACATTTAACCACACGATTATCAACCCATTTGGGCAGCATAGACCGTTCTAGTCCCATTGGCCTGTTTCCAGGGCCAGTGTTTACAGTCTCTCCAGCCTTGCGTTCTCTTAACCGCCCAGCAACGTTTTCCCACGGAACAGTCTTACCAGTCTTTACTGAAGGGCGCTGTCGAGGATCTATGGGTTGCTGGGTGGTCATCAGTAGTTCCTCTGCTGCCAAATACCTCTCTACCATGTCCACTAATTGGTCAGCAGTACCCGGGTTTCCATGGCTCACCCACTTGCGCAGGACCATGGGCAAAGATCTCAAGTAGCGGTCCATGACGACTCTTTCCACCATCTGGGGACCAGTTAATGTCTCTGGCTGCAGCCATTTTTTTGTTAGCTGAATAAGGTCGTGCATCTGGGAGCGCGGAGGCTTCTCCATGGCGTACAGCCAACGGTGCACCCGTTGTGCTCATACTGACAGCGTGACTCCCAGGCGGGTCAGGATCTCAGTCTTTAGTTTATCATAGTCCCGAGCCTCAGCAGGGCTTAAATCAAAGTAAGCTTTTTGGGGCTCACCTGACAGGAAAGGTGCCAGCAGACTGGCCCACTGTGCTTTCGGCCAGTTCTCACGCTCGGCAGTCCTTTCAAACGTGGTCAGATAGGCCTCCACATCATCAGCCTCTGTCATTTTCTGCAGGAAGTGACTGGCTCGTATAGAACTAGAGCTAGTTGGAGCACTGACGGCCACATCTCCAACCCGAGCTGCAAGTCTCTGCACCACTTCTGCTAAGGCCTCTCTATCCTGACGCTGTTGCCTGTAAAGTTCATCAACAACTGCCTGCTGTTGTCTCTTATTTTCCTCCATTGCCACCTGCTGCTGTCTGTTGGCCTCCTGCTGTAGTCTCCAATTTTCCTCCATTGCCACCTGCTGTTGTCTCCTATTTTCCTCCATTGCCACCTGCTGCTGTCGGTTGGCCTCCTGCTGAGCCGCTGTAGCTTGCAGCAAGGCTTTAAGCAGATCCTCCATGTCAACAGATTTTTCAGGCGGCTTTGCAGCTGCTTTCACCCAGGACATATATCAAACCCTCAGGGGTGAGTCTCAGTAACTTCACACTGGGCTGTATCTGCATAAACCACCGTTTTCTGCAGATCTCACAAAGCTGCTGCTTTCACTTATGCGCAGAACGGCCTGCTCGCATTCTCCACCAAGTTGTAACACTGTAGGGGTGCAAGGTGCCTTTTCCTGGGGAATATGGCAGCATGCAGCAGCTGAGGAACAACACAAGTCCAGTTTCTGGTACAACTGACCCCGGCCAGTTTTATTGAAACAGAAAATAAAACAAACCCCAAAATAAAAATACCTTGCCTGTCCGGCACTAACTAAACATAAGATGTTCCTAACTGTCACTAAACAAAACACAGAGTTCTTCAGTACATACTGTATAGCTTACTTGCATCAGAAAGCGTGTCTCTCACACACAGATCCTGCAGCCTTCCCAGGCAGTCTGCCCATACTAATCAGGTTAGAAGCACTATATCACTCTTACACAGCTGAAACCCTGATTAGCCCTCTGTGAGGCCAAAGACCCGAACTGGGCCCAATGTCTAGAACTCGCCTTATCTCTCTCTCAGAGCCTTTACCCAGCTTTTACAGCAAACTGAAAAGGTTCAGACAAAACAAAAAGCATTTTTCCTAGAAGTTAACATTTTCTAAAACATGTAAGACAAGAACCTGGGACAAATATACCTGCCCTCAAACACTATCCCAGTGTTCTTGTCACAATATATATATATATATATATATTTTCAGGGCCCTGACAACGTCTAGCAACTTGGAGTCCTCCAAGTCCCTAGTAGCCGCAGGCACCACAATAGGTTGTTTCAGGTGAAACGCTGACACCACCTTAGGAAGAAACTGGGGACGAGTCCGCAGTTCTGCCCTGTCCGAATGGAAAATCAAATATGGGCTTTTGTAAGACAAAGCCGCCAATTTTGACAATCGCCTGGCCAAGGCCAGGGCCAACAGCATGGTCACTTTCCATGTGAGATATTTCAAATCCACAGATTTGAGTGGTTCAAACCAATATGATTTGAGGAATCCCAACACTACGTTGAGATCCCACGGTGCCACTCGAGGCACACAAGGGCTGTATATGCAATACTCCCTTGACAAACGTCTGGACTTCAGGAACTGAAGCCAATTCTTTCTGGAAGAAAATCTATAGGGCCGAAACTTGAACCTTAATGGACCCCAATTTGAGGCTCATAGACACTCCTGTTTGCAGGAAGTGCAGAAATCGACCTAGTTGAAATTTTTTCGTGGGCCTTCCTGGCCTCACCCACGCAACATATTTTTACCACATGTGGTGATAACGTTGTGCGGTCACCTCCTTCCTGGCTTTGACCAGGGTAGGTATGACCTCTTCCGGAATGCCTTTTCCCTTAGGATCCGGCGTTCAAACCGCCATGCCGTCAAACGCAGTCGCGGTAAGTCTTGGAACAGACAAGGTCCCTGCTGGAGCAGGTCCTTTCTTAAAGGCCGATGACACGGTTCCTCTTGGAACAGACATGGTACTTGCTGAAAGCAAATCCCTTCTTAGCTCCCGAGGCCATTAGTCCTCTGTGAGCATCTCTTGAAGTTCCGGTTACCAAGTCCCTCCTGGCCAATCCGGAGCCACGAGTACAGTTCTTACTCCTCTATGTCTTATAATTCTCAATACCTTGGTTATGAGAAGCAGAGGAGGGAACACATACACCGACTGTTACACCCACGGTGTTACCAGGACGTCCACAGCTATCGCCTGAAGGTCTCGTGACCTGGCGCAATACCTGTCCCATTTTTTGTTCGGGCGGGACGCCATCATGTCCACCTTTGGTCTTTCCCAACGGTTCACAATCATGCGGAAAACTTCCCGATGAAGTTCCCACTCTCCCGGGTGGAGGTCGTGCCTGCTGAGGAAGTCTGCTTCCCAGTCGTCCACTCCCGGAATGAACACTGCTGACAGTGCTATCACATGATTTTCCGCCTAGCGAAAAATCCTTGCAGTTTTGCCACTGCCCTCCTGCTTCTTGTGCCGCCCTTTCTGTTTACGTGGGCGACTGCCGTGATGTTATCCCACTGGATCAATACCGGCTGACCTTGAAGCAGAGGTCTTGCTAAGCTTAGAGCATTATAAATTTGCTCTTAGCTCCAGTATATTTATGTGGAGAGAATTCTCCAGACTTGATCACACTCCTTGTGTGACTGCTCCCCAGCCTCTCAGGCTGGCCTCCGTGGTCACGAGCATCCAATCCTGAATGCCGAATCTGCAGCCCTCTAGAAGATGAGCACTCTGTAATCACCACAGGAGAGACACCCTTGTCCTTGGATATAGGGTTATCCGCTGATGCATCTGAAGATGCGATCCGGACCATTTGTCCAGCAGATCCCACTGAAGAGTTCTTGCGTGAAATCTGCCGAATGGAAGCGCTTCGTAATAAGCCACCATTTTTACCAGGACTCTTGTGCAATGATGCACTGACACTTTTCCTGGTTTTAGGAGGATCCCGATTAGCTCGGATAACTCCCTGGCTTTCTCCTCTGGGAGAAACACCTTTTCCTGGACTGTGTCCAGAATCATCCCTAGGACCAGCAGACGTGTCGTCGGAACAACTGCGGTTTTGGAATATTTAGAATCCACCCGTGCTGTCGTAGAACTACTTGAGATAGTGCTACTCCGACCTCCAACTGTTCTCTGGACCTTGTTCTTATCAGGAGGTCGTCCATTTTCTTTGAAGACGAATCCTCCTTTCGGTCATTACCTTGGTAAGGACCCGGGGTGCCTTGGACAATCCAACGGCATCGTCTTGAAACTGATAGTGACAGTTCTGTACCACGAACCTGAGGTACCCTTGGTGAGAAAAGGCAAATTTTGGGACATGGAGGTAAGCATCCCTGATGTCCCGGGACACCATATAGTCCCCTTGTTCTTTGCTATCACTGCTCTGAGTGACTCCATCTGGATTTGAACCCTTGTAAGTGTTCAAATTTTTCAGATTTAGAATAGGTCTCACCTAGCCTTCAGTACCACCATATAGTGTGGAGTAATACCCCTTTCCTTGTTGTCGGAGGGGTAATTTTATTATCACCTGCTGGGAATACAGCTTGTGAATTGTTTTCAATACTGCCTCCCTGTCGGAGGGAGACATTGGTACAGCAGACTACAGGAACCTGCGAGGGGGGAAACCTCTCGACATTCCAATCTGTACCCCTTGGATACTACTTATAGGATCCAGGGGTCCTGTACGGTCCCAGCGTCATGCTGAGAACTTGGTAGAAGCGGTGGAGGGCTTCTGTTCCTGGGAATGGGCTGCCTGCTGCAGTCTTCTTCCCTTTCCTCTATCCCTGGGCAGATATGACTCTTATAGGGACGAAAGGACTGAGGCTGAAAAGACGGTGTCTTTTTCTGCAGAGATGTGACTTAGGGTAAAAAACGGTGGATTTTCCAGCAGTTGCCCTGGCCACCAGGTCCCATGGACCGACCCCAAATAACTCCTCCCCTTTATACGGCAATACATCTTTGTGCCGTTTGGAATCTGCATCACCTGACCACTGTCGTGTCCATAAACATCTTCTTGTAGATATGGACATCGCATTTACTCTTGATGCCAGAGTGCAAATATCCCTCTGCGCATCTCGCATATATAGAAATGCATCCTTTAAATGCTCTATAGTCAATAAAATACTGTCCCTGTCAAAGGTATCAATATTTTTAGTCAGGGAATCCGACCAAGCCACCTCAGCTCTGCACATCCAGGCTGAGGCGATCGCTGGTCGCAGTATAACACCAGCATGTGTGTGTATACTTTTTAGGATATTTTTCAGCCTCCTATCAGCTGGCTCCTTAAGTACGGCCCTATCCGTAGATGGTACCGCTACTTGTTCTGATAAGCGTGTGAGCGCCTTATCCACCCTGAGGGGTGTTTCCCACCGCGCCTTAACTTCTGGCGGGAAAAGGTATACCGCCAATAATTTTCTATCGGGGGAAACCCACGCATCATCACACACTTCATTTAATTTATCTGATTCAGGAAAAACTACAGGTAGTTTTTTCACCTCACACATAATACCCTTTTTTGTGGTACTTGGAGTATCAGAAATATGTAACACCTCCTTCATTGCCCTTAACGTGTGGCCCTAAAAGAAAATACGTTTGTTTCTTCACCGTCGACACTGAAATCAGTGTCCGTGTCTGGGTCTGTGTCGACCGACTGAGGTAAATGGGCATTTTACAGCCCCTGACGGTGTTTGAGACGCCTGGACAGATACTAATTTGTTCGCCGGCCCTCTCATGTCGTCAACCGGCTTGCAGCGTGTTGACATTGTCACGTAATTTCCATAAATAAGCCATCCATTCCTGTGTCGACTCCCTAGAGAGTGACATCACCATTACAGGCAATTTGCTCCGCCTCCTCACCAATATTTTCCTCATACATGTCGACACACACGTACCGACATACAGCACACACATAGGGAATGCTCTGATAGAGGACAGGACCCACTAGCCCTTTGGGGAGACAGAGGGAGAGTTTGCCAGCACACACCAAAACGCTATAATTATCCAGGGACAACCTTTATATAAGTGTTCCTCCCTTATAGCATTTTAATATATATACATATCGCCAAATCAGTGCCCCCCCTCTCTGTTTTAACCCTGTTTCTGTAGTGCAGTGCAGGGGAGAGCATGGGAGCCTTCCCACCAGCCTTTCTGTGAGGGAAAATGGCGCTGTGTGCTGAGGAGAATAGGCCCCGCCCCCTTTTCGGCGGGCTTCTTCTCCGGAGTTTTAGATATCTGGCAGGGGTTAAATACATCCATATAGCCTCAAGGGCTATATGTGATGTATTTTTCGCCATACAGGTATTATACATTGCTGCCCAGGGCGCCCCCCTCCAGCGCCCTGCACCCTCCGTGACCGCTGTGTGAAGTGTGCTGACAACAATGGCGCACAGCTGCAGTGCTGTGCGCTACCTGATGAAGACTGAGAGTCTTCTGCCGCCTGGTTCCGGACCTCTTCATCTTCAGCGTCTGCAAGGGGGGTCGGCGGCGCGGCTCCGGGACGAACCCCAGGGCGAGCCCTGTGTTCCGACTCCCTCTGGAGCTATGTCCAGTAGCCTAAGAATCCAATCCATCCTGCACGCAGGTGAGTTGAAAATCTCTCCCCTAAGTCCCTCGATGCAGTGAGCCTGTTGCCAGCAGGACTCACTGAAAATAAAGAACCTAAAAACTTTTTCTAAGTAACTCTTTAAGAGAGCCACCTAGATTGCACCCTTCTCGGCCGGGCACAAAAACCTAACTGAGGCTTGGAGGAGGGTCATAGGGGGAGGGGCCAGTACACACCATGTGATCCTAAAAGCTTGCTTTTGTGCCCTGTCTCCTGCGGAGCCGCTAATCCCCATGGTCCTGACGGAGTCCCCAGCATCCACTAGGACGTTAGAGAAAATAAAAACAAATTAAATCGTGAACCACAGATATACCTGTGTCTGTGAATATTTATGATGAAATAGTGGTTATCATGTCTGCTGGGCCCATATAAAAATAAGCTGCAAATTTTAAACTTTTAGTTCAAGATCTCCCACTCAGACACCCAAACGGATCCGGCCCTGCACAAGAGTGAATGCTCCCAACAAAGGTTGTTTTCTTCTCTTTCTTCCATTATATCATATTATGTTTATTAACCTTTGGGGGCACCACTGGCAATCACTATAAAGTCTACCTAAGAGATTATGTACTGGTGGTATAGTGATCAATTTTAGACTGTTAGTCTGTAGTGCCGGTTCTTCTCGGAAATAAATGTGACCAAACAAGTCATCTTATTTTTACTACACAGTCCAGTGTGGCACCCTTAACCCAATTCCTTTGTACTATATAATAATTGTGTAAGGTATGTCTTGTCCTCAACATGTGGAAGGCAGGACACACATCGCAAGGGCTCCTATTGCTATGGAGGCGGGAAAGACCTAACCCAGGTGAAGGACCTGGGGTAAGTATGAGAAAAGGGGCGGGGGGCGTGGTACGGTGAAGGGAAGTGGGGCATAGGGGCACAATACCAAGTGGGGGAGTGGGGGGGGGGGTGTAAGAGCAGCAGACTGTGGCTGGAGCAGTGGATAGAGAGGGGGCGGGGCCGGGCAGAGCGGGGGCGGATTGAAGTCCTTTTGCTAGTTATACACTGTATTTGTGAAAAACATTTGCGTTGGATGAAAAAAACTCTTTTCCTTCAAGCATTATAATTAGTCCAGAAGCAGAATTGTCTTTAATAATAATTAATATTTGTTGCATGTTTACATGCAAATCACAAAAGCCACTGAAACAGCATAAATTGCTCATTTATTATGGTCAGGGCCGGTGCAAGGTAATTTGGCACCCTAGGCAAAATTTATGCTCCTCCCCCCCCCCATCCTCCCTTCACACACACCCTTAGGTGAAAAAGCGTGGAGGAGATAGATCTGTGTCAGGGTTCAGCTTCACCGCACCATGCTGGCACTGCGCGGTGACCTGTTCTTGGCTGGCTGGTGAACTTGTTCCTGTGCACAGTGCGGGACCTCACGCAGCTGCTGCCACTGTCATTGGTCAATGAATGTGGGGGCGTGTGCAAGAGTGGTAGTGTGTCTGCAGGGTGCAGTGTGTATAGTAGCTTCCAGATGCGTAGCGGGGACCATGGTGGATAATGTGTATCAGACCCGCTCCCTGGGAGTGGCGGCTGAGGGGCTCTCGGATTAGGATGTGGATGGCCGAGCAGCTCTGGTCTGGCATTACTACATCAGAGACAAATGAAGTCGCACCGATAAATATCGGTAGTGGATCTTGTCCCTGCTGCAGAGGCATGACTGCCAGACCATGCTGTGGCACAGGGTGAGCTCAGTGGGGAAGTATGACTTGTACCCGGGAGAGAGGACGGCTTCCCTGTCACTGCTACAGTAGATGTTATTCACATTACGCCTCACAGTTATGTCCATTGCTCACATTAAGATGCACACTAGAGCCCCTTGTACACATTATACCACACAGTAGTGCCCCTTACACATTATGCCCGCAACCCCCCCAACCCCCTCTTTCCTCCAGTGAACTGAAAAATAAGGTTGTAAACAGAATAGCTTTCAATCTAGCATGATGAGAGCAAGCAGTAGGATTGCCAGATCTAGAGTTGATCGCAGCAGCAAATTTGTTAGCAGTTGGGCAAAACCATGTGCACTGCAGGGGAGGGGGCAGATATAACATGTGCAGAGTTAGATTTGGGTGTGGTGTGTTCAAACTGAAATCTAAATTGCAGTGTAGAAATAAAGCAGCCACTATTTACCCTGCACAGAAACAAAATAAACCACCCCCAAATCTAACTCTCTCTGCACATGTTATATCTGCCTCCCCTGCACTGCACACAGTTTTGCCCAACTGCTAACAAACTGCTGCTGCGATCAACTTTGAATTACCCCCATAGAGAGGAAGATCCTTAATGTAAACAGTGATGGGGGGATTATAATCACACACCTACTATACCAGTGTTTTTCAACCACTGCCGTGGTACACTAGTGTGCCCTGAGCAGTCTCCAGGTGTGCTGCCATAGAAGCAGAACCAGGCCCGTCAGTGTTTTGCCGCTACTGAGGCCCTGGAACGATCAATACTGGTGGGTTTAGTGGATGCAGAGCCAGTTCTTTTGGGGGGGGGGGGGGTTATTTTTATTTTTTGATAGTCACATGAATTATTCCAATTTCTATATATATCTATGGGCGGATGTACAGATGGAGCCACGCTAATCGTGGCTCCATCTGCGACTAGGTGCGCTCCGCCGGGAATGAATGGGAAGCATGTGCGTTGTAGATGTGCCCCGTTCACTTTGAATGGGAGCATCTGTGTACGCTTGGCGGTGGGCCGAGGCGCACCTAGGCATGCCTCTCGCCCCCGTCTGCGTGGCTCCATCTGTATGACATCTAGGTTTATGACAGTCGGCCAGCGCATTTAGAGGAAAAGGAGGGATTTGAAAGATCCCTGTCCAGGGATTTCTACTGAAAGAAGTCCAAAGGCTTCTTTGGCAACACCATTTATAGAGCTTTGTGCAATAAAAAAAAGGAAAAAAAAAAAAGGTAAAAACTCTGAAAACTGCATTTTTCTTTTTAGTGCAGCTTAGTGTTGATACATCCCACCTGTGTGTGCACATGTACAATGCAAAATGTGTTAAATGCATGTCTACAAACTCACTCACAGATTACAGTAAAAGCACTGATGAAACTAGAGCTGCCTGGGAGATTGCAAGGCAGCCATTCCTAGTCATCTACCTTCAAGAAACATGCCTGTCTGTATGGGTCAAACACAGGCCCGGCGACAGGGGGGGTCAAAGGGGACACCCATCCCGGGCCCCGTCATTGTGAGGGGCCCCAAGGTCCAGGCAGTGGGCAGCAGCGGCTGCATTTCATCATAAGTGTAAATAATTATATATTGCTCCCGGCATCACGGTAGCCGCTGGCCGCCCGCTGTGTGGTTGAGTCCTGTGTTCACCCCTCAGTGCCGCCAGGTCACCTGTCATCCTGTCAGCCAATCCCCGACCATGCCGTGTGCTGTGCAGTGCACTGACGTTGCACTGCAGCACCAGTCACACAGCAGGAAGCTCGTTCGGACCGCCCCTCCAGAGTCCTCACCGCACGCGGCCTCCCTGTCTCTGCTGTGTGAGTGAGGAGCCGGACGGAGCGCCAAGCAGGAGTGGCCCGGGACAGACAATACTGTGGCGGGACTTGGGGAGGCGAGCCTGGTCAATTAGCAGTGCCGGCGGCTGTGTCAGTGTGTTGCTGCTGCAACCTGCTGGTAAGGCTTTTATCACTTCATGCATGTATAGGGATTTGGGTTTAGTTTAGGGCTTTAGGATTGGTTTGGGGTGGAATGCAGCAAGGCACATTCTGCACATTATGCATACATCTGCATTCTGCACATATGGATGCATGTGCATGTCGGATGACAGCAGAATGTCTGTGCTGTGGTGTTGACTGATGGATGTAGTTATTAGGATCCCCTGGCGGTCAGCATGCCGACGCCGGGATCCTGGCCTCCAGAATGCCGGCAGGGGGCCCAGGCATATTCCCACTCGTGGGGATCCTGGTGTTAGTGGTGGGGGGGGGGGCGCAGAGATATCAGTGTACCGGGCCCCAAGATTTCTGTTGCCGGCCCTGGTCAAACAGCACCAGACCCTGCAGAAAGTTGGCACTGGAAGGCACCAATAGCCATGTGGCAGCCACGACCTAGTGTCCAAACCTCCAGCCACTTACCTGGGTGAGACAGGGCAGGGAGTACATTCTGCCTGGTGGTGTGTGCAGATTAGCCCAGGTGTAGTGTGACCAGGGAGAGGTGACAGGATCACGTGATGTTGCTATTACTTATCTAACTCTGCAAAGTGCATCTCCTAGAGCTGAACTTTTAGCAGCTTCCTCCCCCAGGATGCCTGAAAAGCCCCCAGTCCTGGATGCCTGCTTTATACAGGATCTGTGTTATTAGCCCAGCAGTTCTAGGATCGGAGCTGCAGCAGATTAACTTTACAGATACTGCTGCCCTCCCCACCACCTCTGACCTCCTATCCTCCGTTCACAGAACAGCAGCTAACCATGCAAAAAAGCTAATCTGTTCTTAGATGAAAGGCTCCTGGGGGGTGAGTACAGATAAGGAGACAGTGGGAGCAGGAGAATGAGACTGGCCAGAAGAGCTGCCATGCAGTGCTGATATATACTGTAACTCACCGTCGTCACAACGCACAAGGGATCCGCGGCTTGGCATGTCAGTCAGATAGGAGAACGTTTAGAAAGGGTTTAGGGGGCGGGTCTGTTTAGAAAGAGATTCACCTCATTGGTCTTAAGGGCGGGACCAGCCACAGGAGCTTGGCTGAACGGAGATCGGGCTTGCCTGACAGCAGGTTCTTTATGCTGCATCAGGTGAGTGGTGGCCGATCAGTATGCACAGACACAGTGTACACCAAGCTGTGCCCCCTGCACCCCCCATGCTGTCACAGCCTTGTTATGACGCCATTCTATCCCCTGGCCGCGGGTCCACTGCATTCACCTTCTACTGTCACTTATCCACTGTTTTCTCCTGGGCAGCCTCAGCGGGCCGCCCCTTCAGATCCCCCGCCCATAGGCAGCTGCCTAAAGCTGCCTAATGGGAGCGCCGGCCCTGATTATGGTTAAACCATGTATGTATGTATATATATATATATATATATATATATATATAATGTTACATCCACAAGCATCTGAATTACTTCCAAATTTATTACAATTGTTCTTTGTAACTGCAATACTTGTAACCAATAAGTTCTCCCTTTTTTTCCTTTTATCCATTAAACAGGATGTGAAAGAAAAATTATAATGTGGTCAGAATAATAAAAATTAAGAACTTTCTAACAGATATAACAGACACCTGGAGTGCACTCAGATCTTCATCGCCAAAGGGTAATGCGATATGACTCTCTCGTGCTTTATAAAGGTTACGCCTTTTCTTAAAAACAAACTCTTAAAATACTAGTTCTGCTTAAAAATAGACCTGGACAATTGATACTTTTCTTATGAAATCTACCCACCTATTCACCACTGTATTCTATCTTTCCTTTAATGTTTAGTCATGTTACCCTACTTACCTGTGTATGCTTCATGAAATCACAGCAGATCTACACAATAAGGACCTGATTCCTAGGAGGATTCAGGGACGACATTGAACACAAGCAGCCAATGTTTTCAGTCTGCACAGGTATCCGAGCCGCACTGTGCATATGTCCTGGTGGTTACCGCTATGAGAGGCACACAGATCCATGCAATTTCGGGGGGAGTTCCTGTGAGGTAACAGGGTGATGGTTAGGCAGTTGCAGGTGTATCGATGTCAGCGACTAAGTCTAAAGACCCAGTCGTTCAGCGTGGCTCAATAAGCCCGTATTTAGTCCAATGTAACCAGCAATAAACCAGAGGTCTGAGGGCAGTGGGTGAGCAGGCACTAGAATTGCTGACAGGGTCCTCTACATACAAAAGCAGCTGACTCTAATAAATGAATCAGTATCTTCAATGAGTTTCTCAGCAGACAGGGCAGCTTTGTCAAGAAGGTTCTTGACAAAACCACTTTGTGTGTGGAGAAACGCGTTGCATTGTTACATTGGACTGAATATAGGTTTATTGAGCCACGCTGCACGGGACCCTATCACTCCTATGCCAGCTGCCAGTTAGTGGATCTACTCTCCTGTCTGCCCATCATTTTCAGACCCTTGCTGTGCCACTCTTTCTGCTGGGCTGATTACAAGCTGACCAAGTCACAATATATATATAGAACTGAATTCATCCTGTGCTATTATGGTGAGAAGCGATTTACCCTTCATTACACCAAGCTTATATATGCTTTCTATTGGAGGCAGCATAATCCACATGTTTGCTCTTGGACTAACCATCCCCAGTGTAACTGCGGGGAGACTGGCTGGATTTTACTGAGAGTCTCCGCAGTCTGAAGTGAAAGTGGTAGTATTACTATTCTGATGAGTACTTGATTCCCCACTTTTATTGACCTTGGATAATATTGGAACTGCTATTACAAACTAAAGGTGTGTACACACGGTGAGATTCGGACTTATCCGATTCTCAGTGTGCGACGGGGGGCCGGGTCGGCACTTAGCCAGTATCGCAAGCACATAATGAGTGTGCTTGCGATCCTGGTTCTGTGCGATTTTGGCTAAGTGTCAATCCTGACTATCTCTTCTATAGAGATAGTCAGGATTGACTTGCCTGCACAGCCTATTTTTTCGGCCGATGCCGACCGCGCGGGGCCGCGCATCGGCATCGGATCGGGATCGCAAGGTGACTGTCACCTTGCGATCTGCACTATCTTTTCTTCCGATTCTGACTATATAGTCAGAATCGGAAGAAAAGATCTTACCGTGTGTACACACCTTAAGATTGTGGATCTTATAGCTCCTACTCTGATCAATCTGGAACTAGCATTATTGATCATTATGATCATATTGGGCCTTATTCAGAAGTAAAGCCCCTTTCATGATACTATTCCCCCACAGTTATTCCCCTGTCACCATATTATGTCCACATAGCAAAAATGCTCATTGCCACAGTACCTGCTCTCAGGGGTTCTGCTCGTTGTTAGGGGTTTTGCTTGTGGTCAGGGGAACCAGCTCCCTTCAACCTTTGAAAATGTTCCTCCCAAAATGGCTGCCACCTTCTCTAGCATTAAAAATAACTGTCTCCTCTGAGGCGGTGGCCATTTTAGGAGGGACATTTTCAATACTTAGCTGGTGCCCTCTCAGTAGCAGCTAAAGGCAGGCAGCAGTGGCCAGCATGCCGAGGGTGACATGCGGCCCAGGCCCTCCACTCTGTGTCAGAGCGGCCAGGCCCAGGACAGTTGTGCCTCCAGCACCCCGCTGATGGCAGTCCTGAGGAAGAATCCCAAATATAAAGCATCTCAGAACTTTTGGTAGTACCGCTTAAGTACACATACCAAAAGAGAGAAGATGCAAACTGAATTTAAAGTCCATGAAGTATATCATGCTTGGTTATTGCCATGAGAGTAAAGGGTGCAGACCCAAGTACTAGTAGCTTGTCAAGTTAAGAGATGCCGAATTTAAAGTAAAAACAGCACAAATTAAAGTAGAGCAAAAATCTTGGCAGCAGCTGGAGACACATCTGGACCAGTTGCTACTAGCGTGGACATCCAACCACAGAAAAAACATCTGAGATACGAGGAGGAATTTGCTAATATTTTGTTTCATGAATCTCAAAATATCCAGAAACCAAGTCAAGAAATTCAGTGGAAGTCCAAAATAACCAAAGACTCTGCATAAATCGAATTTCCAAGTGTGGAAGACATCGACAACACTGAGAGTAACAGCAGTCATGAGTACATGAAGAAAGAGACTGTTGATATGGTCTGTACAATCAATGAGAGGACTCTCTACCAATGTGGATTAGAAGAACCATTTAAAATGTGGATGTTTTCTCACTTGACTAACCTTCAATTTTTTACAGGTTGCTACAAGAAAGCTGAAAGTGAATGTACAACATGGAGAAGATTGTAGCAAGAAGGATGTTAAAGCCGGGGAGTGCTACTGCACATACTCCATACTGACTCTTTTAGGGAGAATTCAGTCCCTAACCAAGATGGCCACCGTCGGCACTACTGCGCATGCATTGCGCCATCTTGTCACTGTGTTACTGCGCCACAGTGGGACACAGACGCGTTCCTCTTAGAACCATAGAGACCCTGCTATTACTGCTTGTTCCATCCGGCTACAACTGCTGGTACCAAGCTTGAATCTTGCACCACTACCCACATACAGTCACCGGCTGGTGACCTGTATGGTCCGCTCAAGCTCCAATCCATGGTGAGAGTCTGTGTATGGCTGTACAAATCACATTACGGCTGAATAAACCATCCCACTAGTTAAGTACTGGGCTGTTCACTGACTGAGGACATCTGTTGGCATTACTCTGCCATACCACAACCAATAGTACACACATATTCGACAATAATAATAACAACAGGATCATCATCTTATATAGCTGGGTCCATGTATGGCCGCAATCCTTTACAGCAGGCATTTTGAACCAGTGTGCCGTGACCGGTTATAAGGTGTGCCGCGGAGCCAGAGCCGCTGCTGCACCTTCAAGATAAACTGTGAGCCCAGGCAGCACTGGGATCTTCTGGTAGGCTCAGACTCAATTGTGCATGGGTCGTGACCTATGCCATGGAGACGCGGTGGTGACATGATAGGTCATGCACGCCGCATCCCACAAGCCAGACAGCCCGCCAACCACCCTCCCGCATCCACACACCTGCCCTCCCTAACCACCTGCATGGTATCTGCCCGTCCGCTGCTTAATGCTTGTAGCACTGTAAGCAACCCCCGCTACTGAGGGACAGACAGAGAGGAGGACAGATGATGGTAGGGGCTAATATTTCATGTTATTCCTGTGGAAAGCAATGTAACTTACAGTATGTGGGGAGCAATGTAACTTATGCGTGGAGTGATTTATGTTGGGGGGACAATGTAACTTATGTGGGGAGGATTATATTGTGTGTAGGGAACTATGTAACTAAGTTATGTGGGGAGCAAAATGATTTATATGGGGTGCGATGTGATTGTTTGTTTTTTCTATGGGGAATAATGTGTGTTGGGGGCTTTTTTTTTACGGTGTGTGTGTGTGTGTGTGTGTGTGTGTGTGTGTGTGTGTGTGTGTGTGTGTGTGTGTGTGTGTGTGTGTGTGTTTTTTTGCCCCGTGGGGGACTGATGGTGTGCCTTGGCAATTTAAAAATATTGTTTGGTGTACCGCAAGTTAAAAAAGTTTGAAAATCACTGCTTTACAGGGAGTAATGATTGAAAATATTCTTTATTTATTGACTAGACCCAAGACTGGCTGGCAAAGTGGTCACCCAATGGCGTATCTACAATGGGTGCAGGGTGTGCAGTGCACACAGACCACTGAGCCAAAGGGGGCCCACACTGTTCACCCAGCACCCATTGATTATACTAACCAGGCGGCCATCGCTGCAAAAATCAACGGAAAAATAAAGTTGCCACCATTTTCCTGGAGACATGCCCATGCATATTAGAGAAATCGCCAGGAAAATGGTGCCAGTGCCTTGTTCCCAGAGATATGCATGAGGACAGGGATACAGAGACTGCATTGGAGCCCCATCCACATATAAAATGCCCCTGACTCCTATCGCCGCAAGCCAGTATTGTTTGCTGTGCATTTTCCATACTATCTTTGATACTGTATATTCTTTTATTATTGTTTGTCCACATTTTACTCTCACTCTGTCACAGTATGTGAAATAACCTTGATCTTTCCTCTGTGTAAGTAACTGCAAGGCCTAGTGCTGTTTATATTGTTTGTCGAAAGTGTTGTAAGTTTCAAGATGGGGAGTGGTCCCTGAGCAGAACAGTAAAACGTTTTTGTAGAGCAATGATTGTTGTGTGTATTATTTATTGCTGGGCAAAGGTGACAGGTAGGAGGGATTTCTCCCCTGCCTTTAGTAAATATGTAACTGTGTAATACAGTGGCACTTAACCTTTGCATGCATTAATGACTTGTTTGTGCATACAAATGAGGATATTCTTGTCTTTTCAGTAATTATACCCTGCTTGGAAGTACTCTGGTCCATTCGTTCCATTATACTGTTAGTGGCAGACACAAGACAATGGAAGTCAAAACGCAAATGAGCCAATGAGTCCTCTCAAAGACACCAACATGTTTATTCCAGAGTGGGTCATGAGGCCCAACTGAGAGCTGAAAAGGAATTCCCAGAGTTAGTTGCATGCTTGGGGGAGTTGTCTTGTCATGCTCACGAAAAGGAGGGTTTGAAGAGGAAAGATCAACGTATCATATAGGCATAACAAGTAAACTACTACATATAAATGGATAGTGTATTTGAATACGGGGCTCTGGCAGTCTAATATGTAATTAAATCTCATGTGGTGTAAATCATTGATGTTCAAAATGGAAAGGATCCAACCCCTCCGTTCAAACACTGAAAGGCTGGGTCTTATCCTCTGTAGTCACTCACTGTGGTCCTCCAGCCAGTGCTGTAACTAGGCATTTTAGTGCTGTGTGCAAGAAACGGCATTGGCGCCCTCACTATGTAAGACAGGGGTAGTGCGCGTAAAATATATAGGGGTGTGGCTTCATGGGGAAGGGGCGTGGCCACAAAATAATACCAATTCATACTACTGTGCACAGTAGTCTCCATTATTCAAATTATGCTGCACAGTAGCGTCACTACACCAGGTAGAGCCCCTTTTACACATTACGGCAGACAGTCCCCATTTTTACACATTACGGCAGACAGCGTCCCCTTTTTACACATTACGGCAGACAGCGTCCCCCTTTTTACACATTACGGCAGACAGCGTCCCCCTTTTTACACATTACAGCAGACAGAGTCCCCCTTTTTACACATTACGGCAGCCAGTCCCCCTTTTTACACATTACGGCAGACAGCATCCCCTTATTACACATTACGGCAGACAGCGTCCCCTTTTTACACGTTACGGCAGACAGTCCCCCTTTTTACACATTACGGCAGACAGTCCCCTTTTTACACATTACAGCAGACAGCGTTCCCCTTTTTACACATTACGGCAGACAGCGTTCCCCTTTTTACACATTACGGCAGACAGTCCCCCTTTTTACACATTACGGCAGACAGCGTTCCCCTTTTTACACATTACGGCAGACAGAATAGATAGAGAGAGAGAGAGAGAGAGATACTTACCATCTCTCCCCGCTGGCAGTCAGGCTCCTCGTGCTGGCAGATCCCGGCAGCCGCAGGGGAGAAGGAGGAGGAGGGAGGGGGACTGGAGCCGCCGCAGCGCTATGTAATTGGTAGAGGCGCCGCAGCAGCAGTCCCCTCTCCTTCCGCATTAGCTGGCTGCCGCTGTGAATGCTGTGATGAGGGAAGCGCATCTCAGCATTCACAGCAGCGCCGGGCTGCCAATGCGGAAGGAGAGGGGACTGCTGCAGCGGCGCCACTACCAATTACATAGCGCTGCGGCGGCTCCAGTCCCCCTCCCTCCTCCTCCTCTCCTGCCTCCGGTGCTGCTGCTCTCCTCCCCTGCCTCCGGCTTCAGCGCGGCGCACACAGCAGAGGCTGCTTGTAATGAGTCAATTTGACTCATTACAAGCCACTGGCCGTTGCGACCCCAGGGCAACTGCGCTGTGTGCCACATAGTTACGGTGCTGCCTCCAGCTATACAGGAATCCTCTTTTCATGAAAACATTACGCATGCACAGCAAAGAAAGCTCCTATCAGGTTTAGAGATTAATTCTCAATTAGCTAATCAGAAGGTAGTAGTATCAACAAGTTATCATCATTACAGTGTAATTGCACCTGCCCACAATTGGCATGGCTTGGACAGGCAATATATGTGTCTCTGTACCAGTCTGTGTCTGTTTGCAATTACACAAGCAGCATGCTCTTACTGTCTCAGCCTACATTAGTCTGTTCTTTCCCTCCCTGGTCCTTAAACATCCTAGTAGTAATTGGTGTACCCCCTTCTTAAAGTAAACCTTAGTTACCTTCTAAAACTCAGTAAATAAAGACACGGAGACATGATTTTGGCAGAAAAATTGCTAGCTATTTATTTGACCCTAACCATAGCAAACCTGTGAATGGAAAAATTTGTTAAGCTGCCGAATCAGCCGGCAAAATGGTGGCAGAAAAAAGAACGGCTCAATTAACTATTGGTAAGGTTAAATTATTAAACTGACCGAAACCGTCCAACACCTTATCAAAAACCGGTAATAGGTGTCAACACAACCCCCACAGTGACTTCCCACCGCTCCTGGGTGCCCTGCCGCTGCCTCCCGGATGGGTGGTCGAGCGGCCATTAAGTCGATGGAGGTGAGTGCACCTAAACCAAATAAACTGAAGCTTACTACCTATATATAAGCGATACAACTACAAACTGCCGTTCTTTTCCGCCAATAAATAGCCAACGAATGAAAAAACCAGCCAGCAATCAAAACGCCAATGCACTCCGCATGATTTAAGACAACCTTCATCCCCATAGGGCGGGAGGGCGGGAAAAAGATTCAAGCAGCAAAGAGGCCTAAAATGGCCGCTGCAGTCTATATATACCTCACCCTCCCCTTTTTCCTAAGGCTGTACTACCTCACTTCTGGGTACACCCCCTCACAGGATGTTTAACCCATTCCTCTCCTATGCAGTCAATTCTTTCTCCTAAACATCCTAGTAGTAATTGGTGTACCCCCTTCTTAAAGTAAACCTTAGTTACCTTCTAAAACTCAGTAAATAAAGACACGGAGACATGATTTTGGCAGAAAAATTGCTAGCTATTTATTTGACCCTAACCATAGCAAACCTGTGAATGGAAAAATTTGTTAAGCTGCCGAATCAGCCGGCAAAATGGTGGCAGAAAAAAGAACGGCTCAATTAACTATTGGTAAGGTTAAATTATTAAACTGACCGAAACCGTCCAACACCTTATCAAAAACCGGTAATAGGTGTCAACACAACCCCCACAGTGACTTCCCACCGCTCCTGGGTGCCCTGCCGCTGCCTCCCGGATGGGTGGTCGAGCGGCCATTAAGTCGATGGAGGTGAGTGCACCTAAACCAAATAAACTGAAGCTTACTACCTATATATAAGCGATACAACTACAAACTGCCGTTCTTTTCCGCCAACAGCGAAGGACTCCCACCCAGAGTCCTCGCACCGCCACCATAAACTACCCTAACTCCTGCAACACTAGGAACAGATCCTCCAGGAAAAACATCATCCCCTCATCGGATAGATGCACACCATCAGGCCGAAAAAGGTGTTTGTCTCGGAACCGAATCCTGGGGTGGCGAACCACTTTGCCTCCGTGAGCCAAGACCCACTTCGCCACCGCCCCATTCACCTTTATCCTGGCCTCATCTATTACGCGTCCGTCCTCCACACCGCGCCAACTCAACCTTGGCACCATCAGGGAAAAAACCAATACACAATTGGTCCATGCTGCGGCCACCTTCGCCAGATCCTGTATCATGGCCCACCTTAGCTCCAAAGAAGTCCTCTTCCCCAAGTCGTTGCCACCTAAATGGACAACCAATACCTTGGGAATTCCATGCTTCCTAGCTTGACTGACTAATCTATTCAATAGATCTGTCCACATCATTCCTCGCCAACCAAGCCATCTGATTCCCTGACCTCCAGGGAACCTTTGAGCCGTATCCGAGGCCAAGGACCTAGCTGCCCAAAAGACATAAGAGTGGCCAACCACCCAAACGCGCAAGCCATCAGCGCAACAACCTGAATGGAAGGGAAAAGGGGTAAAATGTGTTACTAAAATCTATACCAGAAGATAGAAATTGCATTAACCTGAAGGATCTGCCAAAAAAGAAAAATTTCTTTGTCCATAGTTCCTAAGCCGCAGCAGTCACGGCCTAGCCGATCTCCCGATATACTATTAAATTTAGAGCAAAGCAATTAAGACTTTAGGGGAAAGGTAAAATAAACGAAAATAAAAACGGGGGGGGGGGGGGGGGGGCGGGAGGGGGTATGAAAAAAGAGGGTAAAACATGAAATAACTCAGCTGGAGGTGAAAGCATAAAAACCTGCTGAGGGACTTTGATAGCACAGATTAGCCGAATTAAATGATTAGAATTCAGTCCGTCAAGTCAGGCAAAAATAGCAAAATAACTCCAGACCCCCGCTGCCGGCTCACGCCCGCAGCGGCAAGTGGCTAATCCCTGAGTAGGATCACAAACTGGTAAACGAACCAACATATAGTGAACATGACATGATCATAAAAACAGCAAACCTTAACTTACTCTAACTTATCGATGCCAGCTACGCTTCTGCAACAAATCTCAGGCGACGGGGCGAATGTATCGCTTATAACAGGACGACTTCCATCGTCCCACCGCCTGGATCTGGGCTCCCGAAAAACCCGCTGCCGCTGCCGCCGTAGCAGCCCCAATGCGGAAGGAGTGTGTACCGAAGTGGGAGGGGGAAAGGCCCAAGCTCGTCAGACAGCGACCCATCATCCACCGAAATTGGAACTTAGTTACTGGCAGCCCATTATAGTGCATCAACCACGACCCCTGACAGTCGGGCCTTACTGCTTCATATTGTACCGCCAACCGTACTGGGCATATGCTCTCATCCAATGCCGGAACCAGGGTGACCCATCGGCCCTTTCCCATCTGGTCCGTCTTAGAGCGTCGCAGTCTGCACAGCAGGGACCCCTCACTCACCACCACGTCACCCACCAGCATGCGCGAATCCGTACGCTTAGAAGGCGCTACCAACTCCGAAATCCTAAAGGCACCATGGTAGGCCATAGAAAAAGCCAATCTGAAAAGCAGCGATTCAAACAAAGACGATGCTATGGCTCCCACCGACCCAATGATGTCCGGCAACAGTGCTGCATCAATGGGCCTCCTTCTGTCAGGTGGCGTAGGTGCAACGCGCGCCCATCCTTTCATAGCTTTAAGCAGAATCCCGCTTTTTGTCAGATCTGGAACACCTTTAATTCTGCAGAAAAACGCAATGCCAGCCAGGTACCGGGACACCACTGCTCTGGACCTACCCGAAACATAAAGCTGCCAAATAAAAGAAAGCATCATCCGATGCCCGCTCTTACCTCGTTGCTTCCGTCCTCTGGTAAAGTCTTCCCACTCGCTCCAGGCCTGTTCGTAAGCCTTAAGCGTGGATGGCGCGACCGACCGCAGCGCTAGCCCTTCCATTCCGGCTCGATGACCTGCCAGACATAACCGGGACAATGAAAACCCTGTTGATCGGCCTCGGGAGCCAGCAAGTAAAACCTATCCCAGTGCCCTCGCGATAGCGCATCAGCGACCCCGTTCTCCAGACCCGGCACATGCTGCGCACGGAACCAAACGTTCCTGCGCAAACAAGTAAGCAGCAACTGCCCTAGGACCCTCAGCACCACGAGCGATTTAGCCCTCTGGTTGTTAATCGCGTGTACCACGCCCAGATTGTCGCATCTGAACAGGATGCTGCGATGCGCTAGCCGCTCGCCCCAAATCTCCAGCGCAACCATGATGGGAAAAAGCTCCAGGAGCAGAAGGTCCCTAGTGAGACCAGCCTGATGCCACTCCGCTGGCCATGCTGCTGCGCACCAAGCTCCTTCAAGATAGCACCCAAAACCGGATGCTCCCGCCGCGTCTGTGAAAAGCTGCAATCTGGCGCTATCTGTCGTTGGTGTTAGCCATATCCGAACCCCGTTAAAATCTTCCAGGAACGAGGCCCAGACTGCCAGATCTCTTTTTATCTCGGCTGGCAACCTTACAAAGTGGTGCGGCCGGGAACATCCCGCGGTTGCTCTTTCCAGCTTCCGGCAGAAAACCCTGCCCATCGGGATGACCCGACAAGCAAAGTTAAACATGCCCAGCAAGGATTGCGCCTGCCGCAGCTTAACCTTACGCGAGCCCAGGAACTGTCCAATGACCTCGCGAAGCTTAGCTACTTTGTCCAAAGGCAGGCGACACTCGCCCGCCACTGTGTCGATCTCGATACCCAGAAATGACAGGCAAGAGATCGGCCCCTCCGTTTTGTCTTCGGCAACTGGCACTCCGAAGTGACAAAACAAAGCTCGTATACTGAAAAGCAGGTTGCCGCACCGCGGCGAACCTGCCGGACCCGTACAAAGGAAATCATCGAGGTAATGGGCAACTCCGTGTCCACCCGACGAAGACTCCACGCACCAATGCAGGAAGGTGCTAAAACGTTCAAAATACGAGCATGAAACGGAACATCCCATCGGCAAACATTTGTCGATGAAATATTCCGATCCAATCCGGAATCCCATAAAACGAAATGAGTCCGGATGGAGGGGTAGCAACCTGAAAGCGGATTCGACGTCAATCTTTGCCATGAGGGCCCCGTTTCCGTAGCTGCGGACCAAATTGAGCGCCTCGTCAAACGATTGATATACTACCGAGCAATGGCCCTGAGGTATAGCGTCGTTTACCGAGGCCCCCGGTGGGTAGGAAAGGTGCTGTATCAGACGGAAGGCCCCAGGTGTCTTCTTGGGCACCACCCCCACCGGGGAGATGACGAGGTCAGCCACGGGGGGTGCAGCAAAAGGCCCCCCCATCCTGCCCAGCCTGACCTCCTTATCGACTTTTTCCCGCAACACTAAAGGCAAGGACCTAGCCGACTGAAGGTTCCTCTGCGCCCTAACTGTAACCTCGCTTGCAACAGGCAAGCGGAAACCAAAACTAAAACCTTCTAACAAAAACCTGGCATCGTCCTTATTCGGATACCAATTGAGCCATTTGCGCATAGCTTCTATCCTAACTGGCGTTGGTGCCCTGCGGAGCACTCCCGCCGGGAGCTCCCTTCGAATAGGGTTGTTTAGCGCGGGGACCCTGCCGAGCATTCTTGAAACAGGAGGAGGCCGGGTGGAAACCCCCGCAATGCAGGCAAGCGTGGCGGAACCGACACTGCTTGCCGTATGTACATGCCGCGTTGTTAAACGCGAAGCATAACCCCTTATTTCCTGCCTGTTTACCAGTCCGGACGGCCGACCTAACTTGCTTGGCCGGCCCCCCGACCCCGCCGAGCGCTTGGGCGGACGGACCAACCCGGGGTCCGTCCGCCCCAGCGCCCCGGGGCTCCGTGGTCTGTTGTGAGGCCCTGGTGACCCTAAGCCAGACCTCCACGTCTTTGAACCCAAAGTCCATAATGTACAACCCATCTTGTTTTTCTCTAAACTCCTCGTCATACCTACGCCATTCATCATCCGCCGACGTGCGCTGCATGTCATGTACGAGGTGCAGGTACCGGATGATGTTCATGTGCTCGTCTGGCCTGTCCTCGAGGTAACAAGCTGCGAAAACCCAGAACCCTGCAAGCCAATTATCGAACGTGCGAAATGCCTCGGCCCCTATGCCCTCCTTAGCGGTAGCTGCCTTGAATTCCTTCTTCGCGCCCTTCGTCAAGACGAAGATATCCACGAAGTCTCCTTTGCGAATGCTTTTGCTGCAGCTATCCCTGAGCCCTCGCATGACAGCTGTATATTCGCAGCGGACCACGCCCGGCAAGTCGCGTCGCTTCCTAGCCTTGCGAGATTCTTTGCTAACCCGCCTTCGTCTCTTATGCCGCTCCTGTCTCCCGGCTGCCTTTTTGGCGTATTTAATCGCCCGTTTCCTCGCCCTGGCCGTGCTACTTATGTCGGACACTGCCGAGGAAAGGGAGGAGGAGGAAGACGAGGAAGAAGAGGACGAGCTGCGAGAACTTGAGGAAGTACTCGCGACCGACACTGACTGCTCCGCCTCACCTGAAGCCGTAGAATGATCGGATCCAGATTCATCCGGGGCGATGTATGAAACGTCCTCAACTTCCGATTCCGCTTCTTCCGTATCATTCCGATCAACTGCGGGCAAAAAGGGGGAAAAGGACCCAGAGACAGAGAGTGGCGAGGGCCTAGCCCTACCATGCGATGGCGTGCTACGTGAACGCACATTCCCACCCCGCCGTGGCTGCTGCTGCAGCTGAGCCGCGGCCGCACCAAGCTCACGGCACGCCCGCGCGACCCTCTGCGCGGCTGAGCCCGCGCCCGTTCCGCTAGGAAACCCCCCTGACCCGACCTCGCGGTCGGGGGCCGCTGAGAGCGGGCCCAAAGCTGCGACCACCGTGGCGAGGGCCGTAGTGAACGCGTCCTGATCAACATCCGCACCCCCTGGCGACGGAGCGTCCCCCGCTGGGTGTCGAGCAGGTGGAACGCGCCGTGTGGACCCGCTGATGGGCACGGGAAGCCATGACCCATCAGGACCACAAACCGGACGGCCTTGCGGGGAAAGGTCCGTATTGACTGGGTGCCTCACCCCGGACCTAAACCCCCCCCCGCTTGCCGAGCCCGCCCGCCCAGGAACCCCTGCGGCGATGAGGGCCCTGCTCCGTGCCTCATGTGAAGGCCGCGGTGCTATGCTGTCCCTCCCGTCCACCCTGCTGGCGGACAAGTGCCGCAAACCTGGTTGATCACCGCCAGGCCTATTTGCCCCCCTCGCCCCGCCGGAATTACTCCGTTGCGAGGAGGGATGAGGGGACATTGAACCATGCGGCGGCGCTGCGCGCACACGTGTGCGCGTGACGCCGCCGGAGGCGCGCGTTGGTGCGCGCGCCAGCCGTGCGCGCGCCCCAGCGCCTCCCATCCTGGCGTCCTCCGCCGCCGAAGCGGCCTGTTGTGTATCATCTGCACCCGACGATCCCGCGCTGGGCGCCTCAACGGGCCCAGGCCGGATCGCCGTAGTCTCTGCTGCTCTCCCAGTTCTCCCCCGCCGCGTGGACCTTGCAAGCGGCCCTGGCAGAGGAGACTGGTTGATGGACATCGCGACAGGAGCCGGGCGGCGTCCAGCGAGGCGCGCCAGCGCGCGCCCGCGGGCCACCACCGCCCCGACGCCCGCAGCTGAGCCCGGAGGTGAGGACCGTTGGTCCCCCCCCTCCAGGGTACCAGACCTCCGGGCCGTCCCTTGCCGCCCACCGCGGCCGCCAGTAGCCTCACTCACGACCGCAGTGCCGCCGGATGAGCGCGTCCGGCGCCCTGCACCCGACGGTCCTGCAGCAGCCCCAAGCCCAGACACAGCCTCCCCCGCACCGGAGATCCCGGCCCCGGGTTCGGCTTCGCTGGCCTGATAACGGGCCGGGGCGCCCGCAGAACGACGAGGGCGGCTGGAGGCCATAACAAATGGTTAAAGTTTCAAAGGGGAAACGATCTGCTAGGCAGACTTACCCCAAAAAGATTCAAGCAGCAAAGAGGCCTAAAATGGCCGCTGCAGTCTATATATACCTCACCCTCCCCTTTTTCCTAAGGCTGTACTACCTCACTTCTGGGTACACCCCCTCACAGGATGTTTAACCCATTCCTCTCCTATGCAGTCAATTCTTTCTCCGTCTCTCCAGCTTCAGTAGGCGCATGTGTCAGATTTATGCAGAGGTGCAAATGCACTACTGCTTGTGTGTCCTCTTTTCTAGGTATGTGTAGAAGGTTTTGCATATGTTACGCATACCCCACAACCGTACAGATTTTGTCGGGACAGTCCAGCTCTTCAGGCACTGTTTGCGGGACACTCTTTCATCGCTGCTCAGTGCTTAAAGAGCATGGGGGCAGCCCCAGTCATGCTCCTTCACATGGACACGCCCCCATGCACCATGCTCATTTTTTATAGGCTCCTGAATGTTGGTATTTTGCGGTATTGGCGGTCATAATACCGATCCTGGGCCTGGCATCCCGACTGTGTGAAATGGTGACAGGGGTGCAGGAAGGAGCTAAGTCTAATCCTCTCCCTTACTGCAGCCTAAACCTATTCCTTGGTTCCCGCAGCCTAACTCCAAACCACCCCTCCCACAGCCTAACCCTAACCCTACCAGCATTCTAACCCGATCCAGGGGCGGATTGGGATCGAACACCAGCCTGGGAAATTTATGGAAGCAGCCCTAATGGGGACGGAGTCTGTTGAGGGGGGGGGGGGGGTCTGTCAAGAGGGTTTGGTCACTCCTCAGAGGTCCTGATTCTGAGATGGACACAGTTGGGGCCTCCTTTGCTTTACGTTATGCTAATGTTTACCTGCAACTTTATGCATATGCTGCTACAATACCCTTCCCTGATGTACATCTGTACATCTGAATATACAAGGACTGATATGCCCACTTTCAGTGTCTACTGACACTGCTGTCATGCCTTTGATCTAATTCTGATTTAATTGATTTTTCATTCTACAAACCCCCTATTTTAACCTTATAGGTTTCAAAGTACAAGCAGGGGGAGCACACACTACATACAGCACAGTACAGGGAGGGAGCACACACTACATACAGCACAGTACAGGGAGGGAGCACACACTATATACAGCACAGTACAGGGAGGGAGCACACACTACATACAGCACAGTACAGGGAGGGAGCACACACTACATACAGCACAGTACAGGGAGGGAGCACACACTACATACAGCACAGTACAGGGAGGGGGAGCACATACTACATACAGCACAGTACAGGGAGGGGGAGCACACACTACATACAGCACAGTACATGGAGGGAGCACACACTACATACAGCACAGTACAGGGAGAGAGCACAAACTACATACAGCACAGTACAGGGAGGGAGCACACACTACATACAGCACAGTACAGGGAGGGGGAGCACATACTACATACAGTACAGGGAGGAAGCACACACTACATACAGCACAGCACAGGGAGGGAGCACACACTACATACAGCACAGTACAGGGAGGGGGAGCACACACTACATACAGCACAGTACAGGGAGGGGGAGCACACACTACATACAGTACAGGGAGGGGGAGCACACACTACATAAAGCACAGTACAGGGAGGGAGCACAGACTACATACAGTACAGGGAGGGGGAGCACACACTACATACAGCACAGTACAGGGAGGGAGCACACACTACATACAGCACAGTACAGGGAGGGAGCACACACTACATACAGCACAGTACAGGGAGGGAGCACACACTACATACAGCACAGTACAGGGAGGGGGAGCACACACTACATACAGTACAGGGAGGGGGAGCACACACTACATACAGCACAGTACAGGGAGGGAGCACACACTACATATAGTACAGGGAGGGGGAGCATACACTACATACAGTACAGGGAGGGAGCACACACTACATACAGCACAGTACAGGGAGGGAGCACACACTACATACAGCACAGTACAGGGAGGGGGAGCACATACTACATACAGCACAGTACAGGGAGAGGGAGCACACACTACATACAGTACAGGGAGGGGGAGCACACACTACATACAGCAAAGTACAGGGAGAGAGCACACACTACATATAGCACAGTACAGGGAGGGAGCACACACTACATACAGCACAGTACAGGGAGAGTGCACACGCTACATACAGCACAGTACAGGGAGAGGGAGCACACACTACATACAGCACAGTACAGGGAGGGAGCGCACACTACATACAGCACAGTACAGGAAGGGAGCACACACTACATACAGCACAGTACAGGGAGGAAGCACACACTACATACAGCACAGTACAGGGAGCACACACTACATACAGCACAGTACAGGGAGGGAGCACATACTACATACAGCACAGTACAGGGAGAGAGCACACACTACATACAGCACAGTACAGGGAGGGGGAGCACACACTACATACAGCACAGTACAGGGAGGGAGCACACACTACATACAGCACAGTACAGGGAGGGAGCACACACTACATACAGCACAGCACAGGGAGGGGGAGCACACACTACATACAGTACAGTGAGGGAGCACACACTACATACAGCACAGTACAGGGAGGGAGCACACACTACATACAGCACAGTACAGGGAGAGGGAGCACACACTACATATAGCACAGTACAGGGAGAGAGCACACACTACATACAGCACAGTACAGGGAGGGAGCACACACTACATACAGCACAGTACAGGGAGGGAGCGCACACTACATACAGCACAGTACAGGGAGGGAGCGCACACTACATACAGCACAGTACAGGGAGAGAGCACACACTACATACAGCACAGGGAGGGAGCACACACTACATACAGCACAGTACAGGGAGAGGGAGCACACACTACATACAGCACAGTACAGGGAGGGGGAGCACACACTACATACAGCACAGTACAGGGAGGGGGAGCACACACTACATACAGCACAGTACAGGGAGGGGGAGCACACACTACATACAGCACAGCACAGGGAGGGAGCACACACTACATACAGCACAGGGAGGGAGCACACACTACATACAGCACAGGGAGGGAGCACACACTACATACAGCACAGTACAGGGAGAGAGCACACACTACATACAGCACAGTACAGGGAGAGAGCACACACTACATACAGCACAGTACAGGGAGGGAGCACACACTACATATAGCACAGTACAGGGAGGGAGCACACACTACACACAGCACAGTACAGGGAGGGGGAGCACACACTACATACAGCACAGTACAGGGAGGGAGCACACACTACATACAGCACAGTACAGGGAGGGGGAGCACACACTACATACAGCACAGTACAGGGAGTGAGCACACACTACATACAGCACAGTACAGGGAGTGAGCACACACTACATACAGCACAGTACAGGGAGGGGGAGCACACACTACATACAGCACAGTACAGGGAGTGAGCACACACTACATGCAGCACAGTACAGGGAGTGAGCAGCACACACTACATACAGCACAGTACAGGGAGGGGGAGCACACACTACATACAGCACAGTACAGGGAGGGAGCACACACTACATACAGCACAGTACATGGAGGGAGCACACACTACATACAGCACAGTACAGGGAGGGAGCACACACTACATACAGCACAGGGAGGGAGCACACACTACATACAGCACAGTACAGGGAGGGGGAGCACACACTACATACAGCACAGTACAGGGAGAGGGAGCACACACTACATACAGCACAGTACAGGGAGGGGGAGCACACACTACATACAGCACAGTACAGGGAGGGGGAGCATACACTACATATAGCACAGTACAGGGAGGGAGCACACACTACATACAGCACATGCACAGTACAGGGAGGGAGCACATACTACATACAGCACAGTACATGGAGGGAGCACACACTACATACAGCACAGTACAGGGAGAGAGCACACACTACATTCAGCACAGTACAGGGAGGGAGCACACACTACATACAGCACAGTACAGGGAGAGAGCACACACTACATACAGCACAGTACAGGGAGGGAGCACACACTACATACAGCACAGTACAGGGAGAGAGCACACACTACATACAGCACAGTACAGGGAGGGAGCACACACTACATACTGCACAGTACAGGGAGGGGGAGAACACACTACATACAGCACAGTACATGGAGGGAGCACACACTACATACAGCACAGTACAGGGAGGGAGCACACACTACATACAGCACAGTACAGGGAGGGAGCACACACTACATACAGCACAGTACATGGAGGGAGCACACACTACATACAGCACAGTACAGGGAGAGAGCACACACTACATACAGCACAGTACAGGGAGGGAGCACACACTACATACAGCACAGTACAGGGAGAGGGAGCACACACTACATACAGCACAGTACAGGGAGGGAGCACACACTACATACAGCACAGTACAGGGAGGGAGTACACACTACATACAGCACAGTACAGGGAGGGAGCACACACTACATACAGAACAGTACATGGAGGGAGCACACACTACATACAGCACAGTACAGGGAGGGAGCACACACTACATACAGCACAGTACAGGGAGGGAGCACACACTACATACAGCACAGTACAGGGAGGGAGCACACACTACATACAGTACAGTACAGGGAGAAGGAGCACACACTACATACAGCACAGTACAGGGAGAGGGAGCACACACTACATATAGCACAGTACAGGGAGGGGGAGCGCACACTACATATAGCACAGTACAGGGAGAGGGAGCACACACTACATACAGCACAGTACAGGGAGGGGGAGCACACACTACATATAGCACAGTACAGGGAGAGGGAGCACACACTACATATAGCACAGTACAGGGAGAGGGAGCACACACTACATACAGCACAGTACAGGGAGGGAGCACACACTACATACAGCACAGTACAGGGAGAGGGAGCACACACTACATACAGCACAGTACAGGGAGGGGGAGCACACACTACATACAGCACAGTACAGGGAGAGGGAGCACACACTACATACAGCACATTACAGGGAGGGGGAGCACACATTACAAACAGCACAGTACAGGGAGGGGGAGCACACACTACATACAGCACAGTACTGGGAGAGGGAGCACACACTACATACAGCACAGTACAGGGAGGGGGAGCACACACTACATACAGCACAGTACAGGGAGAGGGAGCACACACTACATACAGCACAGTACAGGGAGGGAGCACACACTACATACAGCACAGTACAGGGAGGGATCACACACTACATACAGCACAGTACAGGGAGGGAGCACACACTACATACAGCACAGTACAGGGAGAGGGAGCACACGCTACATACAGCACAGTACAGGGAGGGGGAGCACACACTACATATAGCACAGTACAGGGAGAGGGAGCACACACTACATACAGCACAGTACATGGAGGGGGAGCACACACTACATATAGCACAGTACAGGGAGGGAGCACACACTACATATAGCACAGTACATGGATGGAGGGAGCACACACTACATACAGGACAGTACAGGGAGGGGGGAGCACACACTATATATAGCACAGTACAGAGAGGGAGCACACACTACATACAGCACAGCACAGTACAGGGAGGGAGCACACACTACATACAGCACAGTACAGGGAGGGAGCACACACTACATACAGCACAGTACAGGGAGGGAGCACACTCTACATACAGCACAGTACATGGAGGGAGCACACACTACATACAGCACAGTACAGGGAGGGGGAGCACACACTACATACAGTACAGTACAGTACAGGGAGGGAGCACACACTACATACAGCACAGTACATAGAGGGAGAACATACAAGTAGTGAAACACAGACACTGGGGACAAGTGCAGCGGAATCTGTCCCAGTGGCCAATCCGCCCCTGATTACATACATAGCCACCACATTATTACATGAATAGCACCACATTACACGTATAGCACCACATTACATGTATAGCATCACACTACACAAATAGCACCACATAACACGATTAGCACCACATTACAGGTATATCATCGCATTATACAACTAGCACCACATTAAACGTATAACACCTCATTACACAAATAGCACCACATTACACAAATAGCACCACATTACATACATAACCACCACATTACATACGTAGCCACCGCATTACATAAATAGGCCCATCATCATGAACAGACATTGGCCAGCTATAGGGCTGAAGGACTTTGCATTAGAGATTCCCAGGGCTGGCTGTAAGTGCAGCCTGATCAACTGGCATCCTGAGAACAAGGTACATCCTGCTCCTGTCCAGTCCCCAAACCATACACTGTGACCGGGGACGCCCTAACCCTTACACCATCATGATAATGTAAATCATGTAATTAAAAATAACCTCTCTGCCAGGTCCCCTTCAGTGCTCAGTCGCCACTCTGGCCAGTTCAGTGAGAGTGCAGGAGCTAGGGTGGTGGCGGGTGGCGAACACGGCTCCGACGATCGCTATGCTGCTGCTCCCGGGCCGGGCTCTATGAAGAGACCTTTGGCCAGAGAAGGATGCTGCTGGGCTGGTTATCTTTCTCCAGGTCCCCCAGTTGGTAGAACAGCCTCACCACTTTTTTCACGGCTAGCGGCACCTGGAAGTGCTCGCTAGCCTAACTTCCGGATTGCGTTCCAAGTACTGGAAGCAGTGCGAGCCAGCCCCGCCTGAGTGTGAATCGGCCTGGCTGAGGGTGATATGGGGCCAGCCCATCGGAATCTGTCATGGTGTCCTGGTGGGCCAATCCGCCCCTGACCCTATCCCTTGGTTCCCGCAGCCTGACCCTAACCTACCCTCCCACAGCCTAACCTTAACCCTCCCCGCAGCCTAGCCCTAACCCTCCCCTCGGCAGCTTACACCTAACCCTCCCCCTGCAGCCTAAACCTAACTCCCCAACCCCCCCCCCCCACCCCGCAGCTTAACCCTAACCTCCCCTGGATACAGTACTTACATTCCCATATTAATTGTCATAAGTTAGCCTTGTATCAGCCCATTCCCAAAGTGTAATTTATAACAAGAATCTGTTAATTTTAAATCAGTTTGTTGTTGGAACGTTAACATGCAAGTTTTTAACATTTTAAAAGAACAGTTTTATACTGAAACTGAATTCAAATTTGTGGAGAAAAATAGTTTACTGTAGCTGATCTCTTGCAGTGAAATCATTAACAAAATATAATATTATTAACTAACTCAACTTTATGCAAACGCCATATACATTTGTGGAAATTCAAAATAAATTTCTATGCTGATCACTTCCATTTTCTCTTACGTCCTAGAGGATGCAGGGGGCCAATTTAGTACCATGGGGTATAGATGGGTACTCTGGGAGCCACTGGCACTTTAAGAGTTTAATAGTGTGGGCTGGCTCCTCCCTCTATGCCCATCCTACCAGATTCAGTTTAGAAAATGTGCCCAGAGGAGCCGGTCACAGCTAGGGGAGCTCCTAGGAGTTTTCTTAGTTTTATTGTTTTCTAGAGTTTGTTATTTTACAAGAAGGCTGCTGGCAACAGCCTCCCTGCTTCATGGGACTTAGGGGGGAGTAGCAACCAACTTAATGGAGAGTTAATGGTTCTCTACTCCGCTGACAAGACACTGAGCTCCTGAGGGAACTGATCGCAAGCCCACAAGGCAACCGCTCACTCCCGCACCACGGCCGCCACCCCCTAACAGAGCCAGAAGATAGAAGAGTGGTGAGTACAGAGCCGGCGTCCCGGTTAGCGGGTCGCCGGCGGGTATGGCGGCACAAGGGTTGGAGCGCAGATCTGACAGGCTGCGCTCCTGGAAGGTTCAGCAACATATACATGTAGGCGCTTCAGGGGCGTCCTGAGCCAGCGCATTAACCCTACACTGGTCACATAGGCCCTCATTCCGAGTTGATCGCTCGCTGCCGATTTTCGCAGCACAGCGATCAGGTGAAAAAACGGCATTTATGCGCATGCGCTAAGTACTTTCACACAAAACTTTGTAGTTTTACACAAGCTAGAGCTACGCTTTTCAGTCGCTCGATGGTTCGTTGTTTGATTGACAGGAAGTGGGTGTTTCTGGGCGGCAACTCAGCGTTTTCAGGGAGTGTGCTAAAAAAACGCAGGCGTGCCAAGTAAAAACGCAGGAGTGGCTGGGGAAACGGAGGAGTGGCTGGCCGAACTCAGGGCGTGTTTGTGACATCAAACCAGGAACTAAACAGACTGCAGTCATCGCAAGCTAGGAGTAAGTATCGAGCCACTCTGAAACTGCATGAAACTTTTTAGTAGCAGTTCTGCTAACCTTTCGTTTGCACTTCTGCTAAGCTAAGATACACTCCCAGAGGGCGGCGGCCTAGCGTTTGCACTGCTGCTAAAAGCAGCTAGCGAGCGATCAACTCGGAATGAGGGCCATAGTTAACAGGGGCTAATCCCGCTGTTAACACATCACACCTCAGGCCAGTATAAAGAATAAGTGCGGGAAGCCGCGCGCCATTACAGGGGGCAGGGATTCCTCTCAGAGCGGATCCAGCACTCACCAGCGCCATTTTTTCCTTGTAGATCATAAGAACACTGACAGGCAGTGCTGCCCTCCACATAACTCCAGCAATACCTCGGCGGTACCAGGGTGTTATAGGGTATTATACAGAGGCAGAACTCTGGGAGGCAACAGAGTCATCAGCCTCCGGGCTCCTGCTCTGAAGGGGGGGCACCTCTCCTCCCATTCTGTGACACCATTGAATTAAAGTAATTGATAGCTGATGCTGTCTTTTCAGTGGCCAACTTCCTCACTGGTCCCTGCACCTTACAAATCACACCCTTTTTATTATACTGTAGATACACATTTTACAAGTGTCATACCCAGGATTAGAAACCACAACCTATTACACTGGAAGCAGACACCTTACTGATGAAGTGGTTTGCTCCTGTATAGGAAATATAAGAATTCTAACTATATGAAGTTACTTCTCTGACAATTACACCTGTACAAAAGCAAATAGCTCCATCAGTAAAGTGTCTGCTGTCAGTATAACATGTCATGGGTTCTAATCCTGGGTATGACTGCTAAGAAATGTTTGATTTAAAATAAAAGACAATTTAAATGCATAAATACAGTATATACATTTTTTTCAGAACACACACACACACACACACACACATGAACATATATACGCACACACATACATATATTTATCTTAATATAGGAAATAGGGGGGCACCAATATTTATCTTGCCTCCGGGCAACTGTGATGAACTTACGCCACTGGTATTATAGACTGGGGGGGGGGGGTGATAACAATACTAGCTACCCTATTAAGGTTAGCTAGGTAGCGCCGGACTTTAATCATAATAACAGCCTACAGGGGCGCGGGGTGGCTGGCTCCTTATACTCTGTGACTCTCTGAAGGTACTCTGGTGGAAACTGTGTCTGACATTTTCGCGTGTGCGTGTGTGTGTGTGTGTGTGTGTGTGTGTGTGTGTGTGTGTGTGTGTGATCCCACTTTACCGTGTATAGGGACTCTGTGTCCTGTGCAGCAGAATGTATATCTTCTCCTGAGGAGTCTATTCCATGTAAGAATGTAATGTAATTTCTCAGCCTTCTGGGTCCGGACCTGCATGAGTGGATGCCTTAAAAGAGATGATATCTCAGATTTCAGCTAAAGTGTCATATACTGAGAAAGAGATGCAGTTTTTGGGTAAATCTGAGGAGGATATGTTGTATTCAAACCCCTCTGCTACGTCTCTCAACCCCCCTGCATACCCGAAAAAAACGTACACTTGCCCAGATAATGCATGCTGATACTGATACCAACCCTGATACAGGGGACGGTGAGGGGGATATGCAGGGGATGGGGGATGCAGCCCTGGCCAAGTGGGTGCAACTGATGATTGAGGCAATTAGTGCTATTTTAAATATCACTGAGAAGGAACCTGTTCAGGATAAAGAGACTTATTTTACATTAAATAAGAAATCCTCCATTACCTTCCCTGCTTCTAAGGAGTTAAACTCTTATTTGAAAACCCTGGGAAAACCCAGAGAAAAAATTCCAAATTCCTTAAAGAATACTAATTTCTTTCCCTTTCTCTGAAGAGGATAGAAAAAAGTGGGAATGTCAACCTATAGTGGACGCTTCTGTATCTAGTTTGTCAAAGAAGGTGGTTCTACCTGTCCCAGGCACAGCCTCCTTATAAGCGCCCGCTGACCAAAAGATTGAGACTACAATCAAATCACTAAACACTGCTACATGGGTGGCTCAGAGACCCACTATCACTTGTGCGTGGATTTCTAGAGTCATAGTAAAGTGGTCAGGCACCTTACTTGATTAATTAAATTCCATGGATAGGAGTGACATTGACTTGTTTTTACGTCACATATAGGATTCTGCAGGTTTCATGATAGAAGCCATGAAGGACCTTGGCCTGCTTAATGCAAGGCCTTCAACCATGGCGGTTTCGGCACGCAGTGGACTGTGGCTACAGCAATGGTCAACGGACGCAAAATCTAAGAAAAATGTGGAGAACCTAATCTTCACAAGTGAGGCATTGTTTGGGGACGCAATGGATACATGGATGTCCAAAGCAACGGCGGGTAAGTCGACATTTCTTAATTTCGCAGCTCCACTGGCTACGAAGTCATATCCTACGCCTAATCTGCAGTCCTTTCAGGACCGCAAAATTCAATATTAAATCCAAAGGTTCCCCCACCTTCTTTCGAGGAGGTCGTGGAAAACCTACTGCGACAGGTTCCCAGGAACGGAATCCAGGTTCTGCTTCCTCAAAAACTTCAGCATGATGGTGAACCTCCCAGCCTGGAAATCAGGCAGGTGGGAGCGAGACTAAGAGATTTCAGTCTCATCTGGGCAACGTCATGCGTAGACCCCTGGGTACAAGATTTTGTTACCCAGGGGTACAGGCTGGAATTTCAAGAACTCCCACCGCACAGATTTTTCAAATCAGGCTTACCAGCTTCTATGACAAAGTCAATTCTGCAGGAAGCTGTTCAAAAATTGGTACCGAAACCGGACGGTTCGGAAAGACCAATAGTAAACCTAAAGTCATTGAACCCCTACTTGTGGGTATTCAAGTTCAAGATGGAGTCTCTGAGAGCGGTGGTCTCAGGTCTGGAGGAAAACGAATTCATGGTATCAGGCCCTGCCATTTGGCCTCTCCACAGCACTGAGGGTGTTCACAAAGTCATGGCAGAAATGAGGCCACTCCTCCGCAACCAGGGAGTGAACATTGGCCCTCATTCTGAGTTGTTGGCTCGCTAGCTACTTTTTGCAGCCATGCAAATGCATAGTCGCCACCCACGGAGGAGTGTATTTTCGCTTTGCAAGAGTGCGAACGCCTGTGCAGCCGAGCGGCTACAAACACATTTTGTGCAGAACAAGGCCAACCCTGTAGTTACTTATTCTGTGTGATGTTTGCTGCGACGAAGGTCCCGGAATTGACGTCAGATACCCGCCCTGCAAACGCCTGGACACTCCTGCATTTTTCCAAACACTCCCAGAAAACGGTGAGTTGACACCCATAAACGCCCTCGTCCTGTCAATATCCTTACGTTCAGCTGTGCGAATTGAATCGTCGCTAGATTCCAGTGCAAAACAATGATGCTCTTTGTACCCATACACCGCACGTGCACATTGCGGCTCATACGCATGCGTAGTTTTGCCATTTTTTTAAATGAACGCTACGCAGTGAACAACGGTAGCTAGCAATCAACTCGGAATGAGGGCAATAATCCCATATCTCGACGATCCACTGATAAAGGCATCTTCCAGGTTGTTGCAGAGTATTACTCTCTCAACTCAACTGCTCCAGGATCATGGGTGGTTCCTGAATCTTCCAAAATCACATTTGGAACCAACAGGGAGACTGCCCTTCCTGGGGATAATTCTCGACACGGAAGTACAGAGGGTGTTTCGACCAGTGAAGAAAGCCTTGGTGATCCAGTCAATGGTCCGGGATGTCCTGAAGCCAGCCCGGGTATCGGTTCATCAGTGCATTCGCCTCCTGGGAAAGAGGGTAGCCTCCTATGAGGCTCTGCAGTACGGAAGATTCCACGCAAGATTCTTCCAGCTGGATCTCCTGGACAAGTGGTCTGGATCACATCTTTACATGCACCAGCGGATACGCCTGTCACCAAAAGCCAGAATTTCACTCCTTTGGTGGCTGCAGACTTCTCACCTGCTCGAGAGCTGCAGGTTCGGAATTCAAAATCGGATTCTTCTAACCACAGATGCAAGCCTCAGAGGTTGGTGAGCAGTCACCAAGGGGAAAAACTTCCAAGGAAAGTGGTCAAGTCAGGAAGCCATCCTTCCGATAAACATTCTGGAACTAAGGGCCATATACAATGGCCTTCTACAAGCAGCACATCTTCTGCAAGATCAAGCCATTCAAGTTCAGTCGGACAATGTAACAACGGTGTCTTACATAAACCGAGAGGGCGAAACGAAGAGCAGAGCTGCAATGTCAGAGGTTTCAAGAATCCTCCTCTGGGCAGAAAGGCACAAAGTGGCGCTGTCGGCAATCTTCATTTCGGGAGTGTACAACTGGGAAGCAGACTTCCTCAGCAGACAAGTTCTCCATTCAGGAGAATGGGGCCTCCACCAGGAGGTGTTCACGGAGGTAACAATCCGGTGCGGTGTACCTTAGATATCCATGATGGCCTCTCACCTCAACAAGTAGCTTCGGAGGTACTGTTCCAGGTCAAGGGACCCACAAGCAGTGGCGGTTGACGCACTGGTAACTCCATCTTCTGGATTTACTACTGGAGGATCCGAGGCCTCTTCCTCTTCGTAAGGACCGTCTCCAACAGGGGCTGTTCGTCTATCAAGACTTACCATGGCTACGTTTGATGGCATGGAAGTTGAGCGGCAGATCTTAGCTTGGAAGGGCATTCCGAACAAAGTATTTCCTACTCTGATCCAAGCTAGGAAGGGTGTAACGTCTAAGCATTACCATGGGATTTGGAAAAAGTATGTGTCTTGGTGTGCATCCAAGACGTTTCCTGCGGTGGAGTTTCAACTAGGGTGTTTTCTCCTCTTTCTGCAAGCAGGTGTGGATGTGGGCTTACGTTTGGGCTCCATAAAAGTCCAGTTCTCTGCCTTGTCCATTTTCTTCCAGAAACAATTGGCTATTCTCCCGGAGGTTCAGACATTCTTGAAAGGGGTTCTTCACATCCAACCACCCTTTGTGCCTCCCATGACACCTTGGGATCTTGTTGTGGTGTTGCAGTTCCTGCAATCAGATTGGTTTGAGCCTTTACAGGAGGTGGACGTAAATTTTCTTACGGCGAAGGTGGTCACACAGTTGCCCTTGGCATGGCGTGTGTCAGAATTCGGGGCATTGTCACACTAGAGCCCCTACTTTGTTTTCCATGAGGATAGAGCTGAGCTTATTTCTTCCAAAGGTTGTGTCCGCTTTTCATATCATCCTACCTATTGGGGTGCCAGTGGCTACTGCCACCTCAGCTGCTTCAAAGTCATTGGCTGTTGTGAGGGTTATGAAGATTTATGTGAAGAAGACAGCTCGTCACAGGAATAGGACGCACTGTTTGTCCTTTATGATCCAAGTATGATTGGGTGTCCTGCTTCTAAGCAGACAATTGCTTGCTGGCTAACTATCCGGCATGCTTATTCCACGGCAGGATTGCCAGTTCCAAGATCTGTACAGGCCCACTCTACTCATTCAGTGGGTTCTTCCTGGGCAGCTGCCCGGGGTATCTCGGCCCTTCAACTTTGCCGAGCAGCAATTTGGTCAGGGTTGAACACATTTGCTAAGTTCTACAAGTTTGATACTTTGGCCTCTGTGGACCTAAAGTTTGGTCAGTCAGTTCTGCAGGGGCCTCAGCACTCTCCCTCCTGTACTGGGAGCTTTGGTACATCCCCATGGTACTAAATTGGACCGCAGCATCCTCTAGGACGTAAGAGAAAACAGGATTTTGGTACCTACCGGTAAATCCTTTTCTCGTAGTCCATAGAGGATGCTGGGCGCCTGCCCAGTGCTTTGTTTTCCTGCATTGTTACTTGTTAAGTATTGCTTCAGCTGTTTCTGTTCTTGTTCATGCTAGTTAGCATGTGTTTGCTTCAGGTTCATGCTTCTTAGCATGTTTTCATTGGTTTGTGTGAGCTGGTGTGAATCTCACCACTATCTGTGTATTTCCTTCTCTCGAAGTATGTCCTCGGGCACAGTTTCTAGACTGAGTCTGGTAGGAGGGGCATAGAGGGAGGTACCAGCCCGCACTATTAAACTCTTAAAGTGCCAGTGGCTCCCAAAGGATCTGTCTATACCCCATGGTACTAAATTGGACCCCAGCATCCTCTATGGACTACGAGCAAAGGATTTACAGGTAGGTACCAAAATCCTGTTTTCTTAGTACTGACCATTTACAGCACAGATCAGCAACAGCAGCCCACACACATGCCTGAAGCAGCATGTGTATCACTTTTAAGTGACCGTTAAAGTTCGGAAGATTTACCAGCTAGGACCCATATGCAAGATCCAGACTTAAATTTAAGCCTCAATTGGGTCTTTTTACTAAGCCTTGGAGAGAGCTAGAGTGCAGAGAGATAAAGTACGAACCAACCAGCTCCTGTCATTTTCAAACTTTTTAGGCATTTTTAACACTTAATTTGCTATATTTATATGTATATATATATTGCTAAAATGTTTTCTACCAACGCGTTTCGTCTTCCACATTTGGATTCCCATGTATACAGACATACAGGATTGCTGTTGGAGAATACAAAAAATCTTGATAGCAGTCAAAAGCGTTTTTGACACTAATATAAGCAATCAGATTGTTTTAATTAGAGAATCCTGCAAAATCTGTTAAACTGTGGAAACCAATTGAGACTATCTCAACAAAATTCTGAATTTAATTAAGTCTAATCCAGATATAAATTCAGTATAATAATTGGCTTTACTTATGATCTCATTTATTGAGTTACCATTTAAGAAGGGAACACCATCCCAAACTTCATGGGCGTTATAATAAGAAAACTAACGTTTAAAAAACACCCCTGAAGAAGTCGCTATAAGACGAAACGCGTTGGATGAAAACATTTTTATACATTTTATTCTAACGTACAATTTGAACAAATATTTGTTTATCCAATTACCAACATTGTATTGTAAAAAGTTTGATCACAAATGTAACTTTGGATTATGCTGTTTTAATAATAAAAAGATGTATGTTTTTAACATATGGGTGTATACATGTGTGAGGTATATATAAGGTCATCCTCTCTTTATATACGTATTTAGAAGAATCATTATTTGATTAATCTGTCAAATAAGAGCGCTCCACAGGGATTAATGTTTATGTATCTATCTCCATATTGATCCTTATCGGCAAGGGATTTTTTTCCTGTGTTGAAGCTGCCTTAAAAGATGTAGTGGTGAATAAACTATTTGATACAGAATAATTAACGCCAAAGGCCAGTAATTTCATAAGGCCATTACTTTACAACAAGAGCACATTAAGGAACCCTATTATTTTATATATATATATATATATATATATATATATATAGATATATATAGATATAGATATATATATAGAGAGAGAGAAAGAGAGATAGATAGATAGATAGATAGATAGATAGATAGATAGATAGATAGATAGATAGATAGATAGATAGATAGATAGATACATTATATATATATATATATATATACATACATACACACAAGAAGAAAGCAATTGCGCTCAGTGTATAGCCTTATAAGATACTTGAATTCACTTTTTCATGTATATTCAATGAATGTTCCTCCAAGGTGTGGGTTTTTGTATATGATGTCACCTGTAAGTATACCCTCACACCAGAAATACACCAGAAAAAAATGGCCAATGGCCTAATTAGACATGATATCAAACTTTTACATAATAAAAGCTTCATACGTTCACATGAACATTATAAAAGAATACATCAAGATGCAGTCAAGAAATACTGTCAGTTTGAGCAATTAAAAAAAATTGAAAAAATTCACCCTCACCCTTGCAGGTGTAAGCTCAACAGGGTGTGGTGACAAACCGAACAAGAGACCATAGCTGACCGTAGCTGACTTACCAACGCGTTTCGTCAGAATGACTTCCTCAGGGGTTTATATATGGCATCACAGAAAAAAGAAGGAAGAAAATCCTTCATGAATGGGGACATCCATATCCCATATATAATAAATAAAATTTGAAAAGTTGAGTGGTCCACCCAGAGTGGTTATAGGACAATGGAACCAGGTATAAACAACTTTCTTTGTAAATATTCAGCTCTTAGTACTGAGCCTGATTGTGATCACAGATACTCTCTCCAGACAGTGTCTTTATAGTGGATTTGCAACTATTAGGAGAAGACTCATGCAGCAACCAGGTTCAGAATATATATAGATGACTTAACATAGAGTGTATTAAACCGCTTTTGTATTTTTGTAATACAGTGGTGTGCTGGTCTTCTAGGTGCTTTTTCTACAGGATTTTGACCTGGCACTAGGGTTGCCATCTCACCCGGATTTCCTGGATTCTCCAGGATTTGGTGCCAACCCTCCAGGAGACCTTTGGAATACCCTGGAACTGCAAGGTTTAACAGGTACTGCAAGAGTTAATAGTTATTTAGCTTTATCATGCATAGCAAGGGCTATGTCCTGCTCACTGATTGGGGACAGGAAGTGAAAGCTAGGAAAGAGCAGAAGAGGAGGGTAAGCTAGGAGAAGCAGGAGAATTGCTGGGGTCATGGGACGGACAAGCGTCATTCCCGTGGTCCCCGGCTTTGTGAACAGCTGCCATGAGCTACATCCTTTATATGGAGAGAGCAGCAGCACTTGTGGGTTGCTGTGAATGGAGCCCATTCCTGCAGGGTAATATGAGGAGAATGCAGCCTCAGTGAGAGCCATGCACAGAACATGTGGGGAGTGCTGCCAGTCACAGCAGGGCACCTGACAGAGGGAGAGACTGCAGTCTAAGAGCAGCAGTACCAAGAGTCCATTGAGAGGGTGATGCCCACCTTTAGGGGTGCCCTAGAAGAGTGTGCCAGGTGTGAGTCTGAGGAGAGGACTTATCTGGGTGAGTGGTTGGAAGCCACTCGGCATGTTTAGGAGCCCCCCATTGACAAGAGTCCTCATTATGGATGAGAGAGACTGTAACCTGTGATGTGTAGCACTACTGGTCCCAGAATGTCCTGGTATGTACTGCTGTTTGCCATATTTATGCCGCAGCAATTAAGTGATGTGCTGGAGGAGGTGTCCTGATGTAGTCTGATGTAACCAATACGATTAATGTGCCGGAGGAGTTGGTGTGATATGTGACCTGATGTAACCATTATGCTTTGTGCTGGAAGAGAGTGTTCAGAAGTTATCCCTGCTATGTCCCTGCTTTTATGTTAAATAAACTGTTTATGCTGTTTTATGAGATGGCCTGGCGCCCAATTCTTTCTGCGCTACACTGGCACCTGTAGTCCACTCCCACAATGCAACTGTAATTAAACACCTGATTATTAAGGGGACCCACTGGTACCTGTGCCTTACCAATGACCAGCCGGAGGAGAGTAAGTGTGATGCACCATACAAAGTGATTGCAGTTATGCATACCTAGTACCAGTGGGGTTTTACACTTTTCCTCTCTCCCAGATTCTGTGATTCTCCCGTAATTAGGGGACTCCGCCTCCACCAGCCCATAAACCAGTGGGAATGCTGGGGGCGGCGCCAGTGGCAATGCGTGCGGCGCAAACATAGGGGACGCGGACAGCCGTGACGTGTCACGTGAGTGAAGGGAAGCAGGGGAGCGCTGAGTGAGACATCGAGACGAGTAGTAACAGGGTGGACTGGCGGCAGACAGTGACTCAGAGAGCTGCGAGCTGGAATTAGCTTCCGGCTGCTGGGGCTGGTAGTGTGGGGTAGAGTGAGAGCAGACGAGCAGCCAGGAAGCAGTGACAGCAGGGCAAGGGAGCTGGATCCTCCTGGACTGGCCAGTACACTCTGGTGTTGGATTGTCTGGTCCCAGTGGGGCTGTGGATTGCAGCAGCAGTTGCAGGTGGGGACTCTGGGTAAGCACAGTACACTGAATTACTGGTATTATGTTACCTTGCTAGGATGTCACACCATTATGTTCCCTGGAGACATTATTATTATTATTATTATTATTATTATTAATGTATTCTGTTGTTCTGAAACTTCAATGCATTATATCTAGTTCTTTTTATTGCAGTTATTAGTGTAAGTCAGTGGTTGCATAGGGCTGTTCTTGGGCATTGAGCTGTATCTATAGTTATATTGTTACTGTTAGTTGTGGCATGATGCATGGCATTGTATGTGTCCAGTAACATAGCAGGGACTGGTCACCTGCAGTTTCTCTGGTGGGCATGATGTACAGCGCTGCGATGGTTTATTGATGTTAAAATCCAATATCTGCTGTACAGTGGGAGCCATTCATTTATTACAGGGATCACATAATGTATTTATATGAACATTGCTTGGTGTCGGAGGAAGGGGTGTTGGGAATCGGATTGGGATTGAGGGGGGGGGGGGGGGTTTCCAGGAATTGATGATGCATGAGGTGGCAACACTAGCTGGCACCCACAACCGTGCGTAGAAAGTGTATGCGGTTTGTCTATATATTTTTATCTATCTATCTATCTATCTATATATACATATAGTGGATGTACAATTTGCACACTGAACTTAACAAGACTTCAGCCAATACCATGTTAGCTAAAGGTTGTCGATCACTTCTTTACAGGGGAGGGGGAGATTTGTACTTGTACACAATGCTAGTACTGCTATGATTTGGTTTTGGTATGTTTTCCTTTTCCTGAGGAAAGCGCAGTGCCAAGTGGGGCCATGTCAAAGTCTGGTTGAAACAAGAAGGCGTTGGCAAATCTTGGAGGCATGAACATGCCCCTTATAAAAGAATGGCTTCCAAATACTATGCGTGTCACCATTGCTGGGTCCATCAGACAGCATCAGGCCCAGGAAATCAGTACCTGCTTCCCCCCCTCTCTAGGTGACCCTGGGGAGGGTCCAGGGTGCTGCAAAATGCACTCATCTGTTAATACAAAGGATGACAAAATGCTGCACTTTAGCTTTTATTTTTTTTATATGTGTATTTAGTGTTTCCCAACACTGTAATGCTTATTGCCACACTTTGTTCCATTGGAATTTGGAGAGGGACAGTAAATATGCACTTGATTGTGTCCTGATCTGACTGTAGCCAGGACAGCTCATAGAAACACCACTGTTGGAAATGTTTCCAACTATTAGGTGCAAATTGTGCAGCAAAAACCAATGCTGATTGGCTACCATTAACTTACCCTGAATGAAGAATATTAGCTACTGTAACACAAGTAGACCAAGACTTCTGCTCCATGTTTTATAGATAGATAGATAGATAGATAGATAGATAGATAGATAGATAGATAGATAGATAGATAGATAGATAGATAGATAGATAGATAGATAGACACTGCTCAAAAAAATAAAGGGAACGCTAAAATAACACATCCTAGATCTGAATGAATGAAATATTCTTATTAAATACTCTGTTCTTTACATAGTTGAATGTGCTGACAACAAAATCACACAAAAATTATCAATGGAAATCAAATTTATTAACCCAAGGAGGTCTAGATTTGGAGTCACCCTCAAAATGAAAGTGGAAAAACACACTACAGGCTGATCCAACTTTGATGTAATGTCCTTAAAACAAGTCAAAATGAGGCTCAGTAGTGTGTGTGGCCTCCACGTGCCTGTATGACCTCTCTACAATGCCTGGGAGTGCTCCTGATGAGGTGGTGGATGGTTTCCTGAGGGATCTCCTCCCAGACCTGGACTAAAGCATCCGCCAACTCCTGGACAGTCTGTGGTGCAACGTAGCGTTGGTGGATGGAGCGAGACATGTTGTCCCAGATGTGCTCAATTGGATTCAGGTCTGGGCAACGGGCGGGCCAGTCCATAGCATCAATGCCTTCGTCTTGCAGGAACTGCTGACACACTCCAGCCACATGAGGTCTAGCATTGTCTTGCATTAGGAGGAACCCAGGGCCAACCGCACCAGCATATGGTCTCACAAGGGGCCTGAGGATCTCATCTCAGTACCTAATGGCAGTCAGGCTACCTCTGGCGAGCGCATGGAGGGCTGTGCGGCCCCCCAAAGAAATGCCACCCCACACTATTACTGACCCACTGCCAAACCGGTCATGCTGAAGGATGCTGCAGGCAGCAGAAAGTTCTCCTTGACATCTCCAGACTCTGTCACGTCTGTCACATGTGCTCAGTGAGAACCTGCTTTCATCTGTTAAGAGCACAGGGCGCCAGTCGCGAATTTGCCAATCTTGGTGTTCTCTGTCAAATGCCAAACGTCCTGCACGGTGTTGGGCTGTAAGCACAACCCCCACCTGTGGATGTCAAGCCCTCATACCACCCTCATGGAGTCTGTTTCTGATCATTTGAGTAGACACATGCACATTTGTGGCTTGCTGGAGGTCATTTTGCAGGGCTCTGGCAGTGCTCCTCCGTTCCTCCTTACACATAGGCGGAGGTAGCGGTCCTGCTGCTGGGTTGTTGCCCTCCTACGACCTCCTCCACATCTCCTGATGTACTGGCCTGTCTCCTGGTAGCGCCTCCATGCTCTGGACACCACGCTGAGAGACACAGCAAACCTTCTTGCCACAGCTCGCATTAATGTGCCATCCTGGATGAGCTGCACTACCTGAGCCACTTGTGTGGGTTGTCGGGAGATCATACAGGCACGTGGAGGCCACACACACTACTGAGCCTCATTTTGACTTGTTTTAAGGACATTACATCAAAGTTGGATCAGCCTGTAGTGTGTTTTTCCACTTTCATTTTGAGTGTGACTCCAAATCTAGACCTCCATGGGTTAATAAATTTGATTTCCATTGATAATTTTTGTGTGATTTTGTTGTCAGCACATTCAACTATGTAAAGAACAAAGTATTTAATAAGAATATTTCATTCATTCAGATCTAGGATGTGTTATTTTAGTGTTCCCTTTATTTTTTTGAGCAGTGTATATATATATATGTACATATATACATATACACACAGGAGCCGCACTGGGCATGTGCAGATCTTGGGATGCGATGTCGCTTGCTGTGCCCCAGGGCGGCAACAGGAAGCGTCAGGGAAAACGGGCCTGTGGCCCAATTTTCTGGGCGTGCCAAAGCCGGTATCCGGTCTCTAGGTAGACCACTATTGATCGATAGTAAGTAGGTCGACATGACCAAAGGTCAACATGAGGTTTTCAATTTTTTTTTCTTCATTTTTTGGACTTTTTCATACCTTACGATCTACAAGGACTACAATTGCGAATGGTAACCTGTGCTGAGCACAGCGGTGGCGGAGCGAGGCACCTTGCCAGAAGCATGGCGAGCGAAGGGGACACGATGCACTGGGGATCCCGGTCACTGTACGGAGAAAACGCACCAAAAAAAGTGCACAAATTCATGTCGATCTAGTACATGTTGACCTAGAGTCCCTGTCGACCTAGAAACAATGTTAACCCACTTACTGTCGACCAATAGTGGTCGACTTAGACACTGTCAACCTAAGTGTGGTCGACCTTGCATACAACACCCCCAAAGCCAGTGGCTGCGACCTCGCATGCAGCTTCACTGGCCCCGGCAGCAGCGTGATATGGCCACACAACCTGAGGATTACTCAGATGTCCAATGGTCATGCAGTAGATCTGATGCAACGCCTTCGGACACAGCAGCAGATCAGAGAAGTCTGCAGTGGGCATTTTTTTTTCCTCTGAAGACGCCTCCTGCGGCTTCTGCAGAACTTTGCACATAGATGCAGTGACTGTTGCCGGCCAACTCTGAATCATCACCAAAATCTGGTGCAGATGCTACTTTTTCTCAAAACAACTTTACCGTGGATTAAAACAGCTACTGGAGTTCTCTATGTTCCTCAGAGAGTGATTTCTTTTGTGCTGGGGACTCTATTATTAGATACTAAATGCTTTATCTAGCACAATAATGGGCCGAGCAATATTTATTGTACGAGATAAGAGTTCAAGAAAGGTGTGCTTATATTTGACATGGGTTTCGAGATATTATACACTCACCTTTGTCTGTATGTATGCGTAACACTTATATCTGTAGACACAATATTCATATCACTTTTAATTTTAAATATACAGTATCACTTATCTTAATGGTTATTGTGATTGCACTATGAAGTTTTCTATATACTGTGGAAACAAGATAATGTAACAAAAGCTCAGTTTACGTTATACGTAGTGACTTAACCTCTGTGGAACGGCATTTTGTCCATTTAACAGTCAGTAATGAGATATACGGTCTTCGCAGCAGGATAACAAATTTTGTGTGACAGCAAAATTTTTGATTTTTTTTTTATATATATATATATTGATTTGCTTGCTATATACCCGATCCTGACACTCTGCCCTCACAATTAGATGAGATTAACTTGTTTGACACTTTTTAACCATACATTCTACTATAAAGAAACTTATGATTTGAAGGTAGAACAGAACCACATCTACTCCAGTTAGGGTCATGGTGGGAATCAAACCTATGACCTCAGCGCTGTGAGGCAGTAATACTAATATAACACCACGGTAAATGGTCCAATAGTGCAACGTGCATGGTCAGTTGCAAGGACAAATTCAGGATTTCTATAGAGGGTTTCCAAATGAGTGAGTGCACACAGTATATGAAGAGAGTATAATTAGTATTTAACAAGCTACAGTATGCCTCATATAAAGTTCAGTGTACTGTATGATACTTCAGACATACTGTATTCTGGACCACCAATCACATGAAGCTGTTGGATGTAGCCATATTGCCAGCACGTCTGAGCTGAATGTTTTGTTTTTTTCCCGAGGTTGGCACCATTCCACAATCCAAGTGGTTCCGGTATGAATGGTCGACCATGTTATGGTCGACAGTCATTAGGTCGACCACTATTGGTCGACACTGACATGGTCGACATGGACACATGGTCGACACATGAAAATGGTCGACACATGAAAGGTCGACATATGAAAAGGTCGACATGAGTTTTTTTACTTTTTTTTGGTGTCGTTTTTTGCGTAAAGTGACTGGGAACCCCAATTAGTGCACCGCGTCCCCTCGCATGGCTCGCTTCGCTCGCCATGCTTCGGGCATGGTGCCTTCGCTCCGCTACCGCTTCGCTCGGCACACTTTACCGTTCCAATCGTAGTCCATGTGGATCGTAAAGTATGGAAAAGTTCCCCAAAAGAAAAAAAAGTTAAAAAACTCATGTCGACCTTTTCATATGTCGACCATTTTCATGTGTCGACCATGTCTCCATGTCGACCATGTCAATGTCGACCAATAGTGGTCGACCTAATGACTGTCGACCATAACATGGTCGACCATGTGAACGGATACCAATCCAAGTCCCCTGATCGCAGAGCATTGGAGCAAGTCCTGGAGTCTAGGGGCAGGGGCAAATGCAGGATTTGCGATGGGAAGGGGGGGGGGGGGGTTCTGTGTGTGTGTTAAACACACACACACATATATATATATATATATATATATATAAAAAATTTGGTGGGATACGTTGTTTTACCTGCGCACTGAGAAAGTGTAGCTATTGTATGGGGGTGAGCTGCCGTGCTGGTAGGTGACCTGCTCTACTACGAGAACATATAGCGATAACAAAAGGGTGCATTGCGCTCAGCTACTATAGTATACAGTAGTGGTAGCTAATCAATCTAAATGACAAGTAAGAAGTATTTCTTTGCAGTAAGCCTGAGTAGATACAATGGGTGAGATTCAAATGATATATCACGCCCAATTTCCTTTCTAAAATGTTCTCCATTATCGCGCATATTGCGCCCATAGTAACCAGGTTTAGCTGTGTAAAGGGTTGGGTGCTTCTCTACTGCGGGGGTAGGAGCTGAAATAATGATACAACGTCCCTGAGGGCAGAAACAGAACGGGTGTGTAAAGGGGTGAAAAGAATTGAATCCCGCCCACTGTGTCAGTTTGTCAAAAAAGCAACAAAAGATGTCAATATCAAAAATGATATTTATTACGTTCTGAGTCACAATGCTTCATATACAATAGGTAATATGCACATTTGGTAATAAAATTAAAAAGTACAGAAAAAAATCACAAACAACAAAATCTGTAACTTTAGGTAACCCGCACAGATGAGAATATGCTCCCTGGTTGTGTCCCAACACAGTCTTGAATAAATACTGATTGGAGTCCTTAAAGAACTGTATCTCACAGTCTTAAGTCCAGAATAAATGGATTTAAATGTCTTTACACTCATTGAGTAAAGGGGTGAACTTGCTTTCTATGGTCCAGTTGTAAATACTATGTGCTGTGGGGTTTTATGTCCTGGGGGGAGGGCGTGCTATGCCACCCAGTTGCACAAAACTTGCCCTTCTTCTTCCTGGTGGCTCACCTTCTGGTGAGTGGTGATTGCGGATGGTGTTGTCAGACGCGCCTTTACCTTGCCCCGTCCCTGCTGCTGGATCTGGCTGGTATTGGTGTGCACACAGCTGGATGCAACTTGAGACCACGGGCAGCTGTGGACTGCCACCTCCTCCCCTACCACACACACTGACTGCGGCCTGCCCCCCCCCCCCCACACACACACACTGACTGCGGACTGCCAGCTCTCTCCGCCCCCCCAACACACACACACTGCGGACTGACCCCTCCACCGCGCACACACTTGGACTGCACATCACACATACACACGTGGAGTGGAGACTGCCCCCATACACAATTAGACTACTGCACATACACACATGGACTGGAGACTGCACCCTCCCCTGCACAAACACTCGTACTGCACACTGGTGCTTCCCTCACACACTCACTGTACTGCAGATTACACGCATACACACTGTGACTGGAGACTGCCCCCTCCCCTGCACAAACACTCGGACTGCACACTGGTGCTTCCCTCACACACTCACTGTACTGCAGATTACACGCATACACACTGTGACTGGAGACTGCCCCCTCCCCTGCACAAACACTCGGACTGCACACTGGTGCTTCCCTCACACACTCACCGTACTGCAGATTACACGCATACACACTGTGACTGGAGATGGTCTCCCCCTTCCTACACACAATCTCTGCTTGCCCCACACCCATAGCAAAAAGCTGGCACCTGACCTAGTGGCAATTCAGCCTCTCTGCTGCCTGGAGTCCGGACTGGAGCAGAGGAAGAACAGTGCACTGTACACAACAAAGGACCATGGGAGCTGCCTGATCTCCTTCTGCAAACACTGCAGCCGCGGCAGCTCAGCAGTCCGACCTCTCGGGGGGAAAAAATATATATCGTTGTGCTGCGGCAATGGATCGGTCTAGCAGGGGGGGTTTCTGGGTACTCGGAACCCCCCCTGCGTTCGCCACTGAAGGGAGCAGCAGAAGAACCTAGCACAGGTCCTGGACATACTGTATGTGTACATATTGGTCTCCTTATACACTGGCTAGTGTATGAAATACAATGTTAATTATTAACACTATAGATGGTCTATAGCAGTATTTCCCAAGCTCAGTCCTCAGGAACAGTGCATGTTTTCCATATTTCCTAGTTGGTGCACAGATATATACTATTAGCAGTACCTAGAATATCCCGGGTGTAGTAGGGTATGCCGGTGGTCGGGCTCCCGGCGACCAGCATAACGGCGCCGGAATCCTGACCGCCGGCATACCAACAGCGCGGCGATCGCAAATGAGCCCCTTGCGGGCCCGCTGCGCTCACCGCGCTATCTATTCTCCCTCCAGGGGGGTCGTGAACCCCCAAGAGGGAGAAAAAGTGTCCGTATGCCGGCTGTCGGGATTCCGGCGCCGGTATACTGTGCACCGGGATCCGACAGCCGGCAAACTGAAGACCACCCGAATATCCCTGGTTTGACAACAGTGTTAGTGAGTTCAAGGAGAGGGGTGGAAGACTTTAAAGATGATCACCCAAGACTAACAAGGTAGAGAATAAGCTAAAACTACTGTAGGCAAGCTTATTGAAGAATACCAATCTCCACAATCACTCATAAATAAAGTTCCTGTCAAGTGAGATCATGACAGCAAACAATACCACTTTCAGACAGAAAAATCTCAAAATCAAGTTTTTTCCTGTTATTTTCCTCGCCCCCTTTCACACAGCACATTTAACCCGGATTATTCCCGGGTTGACCCCTTTCAGACAGAACCCGTGTCAGCCCTGCAATAGACTTGTGTTCATAAGAAATGGACTGTTTTTATGGCACACAGAGATGAGGTCATGAAAAGTGGGTGGTGACTGCTCACTGCATTGCATTAACCATAGTCGACGAGTTACTGCTGAGTAGCCCGGAGTTCCTGAGTTCTTGCTGTTTTTTGCTGATTCAAACAGCAAATTAGAGGCTGATGCAGCTGCTTGCACTGTGCTACCTGGCACAGTCTTATGCCAAGAGGAGAAGGGAGCAATTTCTGGCGGAGAGGGCTAATACTCGACTCTTGTATTTGCACAGGAGGAGAGCCCTGATTTTAGGCAGCATTACGTCTACCCTGAGATTTACTAATCGATCATTGTGGACCAGAAACAATAGGCATGGACAAGCTTTCTGGGCGACCGTGGAAGCTTATCAGCCAGAGCAGTGCATGGCACACTTTCGGATGTCACGTGCTACGTTTTACTACCTGCTGGAACTTCTCATTCCAGCACTCACCAGGGGAAGCACCAACTACCGCAAGACCATCTAGCCATGCAGGAGACTTGCGATTGTGTTGTGGTGGTATGCAACTCCGGGGGAATACCGCACCATCTCCTGCTTGCTCAGTGTTGGCATATCGATGGTGTGTATGCTAGTGCGGGAAGTGACCTAGGCATTGCTGGAAACCCTTTACCACCGCTTCATCTCCTTACCGCAAGGTGACTGGCTGGATGGTACCATAAAAGGTTTGCTGCGACGCGGATGTCCTCAGTGTGCTGGAGCCATAGATGGGACCCACATACCCATTATTGCCTCGAGAGACAAACCAGCCGATTAATACAACCGAAAAGGCTGGCACTCCATCATCCTGCAGGCTGTAGTGGACCATAAGTATTGGTAAGTAGTATTGTGTGTTTTAAAGTGAGTGATATGTTGGGTCCATGATGTGTATTGTTAAACACAGCTAATACGTATACTGTTCAGTTTCACAGATGTCTTCATTGGCTGCCCGGGTCGTGCTCACGACTCACGTGTACTTGGCAACTCTGAATTGTTTCAGACTGCAGAGGAGAACCAACATGGCTGGTTGTTCCCTAGAGAGGTAAATATATCTCTTTTGATGGGTTATATTTTTCACAGCAAAATAATAATACAATAGATTACAATTATGGTATAGGGCCGGCCTCTTACGTTGTGTAGCAGGGGTGTTAAACTATAGCTGCTGTGTAACTAAACCTCCCAGCATGCCCCTGCCACAAATTTTCTATTTGGGGGTGCTGCAACTGTGGCAGGGCATGCTGGCATGTGTAGTTCCACAACAGCTTGAGGCCCACAAGTTTGACACCCCTGTTGTGTCTCACCATGGAATATGGGAAAGGTTTGCGGTGAAGATCCTCAAAGCTGTGACCCCGAAGGTGGGGATGGATGGATGGAGGGTAGGGTTAGGCACCATGGGGTCAGGTTAGGGTTAGGCTGTGGAAAGGTAGGGTTAGGCAGTAGGGGAGGGGTGGGAGGGTTTAGGATACTTACCTCACACATGTCAGGATTAGATTGTTGTTATTCCTAATTATTCCCTGTACTTTCCTGAACATTATGTATGCCACCTATACTATATATTAATATTTTTTTACCATTACAGAAATTAAAGTTTGTTGATGGGCTGGAGATCCCAGTGCACCTTATTGGAGATGCGGCGTACCCTTTGAGGCGTTGGCTCATCAAGGGCTTCACACAGCATCTCCCACTCAATCCAGAACAAGTGCATTTCACCCACACTCTCAGCTCGGCCAGGATGGTGGTGGAGAATGCCTTTGGGAGACTGAAGGGGCGCTGGCGGTGTCTACTAAAGTGCAATGACATTGCCATCATCATGGTGCCGGATGTGGTTGCTGCTTGCTGTATCCTACACAACTTTTGTGAGATACAGAAGGAACACTTTTTACCGGAGTGGAATATTGTGGACTCTGAACTGTGTGATACTCCGGTAGGCAACAGCCTACGAGGGGGAGATAAGTAGTGGCAGTGCTGTGGAAATCCGCAACACCCTCACTGCTAACTTAACTAGTATGACACAGTAGAGCAGGGGTGTCAAAGACAAGGCCCGCGGGCCAAATCCGGCCCGCCAGACCTCGTCTGATGGCCCGCGGTGCCGCCGCCATGAAACCCCCTTCTCCCGAGTGCCCAGCTCGGGGGGGGGCGGGGTTTCGCGGAATGACGCGATTGCGTCGTGACGTCACGGCGCAAATGCGTCATTCAACGAAACCCCGTCGGAGGAGGGAGAAGGGAGCCGCGCAGACGAGGAGGGAGAGGCGGCTGAAGAGCGGCGAGAACCGCTTCAAATGTAAGTCAGCCCCTCTCCCTTCCTCTCTTTCTCTCTCTCTCCCTCCTTCCACCACCTGCCGCAATGTGTAAAATGGGGACCTGTGCCTGCCACAATGTGTAAAATGGGGACCTGTGCCTGCCACAATGTGTAAAATGGGGACCTGTACCTGCCGCTATGTGTAAAATGGGGACCTGTGCCTGCCACAATGTGTAAAATGGGGACCTTTGCCTGCCACAATGAGTAAAATGGGGACCTGTACCTGCCGCTATGTGTAAAATGGGGACCTGTGCCTGCCACAATGTGTAAAATGGGGACCTGTGCCTGCCACAATGTGTAAAATGGGGACCTGTACCTGCCGCTATGTGTAAAATGGGGACCTGTGCCTGCCACAATGTGTAAAATGGGGACCTGTGCCTGCCACAATGTGTAAAATGGGGACCTGTACCTGCCGCTATGTGTAAAATGGGGACCTGTGCCTGCCACAATGTGTAAAATGGGGACCTGTGCCTGCCACAATGTGTAAAATGGGGACCTGTACCTGCCGCTATGTGTAAAATGGGGACCTGTGCCTGCCACAATGTGTAAAATGGGGACCTGTGCCTGCCACAATGTGTAAAATGGGGACCTGTACCTGCCGCTATGTGTAAAATGGGGACCTGTGCCTGCCACAATGTGTAAAATGGGGACCTGTACCTGCCGCTATGTGTAAAATGGGGACCTGTGCCTGCCGCAATGTGTAAAATGGGGACCTGTGCCTGCCGCAATGTGTAAAATGGGGACCTGTACCTGCCGCTATGTGTAAAATGGGGACCTGTGCCTGCCGCAATGTGTAAAATGGGGACCTGTGCCTGCCGCAATGTGTAAAATGGGGACCTGTACCTGCCGCTATGTGTAAAATGGGGACCTGTGCCTGCCGCAATGTGTAAAATGGGGACCTGTGCCTGCCGCAATGTGTAAAATGGGGACCTGTGCACTATAAAAGGGGGCACATGGCTGGGCACTATAAAAGGGGGCACATGGCTGGGCACTTTAAAAGGGGGCAGATGGCTGGGCACATATAAGGCAGGTGGAGCGGTAAATTTTGGATAGACCTACAGATACAACCGGCCCTTTGATGGGGACCAAACTGCTGATGCGGCCCCCGATGAATTTGAGTTTGACACCCCTGCAGTAGAGGATACAAGAGATATGTTGCAAAAAAGTTTTGTTTTTATTGTTTTTGAAAAAAGTTTTGGTTTTATTGTTTCTGAAAGTTATGTACATGTTACTTCACATGTATCATTTTAAATATAACATCTTTACAGTTTAAAATGCTTCTTAAATCTTTGAACATAAGTAGTCCATAAGGTGTGTAGACATTAGACACATAAATGGAAGGCATAATGGGCATAATTCGGAGTTGATCGCAGCAGCAGCAAATTTGTTAGCAGTTGGGCAAAACCATATGCACTGCAGGGGAGGCAGATATAACATGTGCAGAGAGAGTTAGATTTGGGTGGGGTGTATTCAAACTGAAATCTAAATTGCAGTGTAAAAATAAAGCAGCCAGTATTTACCCTGCACAGAAACGAAATAACCCACCCAAAACTAACCCTATCTGCAAATGTTATATCTGCCCCCCCTCCCCCCGCAGTGCACATGGTTTTGCCCAATTGCTAACAAACTTGCTGCTGCGATCAACTCAGAATTACCCCCAGTGTGTGTAGGTAACAGCCAGGTATGGCCCGGGCACTTGACAGGACTGTAAAGTGTTGAATACACATGAACATTTCCAGAAAGACAAAGAAAAAATATTATTTGCCACTGTACATTCAGCTTAACTTACACCCCTATCTGTAGAAGTGGCTGAGGTAACGGACAAGTATGGTCCAGGCACTTGACAGGCTTGTAAAGTGCTGAATACACATGAACATTTTCAAAAAGACAAATAAAAAAGATTTGCCACGGTAGACACATAAATTGAGGGCATAATGCGTGTATATTCAGCCTAACGTACACCCCATCTGTAGAAATGGCTGAGGTAACGGCCAGGTATGGCCGGGCACTTGATAGGCCTGTAAAGTGATGAATACACATGAACATTTTCAAAAAGATAAGACAAAGAAAAAAGATTATTTACAACTGTCTGTAAGAAGTGCTGCCCAGTGGACGGTTATGATTAGTGCCATCTGGATAAGTATACATAGTGTCATGTGGAGGATTATTCCCCGTGCCATCTAGGTAAGTATGCATGATGCCATGTGGAGTATTAGTCCCTGTGCCATCTGGGTAAGTATGCACAGTGCCATGTGGAGGATTATTTGTGATCAGTGTCGGACTGGGGCATGTAGGGCCCATCGGGGGAATGCAGTGGTAGGGGCCCATGTTTAGGGGTGTAGCCAGTCCGCAGAGGGAGTGTGGCCTGCCACCTCATTGGTTTGACTAACCATTAGAGAGTGCAACGTCTGGGCCCCTTCATAAATATAATATATACAGTAAATTCATCTGCTGCATGCAAGATAATGTGCCACATTAATAACAGCAATGCACTGTAGAAAATACACCATAGTCCAGTATAAGGTAACATGTATAATGTATAATTCAAGTGCACAGTCTGGAACCTGATCCTTATACCAGGAGAAGGGCCCACAGGCAGTGGGGCCCACCGGTGGTTTCCCCTGTAACCCTGTGGGCTAATCCAAGCCTGTTTGTGATCCATTCCAGTCAGGATTTAAGAGATGATATTGAACTGATACAGGTCAGAGACAGACGGGTGGCACTTGATATCCCGGCTGTCAGAATCCCGGCGCCGGGATCTCAACCGCCTGAATCCCAACAACTATTTTCCCTTTTGGGGTGTACACGACAGCCCTGGAGCGAGAATAAATACCGTGACTGCAGCGTGGTGAGCGCACCGAGCCCACAAGGGACTCTTTTGTGATCACCCCGCTGCCGGCATACCGGTGGTCGGGATCCTGGCGCCGGTATGCTGGGCACCAGGATCCCGACAGCCGGGCAAGCGTAGTAGACCCGAGAAAGACAGAGGTGACTATTTAATATTAATCATTTTGGATCCCTCTGCAACATTTGATACCACAGACCATGGGATTCTAAATGAGCGTCTGAAAATGTCTGTGAATAGGAAGGCATAGTCAGCTGGTTCAAATAATTTCTCATCAGCAAGTCACAGAGAGTTGTTCTAGACTGGAGTATACTCATCTTGTTAGTATTGCTGTAGCACAGCACTGGGGTCATGAGTTCAATTGCCACCCATTAACTTTAGCATTAAGTCTGTGGAGCATTAACTGTGCTGGAGCTTTTATTTCCCCCTGTGCTTGTGTGGGTTGTAATTTAGTTAGTAGGTTAATTGGATTCTGACAAAAGGGAACCTTAGTGTGTGGATACAAATATTATCTGTACATTGTTACACAAACTGGTGGTACTATATATATATATATATATATATATATATATATATATATATAATATATAGATATATAGTACCACCAGAGAAAGCACCAATCAGCATAGCCTCTAAAATGATAGTTAAAAGCTAATTGGTTGGTACTTTATCTCTCTCTACTATCTATCTCCCAGGCCTGATACATATCCCTCTATGTAAGGCAGCTGCGGTTGTAGAAACAAAATCACTGCATGCCACTATATCAGATCACTAAAAGATTAATTATAATAATAATGTTATTTATATAGCACTTTTCTCCTAATAAGAGTCAAAGGGAGATGTACTGAGCAGTGATAAAAGTGGAGAAGTTGCCCATGGCAACCAATCAGCATTGACGTAACATTTATAATTTGTATACTATAACAGTATACAGAGCAGCTGATTGGTTGTCATGAGCAACTTCTCCACTGGCTCACTTCTCTACCTTTATCACTGCTTAGTACATCTCTCCCAAAGAACCATATTAATAATCACTCAATGTGCCATTTTTACAATGTTTTCATGTTATTTTATCAGTTCCAAAGTGACATACCCATTCATCAAGACTGTAACAAAGGAAATATCACTCATATCTCCTTGTTACAAAACTGCCCCAGTAATGGGGGTAATTCAGACCTGATCGCTCCTCTGCAAATTTGCAGAGGTTTGCGATCAGATAGTCGGCGCCCAGACAGAGTGAAATTCCGCACCATGCGAGTCTGCATACGCCGTGCCAAAATCTCTGTGAATGCCAGTCAGCTGCAAATCTGTTCGCAACTCACTCACCATCAAATGTTTTTCCAGTCTGTGCGTAGCCCAGGACCTACTCCTTCAGTGCGATAGAATCAGGCTGATCGGGCCAGAGCTGACGTCACACACCCTCCCTGAAAACACTTGGGTACACTTGTGTTTTTCCTGACACTCCCAGAAAACGGCCAGTAACCACCCTCAAACGCTGGCTTCCTGTCAATCAACTTGTGTATGCCTAGCATTCAAAAAAGTCGCTGGATTTTTTAGAAGTTTGGCCTCATGCATGCGTATGCATGCGCAGTCGATCGATAATCGGCCACCTTTGCGAATTCGCACCACAGCAATCAGGTCTGAATCGGGCCGAATGTCCACACATGGGGGCATATTCATCATGAAAAAATTGTGCAATAAGAATTTTTAATTTAAATTCATATTGCATTCTCTCACAATTTTTTCATTGTTCTTTATGGCCCTATCATAAAATTATCACTTCCGAAAACCTGGACTTTTTGCGAAATCAATATTTCGGGAAGTGATAATTTTCCCCTCTGGCTGCCTGGATGCAGAAGGGAGCACTGCAGCCTCGGTTCCCCACCACCAGCACCTTATTGCCGGGTCTGTCCAGCTGCAGAAGTCGCGCTGCCGGGAGGCATCAGCCTACAGCACGGAATTTTATATCTGCATAAATACCCACTTAGACCAATATTACTATAAGCACACAATTATCAAGCACCGATTATGTATTACATGGCCAGGAATGCCCCATGCAGGAGGGGAATATATTGTAAATCAATTTTAACTATTTCTACCTGGAATCTGCAAAACCAATGTGGAGCACTATAAACTGCAAGTGCATTTTTAAAACTTATGAACAGAATATATAAGTCCTAATATTACTAATTGACTAACTGCTGTCCAGACAAAACATTACTAATAACTTGTTATAGTGACTGGCTCTATAAGTGCTTCTAAGTATGCTATAATATTCAGATGTTTAATTATTGGATCCTTTTTAATGTTTATTTTATATATATATATATATATATATATATATATATATATATATATATTGCAGGGGGATGAGGTTGTTACAAGCGACCAAAGGTGTCAAATAAATAATGTAAAAAACCAGGTACTGATAAAAAAAAATTATTTTAATTTCAAAAGGACGAGCACTAAAAAAAGGTTGGTAATAATTGAAACAATAAAAATAGACCAATGCAGCCTAGTAAAAAACTGTTGTATAAAAAAGAGCAAAAAGCTAGGCTGATAAAATCAAAGCTACATATGCCAAAAATTCATAAAAGGTACACACAAACATGGGAAAAATACGGTATAAAATACACAGGATAAAACATGAAAAAGCTTATCTTTTAAGAGGTTGAGGTAAAATCAGAGTAGCACCCAACGCGTTTCATCCCTCATGGACTTCATCAAGGGGTAGTATAAGGCTAGAGACAGAACATATTTATACCTAATATCTGGGGGAAGTGCTGATGACATCACTTCCTGTTGGTGAATAATAATAAAAAAATATTATATATTAAAACCGGCATTATAGAAGACATTAATCAAAATTCTATACTGGTAATAAAATAAAAGGAAAATGCCACCAGAAAATACTGTGGAGAATATATAGAAATAAAATATATATATATATGTACAAAATGTACACAGGGGATATATGTAAAAAAGAATAAATATACAAACACAATGAAGGGTTATTTTGAGCTGTACGGGACTAGGAAAAAATAGAACTTGCAAAGAACATGAGAGCGATTAGTCGTGTTTAAGTGAACGTGGTAAAAATAGGTCCGTGAGTGCTATGGACATCATACATGATTTACTGAGAAGTCCCGATCCGTTCCCTTATTGTCTTTAGATTTACAACACCCGGTATCCCAAGGAGGTCTCCCATCCTTGTACTGGCCGGGCCCGGCCTTGCTTAGCTTCCAAGATCGGACGGTGTTGGGCGTCCCAAGGAGGTATGGTTGTAATGTTTTAGCGCTGGGTTAGAGACGGGTTCTCTCAATTCAATGTATGACACTGAGATTGACAAGAGCCTGGAGAGAAGCAGTAGTGGGAAGATTTAGCGAAGTATACAGGCTATTGATAAGAAAAAATTCTACTTAAAGCGTGTAAAGGATGAATAAGGCAGTTCCCACCATATTTACTGTGCGACTGGTATTCCCTGGGGGTCCCCCATCCAGGTACTGACCAATTCGAGTCTATGACCTAATTAGTAGGGTCAACCCACATGAAAAAAAGGGGTGACATTGGTGTTGGAAAAAGAGTGGAGAGAGGCAGGAGTGGAGCGTGAGGGTAGAGGTAGCTTACATCACAGGAAAGGTGCTATCTCGTATCCTTCGTTAAAGCCGTCAGGATGAAGCGTGTTGAGTTCGTATATCCAATACATCTCCCTCCTGGAAAGAAGATTCGAAAGGTCTCCTCCTCTGTCTCCTAGCACTACTAGTTCAATGCCTTTGTATGTTAGCGTCTCTGGATCTGAGTTGTGGCAAAGATGAAAATGTTTGGATACTGCATGGGTGAGGACTTTGTTCTTGATATTTCTGACGTGTTCCTGGATGCGTATTTTAAGGGGTCTCTTGGTTTTCCCAATGTACTTTAATTTACATGGACATTCCAGAAGATATATCACTGATGAGGTGTTACAATTGATGAATTGTTTGATCCGGTATTCCCTTTGAGTTTTAGTATTGAGGAACGATTTCCTATTCGGATGGAGGTGCCTACAGACATTACACCGACCACATTTAAAACTTCCTACACATTTGGGCATAATACTTCTGGCTTCTGGATTTCTCAACATACTTGGGGCTACTAGGTCTTTTAGACTCCGGGATTTGCGAAAGACCATTTTGGGCTCCGTAGTGAGGTAGTTTTTCAGTATGGGGTCCATAAGAAGTATGTTCCAATGTTTCTTGAGCACATCCTTAATAAGGTTCTCATGCCTGCTGTACGTGGTAATAAATTTGACTGTGTCCTCCTTGTTATCCTTAGGTTTGTACTTTAAAAGTTCCTTTCTTTCCATAGCTTGAGTCTTGGTAGTGGCTTCTTCTAGGAGTCGGGTCGGGTACCCCTTTTCCTTAAATCTTTCTTTGTACACTTCTAGCTGTTGATCTCTATCCTCTGTCTTCTTACAATTTCGTGCTATTCTAGTAAATTGGGAAAGGGGGGTATTGTCTTTCCATTGTTGTGGTTTTCAGCACAATCACATCTCGTTTTTCATTAAGGCACTCACTAGCAGCTCTCCCCATTACACCAGGTTCACATTTATTTATATACATGTATTTTGAATATATATAAACATTACACCAATTAACCAACAGGAAGTGATGTCATCAGCACTTCCCCCAGATATTAGGTATAAATATGTTCTGTCTCTAGCCTTATACTACCCCTTGATGAAGTCCATGAGGGACGAAACGCGTTGGGTGCTACTCTGATTTTACCTCAACCTCTTAAAAGATAAGCTTTTTCATGTTTTATCCTGTGTATTTTATACCGTATTTTTCCCATGTTTGTGTGTACCTTTTATGAATTTTTGCATATGTAGCTTTGATTTTATCAGCCTAGCTTTTTGCTCTTTTTTATACAACAGTTTTTTACTAGGCTGCATTGGTCTATTTTTATTGTTTCAATTATTACCAACCTTTTTTTAGTGCTCGTCCTTTTGAAATTAAAATAAAAATTTTTTATCAGTACCTGGTTTTTTACATTATTTATTTGACACCTTTGGTCGCTTGTAACAACCTCATCCCCCTGCACTATTTTCAATTTGTAGGCATATATACCAGTGCCTTCGTATATCTTTGAGGTTTTTAAGCTGACGCCCTAAATACTTGGAAAGGAGTGTCCACCAGGTCTAGTTCTGTTTATTAGTCCAGAACGGTCCTTTTTTTCCCCATACTGTTTATATACCTTAGATACTGTATCTGTGGCGCTGGTAGCTTCTTTTGTACACATATATATATATATATATATATATATATACACACACACATATATATATATATACACACACACACTATATATATATATAAAAAAAAGTGTGTGTGTATATATATATATATATATATATATATGAACCAGCCAATACTAGATTGTAATTTATTTAAGAATAAACATAGAAACATAGAAACATAGAATTTGTCGGCAGATAAGAACCACTTGGCCCATCTAGTCTGCCCCTTTTTTTTTTTTTTTTACATTATTTTTATCTCAATCCTTATTTGATCCTTATTTCTTTGTAAGGATATCCTTATGTCTATCCCATGCATGTTTAAATTGCTCTACTGTCTTAGCCTCTACCACCTCTGATGGGAGGCTATTCCACTTGTCCACTGCCCTTTCTGTGAAATAATTTTTCCGCAAATTTCCCCTGAACCTCCCCCCCTCCAGTCTCAGTGCATGTCCTTGTGTCCTATTGCTTCTCTTCATTTGGAGAATGTTTCCCTCCTGGACTTTGTTAAAACCCTTGATATATTTGAAAGTTTCTATCATGTCCCCCCTTTCCCTTCTCTGCTCCAAACTATACATATTGAGATTTCTTAGTCTTTCTGGGTATGTTTTGTGATGTAGGTCATGCACCATTTTAGTTGCCCTCCTTTGTACAGTTTCTAATGTATTAATATCCTTTTGAAGATATGGCCTCCAGAACTGAATACAGTATTCTAGATGAGGCCGTACTAATGACCTATACAGTGGCATTATTACTTCTTTCTTTCTGCTGCTGATTCCTCTCCCAATGCAGCCAAGCATCTGACTAGCCTTCCTCATTGCCTTGTTACATTGCTTACCTGCCTTTAAGTCATCTGAAATAGTGACTCCTAGATCCCTTTCCTCCTCAGTAGTTTCCAGTATAGTGCCATTAATACTGTATTTAGCTTTAGGATTTTTGAGACCCAAGTGCATGATTTTGCATTTTTTGGCATTAAACTGTAATTGCCAGACTCTTGACCATTCCTCTAGTCTACCTAGATCCTCAATCATTTGTTTTACCCCACCTGGTGTGTCTACCCTGTTGCATACCTTTGTGTCATCTGCAAAAAGGCATACTTTCCCTTTAATGCCATTTGCAATGTCACCAATAAAGATATTAAAAAGCACTGGTCCAAGTACAGATCCCTGGGGTACTCCACTGGTAACATTTCCCTCATGTGAATGCACTCCATTTACCACAACTCTCTGTTTTCTATCCTTCAACCAAGATCTTATCCATTCAATAATCCTAATATCCAATCCCAAACTTTCAAGTTTATTTAGCAGTCTGCGATGTGGAACTGTGTCAAAAGCCTTACTAAAGTCTAGATAAGCTATATCCATGGCTCCACCTTTATCCATCACTTTAGTCACACAATCAAAAAAGTCAATAAGATTTGTTTGACATGATCTCCCCCCAGTGAATCCATGCTGTTTGGGATCCAGTAAATTTCCGGATTTGAGATAATCTACAACTCTTTCTTTTAAGAGTGTTTCCATCAATTTCCCTACTACTGATGTAAGACTCACTGGTCTGTAGTTGTTTGCCTCTTCCTTGCTTCCACTTTTGTGCAGTGGGACTACGTTTGCTCTTTTCCAGTCCCCTGGAATTACTTCTGTAGCTAATGACTGGTTGAATAATTCTGTCAATGGTGCTACCAGCACCTCTTTAAGTTCTTTTAGTATCCTTGGATGTATCCCATCTGGCCCCATAGATTTGTCCACTTTCAGCTTTGAGAGTTCTGTTAGGACCTTCTCCTCTGTAAATGTACTTGTTTCATTTTCCTGAATATCCCTGCAACTTAGCTATGGCCCCTTCCCCTCTCTTTCAGTAGTAAATACTGAGCAAAAATAATCATTAAGATGATCTGCTATTAAATTGTCTCCTTCAACAAGACTCCCAGTGTCCGTCTTTAGTTTTATAATTCCGCCTTTTGTTTTTCTCCTTTCGCTTATATACCTAAAAAAGTTTTGCCTCCTTTATCCACTGACTGGGCCATTTTCTCCTCAGCTTGTGCCTTTGCACATCTGATTACCTTCTTTGTCTCCTTCTGTCTAACAAGATATATCTTTTTGTCTTCATTATTTTGTGTCTGCTTATATTTCCTAAAAGCCATCTTTTTTGCTCTCACAATATTTGCTACTTCTTTTGCAAACCACACTGGCTTCCTTTTCCTTGTGTTTTTCCTAACAGTTTTGATACAAAGGTCTGTGGCCTTCAATATTGCACATTTTAATGTTTCCCACCTCTCCTGCACTGTTTCCAAGTTCCTCCACTCTGCCAAAGAATCGCTTACACATTTTCCCATCCCTACAAAATCAGCCTTCCTAAAATCCAACACCTTTGTTTTTGTATGGGACGAGTCAGTCTCTGTCTTAATGCTGAACCATACTGCTTGATGATCACTGGATCCCAGGTTTTCACCCACTTTTACGTCCGATAATCTATCTCCATTTGTAAGTATTAAGTCTAATATTGCGTCTTTCCGAGAGGGCTCCCTCACCAATTGGTGGAGGGATGCTCCCTGAAGGGAATTTAAAATGTTCCTACTTCTAGTGGAACTAGCAACAGACACCTCCCAGTTTACATCAGGAAGATTAAAGTCTCCCATGATTATTACCTCTCCTTTTAATGCCATTTTAGTTATGTCCTGCAATAGGTTCTTGTCAAGTTCCTCTTCCTGACCTGGTGGCCTGTATATCACGCCAATACGAATAATCAACTTTTCCCCTGTTTCTATGGTCACCCAAAGGGCCTCAGTTTTTTCTTCAATACTTTGTATTAATGTAGTATTTATGGCATTTTTTACATACATTGCTACCCCTCCTCCGATTTTTCCAATTCTGTCCTTCCTAAATAAAGTATATCCCGGTATAGCTATGTCCCAGTCATGATTTTCATTGTACCATGACTCTGTAATTGCCACAATGTCTAGATCATCCCTTGTCATTATTGCAGTTAGTTCTGGGATTTTATTTCCTAAGCTCCTAGCATTTGCACACATAGCTTTTAGAGTTTTGTTTGTGCTTTTTCTGTTCCTAGCTATGTTCTTCTCTTTGCCTATTTTTATTTGGTTTTGATCTGAATTATCTTCTGTTGCTGTGGATATGCTTCCTATTCCCTTTGCCTGCAGAAACAATACCTCTGTGTTGGGGGAGCAGATTTCTTTATTCCTGTTTGGTTCACTGCCCCCCTTTGTTAGTTTAATGGGGGGCAGTGAACCAAACAGGAATAAAGAAATCTGCTCCCCCAACATAAAATAAAAGCGATAATCATAAATATCTGTTCGTTGTGTGCCCTGGTTTCTGTTTTTTTGCTTTGTTAATCCTCAGGGAGACCACTCAACCCCCAATCAGTGGCAGGTAGAGACAAAGGTGTTGGTTTTAATTATTTTTAATTACTTGCAATATTGTCAGAGCCAGATCACTTTTTCTCTTGCTTCATTAACAGAAAAAATAGCTACGAATGTGGTTTATATATTTTTTGGAACAAAAGGGACATTAATACTTGGACTACTGCAATGCCTTCTACCTGGGTCTTCTACCTGCCACATGACACCCTTTTTCCCTCCACTTTAAAAATGGTTTACAGACTTTTAAAGCCCTACATAAACAGGGTCCAAGGCACTTGACAACTCTTCATCCCTTACTGTCCTGCTCACTTACTGTGATCTGTAGATGAAGGAACAAGCAGGTCACGTCAGAGCCGGCCCTAACCAATATGATGCCCTAGGCAAGATTTTGGCTGGTGCCCCCTAGCACCGCCGCTAGTTCTGCAGGAGATGCCAGGCACGAGTCAGCTGGCAGCTCTGCTAACGTCGGGCGCCTTTTGTTTATGAAAATGCATCTTATTTTCATTACTATGTGGCTAGGATGCACAGGCAGCTTCTGCTGATTAAAATGATATGCAGCATGCCTATATACTGTGTGCGACTGTGGCTGTATCTGCATATGAAATGCTACATTACAGTGATTTCCAGGAATACACACAACGTAGCATTTCATATGCAGATACAGCTGCAGTCACACAGAATATAGGCATGCTGCATATCATTTTAGTCATCAGAAGCTGCTGGTGCCCCTAAGCATAGCAAATGCTCTAGGCATTTGCCTAGTTTGCCTATGCCTAAGGCCGGCTCTGGGTCACGTGCCCTTGGCACCAGGATAGGTTTAGGGCAGAGGGGGCATTTGCCAGAGTGCCAGCCATGGGAAGTGGAGGATCAGAGGTGGGAGCCGCAGTATGGACCCATATGAGGTGTTCCGCAGGCAAGCCGGGGAGAAACCGGGGCTACTGGACTCAGCAGCAGTCTGTGCAGGTTTGGGGCACACCCCTTTCCCGGTCAGTCACGCCCCCTTTTTATGTGTGGGGAGGGGGGAATGTTTCAACATGCCCTGGGCGGCGTTACACCTCTGGTTAGAATATCCCTGTTCAGTTTTGTGGCTATAGAAGCACAGTTCGAGAGGCCTCCACTCTAGAATCCTTGAAAAACAGATACAAGACTTACCGGTTACCCACGTTTCCCTAATGTCCATTTAGTTCCTAGACAACCAGAGCCAGATTAAGGGAGGGGCTACAGGGGTGGTTGTCCCAGGGCCCCCCCCCCACACAGTACTGCGTAGCCTGCATGAAGAGGAGGAGTCCCCCTCTGGTGGCTCGAGTGACCACCGAGGAGCTCCTGTATCTATAGTGAGTCTCGTGGAATAGGGAAGTACAATCACGCAAGACACTGAGCGCGATCCGGCTGGGTATAACAAGTGGTGCGGCGCCCAGACAGCCGATGCTTCAGCGTCCAGATACCTGCGGGAGGAGGGGGCGGGATTTGGGGAGAGCGAGGGTCCCATCATTTTTACTTTGTTGCCCCAGGGCCCCCACCAGCCTTAATCCGGCCCTGTAGACAAATACCACACACATGCTTAGTTCTCTTTTAGTGAAGTAATGTATTAATGGCAATGCAATGACTTTGTCAGATTGGTTGTTTACCAAAAAAAAAAATGTTACCAAAATTATCAGATCCATATAGTCATCCATTTGGTCAAAAAGTCTGGTCATCTGTAACTAGACTGCATTGGGCCCATATGATATCGTTATTTTGTCTGCCTACATATGTAACTAAATTGGTCACGTAACCTAGTCACGTAACCTCACATTATGTACACACTTGAATGCAGTAGCTTAACTGTCTGTCCATCTTTATGCCCACTCATACTAGCAGAAAACATCCTTGTTGATATTATTAGAATAATCTATGTATATAGCGCCAACATTTTATGTAACGATGTACAGAGAATATTTGTAATTTTGGATCAACCCCTGAACCACTGAGGCTTACATTCTAAATTCCCTAGCACACACATTACTCACTAGGGTTAATATTGTCAGAATCCAATTAACTTACAAATGTGGGAGGAAACTAAAGCACCCAGACCAAACACAGACAAACACGAACCTCATAAAAACTCCCCACAGTTAATGCCCTGGGAGAGAATTGAACTCATGACCCCAGTGCTGTAGACAGCAATACTAACCATTGTACCACTATCACAAATGGCACTATACTATTTGTAATTTTGCCCACCAATATTTGTGCATAATTCTAAGGCTGGGTACACACTAGAACGATCTCGGACCAATATGTTATTTTCCGGGCCAATCGGAACAACATATTAGCCGGATTGTTCGGTGTGTACGCCCGATCTGCACGCTCCTGCAGTCGTTAGTGATGTTGTCTGGTCGGCCCTACTGCATGGTCAACCAAAAGACATCCCTTACAATGCCATGCTGCATCCTCCGTTGCTCTGTTGCCCCCCCCCCCCCCCCCCCCCCTTCCTGCATCAGCAAGTGTGTATGCACATCTTTGGTTTATTTATATTTTTTAAAGATAATGATTTCCAAAATACTACTGTATATACTGTAGCTGTGGTTCCCAAACTGGGTATGGTGGCACCCTGGGTTGGAGGTCCAGGACCAATTACAATTATTAATGGTCAATGCAATGGGCAAAACCAGGATTGTGTCTATGTTACCTTCGTGCTCAGGACCTGGAAGTGACAAAACCAGAGGGCAGGAGAGAACTTCCGCCCTTACAGCGCCTAAATGTTTTCTACGTTCCCCGTTCGTTTGGGGGGGGGGGAATTCTATGCAGCATTGGACCCTCGTGGGCTCACTTTGCTCGCCACGCTTCGGGCCCGGTGTCTCACTTCGCTCGCCACACTTTACTATTCCAAATAGATTGTAACATGGACCCAGGGGGTTATGGGAAAGGTCCTCTCCACGAAGAGAAACTAGACGCTACCGCAAAACCAGTGCTTGTGGCTCCAATCATAAAATATGTGGACAAACAGAAGCGAATCCTGTCCCTCACCACATAACGGAACCTAAGGATGACATATAAGCACAACTTATTTAAATTAATGTTTTTTTTGAAATTTTACAATAAGAAACTTTTGGCCTAGGGGTGCCGTGAAAGAAATTCTGATACTCTAGGGTGCTATGATACCAAAAAGAACCATTAGCCTATAGCAGGGCAGGCCAAACCGGTCCTCGAGATCTACCAACAGTTCATGTTTTCCAGGCCTCCTGCAGAGCTGTAGAATTGTCAGTTAGGAATGAATGCAGCACATCTTAAGTAGTAATGACTACATCTGTGCACCAGCTAGGTGGTCTGGAAAATGTGAACTGTTTGTAGATCTCGAGGACTGATTTGGCCAGCCCTGGCCTATAGGGTTAAGCGAACAGACATGTAACACCTGCTGCACAGCAAACAGTACCCAGGCCTGCTTGCATGATAAAGAAAACTGCAGACATATATTTGGGACATATACTTTTATCCAACAATATAATGTGTATAGTTAGGTCAGGTATATATGTGGGTACAGTGGCAAACGCAGGCTTTCTAGAGGGGGGTTTCCAAATGCAGTCCACAATCTTCAACTCTGTGGAACATTGGAGCAAGTGCGGGAGTGGCAATACACAAACATAATAGAACCAGTATGAGACAGAACTGTATTTCTAAGAACACATTCTCCCACCTCATGGTAAGGCTCCTGTCTCTTCTTCCTGGTAGCTACTCTCTAATCCAGAGCACTGATTGGGGACACCTCAGGATCCACACACACAGAAAACTTGGTAGAAGAAGCTGCTATCACTGGCCATGTGCAGCAGCTCTGCTCTGTCCTTTAAACTGCATGATGTGGTGGCAGCTCTAGTAATCATATTATATACCATTGCTATTATTGTCATAATTTGAGCCACTTGCCAAGAGGAGGGGGGTTTCTGTGCAACCGGAAACCCCCCCTGCGTTTGCCTATGGGGTAAACTCTAGCAGATGACGGCATCTCAATGATCAGGTATTTGAACTGCAGACGATAGGCATGGATGGAAAGCAAAGAGAACCACAGTGAAGATGCTGAGATAACGACCTGATACAGAATAGAATGTGACTGAGGCACTTTGCATGCATAGGGAAAAAAGCGTACATTTGCCCATACAAAGTACCGCTTCAGTCCCATTACATACACGGGATATAGAAAAAGTACACCCAAAGCACATATTTAAGTGTACACATTTATTATTCAATTAATTTAAAATTCTAAGAAAAAGGGGCGTGGCCTGGTCGTCTTGGAGAGAGGACGTGCTCTCCCCAGCTCCTGCACACTCAGGCCTTTTAACACACCTTTCCCTCCCCAGATCTGCACTGGGCCGCCCCAGACTCCTGATTGAGACCCTCAGTGTGTGTCTGCAGCTGCTGTGGGGGACCCGCGGAGTCGGGGAGTGCTTTTAAGCAATCCTGCGGATTGCGGCCTTCCCCCACCCTTGAAGCCGGGGGCTCGAGTTTGGAGCCGGGCCGGAGCGGCGGAACGGAGCCGCGTCACCGCTGTGAGCTACCCTGTCTGCTCCTACCTACACCTATTCCTGGAGCCTGGGACCCGAGGCCGGCCGACCGGTGGACGCGGCCGGAGGACCGTGCTGCGGGCGGCGGCCGTCTCGTGAGGGGACGCCGGGAGGCTGACGAGGAGGCCCGGAATTGGCGGCGGTTGGCGGTGACCCCCCTGGTAGGTGCGGCCCGCTGCGCCCCCTGCCCCTGCCCTGAGACCCGAGCCTGCACGCTCGGAAGGCTTCCGGCGGCGCCCGGGGATTGCAGCCTTCCCCCCTGACCCGAAGCCGGGACCTCGATTTCGGCCCCGGCCCGGCCGAGAGTTCCGGACCCGGCCTACACTCACGGGAGGCTCCAGCGTCCGCCTGACGGACCCCTCCCTCCTCCCCACTCACCTGCTGGTGGCGCTGGCCCTCCTGGCGCCCCTGGACGGCGGGGATCCTCCTGCAGGACCCCGGAATACCACCCAGTTCCAGCTCCATTTCTAACACTCTGACAGCGGCCATCTTGCAGGCCTCCAGACCCGCCTCCACTGAAACATCCAAGTGGTGCTCCCCCCTGCTGCGGTCCTCCGGAGCCTACGTCATATGCCCTCTGGAGACCATTGCCGCTACCAGCCGTGGACCCCCCCTCCCCCTGCTTTCTGTCCCCGGTACTGCCCTGGTCACTGGCTGGTCCGTGCCCGGGGCTTGTCTCCGAGGCCCATCGGCGGGGGAGGTGCTCCACGGAACCCCACCTCACACCACCCCTGTCTGTGTGGCTCCTCTCAAGGACGACGTGGGCCTATCGCTCTCCTGGGGCTCCCTGGACCTGCCCCGTCTTCTCCTCTGCTGGGGTGACCGCACCGTGATGCCTCTCTAGGGCTCTGGCCTTACCTCCCCTGGTCCTGAGCTTCAATGCTGGAGCGCCACCTCTACTCCCCACCCTCCTGACCACCCCCCTTTACATAAGTTAACGATGCACAAGGGTGGCAAAAAGTCGCAGGGGTCGGACCTCACACCAATCCTTACCAGGAAAAACACCCCGGCCAAGCGCAGACCTGATGCTGCTGCGCCCACCCATAGTCCCTCCGACTCGGAGGCCGAGGATGACGATCTCACGCCCCTCACCCGCAGGGACTTCCTCTCCCTCCTTAAGGAGATGGGGGATGTTAAAACCTCAGTCCAAGCTCTCCACTCCTTGAAATCCGATATTGCCGACATCGGCTCCAGAACCGACCAACTTGAACGATGAGTGGAAGAGGTGGTGTCGTTTCAACAAACGGTCGAGACCGACTTCCATCAACTCCGCCAAGATGTCGCCCACCTGCGGGAGGAGCATGAGGACCAGGACAATAGGGCAAGGAGAAACAACCCGAGGATCCGGGTATCCCCGAGGAGGTCGAGACGGCCCACCTTGACCTCTATCTCAAGCGCCTCTTCGCCCACCTATCACCTGATACCCCTGAAGAACATCTGCTCCTGGACCGAGCGCATCGAGCCCTGCGACCTCGCTCCCAGGACTCCTCCCAGCCAAGAGATGTCATCCTCCGTCTGCACTACTTTACTGCAAAGGAGGCTGTCATGAGGGAGGCCCGACGACTGGGCTCTGTGACTTTCCAGAATACCCATCTCCAGATCTTCCAAGACTTATCCCCACTCACTCTGGCCAAACGCAGGGATTTCAAGCCCATTACCTCCCTGCATTCCCGTCATAATGTCAAATACCGCTGGGGTTTCCCCTTCCGTATCTTGGTATGGCACCAGGGGAAGCTCCTCACGGCCAGGGATCTATCCGAGGCTCAGAAGCTGCTCTCCAAGCTGGGCATCCACACCGCTGAACAGGATATCCAGTCTCAAGACCTGCCACCACGGACACAGCGGGACCCACCTCAGCCCCCTCGATCCGAGTGGTTCGTGGTCCCGGCCTTGACGACCTCCCAGTTTCCACCTCCTGTTCCCTGATGAACTCTCAGTTCTTTAACCCCATGTTTACTCTAGCCAACTGGGTCGACCCCTCCTGGTCGCACTCCCCTACCCCGGGAGCTGCTCTATTTTAGGCCCCCCATATCCTGAATTCCCGACCCCTTAGATACCTCATGACCCTTTTGTCGTTACTTCCTGCTGAAAAGTTATGCTGTTAAAATGTTACTCCGCTGAGACTGGACTTTTTGTTTCCGACCTACCCCCCCCCTCTCCCTTCCTTTTTGGAGTTGGCGCTCCACCTATCCTTTGTTTAAGTCCTCTCTCCAGTTTTTTCCCTCAGGCCTTCCCAGGGGAGGCCCGCCCGCCTTATATTTTTTGCTGGGTGATTTGTGGTCCGCTGTCCGGACCCCATGCCGCGCCCCCTTAGGGCTTCGAGCCCTCTTGCTGACCTAGGTGCCCTCCTGACACCTAGTCTCCCTTTTCCCTGTCAGCACCACCGGTCCTGGCCCCTATTGCCGGATGACCAACTACCCTCCCTCCCCTCCCGGTCTCATTTTTTTCCCTCTCTCCTCATGACCACACTCTCCCTCGCTCTATATCCTTCTTCTCTTTCTTCCTCCCTCCTTCCTTTGCTCTCAGTGCTCTCCGCTCTCTCTACTTTGCCTGTCTCTTCGCTGCTTGCCCATGGGTCTCCGGGTACTATCTTTTAATGTGAAGGGCTTGAACAGCCCCCAAAAGAGAGGCAAGCTTTTTGCCTCCCTTAAACTCCATAAAGGTGACCTGGTCTTCCTACAGGAGACTCATTTCCTACATGACACCCACCCTACGTTGCAATGTAGGCAATACCCAGATTCCTTCCATGCCTGCGACCATTCGGCCAAGAAATGAGGGGTTGCGATCTTATTTGCCCGCCATCTCACCTTTGAACTTCTAGACTCATATGCTGACAAAGACGGACGGTTTCTAGTCTTGGTGGGGAAATTGAATAACAAGATCTGTGCACTAGCCAACGTTTATGCCCCTAACCAACGTCAGGAACGATTTTTTACAAAATTAGATAACCTCCTCACTCGAGTCCGACAAGGCGACCTCATACTTGCTGGGGACTTTAACTCCGTTCTAAACCCCCAAATAGACCGCTCTCCTCCTCACTCTACTGCCTCCTCGTCGGACTCCCTCCGCTCCAGATCCCTCCTCAGTCTCATGCGATCCCAGCTTCTCTATGACTCCTGGAGGATAAAAGGCTCCTCCGTCCGTGACTATACCTTTTACTCTGCCCCTCATAATTCCTACTCCCGCATTGACATGGTCCTGCTCAGCCATGACCTCGCCTTAAATCTCCACGAAGCTCACATACACCCACTAATCTGGTCCGATCATGCCCCTATCTACTGTGATCTTTTAGGTCTGGCCTCACGCCCTCGCCCCATGACATGGCGCCTTAACGACTCTCTCCTCTACAACTCGGAGATATGTTCCCACCTTCGGGATACGATCTCCGACTACTTTTCCCTGAATGATACCCCTGATATTTCTAGGTCCACTCTTTGGCTGGCACACAAGGCAGTTCTTCGCGGACGCGTTATCAGCCTGGCTTCCAAAGCCAAAAAACAATCTCTCACCCATTTTAACAAACTCTCTATTAAACTCCACGCACTTGAAACCCAGCATAAGGCGTCCTCCGACCCGGCTGTCTTGTCCGAACTTCGTACTGTTCAGTCGGAACTTGATCTCCTTCTCTCTGCCCGGGTGGCCAGGCATCTTAAATGCCAATCCTTTTATGAGAAGAGGGACAAGGCGGACAAGATCCTAGCGGCACGACTCCGTTCCACGAGAGCCAAAACTAACATTGTCTCTATCAGAAACTCCCTCAACCAACTCATCCAAGACCCCGCAGCCATTAGAGCTGCCTTCCAATCCTACTATGCGGACCTATACAACCTCCCGCCCCCTCACCTGGTTCCTCCCCTCTGCCCCACTCTGATCTAGTCTCACACTTCCTTACAGCTTCTAACCTACCCAGATTGCCCCAGGACGCCATGGACCATCTTAACAGTGAGATCTCGGTGGAAGAAATTGCTCAGACTATACTTATGTAAAAAAAATTGGTAAATCCCTGGGCCCGGACAGGTTTACAGCTCTTTATTATAAAAAATTCTCTGCTCTTCTTGCCCCCCACCTGCAGTCACTGTTCAATGGGATTGTCCATGGCGACCCCTTCCCCCTTGACATGTTGGAGGCCAGAATTGTAGTGATCCCTAAAGAGGGCAAGGATACCCTTAACTGCGCTAGCTACCGCCCTATATCTCTCTTGAATCTGGATCTGAAAATCTTCGCCAAGATCCTGGCCAACCGTCTTAACCCCTACCTCCCCTCTCTAGTTCATTACGACCAGGTGGGGTTTATCCCGGGCCGTCAGGCAAGAGACAACACCAGGCGTGCTGTCGATCTTATACACATCTCGAACTCCAGGAGATCCCCCACCATCATGCTCTCCTTAGACGCTGAAAAGGCATTTGACCGGATCTCCTGGAGTTTTCTAAGAGCCGCTCTGGAGGCCTATGGCTTGTCTGGTAGCTTCCTCACTGGCGTCCTGGCACTATACTCTGCCCCCTCTGCCACGGTCTTAATCAATGGTGTCCCGTCAGCCCCACTTACCATATCGAATGGTACACGTCAGGGTTGCCCCCTCTCACCATTAATATTTGCCCTTATTATTGAGCCCCTCGCTTCCCAAATTAGAGCCCACCTGGATATACACGGAATACAAGTAGGCCACACCGACCCTAAAATCTCCCTCTTCGCTGACGACATCTTACTCTCCCTGACTCAACCCCTTATCTCACTCCCAAACTTATTCTCAGTCCTGCAATCTTATAGCCTTATATCAGGATATAAGATCAACTGCTCCAAATCCGAGGCCATGTTACTTCATGTCCCTCACCGAGAAGCTGAGTCTCTCCGCGCTACCTTTAATTTTAAATGGCAGCCCATAAAGATTCAATATTTGGGGATTAACCTGACCTCTCGCTATGATACTCTCTTCCGGGAAAACTTCCCATCCCTTCTCACCTACACACTCGCTGCCCTGACCTCCTGGAACAGTCTTTTTATTTTGTGGCTGGGCAGGATTATAGCGGTTAAAATGACCATAGTCCCTAAATGGCTTTACCTTTTCCAGACCCTCCCAGTGGCAGTCCCGGCTTCCTTTCTTCGCACTATCCAACGAGCCCTTGTACGTTTTATTTGGAACCACGGACCCCCCCGCATCGCCGCCAATACCCTGAAAAGGCCAACCCCCGCGGGAGGTAGGGGCCTTCCTGATATCAAACTTTACTATCTTGCCTCCCACTTATCCCATATTGTCACCTCCTATGCTCCTCCGGGATCTGTATCATGGCTGGATATCGAGGCGGCCTTCATCGGCCTCCCGGACCTGACCCCCTTATGGGGTCTGCCCCCCACCTCCCGCCCCCCAACCTCTAAACTTCTCCCCACTATTAAATTTAACCTTAAAACTTGGGACTCCCTCTCCCTGAAGAAGGGTCTCACCACTACTCCCTCGCCCTTGACCCCTATCTGGCAGAACCCTATGTTTCCTCCTGGACTCTCGACTATGAGGTTCCGTCTGTGGATAACGCTGGGCTTCAAATTTCCGAACAATTTTGCCGATCGGGGGCAATGGCGGTCCCTACCTGACCTTCAACAAAAGACCCCTTCACACCCACTTAATCCCTTCCAATTTTTACAAATACGCCACTTCCTAGCCTCTCTCCCCTCCTCCGCCTTGCTCCGTGCTCTCACCCCCTTTGAAATCCTATGCACCAACTCCCATCTATCCAAAGGCCTAATCTCCCAACTCTACTCCCTATTACTAGATGCCTCTCTTCCCCCCTCCCGGCCCCACGAGCTCGCATGGGAACGTGATCTTGGACCCCCACCGGAGAGTGAGGACTGGGAGGACATGAGACTGGGGATTGCTAAATCCTCTATCGCTACTGTCTTTAAAGAAACAGCCTACAAAGTTTACTACCGTTGGTACTACACCCCTGACCGAATTAACAAATTATTTCCATCTTCTTCCCCTAATTGCTGGAGGAATTGCGGGGCCAGGGGCACTATGCTCCACATATGGTGGACCTGCCCATCCATCGCTCCCTTTTGGGACTTAGTCCACTCCCTCCTCAATTCGCTTTTGGATTCTCCTGTGCTGAAAGATCCTTGGATCTTTTTACTATGTCTCCCTCCTCAATTACTCAATAAATTTTCCCAGAAACTGACCTCACACATCCTGGCGGCGGCAAAGTCGCTGATAGCTCTTAATTGGAAGAACCCCTCACCACCCTCTCTCCAGTCCCTTAAAACCAAAATTTGGCACATTGCCTCAATGGAAAAGATTACATACTATCTCCACGACCGGGGCCACATCTTTGAGCAGGTCTGGGCCCCGTGGCTCGCTGCTGAACGTGGAGGCCCGCCCCCCCACCCTTGCCCCTAGCTTACTCCGCAGACCCATGGGCACTGCCTACTGCTCTCCCCCTATGTTTTTCTCCCCCATCTCTTCTTCTCTCTCACTCTCTTCTCCTTTTCCCTTTTTCTACTCTTCTTCTGTCTCCCCCTTGATCCCCCTTCTCGCTCTTTTTCTTAATCCTACCATTTCCAGGATATACACTGAGCACAGATGATACCGTGGTTCCCCCCCCCCCTTTTTCCCCTTCCCCCTCCCCCCTTTTTCCCCTTCCCCCTCCCCCCTGAACTGCATACTGGAACGTTACTGTTCTGTCCTTTTTGACTAACTCTGTTGTTTATCTGAAGATTTGTGGTTTATGCTGGACGTTGGCTCTGTTGGCCTCCGGTCCCTTTTGTTCATGCAATGTTTCTATACCATGTTTAACCACGTATAAATAAAGAATTTAAAAAAAAAAAAATTCTAAGAAAAAGTGATTACATTACTCTATTTATAATGTATTTCGTAGCGCTGCAAAGTTATGTCAGAGGAATGACCGACGATTGAACATTTAAAGGCTTTTAGTTACGCAGATTCCACCTAACATTCCACACTCCAAACTAGTACTTTATTATAATGAGTAACATGCAAATGTTTAGGGCCAACGTTTTCAACCTTTCTGTTCCTTGGTATTTGGCACCCGAGGCCATTTCCTGAATATAGCTTGTAAACTAATTTTCCCTTTGTGCATACTCCTTTGTCTGGGTTGAGTGCCTGTGTTTGTGTAACTGCAGAGCCCTGTTGCTGTGTGACCCCCTCCCCCCACCACTCCAGCTTAGGTTCCCTCTGGATTACATTCCGCTTTCTGTAGCCAGGTGAAACTTTCGTGTCACGTGACCGATACTGCAACAGGTGTAGGTGGGAGGGATAGTGGGTACCTCTGTGGTTAACCTCTTCCTCATCTCATAACCAGCAATGCCTATTGGACGGCTGTGATTGTCATAGCAGACACATAATAATTCACATGCAACCTTTTGTGTACACTTAGATCATAAATCGAAAGCAGCTGAGGACATCGTTTCCCACCCTGCCTGCACTTTGAGGTAGTGTTAACATTATACATTAGTAATAAAAACATATGGCTTCCTGAGGGAACTCTGTCGCAATCAGTCATCCTGCTTTACATCATGTTAGGGATTACAACTCCTATACCATAATTAATTCAATAATGTAAGGATAAATGTAGGGCTGTGACGGATGGTGTAATGGTTAGCATTACTGCCTCACAGCAATGAGGTCATTGGTTTGATTCCCACCATGGCACTCACTGTGGAGTTTGTATAGTCTCATACCTCCCAACTCTTGGCTTGTCTATAGCGGGACCCTTGCGCAGCGAAGCCGTGCGGCGATCCGAAAAGGGGGCGTGCGTGGCCTCGACTGCGATGGGCGTGGCCTCACTCGAGTGGGCGTGGCCTCGCCAAACTGCCCCCTTTTTTTTCCTTTTGGGGGCGTGCCCAGCGCTCTCCCAGCAGCTGGGCAACCCCCGCTCCCCTCCTAGCTCTGAATACATGCCGTGCGCGAGCTTTGCAGAGCAGAGCAGCGGGTGATCAAAGCCTCCCCTAACTGCCCCCCCACCCGCGGGACACTGCTGCCCGCGGGTGGGACAGCGGGACAGGGTCCGAATAGCGGGACAGTTGGGAGGTATGTAGTCTTATTCTCCCCATCATCGCATGCTTGCGTGGGTTTCTTGCGGGTACTCTGGTTTCCTCCCACAATCACAATCCAAAAATATAGGTTAATTGACTCCCAACAAAATTAACCCTAGCGTGTAAGTATACTTAGGGCAAACTAGACAGGCCAAGTGGTTTTTATCTGCCTTCAAATTCTATGTTTCTGTGTAATCTGCTAGATATTAAAAGGACAATAATCAGTGCTATGTTACATATTCTGGTACAGTATGTTGTGGATAAAACTAGTTAATGCTTATGTTCACAATGTCACGTTTGTATTTGTTTGTGAACCAAGATTTAAGTCACTGACAGGTGTGGAGTCTGAGGTGATAGACTGGAAGCTGGATGGCCTTATATAGTCCCTGCTCTTAAGGGCCCTACTCACTGGCCGACCCGCCGCCGAGCTGCCCGACGGCGGATACGGCCGACGAGCGACCCGGCGGCGGGGGGGCAGTGACGGGGGGAGTGAAGTTTCTTCACTCCCCCCGTCACGCGGCTGCATTGAAGTGCAGGCAAATATGGACGAGATCGTCCATATTGGCCTGCATGCACAGCCGACGGGAGACCAGCGATGAACGAGCGCGGGGCCGTGCATCGTTCATCGCAGGAGTCTCCACATTGAAAGATATGAACGAGTTCTCGTTCATTTATGAACGAGATCGTTCATATCTTTCAAAAAGGGCCCTATAGATACTGTCTCTGGTAGGAGGAATGCACTGAGTGTGAGGATAGGTAATGTGGTCTGGCTGCTGGCAACCCAAGGCACAGGGAAAACAGGCGAAGTCTAGGGAAAACCTCTGGAGGTAGATACTGGAATACAGTAGTGCATCTGGGCGAAATAGCTTTCAGTAGACTGTAACCGGGTTTGAACCAGATTAGTACTGGAATGGTCAGTAACCAAAGAAGCTCTAGGACAGGACTGAGACCAGAGGATTATTCTGAAGTGGTCTGGAACTGGAGGATTACTCTCTAGTCTGGAATCAGTGGCTACAGGGGCTTACTCTGAATCGGTTTGGAACCGGCAGTGAAGCGTAGAGACAACTGCCCTGGTAGCGCAATGTTCTGGAGTAAATATAGCAACAAGTAGCACAGCACTCAGGACACAGCTAGGGCTGTGCATGACATTGCACTGGCATTGGCTGACTGCATAGGAAGTCTCTTTATAGTTTATACCCCTGCTTACTGAGAAAAGGACAAAGGCATCATGTGAAGGAATACTGGTCTCCCATTGGTGGTGTAGCTGTCACCTGGTACAGAATGTTATGGCATTGCCCAGTAGCCGGCGGCGGCGGGAGAAGCAGCAAGTGAATGCCAGAGATACATGTGAAGCTGTAGGGAGAGGGAGCAGAGGCCGCAGCGATAATGGAGCCGCGCAACTGCGTGTAGAAAGTTTCTTAGCAGGTTGAGAAACAGAGCGATACAGCAGACTCAGCACGCTTTGTGACACACAGGATGTGGCATTTCCTGATCAAATTTTCATGCACTACACAGCACACCTGCCTCCTTTTGTAGTTTCCTCTCTGAGAGAAGCCTGGAGAGGAGATGTAGGGGAGAGGTGATGGGGGCAGGGTCGGACTATCACAAATTGTGCATATTTAATTAGGGGGCTAGGCTTAAATGATGCAATTATTATGGACTGCGGATTCCCGTATTACTGTCCCCATTCACCCAACTCACTAGGAAGTGGGCAGGATGTGGGAGCACCTATTCTTCCGGAAGTACAGGGGACTACCTGAAAATCCAGGAGAGTAGCCAAGTATGCTATACAGTATCAACAAAAACTAACACCGCAGGCTCAATGAAATAGATCAGGGGTAGGCAACACATGGCACTCCAGCTGCTGTGGATCTATACATCCCAGAGTGCCCTGCTAAAGTTTTAGCATGAAATAACAGCAAAACTATGGCAGCGCTTACTGGGATGTGCAGTTCTACAGCAGCTGGAATGCCATAGCTTGCCTGTCCCTGTAATAGGGTTAGGCTATGAGTTGTCAAAAGTGACAATGTTTAAAAGTGACAGTGGCAAAAGTGACAATATTTATGCTAATATTACAGCAATAAGGAACATTTCTGAAACCTTCTAAAGTGAATCAGAATCTATCATTTTACAGAATACACTACATAAATATTAGCTGGAATCTAATTGTTTGCTTTGGGTGACAACTCTACTTGGTCTACTGATAAATCTCCTCCTAAAAGTGGCAATCATTTTGTATAGGAAACCAACCTGTTTTGGGCTTTTCAAAAATTGTTGCTTTAAATCCCGCTGCTTATTAACTGACAAATCATCACTTTTGATAACTTGTACATTACATTCAGCCCTGCAAGTTTCTGCTTGTGCCTGGGCTATACTTACCTACTCTCCCGGAATGGTCGGGAGGCTCCCCGAAAATTGAGTGGCGCTCACGGCCCCCGGAAAATTGAAAAGTCTCCAGGATTCGCCGCGCACCCCGCTGCCCACTTACCGCCGATGGCGCAATTGGCACTGAATCTCGTCATTGTAGCCATACCCTGTATAATGCTAGTAATCTCGGCACTGTATAGTGGGTGGTGTGGCTACAATAATGTGATTACAAAGCCACGCCCCCATCAACAGTCTCTTCCGTCGCATCATATCCCCTCCCTGCCTATTATGCCAAGTTATGCCCCCGCATATCCCATTGCTGTGCCCAGACGAGTCTGTCAGGAAGTCGGAAACTATGGCCTGGACTTTCTACCAGGCACAGGTTCACATTCACTGGATCAATAAAAGATATAACTACTGTAACAGAAGGGCAGGGTGTGCAGCTGCTATGGTACCCACAGTTGGGTGGCCTGTCTCTGCTGCCAAAGGCTCCAGTGTATATGTGTTCTATCTTTCTTGGGGGGTACTTTAATGAGAAGAGCTCTACATGTGCCCCTGGGATCAATATTTAAAAAGGTCATGTGGAGTTTAAGAATACAAAGACAAAGAACTGTAGCGTTACCTAAAACCTACCATTTTATTATTTATGATACATCACTGATTAGTGGCACTAACAACACAGGAAGTAACCGCCTATGGGATACGGTCGTTAGGTCGACCAACTTAGGTCGACAATCATTGGGTCGACCACGATAGGTCGACATGCATTAGGTCGACAGGGTAACTAGGTCGACGTGGTCATTAGGTCGACCTGTACTAGGTCAACAGGTCTGAAGGTCAACATGAGTTTTCCACATTTTTTTTCCAATTTTTGGATTTTTCCATACTTGACGATCCATGTGGACTATGATTGAAACGGTTACCTGTGCCGAGCGATTGCCGAGCGAAGTGGTAGCAGAGCGAGGCACCTTGACCGAAGCATGGCGAGGGGACACGGTGCACTAATTGGGGTTCCCCGTCACTTGACGAAGAAAACTACACCAAAAAAAATCCCCTTTTCACCTATCGACCTAGTACAGGTCGACCTAACGACCATGTCGACGTACTTACCCTGTCAACCGAACGCATGTCGACCTATCGTGGTCGACCCAATGACTGTCGACCTAAATTGAGTCAACCCAACGACCCATACCCCTGCCTATTGAGGGGGAGATGCATCAAGCCTTAGGCCCAAATTTATCAAGCCTGAGCCTAAGAGAAATAAAGTGGAGAAGATGCCCATAGCAACCAATCAGCTAGCGTACGCTTTAAATTGACAGTTACAAGCTGATTGGTTCTATGGTAAACTCCAATTAATCTCTCTCTAAGGTGGGATAAATCTCCCAGATAAACTTGCCAGATACAGGAGGTCTTGTAGTTCATCCAGACTATAGAAAATCCAAATCCGTAGCCAATTGGCAGTTAGACCACAGGATGATACGATAGGCGTCGCTATACAGTTCAGCTGAGAAACATTGAGACCATTGCAGCTATTATTGGTCAGTGAGATATACATGCATGAGCGTAAACATACCAATCTATTCTAGTCTGATTATATCTGACAAAGGAATACCAAATCTTGATTACTGCTTATTGGGGGTAATTCCAAGTTGATCGCAGCAGGAATTCTGTTAGCAATTGGGCAAAACCATGTGCACTGCAGGGGAGGCAGATATAACATGTGCAGAGAGAGATAGATTTGTGTGTGGTGTGTTCAATCTGCAATCTAATTTACAGTGTAAAAATAAAGCAGCCAGTATTTACCCTGCACAGAAACAAAATAACCCACCCAAATCTAACTCTCTCTGCACATGTTATATCTGCCACCCCTGCAGTGCACATGGTTTTGCCCAACTGCTAAAAAATTTCCTGCTGCGATCAACTTGGAATTACCCCCATTGTTTGCTTTACGTTAAATGATATTATTGCTGCACTGACTTACATCCACTGATAAACAGCTACTTTATACATTTATACTAGCATTCCGGTTGTGTGCAAAGGTGAACACAAATGACATCCATTGTTCTTATCTGGTGTATATTTCTCATTTTATATCTCTGTTTGCCCAATCTTTCTCTGCTCATTCAGAACAGCTAAACACTAATTCACATAACCTATAAATCATATCATGACACAGATAATGAGTACAGTTGGCATAGTTGGTAGAGTTATGTTGCCAGGAGCTCAACCATGGATCTGCAACCTCCATCTCAGCAATACGTGTACAGTGTTAGTACAGCGGGAAATATAGGTGGTCATTCCGAGTTGTTCGCTCGTTGCAGTTTTTCGCAACGAAGCGATTAGGTGGAAAATGCGCATGCGCATGGTACGCAGCGCGCATGCGTTCAGTAATTTAACACAAAACTTTGGAGATTTGCACAAGCTCGAGCGACGTTTTTTCATCGCTCGAGTGATCGTAGTGTCATTGACAGGAAGTGGGTGTTTCTGGGCGGAAACTGGCCGTTTTCAGGGAGTGTGCTAAAAAACGCAGGCGTTCCAGGTAAAAATGCAGGAGTGGCTGGGGAACGGGGGAGTGGCTGGCCGAACGCAGGGCGTGTTTGTGACGTCAAAGCAGGAACTAAACGGACTGAGGTGATCGCAATCTAGGAGTAGGTCTGGAGCTACTCAGAAACTGCAAGGAATTTTTTAGTAGCAGTTCTGCTAATCTTTTGTTCACTATTCTGCTAAGCTAAGATACACTCCCAGAGGGCAGCAGCCTAGCATTTGCAATGCTGCTAAAAGCAGCTAGCGAGCGAACAACTCGGAATGACCACCATAGTGCTGTTATCTAGTTTGTACCAGCTGCAGACTTGGCTTTCGACATCACTCCAACTGACCTGGAACTACAAAGTCCCATCATGCCTTGTCAGTCTCTGTCTAAAGAGGAAGGCAACCCGCTGCTTTCCAACTGTTGTGGAACAAGAAGTCCTAGCATGCTCTATTTCTGACTTTCTTATGTGGAACTGCAAACTGTTGTGGAACATATTATGTACCAACAGGGCAATGATGGCTTTTTTTAATTGAACTACATTTCTAGAGCTTCAGGATGCCGCACTCTGCTGTAGATGGTGTAGGTGTACAGGTAATTACCTCTACTGTAATACAATCCTGTCAAAAACAATAACAGAATCTTTATCACCAGGAACTCTCTTCATTTTCCTTCCCTGGGCACACACGTCATTGATATGCACCAATACCGCTCTGTTTCACAGAAACTGGAGCCAGAGGAGACAAGACAGCCAAATATATCATGCTCTGTACTCATTATACCGTGTCCTGTATCCAGCTACAGCCTGTTATCATTTCATAATGTAGGAGAGGTGGCATGAGTCACATACTGTACGTGTAAATGATGGTTGCAGCTCCTGGCAAGGCTGGTTACATCACCATAATAAAGACTAAAATAGAATGTTTTTTTAATTGAAAAATAAATAATATAAAAACTTACAGTACAAGTGACGACGGGAAATGCAGTTTTATAGAGCATGATATGCAGCATATGATGTAATAACTTACACTGTACATCATGCAATGTGCTATTCAGGTATCATTGAGAACAGCATTTTAAAGTGAAGGGTATGGGGAATATTGGCCTGTAGCCATTCCGCAGACCCATAAAGGATTCATCCACAAAGGATTCATCTTCTTCTTCCTCAGAACTATTTGTCCCGGAATACTTTTCTAAGCGCGCAGGCTGAACTTATTGCAGGTCTCTGCTCGCACCCTCATGAGGTGTAAACAGAAAGCCGCAACTCTTTGCCCTTACCTCTGCCTTCTTAGCTGTGGGTTTACCATGGTAGGAAATGAATAGCTCAGAGCGTTAAAGTTCAATATCTTCCCGCAGCAAGCCCCGCGGCTAATTGAATATGCCGCTATCACTACAGGTTGAGTATCCCATATCCAAATATTCCGAAATACGGAATATTCCGAAATACAGAATTTTTTCAGTGAGAGTGAGATAGTGAAACCTTTGTTTTTTGATGGCTCAATGTACACAAACTTTCTTTAATGCACAAAGTTATTAAAAATATTGTATTAAATGACCTTCAGGCTGTGTGTATAAGGTGTATATGAAACATAAACGCATTCTGTGCTTAGACTTGGGTCCCATCGCCATAATATCTCATTATGGTATGCAATTATTCCAAAATACGGAAAAAAACGATATCCAAAATACTTCTGGTCCCAAGCATTTCGGATATGGGATACTAAACCTGTATAACCACCTACCTATCACTATCACCTATTATTTGTAACATAGTAACATAGTATTTGAGGTTGAATAGAGGCAAATTGCCCATCGTGTTCAACCTGTTTTAAGTTGTGATGAATCTACATACGCGCTGAATAATGTTTTATGACTAGTTAGCTACTATACCTCATGTTACCCCCAGATTAACCACGTTGATATTTTAAGTATTATAACCTTGGATAGCTTTTTCATTCAGAAATGTATCCATTCCTTTTTTAAATCCAATTACAGAGTCCGCCATTACCACCTTCCCTGGCAGGGAATTCCACATCCTGATTGCCCTAACAGTGAAGAACCCTTTCCTCTGTTGCGTTCTGAACTTTCTCTCCTCCAGTCGCAGCGAGTGCCCACGTGTCCTAAACTGTGTTCTTTTAATAAATAATTCCTCTGATAACTCTTTGTGATGTCCCTTTACATATTTGAAGATATTAATAATATCTCCTCTTAGGCGCCTCTTTTCTAGTGTATACATATTCAACCTAGTAAGTCTTTGCTTATAGTCCAGTCCTTCTAGGCCTTTAATCAATTTAGTAGCTCACCTTTGAACACTTTCAAGTTCACTGATGTCTTTTTTATACAATGGTGCCCAAAACTGAACACAATATTCCAGGTGCGGATGTACCAATGCCTTATACAGCGGCATGATTACATCCGAGCCCCTTGTCTCAATTCCCCTTTTTATGCACGCTAGCACCTTATTTGCCTTCTTTACTGCGTTTTGACATTGTGTATGGTTATTAAGCCTATTATCAATGAATACGCCCAAATCTTTTTCCAACTCTGTTTCCCCTATGCATTCCCCATTTAATATGTAGGATACAAGTTTGTTTTTAGTCCCAAAATGCATAACCTTGCATTTGTCTGTATTGAACCTCATTTTCCATTTAGATTCCCAGAGTTCAAGTTTAGATAGATCATTCTGCAAGGACTCCACATCCAATTCTGAATTAATTACCTTGCACAGTTTAGTATCATCTGCAAAGATTGACACTGTGCTTTCCAGGCCTATTTCTAGGTCATCGATAAATACGTTGAACAGTAGTGGTCCAAGTACGGACCCTTGTGGTATTCCGCTCACTACTGGGGACCAGGTTGAGGACTTCCAGGTTGACCACTACTCGCTGTACCCTGCTATCCAACCAGCTGCTTATCCATGTGCAAATAGTTTTTCCTAGGCCAAGCTCCTTTAATTTGATCATCAGTCTCCTGTGAGGAACTGTATCGAAGGCTTATGCAAAATCTAGGAAGACCACATCCACTGCTTTTCCTTGATCAAGATTATTGCTCACTTCCTCGTAGAAGCTAATTAAGTTAGTCTGACATGACCTGTCCCTCACAAACCCATGCTGGTTCTTGCTAATAATCCCAGCGGACTGTAGATACTCCTGTATGCCGTCCCTTAGAATTCCTTCCAATATTTTCCCCACTATAGATGTTAAACTAACTGGTCTGTAGTTTCCCGGAAGATTTTTGGATCCCTTTTTAAATAATGGCACTACCTCAGCTATACACCAATCCTTCGGTACCATGCCTGATCTAATTGAACTATTGAAAATCAAGTATAGGTGTCGTGCTAGTTGTGAACTAAGCTCCATAAGAACCCTTCGGTGAAGTCCATCAGGACCAGGTGATTTATTAATCTTAATTTTGCTTAGTCTCTCCCAGACTACTTCTTTGCTTAAACAAATATCTAACCATGAATCATTACTGTCACAATTGTTATGCTTTACTCCCACCATCACTTCTTCACTGGTGAATACTGATGAAAAGAATTTGTTCAGTATTTCTGCTTTTATTTCATCATCATTTATCAATTCTCCTAATTCATCTTTTAATGGACCTATATTCTCCTTTTTTAACCTTTTACCATTTATGTATTTAAAAATCTTTTTAGGATTAGTTTTACTCTCTATAGCGATTTGCTTTTCATTTTCCATTTTAGCTGCTCTTATTGCTTTTTTGCATTTCTTATTACAGTCCTTGTAATACTTGAAAGACTCCTCCTTTCCATTAGATTTAAATGCTTTGAAAGCCTGCTTTTTTTTATCCATTTCTGCCTTAACCTTCTTGTTAAGCCACATCGGTTTGAGTTTAATACTCCTGCGTTTACTGCCCATGGGAATAAAGTTATGAATATTGCTATCCAGCAACCCTTTTAAAACATCCCACATTTCTGAAGTGTTCTGGTTATTAAACAGAACCTTCCACTCTATGGTGGTCATTCCGAGTTGTTCACTCGCTAGCTGCTTTTAGCAGCATTGCAAACGCTAGGCCGCTGCCCTCTGGGAGTGTATCTTAGCTTAGCAGAATAGCGAACGAAAGATTAGCAGAACTGCTACTAAATAATTCCCTGCAGTTTCTGAGTAGCACCAGACCTACTCCTAGACTGCAATCACCTCAGTCCGTTTAGTTCCTGGTTTGACATCACAAACACGCCCTGCGTTCGGCCAGCCACTCCCCCATTTCTCCAGCCACTCCTACGTTTTTACCTGGCACGCCTGTGTTTTTTTAGCACACTCCCTGAAAACGGCCAGTTTCCACCCAGAAACATCGACTTCCTGTCAATCACACTACTATCACTCGAGCGATGAAAAAACGTCGCTCAAGCTTGTGTAGATCTACAAAGTTTTGTGTGAAAGTACTTCGAGCATGCGCGCTGCGTACCATGCGCATGCGCATTTTTGCGGTTTTTTCACTTGATCGCTGCACTGTGAAAATCGGCAGCGAGAGAACAACTCGGAATGACCACCTATGTCGTTAAGTGCACATCTAAGCATACTGAAATTAGCCTTCCTAAAGTTAAAAGTTTTGGTGGAACCCCTGTAGCTATGTTTCCTGAAACTGATGTCGAATGTGATCATATAGTGATCACTGTTACTCAAAGTCTCCTCAACCTTAGTGTTTGATATAATGTCCACATTATTAGTAATTACTAGATCCAGGGTAGTTTAACCCCTAGTTGGGTCCTCGACTAATTGAGACAAGTAGTGATCCTTAAACATATTTAAGAACCTGCTGCCCCTCGCTTTAGCACATGAATCGTTACTCCAGTTTATATCCGGGTAATTAAAATCCCCAATCACAAGGATGTCCCCCAATCCCGCAGCCGTTTTGATTTGCTGCAATAGTTGTTCTTCCTCTTGTATGCTAATATCTGGCTGTTTGTAGCACGTGCCTATGACTAGTTTTTTTGCCTCAATTCCCCCACTTGAGATTTCAACCCATAGTGACTCCACATTATCGCCAGTCTCCTCACAGATAACCTCCTTTAGGTATGGTTTAAGTGATGGTTTAACATAAAGACATACACCTCCTCCTCTTTTGTTAGCCCTGTCCCTCCTGAAAAGAGAATACCCCTCCAAATTAGCAACCCAGTCGTGAGAGTCGTCCCACCATGTTTCCGTAATACCTATAATGTCATACTCAGCCTTTGATGCTAACAATTCCAATTCCCCCATTTTACCTGCTAGACTTCTTGCGTTTGCAAGCATACATTTTAGTTTATCGGTTCCTTTATTTGTTTGTTTTCCTAAAGATTTCCCATCCTGGTTAACTAGTGCATCCATAGAGTTACTGATACAGACTGTCCTTCTCGCTCCCTCTCCAACCCCACCGTACTTAGTATTGCCCACCTTACTTTTCTCTTTGGTCAACCCAATGTTCCTGTCTAAATTCACTGCCCTGACATAAGTATTTTCCCTTAAGTCCCGTACAACATTTTCTATAGGCTGTAATGATGACACATAATTGTTATTATTTAATGCTTTAGCAATACCTTTATTAACACCCTTATTAGAACTAGTGATGAGCGGGTTCGGTTTCTCGGAAACCGAACCCCCCTGAACTTCATCCTTTTTACACGGGTCCGAGCCATACTCGGATTCTCCCGTATGGCTCGGTTAACCCAAGCGCGCCCGAACGTCATCATCCCGCTGTCGGATTCTCGCGAGATTCGGATTCTATATAAGCAGCCGCACGTCGCCGCCATTTTCACTCGTGCATTGGAAATGTTAGGGAGAGGACGTGGCTGGCGTCCTCTCCGTTATTGTTGAACTTGATTGTGCTTTATTGCTTAATTGTGGGGAGGACTGGGGAGCAGCTGTATAATATAGGAGGAGTACAGTGCAGAGTTTTGCTGATCAGTGACCACCAGTTTTATCCGTTCTCTGCCTGAAAAAAACGCTCCTTATCTGTGCACAGTGTGCTGCATATATCTGTGCTCACACTGCTTAATTGTGGGGACTGGGGAGCAGCTGTATTATATAGCAGGAGTACAGTGCAGAGTTTTGCTGACAGTGACCACCAGTATACGTTGTCTGCCTGAAAAACACTCCATATCTGTGCTCAGTGTGCTGCTTTATTGTGGGGACTGGGGACCACCAGTATAATAATATATAGGAGGAGTACAGTGCAGAGTTTTGCTGACCAGTGACCACCAGTATATAATATATAGCATTACGGTACAGTAGGCCACTGCTGTACCTACCTCTGTGTCGTCAAGTATACTATCCATCTAGATTCTATACCTGTGGTGCATTTCAGTTGTGCAGTTTGCTGACACAGTGACCACCAGTATATATAGCAGTACGGTACGGAAGGCCACTGCTGTACCTACCTCTGTGTCGTCATTAAGTATAGTATCCATCTACATTCTATACCTGTGGTGCATTTTAGTTTTGCAGTTTGCTGACACAGTGACCACCAGTATACTATATATAGCAGTACGGTACGGAAGGCCACTGCTGTACCTACCTCTGTGTCGTCATTAAGTATACTATCCATCTACATTCTATACCTGTGGTGCATTTTAGTTTTGCAGTTTGCTGACACAGTGACCACCAGTATATATAGCAGTACGGTACGGAAGGCCACTGCTGTACCTACCTCTGTGTCGTCATTAAGTATACTATCCATCTACATTCTATACCTGTGGTGCATTTTAGTTTTGCAGTTTGCTGACACAGTGACCACCAGTATATATAGCAGTACGGTACGGAAGGCCACTGCTGTACCTACCTCTGTGTCGTCATTAAGTATACTATCCATCTACATTCTATACCTGTGGTGCATTTTAGTTTTGCAGTTTGCTGACACAGTGACCACCAGTATATATAGCAGTACGGTACGGAAGGCCACTGCTGTACCTACCTCTGTGTCGTCATTAAGTATACTATCCATCTACATTCTATACCTGTGGTGCATTTTAGTTTTGCAGTTTGCTGACACAGTGACCACCAGTACATATAGCAGTACGGTACGGAAGGCCACTGCTGTACCTACCTCTGTGTCGTCAAGTATACTATCCATCTACATTCTATACCTGTGGTGCATTTTAGTTGTGCGCAGTATATATAGTAGTAGGCCATTGCTATTGATACTGGCATATAATTCCACACATTAAAAAATGGAGAACAAAAATGTGGAGGTTAAAATAGGGAAAGATCAAGATCCACTTCCACCTCGTGCTGAAGCTGCTGCCACTAGTCATGGCCGAGACGATGAAATGCCATCAACGTCGTCTGCCAAGGCCGATGCCCAATGTCATAGTAGAGAGCATGTAAAATCCAAAAAACAAAAGTTCAGTAAAATGACCCAAAAATCAAAATTGAAAGGGTCTGATGAGAAGCGTAAACTTGCCAATATGCCATTTATGGCACGGAGTGGCAAGGAACGGCTGAGGTCCTGGCCTATGTTCATGGCTAGTGGTTCAGATTCACATGAGGATGGAAGCACTCATCCTCTCGCTAGAAAACTGCAGTGCCACTCCTAGATGGGCCAGGTGTTTGTGTCGGCCACTTGGGTCGCTTAGCTTAGTCACACAGTTACCTCATTGCGCCTCTTTTTTTCTTTGCATCATGTGCTGTTTGGGGACAATTTTTTTGAAGTGCCATCCTGTCTGACACTGCAGTGCCACTCCTAGATGGGCCAGGTGTTTGTGTCGGCCACTTGTGTCGCTTAGCTTAGTCACACAGCGACCTTGGTGCGCCTCTTTTTTTCTTTGCACCATGTGCTGTTTGTGGACAATTTTTTTGAAGTGCCATCCTGTCTGACACTGCAGTGCCACTCCTAGATGGGCCAGGTGTTTGTGTCGGCCACTTGTGTCGCTTAGCTTAGTCACACAGCCACCTTGGTGCGCCTCTTTTTTTCTTTGCATCATGTGCTGTTTGGGGACAATTTTTTTGAAGTGCCATCCTGTCTGACACTGCAGTGCCACTCCTAGATGGGCCAGGTGTTTGTGTCGGCCACTTGTGTCGCTTAGCTTAGTCACACAGCGACCTTGGTGCGCCTCTTTTTTTCTTTGCATCATGTGCTGTTTGGGGACAATTTTTTTGAAGTGCCATCCTGTCTGACACTGCAGTGCCACTCCTAGATGGGCCAGGTGTTTGTGTCGGCCACTTGTGTCGCTTATCTTAGTCACACAGCGACCTTGGTGCGCCTCTTTTTTTCTTTACATCATGTGCTGTTTGGGGACTATTTTTTTGAAGTGCCATCCTGCCTGACACTGCAGTGCCACTCCTAGATGGGCCAGGTGTTTGTGTCGGCCACTTGTGTCGCTTAGCTTAGCCATCCAGCGACCTCGGTGCAAATTTTAGGATTAAAAATAATATTGTGAGGTGTGAGGTGTTCAGAATAGACTGGAAATGAGTGGAAATTATGGTTATTGAGGTTAATTTACTATGGGATCAAAATGACCCCCAAATTCTATGATTTAAGCTGTTTTTTAGGGTTTTCTGAAAAAAACACCCGAATCCAAAACACACCCGAATACGACAAAAAAATTTCGGTGAGGTTTTGCCAAAACGGGTCTAAATCCAAAACACGGCCGCGGAACCGAATCCAAAACCAAAACACAAAACCCGAAAAATGTCCGGTGCACATCACTAATTAGAACCCATGTAAATACCCTTACCGACTGCACTTTCCCTCCCCCTTCTCCACCCCCTACTATACTCGCTGCATGACCCATATTTTCTAGCTAAACCCTCCCCCTTCATGTATCTCTGAGTAGGAGACAAGACTGAAATACAGCTACTATATGCTCCAATCATTGTTTTTTTCCTAAAGATCTCATTAGATTGTTTTCACTGCATAAACAGTATCTAACCTAGTACGATTTAACATATGGTAATGCCATTATGATATACAATAAATGGCTGACAGAATGAGGTCACATATCAGCATATTCTAAATCAGGGGTTCACAAACTCGGTCCTCAAGGAACCCCAACAGTTCATGTTTTCCAGGTCTCCTCACAGAATCGCTGGTGAAATAATTAGCCCCACCTGTGGATCTTTTATACTGTGTCAGTGGGTAATGAGTGCACCTGTGCACCTGGTGGGTGACCTGGAAAACATGAACTGTTGGGGGTCGTTGGGGACCGAGTTTGGGAACCTGTCCTAAATGTTGTTCTTCAGCCAATGCTTCTACGAGTGCAGGTGATATTATTATTTGCTAATGGGTTGGGTATGAAATCCCGGTAGTCAGTATACAATAGGGTCAGGATGCCGACAGCTGCAGCCTGACAGTGAAAATCCCAATGGATCCCAGCAAGTATTTAGACCCAACCACTAACCTACACCTCCCGCAGCCTAAAACTATCTCCGCCCCCCCCCTCCCCCAAGCAGCCTAACCCTCCCACTAGTGTGCCTAACCCCACGTCGCTACTTTCAGGACCCGCAGAATTCCTACCACTGTGATGCCGCTGTCAGTATTCTGACTGTGGGGATCCTGACCATGTCCTCTGTATGGGATCAGTACGGAATCCCACCGGACGGGATCCCGCCGGTCAGAATACCGACACCGGAATCCCGACCGGCACAATCCCGACAGGGGGACGAGCACAATGCAGCCCCTTGCGAGCTCGCTGCCTCGCTACGCTCGGCACACTAATTTATTCTCCCTCTATGGGTGTCGTGGACACCCACAGAGGGAGAATATGCCGGGATTGTGCCGGTTGGGATTCCAGTGTCGGTATTCCGACTGCCGGGATCTTGACCGCATCCCCTCTGTATGTTACTGTACCATGTGAATTTTATTTTCTTTGCTTCCCGTGAAGGTCAGAACAGATTCACTTAACTATTCAGTGGTTACACACCGCACTTTGCTACAGACCAAGAACTCTGTTACACTCCATGATGTAACTGACTCAGTTAAGTGCACAAAAACTTTCCTCTTGGCTACACTATTGAGAGCAGTAAGAATGACAGCTGTATTAACTTGTGTGGTTCTGTGTCTTACTGCAGCATCTGTACTTTTCTAGGAGAATGCAGAACCCCTTGTGTTTTTTTGCAACTTGGTCTATAACCAGTAATCTCCCTGCTGCCTCTCCATGACTCCTCATTGTTCTGCTAGCCTGGTAAGCACTAGTCACTCCTGCAGTGACTAGATGGGCTTCACCTTTAACAGCCGCCAATTAGGATGCTGCCAGGACTTCTAGCAGATACAAGGAGATAGCATGGGACTATGGTGAGCCAGGAGTGAGCTGGAGTGATAAATGGACACTGACAACACAGGATGCCTGACAGGGCAAAGAGGTTGGGAGATATTAGCAAGATTGGCAGGCACAAAACAGACTGGGGAACAACCAAGGACCAGACAGGGCTAGAGCAGACTGGAATACTGAAGAAACTAACAGGGATAGAACTAAGAAGAAATTTCACAAGAAACCACAGCAGGATAGGTAATCTCAGACACACTGAAGCTATAACCGCAAAGCACCAAAGCCGGGACTGTTCCTTTACTATTCAGAAAGACATCAGAACCCCAGAGGAGAGAAAGGTCCCTTGCAATCAGGGCCAGATTAAGGCTGGTGGGGGCCCAGGGGCAATAAATTTGTGGGGGCCCCCAGTAGTAACATTGCTCATAACCCCCCCTCTCCTCGTAACACACACACACACACACACACACACGGTGCTGTAACTAGGGATATTGGTGCCCTGTGTCAGTCAGTGCATTTTAGATAGGTAGATTGTGTGCTGGAAAAAAGGGAGTGTTGTGGGGGAAGGGGCGTAGACACACAATAGTACCCCCAATTCAAATTATGCCACACAGTAGTGACCTTTACATTACACTGCATAGTAGTACCCCTTATACATGTTATGTCACACAGTAGTTCCCCTTATACACGTTATACCACATAGTTGTGTCCTCTCTCTCTCTATATATATATACTGTATATAATGCCACACAGTAATGCTCCTTACACATTATGCTACACATTAGTAGTGCCTTATATTCATTATGCCACACATCATCAACCCCACATCCTTCTGTTTGATAAAAAAAATTAGACTGAATAAAAATTAAATAGAAAATTAATGAAAAATATAAAAAAAATGATAACAAAAAATTATAAAAAATAAATTTCAAATGCACGGGTAAAGATGAGAACAGTAGTTCAAATTGCTTGGAGAGAAAGAAGGTACCTACAGACAGAAAGGAAAAAGTAGGTGAGGGAAGGTGGCACTGCAGGGGCAGTGGTGGAAGTAGGTGTAGCATTAAGGACTGTCAGCAGACGGGAGGTGGGATGCCTGGCATAGAGAGAGTAGTGGGGGAATGCAGGGAGAGAGAGGGAGCAGCGGTTAGAAGGGACACAGGCCGGAGCTGCTGTAGCAGTGGGGCAGGCAGTGGCAGAAGAAGGGGGGGGGGGATTAGAGCAGTGATGTACAGTGAGGACAGTGGCTGGGGAGGCACACATGGGGGTGGGTCTGAGTGCTGGGAGCCTGTCTCACCCCTACATCCCTGCACTACATCCATGCAGACACAGATGATTAGCTGCAATAGAGAAATGCTGAATGCTTAGAGAGCCCCACAGATACATTAGCCCAAGCACCCCCTGAAACATGCAGGACACTCACTCAGGTTACCAGTAGGTTGTCCAGGAACTGCTCCATGAGCAGAGAGATGTTATAGACAGAGCACACACTCTCCACCCCACTCTCCCTATGCCAGTCCCAGTAGGCAGACCCCTTGCAGTGGGTGCAGAGTCAGACATGTACTGGACCCAGACATCCGCTGCTCCCACTACTTGCTGCAACCCCTGCGGGCGCAGTGCTCAGTAGTGCTACCTGTACCTGTCTGAGCCCCCCCTGAGTGGCTGCTGCTGCTACTAGAGGCGAGGTGGTGTTGACACCATCGCTGAGAGCCCAGCCAGACACGACTGCTCTCACGATTCTCCCTGCTAATTCTCCCACCTCTCTGTGACACTTGTTCCTCTTCCTCTACTTCTTGTCCCCATCTCTGTTCTCCACCGCCGCCACCAACGGCCGCACCGCTGCTGATCTCCGGAATCCGGTCTCTTCCTGGACTTCCAGGATTGGCTACCTTACCTCAAGGCACACACCCCCACTGTGAGGCCCCACTGTGAGGCATGCCTCCAATTACTCTTTTCACTACTGTGTAGCCACGCCTTGCTCTACACTCAGGCAGGGGTCGGACCACTGGGGAGAGGATGAAATAATAATAATAATTTTATTTATATAGCGCTCTTTCTCCAATAGGACTCAAGGCGCTTAACAGATACATAGCATAATATAGTACAGAAAATAATGAAGTACAGAAAAGCTTTTCATAAAATACAGAAGCATGCAGGTACTAAAGGGACATTATGGAAATGCTGAGTAAACAGGAAAGTCTTGAGTCTACTTTTGTAGGATTCTATAGTTGGGGCCTCTCGCACTGTGCGGGGAGTTCCATAGAGTCGGAGCCGCATGACTAAAAGCTCAACCCCCAGAAGAATTACGGCAGATTCTAGGTACTGCTAAAAGTCCTTCATCTACAGATCGCAGTAATCTAAGAGGAAGGAGAAACGGAGCAGCGCCGCAGAGAAGTGATTTGACTCACTGGATACGGGGACAGCCGGAGGGTAGCTGCTACAACAGGAACGCCTGCCACCTTTTGTGCCCAACGGCGATGGAACTCTTCCTCAGAACAGGGCAAGTGCCTGAACACCTGTGTGTGGGGGGCGCTAATGTGTGGGGGCTCCGGGACGACCGCCCCTGTCGCCACTGCCCTAATCTGGCCCTGCTTACTCATATTGCAGTTGGGTAACTGTACATGCAGAAGTGACCAGTGGCGTAAGTTCGCCCCAGTCGCCCGGAGGCATGATAAGTGTTGGTGCCCACCCCTACATACTGTATACACACACACCCTTCATATGTAGCTATCCGGCACTCATGTTGAACAGTAGTAGCGTGCTCAGGTGCCTTTCCCAATAGTAATATAGATACATATACAAAGTGGACGGCACTCCAAGTCAGTCATCACAATAAAATAGACACCAGCATACCTTTGTAGCACACCTACAGTACTCCCTCACCCACCAGCGTTTCACAATGTACATGCCTTGGCGCAGTGGTGTGCCGATATACAGTATATATATAAAAAACACAGAAACGCCACTTTCACTTAAACACACACGCCTCTCACTTACACTCACACCTCTTACTTACACACGCCTCCTTAGCTTAAACACACACATGCCTCCTTCGCTTCAATACACACACCTCTTTCGCTTAAACTAGTGATGTGCACCGGACATTTTTCGGGTTTTGTGTTTTGGTTTTGGATTCGGTTCCGCGGCCGTGTTTTGGATTCGGATGCGTTTTGGCAAAACCTCACCGAACATTTTTTGGCGGATTCGGGTGTGTTTTGGATTCGGGTGTTTTTTTCAAAAAACCCTAAAAAACAGCTTAAATCATAGAATTTGGGGGTCATTTTGATCCCCTAGTATTATTAACCTCAATAACCATAATTTCCACTCATTTCCAGTCTATTCTGAACACCTCACACCTCACAATATTATTTTTAGTCCTAAAATTTGCACCGAGGTCGCTGGATGACTAAGCTAAGCGACACAAGTGGCCGACGCAAACACCTGGCCCATCTAGGAGTGGCACTGCAGTGTCAGGCAGGATGGCACTTCAAAAAAATAGTCCCCAAACAGCACATGATGCAAAGAAAAAAAGAGGCGCACCAAGGTCGCTGTGTGACTAAGATAAGCGACACAAGTGGCCGACACAAACACCTGGCCCATCTAGGAGTGGCACTGCAGTGTCAGACAGGATGGCACTTCAAAAAAATTGTCCCCAAACAGCACATGATGCAAAGAAAAATGAAAGAAAAAAGAGGTCCAAGATGGAATTGTCCTTGGGCCCTCCCACCCACCCTTATGTTGTATAAACAGGACATGCACACTTTAACGAACCCATCATTTCAGCGACAGGGTCTGCCACACGACTGTGACTGAAATGACTGGTTGGTTTGGGCCCCCACCAAAAAAGAAGCAATCAATCTCTCCTTGCACAAACTGGCTCTACAGAGGCAAGATGTCCTCCTCCTCATCATCCTCCGATTCCTCACCCCTTTCACTGTGTACATCCCCCTCCTCACAGATTATTAATTCGTCCTCACTGGAATCCACCATCTCAGATCCCTGTGTACTTTCTGGAGGCAATTGCTGGTGAATGTCTCCACGGAGGAATTGATTATAATTCATTTTGATGAACATCATCTTCTCCACATTTTCTGGAAGTAACCTCGTACGCCGATTGCTGACAATGTGAGCGGCTGCACTAAACACTCTTTCGGAGTACACACTGGAGGGAGGGCAACTTAGGTAGAATAAAGCCAGTTTGTGCAAGGGCCTCCAAATTGCCTCTTTTTCCTGCCAGTATACGTACGGACTGTCTGACGTGCCTACTTGGATGCGGTCACTCATATAATCCTCCACCATTCTTTCAATGGTGAGAGAATCATATGCAGTGACAGTAGACGACATGTCAGTAATCGTTGGCAGGTCCTTCAGTCCGGACCAGATGTCAGCACTCGCTCCAGACTGCCCTGCATCACCGCCAGCGGGTGGGCTCGGAATTCTTAGCCTTTTCCTCGCACCCCCAGTTGCGGGAGAATGTGAAGGAGGAGCTGTTGACGGGTCACGTTCCGCTTGACTTGTCAATTTTCTCACCAGCAGGTCTTTGAACCTCTGCAGACTTGTGTCTGCCGGAAAGAGAGATACAACGTAGGTTTTAAATCTAGGATCGAGCACGGTGGCCAAAATGTAGTGCTCTGATTTCAACAGATTGACCACCCGTGAATCCTGGTTAAGCGAATTAAGGGCTCCATCCACAAGTACCACATGCCTAGCAGAATCGCTCTGTTTTAGCTCCTCCTTCAATGTCTCCAGCTTCTTCTGCAAAAGCCTGATGAGGGGAATGACCTGACTCAGGCTGGCAGTGTCTGAACTGACTTCACGTGTGGCAAGTTCAAAGGGTTGCAGAACCTTGCACAACGTTAAAATCATTCTCCACTGCGCTTGAGTCAGGTGCATTCCCCCTCCTTTGCCTATATCGTGGGCAGATGTATAGGCTTGAATGGCCTTTTGCTGCTCCTCCATCCTATGAAGCATATAGAGGGTTGAATTCCACCTCGTTACCACCTCTTGCTTCAGATGATGGCAGGGCAGGTTCAGGATTGTTTGGTGGTGCTCCAGTCTTCTGTACGCGGTGGCTGAATGCCGAAAGTGGCCCGCAATTCTTCGGGCCACCGACAGCATCTCTTGCACGCCCCTGTCGTTTTTTAAATAATTCTGCACCACCAAATTCAATGTATGTGCAAAACATGGGACGTGCTGGAATTTGCCCAGATGTAATGCACGCACAATATTGCTGGCATTGTCCGATGTCACAAATCCCCAGGAGAGTCCAATTGGGGTAAGCCATTCTGCGATGATGTTCCTCAGTTTTCGTAAGAGGTTGTCAGCTGTGTGCCTTTTATGGAAAGCGGTGATACAAAGCGTAGCCTGCCTAGGAACGAGTTGGCGTTTACAAGATGCTGCTACTGGTGCCGCCAATGCTGTTCTTGCTGCGGGAGGCAATACATCTACCCAGTGGGCTGTCACAGTCATATAGTCCTGAGTCTGCCCTGCTCCACTTGTCCACATGTCCGTGGTTAAGTGGACATCGGGTACAACTGCATTTTTTAGGACACTGGTGACTCTTTTTCTGAGGTCTGTGTACATTTTCCGTATCGCCTGCCTAGAGAAATGGAACCTAGATGGTATTTGGTACCGGGGACACAGTACCTCAATCAAGTCTCTAGTTGCCTCTGAATTAACGGTGGATACCGGAACCACGTTTCTCACCGCCCAGGCTGCCAAGGCCTGAGTTATCTGCTTTGCAGCAGGATGACTGCTGTGATATTTCATCTTCCTCGCAAAGGACTGTTGGACAGTCAATTGCTTACTGGAAGTAGTACAAGTGGTCTTCCGACTTCCCCTCTTAGTACAAGTGGTCTTCCGACTTCCCCTCCCAGCAGCAACAACAGCAGCGCCAGCAGCAGTAGGCGTTACACTCAAGGATGCATCGGAGGAATCCCAGGCAGGAGAGGACTCGTCAGACTTGCCAGTGACATGGCCTGCAGGACTATTGGCTTTCCTGGGTAAGGAGGAAATTGACACTGAGGGAGTTGGTGGTGTGGTTTGCAGGAGCTTGGTTACAAGAGGAAGGGATTTAGTGGTCAGTGGACTGCTTCCGCTGTCATCCAAAGTTTTTGAACTTGTCACTGACTTATGATGAATGCGCTGCAGGTGACGTATAAGGGAGGATGTTCCGAGGTGGTTAACGTCCTTACCCCTACTTATTACAGCTTGACAAAGGCAACACACGGCTTGACACCTGTTGTCCGCATTTGTGTTGAAATAATTCCACACCGAAAAGCTGATTTTTTTTGTATTTTGACCAGGCATGTCAATGGCCATATTCGTCCCATGGACAACAGGTGTCTTCCCGGGTGCCTGACTTAAACAAACCACCTCACCATCAGAATCCTCCTTGTCAATTTCCTCCCCAGCGCCAGCAACACCCATATCCTCATCCTGGTGTACTTTAACAGGAACATCTTCAATTTGACTATCAGGAACTGGACTGCGGGTGCTCCTTCCAGCACTTGCAGGGGGCGTGCAAATGGTGGAAGGCGCAAGCTCTTCCCGTCCAGTGTTGGGAAGGTCAGGCATCGCAACCGACACAATTGGACTCTCCTTGGGGATTTGTGATTTAGAAGAACGCACAGTTCTTTGCTGTGCTTTTGCCAGCTTAAGTCTTTTCATTTTTCTAGCGAGAGGATGAGTGCTTCCATCCTCATGTGAATCTGAACCACTAGCCATGAACATAGGCCAGGGCCTCAGCCGTTCCTTGCCACTCCGTGTGGTAAATGGCATATTGGCAAGTTTACGCTTCTTATCAGACGCTTTCAATTTTGATTTTTGGGTCATTTTACTGAACTTTTGTTTTTTGGATTTTACATGCTCTCTACTATGACATTGGGCATCGGCCTTGGCAGACAACGTTGATGGCATTTCATCGTCTCGGCCATGACTAGTGGCAGCAGCTTCAGCACGAGGTGGAAGTGGATCTTGATCTTTCCCTATTTTAACCTCCACATTTTTGTTCTCCATTTTTTAATGTGTGGAATTATATGCCAGTATCAATAGCAATGGCCTACTACTATATATACTGCGCACAACTAAAATGCACCACAGGTATAGAATGTAGATGGATAGTATAGTTAATGACGACACAGAGGTAGGTACAGCAGTGGCCTTCCGTACCGTACTGATATACTGGTGGTCACTGTGTCAGCAAACTGCAAAACTAAAATGCACCACAGGTATAGAATGTAGATGGATAGTATACTTAATGACGACACAGAGGTAGGTACAGCAGTGGCCTTCCGTACCGGACTGCTATATATACTGGTGGTCACTGTGTCAGCAAACTGCAAAACTAAAATGCACCACAGGTATAGAATGTAGATGGATAGTATACTTAATGACGACACAGAGGTAGGTACAGCAGTGGCCTTCCGTACCGTACTGCTATATATAGTATACTGGTGGTCACTGTGTCAGCAAACTGCAAAACTAAAATGCACCACAGGTATAGAATGTAGATGGATAGTAAACTTAATGACGACACAGAGGTAGGTACAGCAGTGGCCTTCCGTACCGTACTGCTATATATACTGGTGGTCACTGTGTCAGCAAACTGCAAAACTAAAATGCACCACAGGTATAGAATGTAGATGGATAGTATACTTAATGACGACACAGAGGTAGGTACAGCAGTGGCCTTCCGTACCGTACTGCTATATATAGTATACTGGTGGTCACTGTGTCAGCAGACTGCAAAACTAAAATGCACCACAGGTATAGAATGTAGATGGATAGTATACTTAATGACGACACAGAGGTAGGTACAGCAGTGGCCTTCCGTACCGTACTGCTATATATACTGGTGGTCACTGTGTCAGCAAACTGCAAAACTAAAATGCACCACAGGTATAGAATGTAGATGGATAGTATACTTAATGACAGGGCCGTAACTAGGTGTGTGCCGATGGTGCCTTGCCCACAGCGCACATGCACTGCAGGCGCACCATCAGCAGCACAACCCCCCTGTACGGCCGTCAGCCATCTAGTCCAGTGAGTCGGTAAGCCCCGCTGCCTGTCTCCCACTGCCGCCTCTGCAAGAGACGGGGAGCGGTGCCGCAGCCGCTGTGTGGCAGCACACACCCCCCGTCCCGTTATTCCTTCATTGAGACCCACCGCCCCCGCCTTTGAGAGCGGCGTTCTACAGCAGGTGGCAGGACATGAAGCCGTGGATGCCGGATCGCCTCCCCCTCAGGTGATTCTGACACAGGGGCGGAACTGCAGGAGAGGGAGACAACGGAAGAGGGCACTGGCTGAGTGACCCGTGACCTCGCCGGGAGGAAGTCGGCTTGAGGACAGAAAGATGCAGTGGCGGCCAGGGTGAGGAGAGGGAGCAGCGCTATCTTGAGGGCAGCCGGCGGTGGATGTGTGGGTGCTTGCTGTGGAGTCAGATGGATTTGAGGACTGCAATCAGGTCTTGCCAATTCTCACATATACAGTCTTGGTCCTGGTCCTCATATTAATATTTAGAGCCATAAAACTAACCCTTACCCCCCCCTCCCCTCCTCCCCTGCAGCCAAACCCTACCCTTAGTGTCTTACCCTAAAATTTTCCAGTCACGCAGCCACCTAGTATCTGACACTAACCCTCCTATCCTGCAGCTTAACACTAAACCCTCTTCTCCCGCAGCCTAAACCTCCCAGTGCCTTACCCTAACCCCTCACTCGCAGCCTTACCCTAACCCCTCCCCCTCAGCCTTACCTTAACCACATCCCCGCAGCCTTTCCCTAACATCTCCCTTGCAGCATTACCCTAACCCCATCCCCCGCAGCCTTACCGTAACCCCATCCCCCGCAGCCATGCTGGGGAATGCAGCATGGCCCCCACTGACCCCCACATGCCATCGCTCATTGCTGGCAGCATCGGCAAGTGTGTATGCACACACACTCTTCCTGCCATAATGTGTAAAAAGGAGAACTCTGTCTGCCTAATGTGTAAAAATGAAATGCTGCTTCCTTATTGTTGACAAGACTGTCTGCCGTAATGTGTAAAAAGGGGACGCTGTCTGCCGCAATGTGTAAAAAGGGGACGCTGTCTGCTGTAATGTGTAAAAAGGGGGACGCTGTCTGCCGTAATGTGTAAAAAGGGGGATGCTGTCTGCCGTAATGTGTAAAAAGGGGCACGCTGTCTGCCGTAATGTGTAAAAATGGGCACGCTGTCTGCCGTAATGTGTAAAAGGGGCTCTACCTGGTGTAGTGGCGCTGCTGTGCAGCGTAATTTGAATATTGGAGACTACTGTATGAATTGGTATTATTTTGTGGCCACGCCCCTTCCTCATGAAACCACGCTCCCATATATTTTTCACGCGCCTACGGTGCGCGCTGCCCCAATCTTGCATACTGGGGGGCGCCAACGCCGTTTCTTGCACACAGCGCTAAAATGCCTAGTTACGTCACTGCTTAATGACGACACAGAGGTAGGTACAGCAGTGGCCTTCCATACCGTACTGCTATATATACTGGTGGTCACTGTGTCAGCAAACTGCACAACTGAAATGCACCACAGGTATAGAATCTAGATGGATAGTATACTTGACGACACAGAGGTAGGTACAGCAGTGGCCTACTGTACCGTAATGCTATATATTATATACTGGTGGTCACTGGTCAGCAAAACTCTGCACTGTACTTCTCCTATATAATATTATACCGGTGGTCCCCAGTCCCCACAATAAAGCAGCACACTGAGCACAGATATGGAGTGTTTTTCAGGCAGACAACGTATACTGGTGGTCACTGTCAGCAAAACTCTGCACTGTACTCCTGCTATATAATACAGCTGCTCCCCAGTCCCCACAATTAAGCAGTGTGAGCACAGATATATGCAGCACACTGAGCACAGATAAGGAGCGTTTTTTTCAGGCAGAGAAGGCTAAAACTGGTGGTCACTGATCAGCAAAACTCTGCACTGTACTCCTCCTATATTATACAGCTGCTCCCCAGTCCTCCCCACAATTAAGCAATAAAGCACAATCAAGTTCAACAATAACGGAGAGGATGCCAGCCACGTCCTCTCCCTAACATTTCCAATGCACGAGTGAAAATGGTGGCGACGCGCGGCTGCTTATATAGAATCCAAATCTCGCGAGAATCCGACAGCGGGATGATGACGTTCGGGCGCGCTCGGGTTAACCGAGCCATACGGGAGAATCCGAGTATGGCTCGGACCCGTGTAAAAAGGGTGAAGTTCGGGGGGGTTCGGTTTCCGAGAAACCGAACCCGCTCATCACTAGCTTAAACCCATATTTTCTAGCTAAACCCTCCCCTCTTCATGTATCTCTGAGTAGGAGGCCACAAGACAAGACTGAAATACAGCTACTATATGCTCCAATCATTGTTTTTTTCCTAAAGATCTCATTAGATTGTTTTCACTGTATAAACAGTATCTTACCTAGTACGATTTAACATATGGTAATGCCATTATGATATACAATAAATGGCTGACAGAATGAGGACACATATCAGCATATTCTAAATCAGGGGATCACAAACTCGGTCCTCAAGGAACCCCAACAGTTCATGTTTTCCAGGTCTCCTCACAGAATCGCTGGTGAAATAATTAGCCCCACCTGTGGATCTTTTAGACTGTGTCAGTGGGTAATGAGTGCACCTGTGCACCTGGTGGGTGACCTGGAAAACATGAACTGTTGGGGGTCGTTGGGGACCGAGTTTGGGAACCTGTCCTAAATGTTGACCTTCAGCCAATGCTTCTACGAGTGCAGGTGATACTATTATTTGCTAATGGGTTGGGTATGAAATCCCGGTAGTCAGTATACAATAGGGTCAGGATGCCGACAGCTGCAGCCTGACAGTGAAAATCCCAATGGATCCCAGCAAGTATTTAGACCCAACCACTAACCTACACCTCCCGCAGCCTAAAACTATCTCCGCCCCCCCCCCCCCTCCCCCGAGCAGCCTAACCCTCCCACTAGCGTGCCTAACCCCACGTTGCTACTTGCGGGACCCGCAGAATTCTGACCACTGTGATGCCGCTGTCAGTATTCTGACTGTGGGGATCCTGACCATGTCCTCTGTATGGGATCAGTACGGAATCCCACCGGACGGGATCCCGCCGGTCAGAATACCGACACCGGAATCCCGACCGGCACAATCCCGACAGGGGGACGAGCGCAGCGCAGCCCCTTGCGAGCTCGCTGCCTCGCTACGCTCGGCACACTAATTTATTCTCCCTCTATGGGTGTCGTGGACACCCATAGAGGGAGAATATGCTGGGATTGTGCCGGTTGGGATTCCGGTGTCGGTATTCCGACTGCCGGGATTCCGTCCGGCGGGATCTTGACCACATCTCCTCTGTATGTTACTGTGCCATGTGAATTTTATTTTCTTTGCTTCCGTGAAGGTCAGAACAGATTTACTTAACTATTCAGTGGTTACACACACACCGCACTTTGCTACAGACCAAGAACTCTGTTACACTCCATGATGTAACTGACTCAGATAAGTGCACAAAAACTTTCCTCTTGGCTACACTATTGAGAGCAGTAAGAATGACAGCTGTATAAACCTGTGTGGTTCTGTGTCTTACTGCAGCATCTGTACTTTTCTAGGAGAATGCAGAACCCCCTTGTGTTTTTTTGCAACTTGGCCTATAACCAGTAATCTCCCTGCTGCCTCTCCATGACTCCTCATTGTTCTGCTAGCCTGGTAAGCACTAGTCACTCCTGCAGTGACTAGATGGGCTTCACCTTTAACAGCCGCCAATTAGGATGCTGCCAGGACTTCTAGCAGATACAAGGAGATAGCATGGGACTATGGTGAGCCAGGAGTGAGCTGGAGTGATAAATGGACACTGACAACACAGGATGCCTGACAGGGCAAAGAGGTTGGGAGATATTAGCAAGATTGGCAGGCACAAAACAGACTGGGGAACAACCAAGGACCAGACAGGGCTAGAGCAGACTGGAATACTGACGAAACTAACAGGGATAGAACTGGGCAGAATGCTTCCGGGAACTTGGAAGTGTTGTGGGAAAAAACAACATGAACAGTTGTGGTCAAATTCAAAGTTTATATTGATAATGGCAGAGCAAGATTACAATAAAGTGACAGTCAGCATGCACTTACAAGTAATTTTACAAGAGAGCTCAATCTGCCTGCCGAACATGGCAAAGATGGCCCCTAATATTGCATATTACAAAGAATTGCTCCACTCAAGCTTGGACCAATCATAGCAGGCCTTGAGGCCCGTTCCTCCTTATCGAACACCATCTGGTCCTGGCTTGGGCACATGATGCAAGTAAACAAGACTAGGGTGATTTACCAAAGTAAGCAAGTTCTTGTCACGAACCTACATTCTTTGTCAGAAAAACATCTTACATAATAATGTCTGTTAAGTATTACATGATATTAAAAAGACAGAATAGATGCTATAAATTGCTTAATTTCCTTAACAGAAGAAATTTCACAAGAAACCACAGCAGGATAGGTAATTTCAGACACACTGAAGCTATAACCGCAAAGCACCAAAGCCGGGACTGTTCCTTTACTATTCAGAAAGACATCAGAACCCCAGAAGAGAGAAAGGTCCCTTGCAATCAGGGCCAGATTAAGGCTGGTGGGGGCCCAGGGGCAACAAATTTGTGGGGGCCCCCAGTAGTAACACTGCTCATAAACCCCCCCCCCCTCCTCCTAACACACACACAACACACACACACACAGTGCCGTAACTAGGGGATATTGGTGCCCTGTGTCAGTCAGTGCATTTTAGATAGGTAGATTGTGTGCCAGAAAAAAAGGGTGAGTTGTGGGGGAAGGGGCGTAGACACACAATAGTACCCCCAATTCAAATTATGCCACACAGTAGTGACCATTACATTACACTGCATAGTAGTACCGCTTATACATGTTATGTCACACAGTAGTTCCCCTTATACACGTTATGCCACATAGTTGTGCCCTCTCTCTCTCTCTCTCTCTCTCTCTCTCTCTCTCTCTATATATATACTGTATATAATGCCACACAGTAATGCCCCTTACACATTATGCTACACATTAGTAGTGCCTTATACTTATTATTAGTGATGTGCACCGGACATTTTTCGGGTTTTGTGTTTTGGTTTTGGATTCGGTTCCGCGGCCGTGTTTTGGATTCGGACGCGTTTTGGCAAAACCTCCCTGAAAATTTTTTGTCGGATTCGGGTGTGTTTTGGATTTGTTTTTTCTTTACAAAAAACCCTCAAAAACAGCTTAAATCATAGAATTTGGGGGTAATTTTGATCCCATAGTATTATTAACCTCAATAACCATAATTTCCACTCATTTTCAGGCTATTCTGAACACCTCACACCTCACAATATTATTTTTAAACCTAAAATTTGCACCGAGGTCGCTGTGTGACTAAGCTAAGCGACCCAAGTGGCCGACACAAACACCTGGCCCATCTAGGAGTGGCACTGCAGTGTCAGACAGGATGGCACTTCAAAAAAATAGTCCCCAAACAGCACATGATGCAAAGAAAAAAGAGGTGCAATGAGGTAGCTGTGTGACTAAGCTAAGCGACCCAAGTGGCCGACACAAACACCTGGCCCATCTAGGAGTGGCACTGCAGTGTCAGATAGGATGGCAGATTTAAAAAATAGTCCCCAAACAGCACATGATGCAAAGAAAAAGAGGTGCAATGAGGTAGCTGTGTGACTAAGCTAAGCGACACAAGCATAGGCGTGCGCACGGGGGGTGCCTGGTGCGCACAGGCACCCCCTAATGTCCGGCTCCCCCCACACGTTATGCCTGCAGCACAGTGACCACCGAGCGCTCCAGCTCATTCCTTTGACCCCCAGCTGCGCCCGCCGCCCGGTCAGGATGGACTGATATGATATATTTGTGGGTGTATTATCTACTTACTGGCCGGCGTCCACACTTGTTGCACTTATGTTAATACATGTTCCCGGCTCTGCCTCACGATGTGACATGATGTCACGCCGTGTGTCCTCCCTCCTGGCCCGCCTGTGCTCTCTCTCCCGGCCCGCCTGTGCTCTGTCTCTCCTGACCGCTCTCTGTCTCTCCTTGTGTGCCACCACAGAGTTCCTCTCAGGTGGACTCAGAGGACTAATTCAGCAGACGGAGACAATACAGCAGAGACTGAGACGGTAAGTCACCCACCACTCAGTCAGCTCCGCCCACACCTACTGCCTAATACTTGATTGGTTAGGAAGGTGGATGTGGGGGGAGACGAATCAGGAAATGCTGCTAGCTAGTACATGGACGCTGCTTGTCACAGTCCTGGAACTAGAGTACACCAGCAGCAGCAGGCAGGTAACCGTGTATGGTGCTCTGTGTACGGTCAGCACCGTGTCAGCGGTTCCGCTCCTGTAACGCTGGCAGAGCGAGCTCTGTACTGTATGTAGTGCATACACTGCCGCTGCGACTGTGTCCGGCAGGGCTGATCTCCATAGGGAGCAGCTACTCGCAGCCTCGTTCTGTTCACTTCATATGTAGCTTCATATTCTCCTGTAGCTGCTGCTACTGTGACACTGAGGGCTGGGGTCACAGCATCCTGTGGAGCTGGTGCTGACGTGCAATAGCAGCACTCCATATTGCAGCAAAATCAGTAATGGCAACCAAACAATACAGAGTCATTTTTAGCTCTGGTACAGTAGTCATACAGAGATTACTGCCCCACATTGTGCATCACTAGTACTATGCACATCACCCGCTGCATTATACTGCATATGTGTCTAGTACAGCGGGCAGTGATTGTACCTTCTGCTATAAAACATGGTATGCGTTTAACATACCGACCGCCTGGATCCAGGCGGTCTCAATACCGACGCTGGAATCCACGATGGAGGTACAATGCCGCTGCCAGAAAACTGGCGATGTAGGTAATTCTCCCTATGTGGGTGTCCGCGACAGCCATAGAGGGAGAATAGGACCTGTGGCGAGCCACTGTGCCCGCATTGCGGTGATCGCAGCGAGCCTGCAAGGGACTACGTAAACTGCAGTGCTGCAGCTGAGGAGTCTGCCCTGCTCCTGCAGGGGAAAGAAAGGGGGTCAGCCATGGGGAATATACTGTACTGTATATATACAGTATATACATGAAGTCAAACCCCCCCCCCCCCCAAAAAAAAATAGATCTGTAGGTGCACTCAGAAAATGTATTTAAAAAGAATAGAGAAGAATGGTTACATAAATATATTAGCTGAGCCAAGCATTCAGTAGTTTCCTGAGTGCACCTACAAACCTCATTCTTTTCTTATTTGTAAGTTACTGTATTTAAATATAATGACATTGGTAGCGCCACCTCTCTTTCAGTATTAGCATATAGAAATATAGCTGGGTTAGGGTGTGGCGTAACGTGAATTTCCGCTCATACTGTGTGGGGTAATGTGAATTTCGGCTCACACTGTGTGGGGTAATGTTAATTTGGCTCATACTGTGACTGGTCATTTGAAGTTTGGCTCATACTGTGTGGAGTAATTTTCATTTCAGCTCATACAGTGTGGGGTCACTTGAATTTCGTCTCATACTGTGTGGCGTAATGTGAATTTCGGCTGATACTGTGTGGGGTAATGTGCATTTCGGCTCATACTGTGTGGGGTAACTGAAGTTTGGGTCATATTGTGTCGTGTTATGTGAATTTAGCTCATACTGTGTGGGGTCATTTGAATTTTGGCTAATACTCAGTACCATTATGTTTCATTTTATTTCTCTGGAGTGTATGATATATACTTTATTATTAGGAACTAGGGAGAAATTAGATTAAGCCATGTGATTATATTGAGAGAATGTAAACTAGTGGTAGACATATCCCTGGGCGGTGCTAAACACACCCAAAAGGCGGTGCTAGAAATGCCCCTCCAGCAGTGCACCCCCTAATAAAATTAGCTGCGCACGCCTATGGACACAAGTGGCCGACACAAACACCTGGCCCATCTAGGAGTGGCACTGCAGTGTCAGACAGGATGGCAGATTAAAAAAATAGTCCCCAAACAGCACATGATGCAAAGAAAAAAAGAGGTGCACCAAGGTCGTTGGATGGCTAAGCTAAGCGACCCAAGTGGCCGACACAAACACCTGGCCCATCTAGGAGTGGCACTGCAGTGTCAGACAGGATGGCACTTCAAAAAAATAGTCCCCAAACAGCACATGATGCAAAGAAAATAGAGGTGCAATGAGGTAGCTGTGTGACTAAGCTAAGCGACCCAAGTGGCCGACACAAACACCCGGCCCATCTAGGTGTGGCACTGCAGTGTCAGATAGGATGGCAGATTTAAAAAATTGTCCCCAAACAGCACATGATGCAAAGAAAAAGAGGTGCAATGAGGTAGCTGTGTGACTAAGCTAAGCTACACAAGTGGCCGACACAAACACCTGGCCCATCTAGGAGTGGCACTGCAGTGTCAGACAGGATGGCACTTCAAAAAAATAGTCCCCAAACAGCACATGATGCAAAGAAAAAGAGGTGCAATGAGGTAGCTGTGTGACTAAGCTAAGCGACACAAGTGGCCGACACAAACACCTGGCCCATCTAGGAGTGGCACTGCAGTGTCAGACAGGATGGCAGATTAAAAGAATAGTCCCCAAACAGCACATGATGCAAAGAAAAAAAGAGGTGCACCAAGGTCGCTGGATGGCTAAGCTAAGCGACCCAAGTGGCCGACACAAACACCTGGCCCATCTAGGAGTGGCACTGCAGTGTCAGACAGGATGGCACTTCAAAAAAATAGTCCCCAAACAGCACATGATGCAAAGAAAATAGAGGTGCAATGAGGTAGCTGTGTGACTAAGCTAAGCGACCCAAGTGGCCGACACAAACACCTGGCCCATCTAGGAGTGGCACTGCAGTGTCAGATAGGATGGCAGATTTAAAAAATTGTCCCCAAACAGCACATGATGCAAAGAAAAAGAGGTGCAATGAGGTAGCTGTGTGACTAAGCTAAGCGACACAAGTGGCCGACACAAACACCTGGCCCATCTAGGAGTGGCACTGCAGTGTCAGACAGGATGGCACTTCAAAAAAATAGTCCCCAAACAGCACATGATGCAAAGAAAAAGAGGTGCAATGAGGTAGCTGTGTGACTAAGCTAAGCGACACAAGTGGCCGACACAAACACCTGGCCCATCTAGGAGTGGCACTGCAGTGTCAGACAGGATGGCAGATTAAAAGAATAGTCCCCAAACAGCACATGATGCAAAGAAAAAAAGAGGTGCACCAAGGTCGCTGGATGGCTAAGCTAAGCGACCCAAGTGGCCGACACAAACACCTGGCCCATCTAGGAGTGGCACTGCAGTGTCAGACAGGATGGCACTTCAAAAAAATAGTCCCCAAACAGCACATGATTCAAAGAAAATAGAGGTGCAATGAGTTAGCTGTGTGACTAAGCTAAGCGACCCAAGTGGCCGACACAAACACCTGGCCCATCTAGGAGTGGCACTGCAGTTTTCTAGCGAGAGGATGAGTGCTTCCATTCTCATGTGAATCTGAACCACTAGCCATGAACATAGGCCAGGGCCTCAGCCGTTCCTTGTCACTCCGTGTCGTAAATGGCATATTGGCAAGTTTACGCTTCTCCTCAGACGCTTTTAATTTTGATTTTTGGGTCATTTTACTGAACTTTAGTGTTTTGGATTTTACATGCTCTCTACTATGGCATCGGCCTTGGCAGACGACGTTGATGGCATTTCATCGTCTCGGCCATGACTAATGGCAGCAGTTTCAGCACGAGGTGGAAGTGGATCTTGATCTTTCCCTATTTTACCCTCCACATTTTTGTTCTCCATTTTTTAATGTGTGGAATTATATGCCAGTATCAATAGCAATGGCCTACTACTATATATACTGTGCAAAACTGAAATGCACCACAGGTATGGATGGATAGTATACTTGACGACACAGAGGTAGGTAGAGCAGTGGCCTACTGTACCGTACTGCTATATATTATATACTGGTGGTCAGCAAACTGTGCAAAACTTAAATGCACCACAGGTATGGATGGATAGTATACTTGACGACACAGAGGTAGGTAGAGCAGTAGCCTTCTGTACTGTACTCCTATATATTATATACTGGTGGTCAGCAAAATTATGCACTGTTCTCCTACTATATACTACAATGCAGCACAGATATAGAGCGTTTTTCAGGCAGAGAACGTATAATACTGGTGGTCACTGGTCAGCAAAACTCTGCACTGTACTCCTCCTATATAATACTGCTGGTTCCCAGTCCCCACAATAAAGCAGTGTGAGCACAGATATATGCAGCACACTGAGCACAGATATGGAGCGTTTTTCAGGCAGAGAACGTATAATACTGGTGGTCACTGATCAGCAAAACTCTGCACTGTACTCCTCCTATATAATACTGCTGGTCCCCAGTCCCCACAATAAAGTAGTGTGAGCACAGATATATGCAGCACACTGAGCACAGATATGGAGTGTTTTTCAGGCAGACAACGTATAATACTGGTGGTCACTGGTCAGCAAAACTCTGCACTGTACTCCTCCTATATAATACAGCTGCTCCCCAGTCCCCACAATAAAGCAGTGTGAGCACAGATATATGCAGCACACTGAGCACAGATATGGAGCGTTTTTCAGGCAGAGAACGTATAATACTGGTGGTCATTGGTCAGCAAAACTCTGCACTGTACTCCTCCTATATAATACAGCTGCTCCCCAGTCCCCACAATAAAGCAGTGTGAGCACAGATATATGCAGCACACTGAGCACAGATATGGAGCGTTTTTCAGGCAGAGAACGTATAATACTGGTGGTCACTGGTCAGCAAAACTCTGCACTGTACTCCTCCTATAATACTGCTGGTCCCCAGAATAAAGATATTTGCAGCCCCCTGAAACAAAGTGAGAGGACGCCAGTCACGTCCTCTCACTATCATTTCCAATGCACAAGTGAAAAATGGCGGCGACGCGCGGCTCCTTATATAGAATCCGAATCTCGCGAGAATCCGACAGCGGGATGATGACGTTCGGGCGCGCTCGGGTTAACCGAGCAATACGGGAGAATCCGAGTATGCCTTGGACCCGTGTAAAATGGGTGAAGTTCGGGGGGGTTCGGATTCCGAGGAACCGAACCCACTCATCACTACTTATTATGCCACACATCATCACCCCCACACCCTTCTGTTTGATTAAAAAAAAATTAGACTGAATAAAAATTAAATAGAAAATTAATGAAAAATATAAAAAAAATGATAACAAAAAATTATAAAAAATAAATTACAAATGCACGGGTAAAGATGAGAACAGTAGTTCAGATTGCTTGGAGAGAAAGAAGGTACCTACAGACAGAAAGGAAAAAGTAGGTGAGGGAAGGTGGCACTGCAGGGGCAGTGGTGGAAGTAGGTGTAACATTAAGGACTGTCAGCAGACGGGAGGTGGGATGCCTGGCATAGAGAGAGTAGTGGGGGAATGCAGGGAGAGAGAGGGAGCAGCGGTTAGGAGGGACACAGGCCGGAGCTGCTGTAGCAGTGGGGCAGGCAGTGGCAGAAGAAGGGGGGGGGGGGGATTAGAGCAGTGATGTACAGTGAGGACAGTGGCTGGGGAGGCACACATGGGGGTGGGTCTGAGTGCTGGGAGCCTGTCTCACCCCTACATCCCTGCACTACATCCAGGGCCGGCTCCAGGCATACTAGCACCCTGAGCGAGAAAATGTAAAAGCGCCCCCCAACCCCTATGCGCGCGCCGAAGGCGCGCGCGCTTCGGGAAAAGTGGGCGTGGCCTCCTGGGAAAGTGGGTGTGGCCTCGTAACTTCATATTATTAAACTATAAATAAATATATTTTTTCACACCCCCTCTATGCACACAATTAGCAGCCTTATGCAGAACAGCCACAGTAGTGTTCCTTACACACAATGTCTCCAGTGTAGTGCCAGCTACACATGACATGCCCCGCAGCAGTGCCAGCAACACATGACATGCCCCGCAGCAGTGCCAGCTACACATGACATGCCCCGCAGCAGTGCCAGCTACACACAATAGACCCCCAGCAGTGCCAGCTACACATGATAGTGTTCACGTTTTAGGGCAGGGTGCTGATCACAAGGAGGGCACATTTTTAAGTAAGGAGGGCAAAATGATGTACATACTGTAATGCTTGGTGCTCCTCCACCCACATGCTGAAGCAGGGACAGTGCGCGCCGAAGGCGCGCAGCAAAAATTTAGGGGCGTTGCTTCGTGGGGAAGGTGCATGACCACAGAATAGTGGCAATTCGCATTACACCACATAGTAGTGCAGCTAATACACTTTGCACCAGGTAGAACCTCCTATACACTTTGCGCCAGGCAGAGCACGTTAGACACTTTGCGCCAGGCAGAGCACGATAGACACTTTGCGCCAGGCAGCGCACGATAGACACTTTGCGCCAGGCAGCGCACGATAGACACATTGCCTAGCCACAGACGCCTAGTAGATACACTACATGATATGCCCCCCAGCAGTGCCAGCTACACGTGACATGCCCCCCAGCAGTGCCAGCTACACGTGACATACCCCCAGCAGTGCCAGCTACACGTGACATGCCCCCCAGCAGTGCCAGATACATAAATGGCCACACAGTGCAGATATGCCCCCAGTGCCAGATACATAAATGCCCCCACAATGCCAGATACATAAATGACCACACAATGCCAGATACATAAGTGCCCCCACAGTGCCAGATGCATCAATGACCCCACAGTGCCAGATACATAAGTGCCAGATCCATAAATGCCCCCAGTGCCACAAAACATAAATGCCCCCACAGTGCCAGATAAATAAATGCCCGCCGTGCCACAAAACATAAAAGCCCCCACAGTGCAGATATGCCCCCACAGTGCCAGATACATAAATGCCCCCAGTGCCAGAAACATAAATGCCCCCACAGTGCCAGAAACATAAATGCCCCCACAGTGCAGATATGCCCCCACAGTGCCAGAAACATAATGCCCCCACTGTGCCAGAAACATAATGCCCCCACAGTGCAGATATGCCCCCACAGTACCAGAAAAATAATGCCCCCACAGTGCAGATATGCCCCCACAGTGCCAGAAAAATAATGCCCCCACAGTGCAGATATGCCCCCACAGTGCCAGAAAAATAATGCCCCCACAGTGCAGATATGCCCCCACAGTGCCAGAAAAATAATGCCCCCACAGTGCCAGAAAAATAATGCCCCCACAGTGCAGATATGCCCCCACAGTGCCAGAAAAATAATGCCCCCACAGTGCAGATATGCCCCCACAGTGCCAGAAAAATAATGCCCCCACAGTGCAGATATGCCCCCACAGTGCCAGAAAAATAATGCCCCCACAGTGCCAGAAAAATAATGCCCCCACAGTGCAGATATGCCCCCACAGTGCCAGAAAAATAATGCCCCCACAGTGCCAGAAAAATAATGCCCCCACAGTGCAGATATGCCCCCACAGTGCCAGAAAAATAATGCCCCCACAGTGCAGATATGCCCCCACGGTGCCAGAAAAATAATGCCCCCACAGTGCCAGAAAAATAATGCCCCCACAGTGCCAGAAAAATAATGCCCCCACAGTGCCAGAAACATAAACGGCCCCACACAGTGCCAGACAGATTTTAACTTACCTGTCACTGCGGTGCTGCTGGGAGCAGGGAATACTGCTGTGGGCGCGGGCGGGCCGCGGACGGAGGATCGAAACTGTCTGCACGCTATGCACGCTGCGCGGCGCCGGCGTCCAACGTCAGACGCCGGCGCCACACAGCGCGCTGCATAGCGCACACAAGCGGCCGGGAGTGGGACACACAGAGGCTGGCTCCAGGCAGGAATATGGCGGCCGCAGCGTGCGGCGCCCTGTAAGAGTGGCGCCCCGCGCGGCCGCTCTAGTCGAACATGCCTGGAGCCGGCCCTGACTACATCCATGCAGACACAGATGATTAGCTGCAATAGAAAAATGCTGAATGCTTAGAGAGCACCATAGATACATTAGCCCAAGCACCCCCTGAAACACGCAGGACACTCACTCAGGTTACCAGTAGGCTATCCAGGAACTGCTCTGTGAGAGGTGCGGCTGCGTGTGGTGGTGCCTGCTGCCGTGCAGGTGTAGATTCGGTACTCACCAGGCGCCGCTCTCTCTCACCTTCAGGTACCGGAACCTTCAACGGACCTGGAAATCTTCAGTCGGATCCGGACACGGCGATTCCCTCTCGGAGCTGACCGACGACCGAGCTGAGGAGAGAATAGTTTACCTTAAAGGGGGTATCGACCCTTCTTCCACTGGAACAGGGGATACCCCAGGGGTGACCGCGACCTTCACCGGTTGGGTGAAAGGTCATCACTGGCACAAAGCCTCAGCCACCCAGCTTTCACACACTCGCGCTCTCGCACGTAGTGTGATGAAAAGGATTCTCACGTCCGTGAGCAATCCCGACTCCGGCGCTCGGGGACAGACAAGGGACAAACGCACACAGATGCTACTCACCGTCACAAGTCTTGCACTCCGATCTTCTCCACTTACAGGTCCCTGTAAGGAGGCAAAGAGAAACAGCCGTGCAGGGCCAAGAACTACCCTAGTGTGCGTCCGCTACACTAGCTACATAAACAGAGCCCTCAAACTAGCTCGTGTGAGTGGTGCAACACAACTATGCACAAACTTAAACAACACAGACACTTTGCCCTGCACGGTAACAACATACATCACAATATCGGAATACAAGATCACACGGTGCTGTCCCTTTAAATCCCTACCTACCGCTGGAAGGGGGTGGGCGCCACACAGCCTGCCCACCTCCTGTACACTTCCGGGGGCTCAGGTCAAACGGACCTGCCTACCTAACACCTCAGGGTGGCGTGGACCTAGTGCCCAGTACCACCTTTATTTACCTCGGGGGAACACTGATTCACTGGGCCTAGTGCCCCCTGACTGCCCACAGGCCGGAGGCCTGATTTCACCCACGGGCCTAGCGCCCGCCTAACTTGTCACTCGTGGGGTGACCTGGGCCTAGTACCCAGCATCACCTTTATATATCCCTAGCGGCCGCCAACTGAAGTAGGGCCTATTGCCCCCTACTGTCCCCTCAGGCCTATTGCCTGTATTTGCCCTCGGGCCTAATGCCCGCCTAACTGGCGCTGGAGGGGTAGCTTGGGCCTAATACCCAAACTACTCAAATGATGGCCCCCAAATCTTAGCCGGGCCACGGCCCGGGGGGGACCCCGACTGCGCAGGGCCCGACTAAAGGTACCCACGGGCCGGGAGGGCCCGACTACTTGCCCACAGGCCGGGAGGGCCTGACTGTGCCCACGGGCCTAATGCCCGAACACCCGGTGGTCTAGGGAGGAGCGGGTACAGGGGCACCTGAAAAGGGCCTACCTGACCCGCTGGGAGAGGCACCAGGGGGGAGCTTCGCCAGCCCTTTGCTTCCCACCCCTGGTGACCCCTCCGGCGTTCTTCTTTAATCTTCGGCCGCTGGCCCGTCCTGGCCAGCGGCGCCACCGTCGCCTCGCCGCGTCCAGCCGCCGCTGGACATCTTCCTGCCGCCGGACGTCTTCAGGCCTCTTCCACGGCCTCCCGAGCTCCCACCGCGACGACTTCTTCCTCGCGCCGCCGGGATTTCTTCTGCTCTTCGGCGCGCTTCTCCGCCTCTTCGGCTCCCGCCCGGCGTCTGACGTCAGACGCCGGGGGCGGAGCCTATGACGCGGCGAGCGCCGATTGGCTCGCCGCGTCCCTCTCTGATTGGCTGCCGCTCCGGGAGCCGCGATTGGCTCCCGGAGGGCGCCAACGTTTGAATCTTCCCGCAGCCTCCGGTCCGGTGCAGGGAAAAGGGTAATCCCTGCACCGGACACCCGCCGCCGCCACGCACCCAGCGCTGGGTACAGACAAGCTGCCCCAGCGCTGTCCCCAGCCAGCAACAGCACCACTGATGTGCCCACAGGGCACATCTCTAAATTTCCCCCCCCCCTTTTTCCTTTGTAGTCCCTACAAAGTTCCTCACGATGTCCCTTGTCCGCGGGTCAGGAAATTCCGAGGTCCCTCCGGCGAGGTTGTGTTCGAGGGCCCAGCCCGGACGGGTTGTGACCCCACATCCTTCCACCTCCAGCTCCGGGTTCCTCGTCTTACCTCCTGACCTCCATCGGCGGATCCTCTGGGGGAGTGGCATCTCTTCACGGTCGTTCGACGTTGGCCACCAAGGGGACTCTTCCTCCACGGGGACAACAGTCACCCACTCCTGGCCTTTTGGATCGTCTGTGGCATCGTCCCTGTCTTCAGGGGGTGGTACCGACCACCACCCAACAGTGGAATCCTCCGGGGCATCCGTTTCCTCCCGGGCAACAACCACCATCTGTCGCATCTCCTCGTGGGGCATCTCCAAAGGTCCCATGTCTTCCTCTGGAACGGGTCCTCCCACGGCATCGCGATCCTCTCCCCATACGTCCGTCCATTTCGGCACTTCCGGCAGGTATTCTTGCTCCAGGACTACCTCCTCCTCTTCACGGAGGGCATTCAACTGGGAGCACGACTCCACCCGATCCTGCCAGTCACTCTCGTCGGCGCTTCTGATGCCAGAGTCGTCCTCCATCTGTTCTTGGAGGGATTCGTCGGCGGAGAGCTCACCGTAGTCCGAGTCCTCCTCCGATATCTGGACTGGGGTATCATTTTCCTCCTCAGCGTACTTAGTCTCTTCCGCTGGTACCTCTGCTACTCCTTCGCTTCCGCTGGCATCGTTACTTCCTCAGCGTACTCCTTAGCTTCCGCTGGCATCTTTACTTCCTCAGCGTACTCCTCTTCCGCTGGCATCTCTAGGTACCCAGGACACACCTGTTCCGCACGTCCTGGGCGTGGACGGTTCCATCGCGGGGAGATTCTGGACGTCTCAGTCACTGGGTCTTCACGCTTTTCTTCGCAGCGTGGTCTCTTCACCTCCCAGTCGTCCACCTCCGCCTTATGCGGGAAAGGATTCTGCCTTACTGGGGTCACTTTCTTAGGACAAGTAGGTCCGCGGCATCTTCCCAGGGGCACTCACTGGCCGCATGTCCTGGTCGCCGACACTTCCAACAAGGGAGGGCCACTGCCACCTTCTCCAAGACGGGTTCCTGGTCCACCTCCTTCACTGGGGAATCTTCACCCGTTGGTTCCGGCACAGATGAAATGGGCACCTGCGAACTAACTTCAAGCAAGGCCTTCCGCTCCATTTCCATGGTTTCCTCCTCCCATCTCTGGGCGCGACCATCCGCAATCATCCGGTCTTCATTCCACGGACAATCAGGAAGCGCATGTCCTCTCGCAGAGCAGAGCGCACACACAGGCTCTGCAGCCACCCGGTCCCAAAGTTGCTGATGAGACTCCGTCATCTGCTTCACCGTGGCCTCGTAGTCCGTCCTGTCTTCCGTCCATGGACATTCCAGGAGCCGATGTCGGGGATCTCCACAGCTTTCACACCGGGGATCAACCTAGTCTTCGCTCAACTCTTCGTCCCAGGGACAACTGTTGTGCTCATGCCCGTAGTTTCCGCAGAGCAAACACCAGGACTTCTTCACTTGGCCCTGCTGACGTCTTCGGTCCGCTTCCTGGACCACCTTCTTTGGGGACGTCTCTCGCCACGTACACTCGTCGACAAAGTGCCCTGTTTGCCGACATTTCTTGCAGGGCGTCACAGCGGCCTTCTTGCGCCCCTTCTCCCGGCGCTCTTCCTTTCCACGCTGGACCGACCGCTGCACCATCTTCAGGAGGTCTGCCCCAGACACCGTCACCCAGTCGCTCTGGTCCGCACGCGTCCGTGGGTGAGTCTGTTCCGGAGCCATCCGCAGGGAGGTCTACTTGGTGGCGTTCCACATCGTGTCCGTGATCCGGTCTCTCTGATCCTGCCGACTACGCCAAGTGTGAGAGGTGCGGCTGCGTGTGGTGGTGCCTGCTGCCGTGCAGGTGTAGATTCGGTACTCACCAGGCGCCGCTCTCTCTCACCTTCAGGTACCGGAACCTTCAACGGACCTGGAAATCTTCAGTCGGATCCGGACACGGCGATTCCCTCTCGGAGCTGACCGACGACCGAGCTGAGGAGAGAATAGTTTACCTTAAAGGGGGTATCGACCCTTCTTCCACTGGAACAGGGGATACCCCAGGGGTGACCGCGACCTTCACCGGTTGGGTGAAAGGTCATCACTGGCACAAAGCCTCAGCCACCCAGCTTTCACACACTCGCGCTCTCGCACGTAGTGTGATGAAAAGGATTCTCACGTCCGTGAGCAATCCCGACTCCGGCGCTCGGGGACAGACAAGGGACAAACGCACACAGATGCTACTCACCGTCACAAGTCTTGCACTCCGATCTTCTCCACTTACAGGTCCCTGTAAGGAGGCAAAGAGAAACAGCCGTGCAGGGCCAAGAACTACCCTAGTGTGCGTCCGCTACACTAGCTACATAAACAGAGCCCTCAAACTAGCTCGTGTGAGTGGTGCAACACAACTATGCACAAACTTAAACAACACAGACACTTTGCCCTGCACGGTAACAACATACATCACAATATCGGAATACAAGATCACACGGTGCTGTCCCTTTAAATCCCTACCTACCGCTGGAAGGGGGTGGGCGCCACACAGCCTGCCCACCTCCTGTACGCTTCCGGGGGCTCAGGTCAAACGGACCTGCCTACCTAACACCTCAGGGTGGCGTGGACCTAGTGCCCAGTACCACCTTTATTTACCTCGGGGGAACACTGATTCACTGGGCCTAGTGCCCCCTGACTGCCCACAGGCCGGAGGCCTGATTTCACCCACGGGCCTAGCGCCCGCCTAACTTGTCACTCGTGGGGTGACCTGGGCCTAGTACCCAGCATCACCTTTATATATCCCTAGCGGCCGCCAACTGAAGTAGGGCCTATTGCCCCCTACTGTCCCCTCAGGCCTATTGCCTGTATTTGCCCTCGGGCCTAATGCCCGCCTAACTGGCGCTGGAGGGGTAGCTTGGGCCTAATACCCAAACTACTCAAATGATGGCCCCCAAATCTTAGCCGGGCCACGGGCCGGGGGGGACCCCGACTGCGCAGGGCCCGACTAAAGGTACCCACGGGCCGGGAGGGCCCGACTACTTGCCCACAGGCCGGGAGGGCCTGACTGTGCCCACGGGCCTAATGCCCGAACACCCGGAGGCCTAGGGAGGAGCGGGAACAGGGGCACCTGAAAAGGGCCTACCTGACCCGCTGGGAGAGGCACCAGGGGGGAGCTTCGCCAGCCCTTTGCTTCCCACCCCTGGTGACCCCTCCGGCGTTCTTCTTTAATCTTCGGCCGCTGGCCCGTCCTGGCCAGCGGCGCCGCCGTCGCCTCGCCGCGTCCAGCCACCGCTGGACATCTTCCTGCCGCCGGACGTCTTCAGGCCTCTTCCGCGGCCTCCCGAGCTCCCACCGCGACGACTTCTTCCTCGCGCCGCCGGGATCTCTTCTGCTCTTCGGCGCGCTTCTCCGCCTCTTCGGCTCCCGCCCGGCGTCTGACGTCAGATGCCGGGGGCGGGGCCTATGACGCGGCGAGCGCCGATTGGCTCGCCGCGTCCCTCTCTGATTGGCTGCCGCTCCGGGAGCCGCGATTGGCTCCCGGAGGGCGCCAACGTTTGAATCTTCCCGCAGCCTCCGGTCCGGTGCAGGGAAAAGGGTAATCCCTGCACCGGACACCCGCCGCCGCCACGCACCCAGCGCTGGGGACAGACAAGCTGCCCCAGCGCTGTCCCCAGCCAGCAACAGCACCACTGATGTGCCCACAGGGCGCATCTCTACAGCTCCACGAGCAGAGAGATGGTTATAGACAGAGCACACACTCTCCACCCCACTCTCCCTATGCCAGTCCCAGCAGGCAGACCCCTTGCAGTGGGTGCAGAGTCAGACGTGTACTGGACCCAGACATCGCTGCTCCCACTACTTGCTGCAACCCCTGCGGGCGCAGTGCTCAGTAATGCTACCTGTACCTGTCTGAGCCCCCCTGGGTGGCTGCTGCTGCTACTAGAGGCGAGGTGGTGTTGACACCATCGCTGAGAGCCCAGCCAGACACGACTGCTCTCACGATTCTCAATGCTAATTCTCCCACCTCTCTGTGACACTTGTTCCTCTTCCTCTACTTCTTGTCCCCATCTCTGTTCTCCACCGCCGCCACCAACGGCCGCAGCGCTGCTAATCTCCGGAATCCGGTCTCTTCCTGGACTTCCATGATTGGCTTTTATACCTCAAGGCACCCCCCAACCCCCCCCCCCCCCCCACTATGAGGCCCCACTGTGAGGCATGCCTCCAATTACTCTTTTCACTACTGTGTAGCCACGCCTTGCTCTACACTCAGGCAGGGGTCAGGTCACCGGGGAGAGGATGAAAGAGGAAGGAGAAACGGAGCAGCACCGCAGTGAAGTGATTTGACTCACTGGATACGGAGAGAGCCGGAGGGTAGCTGCTACAACAGGAACACCTGCCGCCTTTTGTGCCCAACAGCGATGGAACTCCTTCTTGGAGCAGGGCAAGTGCCTGCACACCTGTGTGTGGGGCCCCCTAATGTGTGGGGGCCCCGGGACGACCGCCCCTGTTGCCCCTGCCTTAATCCGGCCCTGCTTGTAATTAATCATATTGCAGTTGAGTAACTGCACATACAGAAGAGACAGTCTCCTCCTTAGTTATACTGCAGCTGAGTAGTTGGGGAAGCACGGATGGTGTAATGGTTAGCATTACTGCCTCACAGCACTGAGGTCATGGGCTGGAAGTAACAAAGTCTGAGTTGGCCAGAGGTCGTGTACCAGCAAAACCATGCCCTGTAAATGATTGCCCCTTAAAAAAATGTTCAGCCGGGAACCCACACCTCCGGCCAGCTCGGACTTCATTACATCCGGCCTCTTGGGTTCAATTCCCACTATGGCTCTAACTGTGTGGAGTTTGTATATTCTCCCTGTACTTGCGTGGGTTTTCTTCCCACAAAAATATACTGGTAGGTTAATTGGCTGTGACTTGTCGATAGCACATTGTGAGTGTCAGAACATTTTTTGGTTGGAGGGAGGAGATATAATGTAATTTTGGTGCTCCTGGGGCTGGAGCCACCAGGGAGGAGGAGGTGACACCATGGAGAAGGAGGGAGGGCATAGTTGCCTACTTTATGGCTGCTCCTTTCGGGAGGGAGCAGCCAGGTCACACAGGAAAGAGGCATGGAGGACAGGGCTGCCATCAGAAATTGTCGGGCCTGGGACTGAGAAAACAGGCAGCCCCCTACCCCCACCCTAAAAAATGTATATCTCCTATATAATAGCCCAGCTCTGTGACTTTGTGCCTGTGTATAACGCATCTCTCATTGGGTTAGTGGCAGGTCTATCACACCCAGTCCACAGCTGATTGGGTAAGAAACGCCCTCCCACACAGGTTACATCCAATGGGAGGCTCTGCCCTTTGCCTGCTATGTTTTCACAGATCAGGATTAGCAATGGGACTGATGGAGCTGCAGCTCCAGCCCCACACCGCAAAAAAAGGCCCACTGCATCTGCAGCCACATACCCTCCAACAATGTACACATAAAAATGTATACAAATTCGAAAAGGGGGCGTGTCCACGGGTACAGTCGCGTGGCCACGCCCCTTTTCCTATACTTTCAATGGAAGCTTGGAGAGTCAATAATCGGTACAGACCATAAAAAAAAGGTACTGTACCTGCCAAAAAGGTGCAGCTGGAGGGTATGCCACTGCATCTGCAGCAAGTCTCTGCGCTGCAGATAGGGGGGGGGGAAATCCTTTTACTGCAGATTCCTATGTCCTGCTGCCAGTCCACCTGCCCCCTCCGCCATCAACAATCCCCACTCCCTAGCCGCGGCGCAGGAGGAACAAAAGCTGCTGCGGCCACCGGCATAGATGTGTATGAAAGCGGCGCAGCAGTAGGCTTTCATAGCCCTCCCTGCATCGCATACTCTCTGAGCCCCAGAGCCTCCTCTGCATGTGATGTCACAGAAGTACCTCCGCGCCACAGCCGCGCCCAGATCCCCAGAGGCCCTGACTGCGCAACACAGCACCTGAGCTGCCGGCCTGGAAGCCTCGATATGGCTAATGTAACGGATAGAGTGGGTGATATCGCGGAGGGTAATGTCTGGACGCTGAATCAATGTAAAAGGTGACAGTGCTGTGCAGTGCAGTGGGTGTGCAATCTGGGCCGGTGCTAGGGTGTTCGGCGCCCCCCTGCAAACTATAAATTGGCAACCTCGCATATTTTGCAAAGGCACAGCGCACATAATACAATAGAAGTAGAGACACTTACACATGTAACACCCCCTTGTACCAGAGACGCTTACACATGTAATGCCCCCTGTACCAGTGACGCTTACACATGTAACGCCCCCCTGTACCAGTCACCATACACAAGTAACACCCCCTGTAGCAGTGACGCTTACACACGTAACGCCCCCTGTACCCGTGCCGCTTACACATGTAACGCCCCCTGTAGCAGTGACGCTTACACATGTAACGCCCCCCATAGCAGTGACGCTTACACACATAACGCCCTCTCTACCAGTGCCGCTTAGGCACGTAATGCCCTCTGTACCAGTGAAGCTTAGACACGTAACGCCTCTGTATCTGTGCCGCTTAGACACGTAACACCCCCTGTACCAGTGCCGCTTAGACACTTAATGCCCCCTGTACCAGTGATGCTTACACACGCAACGCCCCCCTGTACCAGTGATGTGTACACACGTAACGCCCCCTAAACTACAGCTCCCAGCAGCCCTTAGCGCCGAAGAATTCCGGCCCTTAGGGCTGCTGGGAGCTGTAGTTTATTGAGTGCATCTTCTTCCCTGTAATGCGGCGCGTTGGGACACCGGCGCTAACAATAGTGACTGGCTGCTGTGCGAGTCTCTGGGAGAGCCACTGCCAAAGGGAGGACAGCAGCTTAGCTGCTTCCAGGAGGAGAAGCAGGATAAGAATTACCCGCCCCTCACTCACTCACAGTACCTCCGGGCCCCATCCGCGGCACCCTCACACACACCCTCCAGCACCCGCGGTAGCTCCGGACCCCCTCCCCCACCCGCAGCAACCCCACACCCGCCCCTCCCCCCGCACCACCGCATTCACCCCTCACCCACTCGGGGCACCCCCGCAACTGCTCCTCCCCCACCCGCGGTGGCTCCAGACCCCCACCTGCAGCACCACCGCACCAGCCCCTCCCCCACCTGCAGCACCACCGCAACCGCCCCTCCCGCGGCACCCCCGGATCCCATCCGCATCTTCCCCGCACCCGCCACTCCCCCAACCAAAGCACCTACTAGGTGATTCATCAGGCCCTGCATGCGCTGTTCACACTGTTGCAAGGGGCTTCGACCCCTTAACCATTGCACGCCCTTTGTCCGTGCAATATTTAACCACTCACACAATTATGATTGGAGGTAATACTCCATATAATAAAAATATTGCACGCCACAAGGGTGTGCATGAGTTACGACGGTGTGAAGCGCGCCCGTAGGGCGCGATGAATCACCTAGTATAAATATATATATGTATATATATATATAAATCCAAGCAAAGGTAGCACTCACATCTTCATGATATGCAAATACTGGGGTGTCCACTCAAATACCAAGATATCCAAATTATATAGAAAACTCAGAGGGGGCACTCTCCAGACTTTTGTGAATATATCAAATTCATTTTATTGATACGTTACATATTTCAGCGTAGTAGCAAAATTTTCCTCAAGCGCTTTCGGCCCTCACTGGGCCTTCCTCAGGAGGCTCTGCACATCAGATAACAACTTCCAATACGGAGGAACAAAACTCCAGGCATCCAGCAGTCTGGAGATGCCTGGAGTTTTGTTCCTCCGTATTGGAAGTTGTTATCTGATGTGCAGAGCCTCCTGAGGAAGGCCCAGTGAGGGCCAAAAGCGCTTGAGGAAAATGTTGCTACTACGCTGAAATATGTAACGTATCAATAAAATGAATTTGATATATTCACAAAAGTCTGGAGAGTGCCCCCTCTGAGTTTTCTATATGTATATATATATATAAATTCCTGCGCAGATACTCTGTGCAACACTATATTATGCCCCACAAAGTAATGCCCCTTGCACCATAATATGCCCCCGCAGTGATTCCCGTCATCATATTATGCCCTACACCGTAATGCCTGACACCATATTATGCCCCCACAGTAATGTCCGTCACCATATTGTGCCCACATAGTAAAAATGCCCTATGCCACAGTAACTGATCGCCTGCCCCCTTCAACATTTTGAAAATGTCCCTCCCAAAATGGCCACAGCCTCCTCTAACATTTAAAATAATGGTTTCCTCTGAGGCAGCTGCCATTTTGGGAGGGACATTTTCAATAGTTAGAGTGGGGGCCCTCTCATTAGCAGGCAGTGGGTGGCATGCAGCACGGGCCCTTCACTCTCTGTCAGAGCGGCTGGGCCCGGGACAGTTGTACCCCCAGCATACCACCCTGATGGCGGCCCTGGTGGAGGAGGCCGTACGGGGGCATGAAGATGTGATCAAGTCATCGTAGCCCTGCCCCCCACTTTACAGACCTCCCTTCATTCTGTTTCTCTCAGCACTCTCCCCCTACCTCCACCCCTCCCTTCACTAGCAGCGCCCTCACCTGTATGTCCGAGTGAGCCTGCGGTCGGTGACGACAGGCAGGCGCCGCATGAAGAACAGAGAAGGCACTTCTTTGCGGCAGGAGTCAGACAGACAGGCCAGGGAGCATGTAATATTTGCGTTGCGCTCCCGTCTCCTGGCAGCCTCCTTCGCTGCTCCCGTACAGTGGCGCTTCTATCATGTTTTTAACCTCAGTATGGTTAAAATGATTATCCTCAGTAAACACGTAATTATGGAAATATTTATGCAAGAGGAACCTTATTATTTACATTTATCTTTTCCACATTGTCTATGCAGTCAATTGTTTTGTGATTAATAAGTGATAGTAATATAGAATAAAAGAAAACGTTAATACCATAAAATGCATTATAGTATAAATGCTTTGTACAATATTTAATGTGTTCAAAGGCATCAGTGACATCTTGTGGACATCTGTAAACTTACAGGTGGAAAATGTTACATTCAAATAGAATAAAAAAATACATTTGCAAGAAAATAACCTTACTACAAAGGAAGCAGCGATGTTGGTCTTATTACAGGAGTCACAGTGGGTGAATACAAAATAACAAAATATGAAATACATATAACAAGTTACCCACAGATTCTCCTCTATTTCAAGCGTTTTTCACTCTTCTTTCACTTTCTCTTCCTCCTGACCCTGGTTCATCATTGCTGTGATGCATACCTCCCAACTGTCCCGATTTTCGCGGGACAGTCCCGTTTTTTGGGGACTGTCCCGCTGTCCCACCCGCGGGCCACAGTGTCCCGCGGTGGGGGGGGCAGTCGGGAGTCTCTGTCTCTCGCTGCCCTGCTTAGCAGAGCAGTGGTGAATAGACGCTGTGCGCATGCGCACAGCGTCTATTCAGGGGAGACAGGAGGAGAGGGGGCATGCCAGCAGCTCACAGAGCGCTGGGCATGCCCCCCTCAGTGTCGAAAACGTGGGCGTGGCTAGCGATCGTGGGTCCTCCCGTAAAGCCACGCCCCCTTTTCACAGACCACACCCCTTTTCAGGAGCGCGCGCGGCTTCGCCGCGCGTGTGTCCCTCCTTAGACCATAGGAAAGTTGGGAGGTATGGTGATGTGATATCATGCAGCCCACCAAGAACCTTTACAATCTGGGTGACAACTATGCAGTAGATAGCATCTATCCTTGTGTATCAATGCCTATTTCCCTATAGATTGTAAGCTTACGAGCAGGGCCTTCCTACCTCTATGACTGTTTGTATTATCCATATAATAACATTTAAAAATAAAATAAAATGGCCTGTTGCATAATTTATTTAGCTTCTCTTTTTCTCAGATGGTGCCCTCTCCTGTACCTATCTTTATCCCCTGCCTGGTCTGAACCTCCCTTTTCTTTTTCTCTCTTTTTTTATATGACAATAAGCTATCTGGCCTGTATTCTGAATTGCTTCCTTATGTTCTCTGTTTTCTAAGGCAATGCTAATGACATTGGCGTTTCAATAATGGGTGCAGTGTGTGCGGTGCACATGGGCCCCTAGGTCCGGGAGGGGGGGGGGGGGCCACACCGCACCCATATAGTATACCTACCACTCCAGAGTCCCGCAGGGGTCATTTCCGAGTGATTTGCGCATGCACACTGGGGATGTCTCCGGGAACAAGGCACCGGCGCCATGTTCACGGAGATCTGCGCATGTGCAGTAGACTCTGTCATTATGCCAGCTGCCGAAGAGAAGGGGGCCCACAACGGAGTCTGCACGCGGGGCCCCTCCTCTCTTAAAATGCCCCTGGTTTGATGCTGCCCTGGTTTGTGGGTGCTGCCTAGTAAAAAAAAAAAATGATTAATCAAATATAATGCTATATAATGCTATAAAACTATATGATTTCAGGATGGGGATCACAACAATTAGTCTGACTTAGCCTAACATCACGCTGCTGTGAAGAATTCTGCAATTCTGTTCTATGGCCCTCATTCCGAGTTGTTCGCTCGGTATTTTTCATCGCATCGCAGTGAAAATCCGCTTAGTACGCATGCGCAATGTTCGCACTGCGACTGCGCCAAGTAACTTTACTATGAAGAAAGTATTTTTACTCACGGCTTTTTCTTCGCTCCGGCGATCGTAATGTGATTGACAGGAAATGGGTGTTACTGGGCGGAAACACGGCGTTTCAGGGGCGTGTGGCTGAAAACGCTACCGTTTCCGGAAAAAACGCAGGAGTGGCCGGAGAAACGGTGGGAGTGCCTGGGCGAACGCTGGGTGTGTTTGTGACGTCAACCAGGAACGACAAGCACTGAAATGATCGCACAGGCAGAGTAAGTCTGGAGCTACTCTGAAACTGCTAAGTAGTTAGTAATCGCAATATTGCGAATACATCGGTCGCAATTTTAAGAAGCTAAGATTCACTCCCAGTAGGCGGCGGCTTAGCGTGTGTAACTCTGCTAAATTCGCCTTGCGACCGATCAACTCGGAATGAGGGCCTATGTTCAATTAATGTGCATTAGATGTAATGAGTGACCTGACAGTACGCATGATTTCAGATGAAATAACGTGGTGCCTTGCTGATATTACATGCTAGAGATACACAGCACAGTACATTCCACCTTGTGCTATCACTAGCATTAGGAAATATTTACACATCAATGTTTTTTGACTTTCCATAACATCCAGAAAACTCTATTTGAAGGTTCTAACTGCATTCTATGACAGTACTTCAAGATCTCTAACGACAAGGACTGTAGCATGTTGATGGTAAAAGTCTTTGTAGAACAGGAAAGTAAAAGAGGACTAGGAACTCCATATATAGAGGATACATTTATATTCCACACTATCTGAGTTGCATAACAATTGCATGGTTGTATTTTTTTGTGTATGTAGTAATTTTTCTTGCCTGTATTTCCCCCCTCTATTTGGGCCTAATTCTGAGTCACACGCAGAAGTGCACACAGGCAGTGTCTATTGGCAGTCACCCATCTGCGACATTATTAAAATACTGCTACAAACTCTTTTCCTAGTACACATCCATGCTACTGAATGTGAAAGGCCCAAGGTGCCCATTTTTAGCATCTATGCATGTAATAACTATTGGTACATACTAGAGATGAGCGCCGGAAATTTTTCGGGTTTTGTGTTTTGGTTTTGGGTTCGGTTCCGCGGCCGTGTTTTGGGTTCGACCGCGTTTTGGCAAAACCTCACCGAATTTTTTTGTCGGATTCGGGTGTGTTTTGGATTCGGGTGTTTTTTTCAAAAAACCCTAAAAAACAGCTTAAATCATAGAATTTGGGGGTCATTTTGATCCCAAAGTATTATTAACCTCAAAAACCATAATTTCCACTCATTTTCAGTCTATTCTGAATACCTCACACCTCACAATATTATTTGTAGTCCTAAAATTTGCACCGAGGTCGCTGTGTGAGTAAGATAAGCGACCCTAGTGGCCGACACAAACACCGGGCCCATCTAGGAGTGGCACTGCAGTGTCACGCAGGATGTCCCTTCCAAAAAACCCTCCCCAAACAGCACATGACGCAAAGAAAAAAAGAGGCGCAATGAGGTAGCTGTGTGAGTAAGATAAGCGACCCTAGTGGCCGACACAAACACCGGGCCCATCTAGGAGTGGCACTGCAGTGTCACGCAGGATGTCCCTTCCAAAAAACCCTCCCCAAACAGCACATGACGCAAAGAAAAAAAGAGGCGCAATGAGGTAGCTGACTGTGTGAGTAAGATAAGCGACCCTAGTGGCCGACACAAACACCGGGCCCATCTAGGAGTGGCACTGCAGTGTCACGCAGGATGGCCCTTCCAAAAAACCCTCCCCAAACAGCACATGACGCAAAGAAAAAAAGAGGCGCAATGAGGTAGCTGACTGTGTGAGTAAGATAAGCGACCCTAGTGGCCGACACAAACACCGGGCCCATCTAGGAGTGGCACTGCAGTGTCACGCAGGATGGCCCTTCCAAAAAACCCTCCCCAAACAGCACATGACGCAAAGAAAAAAAGAGGCGCAATGAGGTAGCTGACTGTGCGAGTAAGATAAGCGACCCTAGTGGCCGACACAAACACCGGGCCCATCTAGGAGTGGCACTGCAGTGTCACGCAGGATGGCCCTTCCAAAAAACCCTCCCCAAACAGCACATGACGCAAAGAAAAAGAAAAGAAAAAAGAGGTGCAAGATGGAATTGTCCTTGGGCCCTCCCACCCACCCTTATGTTGTATAAACAGGACATGCACACTTTAACCAACCCATCATTTCAGTGACAGGGTCTGCCACACGACTGTGACTGATATGACGGGTTGGTTTGGACCCCCCCCAAAAAAGAAGCAATTAATCTCTCCTTGCACAAACTGGCTCTACAGAGGCAAGATGTCCACCTCATCATCATCCTCCGATATATCACCGTGTACATCCCCCTCCTCACAGATTATCAATTCGTCCCCACTGGAATCCACCATCTCAGCTCCCTGTGTACTTTGTGGAGGCAATTGCTGCTGGTCAATGTCTCCGCGGAGGAATTGATTATAATTCATTTTAATGAACATCATCTTCTCCACATTTTCTGGATGTAACCTCGTACGCCGATTGCTGACAAGGTGAGCGGCGGCACTAAACACTCTTTCGGAGTACACACTTGTGGGAGGGCAACTTAGGTAGAATAAAGCCAGTTTGTGCAAGGGCCTCCAAATTGCCTCTTTTTCCTGCCAGTATAAGTACGGACTGTGTGACGTGCCTACTTGGATGCGGTCACTCATATAATCCTCCACCATTCTTTCAATGTTGAGAGAATCATATGCAGTGACAGTAGACGACATGTCCGTAATCGTTGTCAGGTCCTTCAGTCCGGACCAGATGTCAGCATCAGCAGTCGCTCCAGACTGCCCTGCATCACCGCCAGCGGGTGGGCTCGGAATTCTGAGCCTTTTCCTCGCACCCCCAGTTGCGGGAGAATGTGAAGGAGGAGATGTTGACAGGTCGCGTTCCGCTTGACTTGACAATTTTGTCACCAGCAGGTCTTTGCACCCCAGCAGACTTGTGTCTGCCGGAAAGAGAGATCCAAGGTAGGTTTTAAATCTAGGATCGAGCACGGTGGCCAAAATGTAGTGCTCTGATTTCAACAGATTGACCACCCGTGAATCCTTGTTAAGCGAATTAAGGGCTGCATCCACAAGTCCCACATGCCTAGCGGAATCGCTCCCTTTTAGCTCCTTCTTCAATGCCTCCAGCTTCTTCTGCAAAAGCCTGATGAGGGGAATGACCTGACTCAGGCTGGCAGTGTCTGAACTGACTTCACGTGTGGCAAGTTCAAAGGGCATCAGAACCTTGCACAACGTTGAAATCATTCTCCACTGCACTTGAGACAGGTGCATTCCACCTCCTATATCGTGCTCAATTGTATAGGCTTGAATGGCCTTTTGCTGCTCCTCCAACCTCTGAAGCATATATAGAGGGTTGAATTCCACCTCGTTACCACTTCTTGCTTCAGATGATGGCAGGGCAGGTTCAGTAGTTTTTGGTGGTGCTCCAGTCTTCTGTACGTGGTGCCTGTACGCCGAAAGTGTCCCGCAATTCTTCTGGCCACCGACAGCATCTCTTGCACGCCCCTGTCGTTTTTTAAAAAATTCTGCACCACCAAATTCAAGGTATGTGCAAAACATGGGACGTGCTGGAATTTGCCCATATTTAATGCACACACAATATTGCTGGCGTTGTCCGATGCCACAAATCCACAGGAGAGTCCAATTGGGGTAAGCCATTCTGCGATGATCTTCCTCAGTTGCCGTAAGAGGTTTTTAGCTGTGTGCGTATTCTGGAAAGCGGTGATACAAAGCGTAGCCTGCCTAGGAAAGAGTTGGCGTTTGCGAGATGCTGCTACTGGTGCCGCCGCTGCTGTTCTTGCGGCGGGAGTCCATACATCTACCCAGTGGGCTGTCACAGTCATATAGTCCTGACCCTGCCCTGCTCCACTTGTCCACATGTCCGTGGTTAAGTGGACATTGGGTACAACTGCATTTTTTAGGACACTGGTGAGTCTTTTTCTGACGTCCGTGTACATTCTCGGTATCGCCTGCCTACAGAAGTGGAACCTAGATGGTATTTGGTAACGGGGGCACACTGCCTCAATAAATTGTCTAGTTCCCTGTGAACTAACGGCGGATACCGGACGCACGTCTAACACCAACATAGTTGTCAAGGCCTCAGTTATCCGCTTTGCAGCAGGATGACTGCTGTGATATTTCATCTTCCTCGCAAAGGACTGTTGGACAGTCAATTGCTTACTGGAAGTAGTACAAGTGGGCTTACGACTTCCCCTCTGGGATGACCATCGACTCCCAGCAGCAACAACAGCAGCGCCAGCAGCAGTAGGCGTTACACGCAAGGATGCATCGGAAGAATCCCAGGCAGGAGAGGACTCGTCAGAATTGCCAGTGACATGGCCTGCAGGACTATTGGCATTCCTGGGGAAGGAGGAAATTGACACTGAGGGAGTTGGTGGGGTGGTTTGCGTGAGCTTGGTTACAAGAGGAAGGGATTTACTGGTCAGTGGACTGCTTCCGCTGTCGCCCAAAGTTTTTGAACTTGTCACTGACTTATTATGAATGCGCTGCAGGTGACGTATAAGGGAGGATGTTCCGAGGTGGTTAACGTCCTTACCCCTACTTATTACAGCTTGACAAAGGGAACACACGGCTTGACAAATGTTGTCCGCATTTCTGGTGAAATACTTCCACACCGAAGAGCTGATTTTTTTGGTATTTTCACCAGGCATGTCAACGGCCATATTCCTCCCACGGACAACAGGTGTCTCCCCGGGTGCCTGACTTAAACAAACCACCTCACCATCAGAATCCTCCTGGTCAATTTCCTCCCCAGCGCCAGCAACACCCATATCCTCCTCATCCTGGTGTACTTCAACACTGACATCTTCAATCTGACTATCAGGAACTGGACTGCGGGTGCTCCTTCCAGCACTTGCAGGGGGCGTGCAAATGGTGGAAGGCGCATGCTCTTCACGTCCAGTGTTGGGAAGGTCAGGCATCGCAACCGACACAATTGGACTCTCCTTGTGGATTTGGGATTTCGAAGAACGCACAGTTCTTTGCGGTGCTTTTGCCAGCTTGAGTCTTTTCAGTTTTCTAGCGAGAGGCTGAGTGCTTCCATCCTCATGTGAAGCTGAACCACTAGCCATGAACATAGGCCAGGGCCTCAGCCGTTCCTTGCCACTCCGTGTGGTAAATGGCATATTGGCAAGTTTACGCTTCTCCTCCGACAATTTTATTTTAGGTTTTGGAGTCCTTTTTTTACTGATATTTGGTGTTTTGGATTTGACATGCTCTGTACTATGACATTGGGCATCGGCCTTGGCAGACGACGTTGCTGGCATTTCATCGTCTCGGCCATGACTAGTGGCAGCAGCTTCAGCACGAGGTGGAAGTGGATCTTGATCTTTCCCTAATTTTGGAACCTCAACATTTTTGTTCTCCATATTTTAATAGGCACAACTAAAAGGCACCTCAGGTAAACAATGGAGATGGATGGATACTAGTATACAATTATGGATGGACTGCCGAGTGCCGACACAGAGGTAGCTACAGCCGTGGACTATTGTACTGTACTGTGTCTGCTGCTAATATAGACTGGATGATAGTGAGATGTAGTATGTATGTATAAAGAAGAAAGAAAAAAAAACCACGGGTAGGTGGTATACAATTATGGATGGACTGCCGAGTGCCGACACAGAGGTAGCTACAGCCGTGGACTACCGTACTGTACTGTGTCTGCTGCTAATATAGACTGGATGATAATGAGATGTAGTATGTATAAAGAAGAAAGAAAAAAAAAACCACGGGTAGGTGGTATACAATTATGGACGGACTGCCGAGTGCCGACACAGAGGTAGCTACAGCCGTGGACTACCGTACTGTACTGTGTCTGCTGCTAATATAGACTGGATGATAATGAGATGTAGTATGTATAAAGAAGAAAGAAAAAAAAACCACGGGTAGGTGGTATACAATTATGGATGGACTGCCGAGTGCCGACACAGAGGTAGCTACAGCCGTGGACTACCGTACTGTACTGTGTCTGCTGCTAATATAGACTGGATGATAATGAGATGTAGTATGTATAAAGAAGAAAGAAAAAAAAACCACGGGTAGGTGGTATACAATTATGGATGGACTGCCGAGTGCCGACACAGAGGTAGCTACAGCCGTGGACTACCGTACTGTACTGTGTCTGCTGCTAATATAGACTGGATGATAATGAGATGTAGTATGTATAAAGAAGAAAGAAAAAAAAACCACGGGTAGGTGGTATACAATTATGGATGGACTGCCGAGTGCCGACACAGAGGTAGCTACAGCCGTGGACTACCGTACTGTGTCTGCTGCTAATATAGACTGGATGATAATGAGATGTAGTATGTATAAAGAAGAAAGAAAAAAAAAACCACGGGTAGGTGGTATACAATTATGGACGGACTGCCGAGTGCCGACACAGAGGTAGCTACAGCCGTGGACTACCGTACTGTACTGTGTCTGCTGCTAATATAGACTGGATGATAATGAGATGTAGTATGTATAAAGAAAGAAAAAAAAAACACGGGTAGGTGGTATACAATTATGGATGGACTGCCGAGTGCCGACACAGAGGTAGCTACAGCCGTGGACTACCGTACTGTACTGTGTCTGCTGCTAATATAGACTGGATGATAATGAGATGTAGTATGTATAAAGAAGAAAGAAAAAAAAACCACGGGTAGGTGGTATACAATTATGGATGGACTGCCGAGTGCCGACACAGAGGTAGCTACAGCCGTGGACTACCGTACTGTGTCTGCTGCTAATATAGACTGGATGATAATGAGATGTAGTATGTATAAAGAAGAAAAAAAAAACACGGGTAGGTGGTATACAATTATGGACGGACTGCCGAGTGCCGACACAGAGGTAGCTACAGCCGTGGACTACCGTACTGTACTGTGTCTGCTGCTAATATAGACTGGATGATAATGAGATGTAGTATGTATAAAGAAGAAAGAAAAAAAAAACCACGGGTAGGTGGTATACAATTATGGATGGACTGCCGAGTGCCGACACAGAGGTAGCTACAGCCGTGAACTACCGTACTGTGTCTGCTGCGACTGGATGATAAATAATGATATAAAAAATATATATATATCACTACTGCAGCCGGACAGGTATATATTATATAATTACGGACCTGCTGGACACTGTCTGTCAGCAGAATGAGTTTTTTATTTTATAGAATAAAAAAACACCACACAAGTCACACGACGTGTGTTTAACTTTTACAGGCAGACATTCACAATACAATATAGTATACTATATACTGGTGGTCAGGTCACTGGTCAGTCACACTGGCAGTGGCACTCCTGCAGAAAAAAAGTGTGCACTGTTTAATTTTAATATGTACTCCTGGCTCCTGCTATAACCTAACTGCTCCCCAGTCTCCCCCACAATTAAGCTGTGTGAGCACAGTCAGATATTATACATAGATGATGCAGCAGCACACTGGGCTGAGCACAGATATGGTATGTGACTGAGTCACTGTGTATCGTTTTTTCAGGCAGAGAACGGATTATATTAAATAATATAAAACTGCACTGGTGGTCACTGGTCAGTCACTAGTATAACTAACTAATACTATCAGCAAAATTCTGCACTCTCTGTCTGAGTACTCCTCCTAAGCTCCAGTAAATGAAGTGTCACTGTCTCACTCTGTCACTAGTATAACTAACTAATACTATCAGCAAAATTCTGCACTCTCTGTCTGAGTACTCCTCCTAAGCTCCAGTAAATGAAGTGTCACTGTCTCACTCTCACTCTCCTATCTATTTCTTCTCTAAACGGAGAGGACGCCAGCCACGTCCTCTCCCTATGAATCTCAATGCACGTGTAAAATGGCGGCGACGCGCGGCTCCTTATATAGAATCAGAGTCTCGCGATAGAATCCGAGCCTCGCGAGAATCCGACAGCGTCATGATGACGTTCGGGCGCGCTCGGGTTAACCGAGCAAGGCGGGAAGATCCGAGTCGCTCGGATCCGTGTAAAAAAAGCTGAAGTTCGGGCGGGTTCGGATTCCGAGGAACCGAACCTTCTCATCTCTAGTACATACTTATATGTAGGGATGGCCATAGACCATTGATGATTCAAAATCATCAATGGTCTATGGCTGATTTCAAATACTTTTACCATCGATGGGGGGGAACCAGTGAGAGGGCATGGAGTTTAGCCCTGCCCCCTGACATCTGCAAAGCCATGTCCCCAGGCTCTGATTGGCCTGCATTTCATTACACAGTAATGCAGGGATGACCATCATTGGGTAAAACCATTGATGGATCCCTTCCAGATGGTTTTACACCATCGAGGTTATCCATCAGTGGTACCATCGATGGATAACCCACCGATGGCCATCCCTACTTATATGCTTCTATTGGACGCACCAGCAAATCTTGCATAAGCCCTATGGCAGGTGCAATTTCTCTTACTATTGCTTCCTATGCCTGCGTCTGCGTCTGTGAATGCAGCTGCCAGCATCGATATGCCCATGACACTCCCACATCACTGACACTCCCACATCACTGACACTCCCACATCACTGACACTCCCACACCCACATCACCGACACTCCCACATCACCGACACTCCCACATCACCGACACTCCCACATCACCGACACTCCCTCACGCCCATATCACTGACACTCCCACATCACTGACACTCCCACATCACTGACACTCCCACATCACTGACACTCCCACATCACGCCCACTGAGTGAATCATATTAGCATGCATTTCTAACCACCTCCCAGTCACCACCCACACCCTGCACTTCTCCACAACATTTACAGTACCGTCTGTCTCAAGTGCAACAGTGTCTTTGTGTGAACTCTGTGTAACGCATGCGCTGTACGAGTTTTCTGAATTTTTTGAACATGCGCAGTTGCATAAAATCGCTCAACAACAGGGACATCGGCATTGAGCGTGGATTGCGTGTAACTCTGAATAAGGCCCTTTTTGTCTTCCACCGACTCCAGTCTTTGCAGTTTCCTGCGTAGCCAGCTCCTATCTCTATAGTCACATTCTGCCTGTCTGTCAAACTCACCGCCACCCGGCCACATTGTCAGGCACTTTCTTGGGAACACCTCGTCACCAGCAGCCATGCACACTGTACATTAGGGGCCCACAGCGCTGTGCTGCCAAATGTTTTGTTCTACAATAGAAATATTATATAGATTTAGGTTATGACACCTAATAGTAGGTAAATGTTACTTGAAACCCATAGAATTGTAATTATACAGGTTTTCACTGTATTTTTGGCATGAACTCACACATTCACAGCTGAAAGACTCCTGAAGCTCATTTATGACACAGCTGAAGTCACACTATGCAGACGTTTACTTCAGTAGATTTCTCATATTTATATCTGAAAAAGGAATAGAGCAGTGGTTTCCAAACTTTTTTGAATCACGGCGCCCTAGAATATCAGAATTTTTTTCACGGCACCCCTAGGCCAAAAATTTCTTAATGAGAAATTTAGAAAGAAATATTACATTAAGTAGATTGCGTTTATATGTCATCCTTAGGGCAGTTGTGTGGTGAGGGACAAGATTTGCTTCTGTTTGGCCACATATTTTATGACTGGCAGCCACCAGCACTGGTTTTGCCTATTATATTGACCATGACTAATTTGAATCGGTCCTGGACCATCAACCCAGGGCACCCCTGCAAGTGTCCCGAGGCACCCCAGGGAGCCACGGCACACAGTTTGGGAACCTCTGGAATAGAGACTAAAGGCCCCCGCACACAATACCATTTTTTAAATAATATTCTAATTTTGGACCAATTGGAATGACAAATTGTTTATAACCTGTCCATGTGTAGGGTCGATAACGATGTGCGCACCTGCGGGTCATTGGTTGTCTCCTCAGATCTTTTGAACATGTAGATAGATCTGAGGAGGTGGAGTACAATTCCATGCTGCCGAATGCAGCATGGTCCCGCTCACACCCCCCTCCCCATCGCAGCCGGCATCGGTGAGTGTGTATGCACTTGATGTCGGCACCCCGCCGTGTCCCATCGCTCGCGATGTGTCGTTTGGGGACACAATGTATCGTGTGTGGGGGCCTTAATACTTTAACATGTAATTCTGTGTGCAGACAAATTGTATGACAATGATCATGGTCACGCTCATGGAAGAGTAACAGTGAAAATTAAAAAAGCCTCAAATCATTAGAAGGTTTATTATGTTAATGGGATAGATGTGCTAAGCCTTAAAAAGGATAAATTTCACGGTGATGAAGTACCAGCCAATCAGCTCCTAACTGCTGTGTTACAGGCTAGGGAGTCTATTCATGAAACAGTGAAAAGAGTGGAGAAGTGAGCCAGTGGAGAAGTTGCCCATGGCAACCAATCAGCTGCTCTGTATGATTTTATAGTATGCAAATTATAAATGTTACTTCAATGCTGATTAGTTCTTCTCCACTGGCTCACTTCTCCACAGTTTTCATTGCTTTATAAATAGACCCCTTGGTTTGAAAAATTACAGTTAGGAGCTGGTTGGTTAGTACTTTATCACCGTGTTATTTATCACTTTTCAAGGCTTAGTACATCTGGCCCAATGTGTGTAAGGACCATATGACAGAACGCTCCCCGTCCTAAATTTGGTCACACATGCTATGTGATAGGACAGTTATTATTTTTAAGATGGCGCAAAGTGTCTGTAGCATCGTACAAGGGGGTAACATAGACACATAGCATAAATACACAATTAGCCATATATGTTGCAAGCCTGCTAATAATCCAATTAAAATGAATAGCACTCGTCTAGCATAATGATCTGTGAGGTCAAGACATGGACAGCTATGCTCATATCTGTGCTAGCGTTTCCAACTACATTGACAGGACCAGTAAAGCCAAGCAATTGATTGATCTATCACTTGTGATCTATCACAGGATCGTCCCACATGTGGCCAATATTAATTCATATAACTAACACAAATATGATCTTGGACACAAAAAGCTATTGTTTTTTTTCTTTAAAATCTATAGGGTTTCCTCCAGATATTGGGGCCACTGGTTGTTTCGTTCTCCTCTCAGAGTATGTCCATCTCCTCGGGCACAGTTTCCTAGACTGAGTCTGATTAGGGGAGCATAGAGGGGAGGAGCCAGCACACACATGCACACACTAAAAGTTTTTAAAATGCCAGGCTCCAGTGGACCCGATCTATACCCCATGGTACTAAAGTACAAGACCCCAGTATCCACTACGGACTAGGTGAAAAGGAATTACTGGTAGGTATTAAATTCCTATTTTCTCCTACGTCCTAGAGGATGCTGGGGACTCCGTAAGGACCATGGGGTATATAGACGGGATCCGCAGGAGACATGGGCACACTATAAGACTTTGAATGGGTGTGAACTGGCTCCTCCCTCTATAACCCCTCCTCCAGACCTCAGTTAGACTCTGTGCCCAGGAGTGACTGGACACACACTAGGGGAGCTCTACAGAGTTTCTCTAAAGACTTTATTGTTAGGTTTTTTATTTTCAGGGAGACCTGCTGACTACAGGCTCCCTGCATCGTGGAACTGAGGGGAGAGAAGTCAGACCTACTTCTTCTTAGTTCAAGGGCTCTGCTTCTTAGGCTACTGGACACCATTAGCTCCAGAGGGTTCGATCACTTGGTGCGCCTAGCTGCTTGTTCCCGGAGCCGCGCCGTCAACCCCCTCACAGATGCCAGAAGAAAGAAGCCGGGTGAGAATAGGAAGATCAGAAGACTTCAGTGACAGCAGAAGACTTCAGTAACGGAGGTACAGCGCAGCGGTCGCGCTGCGCTCCATGCTCCACACACCAACGGCACTCACTGGGTGCAGGGCGCTGGGGGGGAGCGCCCTGGGCAGCAAGTTACTGATGGTCTCAAAACTGGCAGAAGATGCATATTCGGTGCCCGGGCACCGTGTACCGTACCCCCGCCAGTATTAAGCAGCGATCGCGCTGCGCGCCATTGCTCCCGCACCGACAGCTTTACAAGGGTGCAGGGCACAGGGGGGGGCACCCTGGGTAGCAGTATATACCTTTTTTTAAGGGTGGCTACGCATGTATACAGTGTGTAGACACTGTATAGGGACCCCCGCCGGCATAAAAAACGTTGGATTAATAGTAGTGATGTGCACCGGACATTTTTCGGGTTTGTGTTTTGGTTTTGGGTTCGGTTCCGCTGCCGTGTTTTGGGTTCGAACGCGTTTTGGCAAAACCTCACCGAATTTTTTTTTGTCGGATTCGGGTGTGTTTTGGATTTGGGTGTTTTTTTAAAAAACCCTAAAAAACAGCTTAAATCATTGAATTTGGGGGTCATTTTGATCCCATAGTATTATTAACCTCAATAACCATAATTTACACTCATTTCCAGTCTATTCTGAACACCTCACACCTGACAATATTATTTTTAGTCCTAAAATTTGCACCGAGGTCGCTGGATGGCTAAGCTAAGCGACACAAGTGGCCGACACAAACACCTGGCCCATCTAGGAGTGGCACTGCAGTGTCAGGCAGGATGGCCCTTCCAAAAAATACTCCCCAAACAGCACATGACGCAAAGAAAAAAAGAGGCGCAATGAGGTAGCTGTGTGAGTAAGCTAAGCGACCCTAGTGACCGACACAAACACCTGGCCCATCTAGGAGTGGCACTGCAGTGTCAGGCAGGATGGCCGTTCCAAAAAATACTCCCCAAACAGCACATGACGCAAAGAAGAAAAGAGGCGCAATGAGGTAGCTGTGTGAGTAAGCTAAGCGACCCTAGTGGCCGACACAAACACCTGGCCCATCTAGGAGTGGCACTGCAGTGTCACGCAGGATGGCCCTTCCAAAAAATACTCCCCAAACAGCACATGACGCAAAGAAAAAAAGAGGCGCAATGAGGTAGCTGTGTGAGTAAGCTAAGCGACCCTAGTGGCCGACACAAACACCTGGCCCATCTAGGAGTGGCACTGCAGTGTCAGGCAGGATGGCCCTTCCAAAAAATACTCCCCAAACAGCACATGACGCAAAGAAAAAAAGAGGCGCAATGAGGTAGATGTGTGAGTAAGCTAAGCGACCCTAGTGGCCGGCACAAACACCTGGCCCATCTCACGCAGGATGGCCCTTCCAAAAAATACTCCCCAAACAGCACATGACGCAAAGAAAAAAAGAGGCGCAAGCTCTTCCCGTCCAGTGTTGGGAAGGTCAGGCATCGCAACCGACACAATTGGACTCTCCTTTGGGATTTGGGATTTCGAAGAACGCACAGTTCTTTGCTGTGCTTTTGCCGCAAGTCTTTTCTTTTTTCTAGCGAGAGGATGAGTGCTTCCATCCTCATGTGAAGCTGAACCACTAGCCATGAACATAGGCCAGGGCCTCAGCCGTTCCTTGCCACTCCGTGTCGTAAATGGCATATTGGCAAGTTTACGCTTCTCCTCAGACGCTTTTAATTTTGATTTTTGGGTCATTTTTTTACTGATCTTTTGTGTTTTGGATTTTACATGCTCTGTACTATGACATTGGGCATCGGCCTTGGCAGACGACGTTGATAGCATTTCATCGTCTCGGCCATGACTAGTGGCAGCAGCTTCAGCACGAGGTGGAAGTGGATCTTGATCTTTCCCTATTTTTTTAACCTCCACATTTTTGTTCTCCATATTTTGCGCACAACTAAAAGCCACCACAGGTATACAATGTAGATGGGTGGATAGTATAGTATTATATTACTTATGGACGACGAGTGACGACACAGAGGTAGGTACAGCCGTGGCCTACCGTACTGCTGCTTATATATATAATATACTGTATAACGGACCTGGTGGACACTGTCAGCAGACTGCTAAACTAGTATGAAGAAAAAAACAACAACACAGGTATACAATGTAGATGGATGGATAGTATAGTATTATATTACTTATGGACGACGAGTGCACTGACGACACAGAGGTAGGTACAGCCGTGGCCTACCGTACTGCTGCTTATATATATAATATACTGTATAACAGACCTGGTGGACACTGTCAGCAGACTGCTAAACTAGTATGAAGAAAAAAACAACAACACAGGTATACAATGTAGATGGATGGATAGTATAGTATTATATTACTTATGGACGACGAGTGCACTGACGACACAGAGGTAGGTACAGCCGTGGCCTACTGTACTGCTGCTTATATATATAATATACTGTATAACGGACCTGGTGGACACTGTCAGCAGACTGCTAAACTAGGATGAAGAAAAAAACAACAACACAGGTATACAATGTAGATGGATGGATAGTATAGTATTATATTACTTACGGACGACGAGTGCACTGACGACACAGAGGTAGGTACAGCCGTGGCCTACCGTACTGCTGCTTATATATATAATATACTGTATAACGGACCTGGTGGACACTGTCAGCAGACTGCTAAACTAGTATGAAGAAAAAAACAACAACACAGGTATACAATGTAGATGGATGGATAGTATAGTATTATATTACTTATGGACGACGAGTGCACTGACGACACAGAGGTAGGTACAGCCATGGCCTACCGTACTGCTGCTTATATATATAATATACTGTATAACGGACCTGGTGGACACTGTCAGCAGACTGCTAAACTAGTATGAAGGATAAAAAAACACCACAGGTATACAATGTAGATGGATGGATAGTATAGTATTATATTACTTATGGACGACGAGTGCACTGACGACACAGAGGTAGGTACAGCCGTGGCCTACCGTACTGCTGCTTATATATATAATATACTGTATAACGGACCTGGTGGACACTGTCAGCAGACTGCTAAACTAGTATGAAGAAAAGAAAAAAAAAACACAGGAGTGTTTTTCAGGCAGACAAACGTATACTGGACTGGTGGTCACTGTCAGCAAAACTGTGCACTGTACTCCTGCTATAACTGCTCCCCAGTCCCCACAATTAGGCAGGGTGAGCAGAGCAGTGCACTCAGCACAGATATATCATGCAGCAGTGCAGCACACTGAGTGAGCACAGATATGGTGGTCGGAGCGTTTTTTTCAGGCAGAGAAACAAAGGATTAAACTCACTGGTGGTATAATCAAAACCCTGCACTGTACTCCCTAACAGCTGCTCCCCGTCCCCAATCCTCCCCACAATTATAACTAACTAAGTCACTCTGTGTTCTACTATAACGGAGAGGACGCCAGCCACGTCCTCTCCCTATCAATCTCAATGCACGTGTGAAAATGGCGGCGACGCGCGGCTCCTTATATAGAATCCGAGTCTCGCGAGAATCCGACAGCGGGATGATGAAGTTCGGGCGCGCTCGGGTTAACCGAGCAAGGCGGGAGGATCCGAGTCGTTCGGACCCGTGTAAAAAAAAAGGTGAAGTACGGGCGGGTCGGATTCCGAGGATCCGAACCCGCTCATCACTAATTAATAGCGGGCTGAAGCACGGCGAGAAGGGGCGGGGCTTAGCCCTCACAACACGTTTCAGCGCCATTTTTCTACATGTCCCCGCCATAGCAATGAAAACAGTACAAACGTGGGGGAGGCACAGTGTTTAGTGCTATATAGACGACGATATAACACTATTTTAGATAAATGGGCTTGTAATCTGTGTGTTGTGCATATATCTCTGTGTGTTCCCTGGTCAGATATACCCACTATAGCTTTTTAGTCGACATATGTCGACAGGCGTGAGTGCTCTGTCACAAACAGTTATGGGGATTGCTGTCGGCATCGCCGACGTCTGTTGGTTCTTGATTCAGTAGATGCGGTGTCAGCAGGTCGGTAGTTGTTTGCTTGTCAAAAGTAAACACTGTATGGGAGACACAGTAGTAGGTGGGTGACCCTGTCCGCACCAACTGTTATTACTGAGTGTAAATTAACATGCTGTAACTGCCTTATACCTGTATATATATTTATATGTATATGTATGGTACGGTTCCTTGGGCCTGTAGCTCGAGCACAGATATGGTAGTAGGTGTGGGGGAGTGTTATAAAGTTTATATAGGTATACTTACCTCGGACCTCTCGGGGTCGCCAGATGGTTATTTTGCCTGGTTACTACTCCCTGTTGTCGACGAATACTAGGTTTTCTGTTGACCATAAGGTTTCCTGTTTGATCCACAACTGGGGCTTTCAGTACATGGTCATACACATTCAGAACACATTAATGTCACTAGGGACCCTACGGTCCGGACAATCCGCTTATATGTATGTTTTATATATATATATATATATATATATATATATATATATATATATATAGGATATGTGTGTATTTGTGTATTACATTATGATTTATAATGAATGCTGAAGTAAAAGTATTCTTTCTCATGTGCTGGTCGCTCTGTTGATAAAGCTCTAGGTCGGCCGTGACGAGCAGATCCTCACAAGGAGTCCGAATGTTTATTCTTTTCCCGCTGCGGATAGAATACTGTGAAAGTCAATTTCTGGTTGACACGGGGCCCTGTCACAAAGGATCATACACAGGAAGCTCAGTGATATTTTATTTCTATGCTTTGGCATTATTTGCATCACATGCACATGGGGGAGTATTTATATTCGGAAAAGCATACCCTAAAGAGAGAGGGGATGTTTCTTATGTTGAGTCTTCTCTATAACATGGCAAGAAATGCTGAGGCGGACTCCGAGAGATACTGGAGTGTTTCCCTGGGACGGTGTAAAGCTGTTAGGGAGGCCTCAGTTCAGTCAATCTCGACGGATACCACTGGTAAGTCTAACTTCGGGAGTTAGATTCTCTCACAACGGTTGGTGACGCATTCTGTTGTGGGATGCAGTCATTTTAACTGGTTTGATACCCTTTTTTCCCTTTCGGTGCAGATTGTGGAAGGTGAAAAGGTAAGTGTTCTGCAGCCTTGTTAGGTTCGCAGAAGTGGATGTCGTTTTCTGTTTCTACCACATCCACTGCAGGTCGCTGGGTCTCTCTGGCTGGAGCCCACTTCGGTGGGAACTCATCTACTACTCTTCAGTCAGTCCGAGAATGGACTTGGACCTGTGAGTTAATAATGGAATACAAAGGGGGACATGCTGGAGTTACAGATGATTCCCCTCACTGATTTTTTGAATAGATCTTACAGATTCCTCTATGGAAGGGGAGGTAGTATGGCACGCCATACCAGAGTTGCGTCAGGTTCAGGACATTGTCCTGCTGTCCCTGTAAAAAAAAACAAAAAAACAAGGATTTCTACTTACGAAGGGAGCTCCAGCACGTAAAGGTAGAAAAGGGGTAAAATGCGTGTTTCTCCGCATTCGGCTTACCTGGGTTGATATTCAGGATTGTCTTTGCCATTTCAACGGAGTGATGGCAGTTTGATGGGTTCTTTCAATAATAAGAGCTATTGTCATTCTGTGCTGAGACGCTCTCCTGATTAAGGCGAGGTCAAGAAACAACTGGTGCAAATCGTTGTTTCTCTCTGACTATTCTTCAACACAGGGAATGGCTGTTGTTCCCAACGACGCAGATGTCGGAGGTGAGTATCAGAGTAGTTACTGAACGGTTGAAGTTCTGTGTTTTCCTGTGGAAAGAGGTCTGAGGATCCAGAGTCGGATCAGATTTGCAGTGACAATCCATCAATATGTTCTGTTGATGAAGAAGTTGGTGCGGCCTAAGAGGCTTTTCAGTGAGCAGGTCAAATGCCAGAGTGGTTCTCACGGGGCCTGTTGGAAATGTGGTCCGGGTCTCACCTGCACATGCGCCAGTATATAATCCTAATGGCCAGGATATCGCTCCTGTGGTGTCTGCTCAGTTCTCACCTCCTAGAGGGAAGAAGGTTCGAATCCAGGATGAGATCCTGGTGTCCGTGCATGCAGATCTCCGAGACTGGGGAGCATTCCTTGCAAGGGAAGTATTTCCAGAGGAAAAGGTCAAGCTGGGAAGCTTGTCTGCAATAAGCTTTCTTGAATTAAGAGCTATTTTCAATGAACATATGCTTTGTGATCTGCCATGTTAATTCTGTCGGACGACTTCACAGCTGTGGTGTAAGTATGCCGCTAAGGCGAAACATGGAGCAAAGCGGCAATGGCAGATGTCGTAAAAGTTTCGGCTGGGTGAAAGGAATGGTAAACGCTATATTAGCAGTCTTCAGTCCGGATGTGAACGACGGAGAAATACATTCCTTGGCAGATGCGATCTCCATCCGGAAGATATACAGTCGTCATCGAGAAAGTTTTCACTGAAGCGACAGGTCTTTGAGGTGTGCCTCAATTCGACATATTGGTGTCTCGCCTCAACGAGAGATCTCAGGGATATTGTTCCAGGTCAGGGGACACTCAAGCTATAGCAGTGGACGTCCTCGGGACACCTTGGGTGTTTTCAGTCGGTCTATGTGTCCACTCCATTTTCACTCTTCTGAAGGTGATAAACATAAGACGAACAAAGGTTCAGGCGATCCTCATTGTTCCGGTCTGAACATGGAAGGCTTGGTATCCAGTTCTTCAAGATTTACTCATAGCGGATCCCTGGCCTCTTCCTCTACGTGAGGAAGTATTACAACAAGATCCAGGCGTGTATCAAGACTTACCGCGGCTTCGTTTGGCGGCGTGGCGATTGAACGCCATATCCTAGCCAGAAAGGGTATTTCCAGTGAAGTCATTTCCACTTTTCTTCAGGCTAGAAAAGAAGTAACGGCAAAGCCTTACCATCGTGTTTGGAGAAAATATGTGTCTTGGTGTGAATCCAAGAAGGCTACTATGGAAGACTTTCAGTTGGGTCATTTTTTCTCCATTCTTTGCAAGCAGGGTGGGTGCAGGCCTAAAGTTAGGCTCCATTCAAGAGTGGTTTTGGCCTTATAAATTTTCTTTCAAGAAAGAATTGGCGACCTTTCCGGAAGTTCGGAACTTCGTGGAAGGAGTACTGCACATCCAACCTCCATTTGTGCCCCATTGGCACCGTGGGACCTTGACGTGGTGTTGAGTTTTCTTGTGTCACAATGATTGGAACCTTTCTGAAAAGAAATTAAATTGTTAAATTTTCTCTCTTGGAGAGTGGTCATGCTTTTGCCTTTGGCGTCCGCAAGGTGGGTGTCGGAAGTGGCAGCTGGGTCTCACAGGAGCCCCAGTTTGATCTTCCAGGTGAATAGAGTGAAATTGAGAACTCAGATAATAGTTCTGCCAACAGTGGTTTAGGTGTTTCGCAGAAACCAACCTATTTGATGCCTGTGGTTACTTGAGCTGATTCAAAGTCTCTCGATGTAGTCAGAGCTTTGAATATTTATGTCGCCAATTTGGCTCAGATTGCGTAAACTTTGGGGCGCCTGCGTCTCTGTAGTCGGTTACACGCTAGATCTGTGATCCAATTTGGCGTGCTCGTTCTACAGCTGGATTGCCGTTACTGAATTTGGTGGTGACCCATTCTACTTGGAAAGTGGGTTTTCTTGGGCGGATGCCCGAGGAGTCTCGACGATTCATCTTTGCCGAGCGGATACTTGGTCGGGTTCAAACACTTTTGCTAAGCTCTACAAGTTTCATACCCTGGCTGATGGGGTCCTCATGTTGCTCAATCGGTGCTGCAGAGTCACCCGCACTCTCCCGCCCGGTCTGGAGCTTTGGTATAAACCCCATGGTCCTTACGGAGTCCCCAGCATCCTCTAGGACGTAGGAGAAAATAGGATTTTAATACCTACCGGTAAATCCTTTTCTCTTAGTCCGTAGAGGATGCTGGGCGCCCGTCCCAGTGCGTACTGTGTCTGCAGTAATTGGTTATGGTTATACTCTTGTGGTGTTTCTTTTCTGTCAGGCTGTTGCTGATGTTGTGCATGCCATGGCAGGCGGTTTCTTTTTATTGGTTGTGTTGACACACTGGTTGTGTTACATATTCTCTCAGCATGTGGCTGTGTATTTTTCATGCCGTTGGCTGGTATTCTTTTGAATGCCATGTTCTTTGGTATATTCGTGGTGTGGGCTGGTATGACACTCACCGTGTTTAAACAATAAATTCTTTCCTCTAAATGTCCGTCTCCCTGGGCACAGTTTTCTAACTGAGGTCTGGAGGAGGGGCATAGAGGGAGGAGCCAGTTCACACCCATTCAAAGTCTTATAGTGTGCCCATATCTCCTGCAGATTCCGTCTTTACCCCATGGTTCTTACGGAGTCCCCAGCATCCTCTACGGACTAAGAGAAAAGGATTTACCGGTAGGTATTAAAATCCTATTTTCTCTTACGTCCTAGTGGATACTGGGGTCTTGTACTTTAGTATCATGGGGAATTCCCAAAGCTCCCAAACGGGTGGGAGAGTGCTGAGACCCCTGCAAAACCGCCTGACCAAACTGAAGGTCATCCTTGGCCAAGGTATCGAACCTATAGAATTTAACAAACATGTTCGAACCAGACCAAGTTGCAGCTCAGAACAATTGTAGGCCCGAGACACCCCGGGCAGCTGCCCAGGAGAACCCCACTGACCTCGTCGAGTGGGCCTGAATAGACGTCGGCAAGGGCAGAGCCGCCGAAGTATAGACCTGTTGAATGGTCAACCTGAGCCAACAAGCAATAGATTGCTTAGAAGCTGGCTGACCAATCTTGGAGGCATTATAAAGGACAAACAGCGAGTAAAATTTCCGATGACGTGCTGTCCTTTGGACATAAATCTTCAGAGCTCTGACCACATCTAAGGACTCAGGGCCCACAGAAGCACCAGACAACACTGGAACCACAATAGGCTGGTTCACAAGAAAGGCAGACACCACTTTAGGCAAAAACTGAGGACGGGTCTGAAGTTGCTCTCTGTCTACATAAAAAATCAAGTAAGGGCTTTTACAGGATAAGGCCCCTAATTCAGAGACATGACTGGGAGACACCAATGCCAATAACATTACCGTCTTCCAGGTGAGAAATTTCAACTCCACCCTATGTAAGGTTTCAAACCAATCCGATTGGAGAAAGGAGAGAACCTTATTGAGATCCCACGGAGCTGTTGTAGGAACAAAGGGTGGTTGCATATAAAGAACTCCCTTCAGGAAAGTCTGTACTTCTGGTAATAGGGCAAGTTGTTTCTGGATGAAAATAGAGAGCGCCGAAATCTGGACTTTAATGAAGCATAGACGTAGGCCCATATCCACTCCCGCTTGTAGGAAAAGCAGAAAACGACCAAGTTTAAACTCCACAAGAGAAACCTTTCTACTTTCACACCAGGAGACATACTTTTTCCAGATACGATGATAGTGTTTTGACAGAACCATCTTCCTGACCTGGACCATGGTGGAAATAACCTGAGAGGGGAGACCTTTCTTTGCTAAAATCTCCCTCACAACTTCCAAGCCGTCAAACGTAGTCGCTGTAAGTCTGGATAGACGAACGGACCTTGCTGAAGAAGATCTTTCTGGAGCGGCAGAGGCCAGGGATCCTCCAGAGACATGGTCAGGAGGTCAGAGTACCACGCCCGTCGAGGCCAATCTGGGGCAATTGGAATTGCCTGAACACTTTTCCTTCTTAGTCTTTTGAGAACCCTTGGGATTAGCGATAGCGGAGGGAACAGGTACACAAACTGGTACATCCACGATGTCGTCAGCGTGTCCACTGCTACAGCCTGCGGATCCCTCGTTCTAGAACAGTAACGGCATAGCTTCTTGTTGAGTCAAGAAGCCATCAGATATATCTGTGGACAGCCCCACCGGTGAATTGACTGATGAAACACCATGGGATGTAGGCCCCATTCCCCCGGATTGAGGTCATGTCTGCTGAGGAAGTCCGCTTCCCAGTTGTCCACTCCCGGAATGAACATGGTGGAGACGGCCCTTGCGTTGGCCTCTGCCCAGAGGAGGATCTTCGACGCCTCTCGCATTGCCACTGTGCTTCTTGCTCCCCCTTGTCGGTTGATGTACGTCACTGTCGTGGTGTTGTCCGACTGAACCTGGATCGCCTGATCCTTCAGGAGATGAGAAGCCTGCAGAAGAGCATTGTAAACTGCCCTGAGTTCCTTGATGTTTATTGGTAGGGCAGATTCCTGTCGTGACCAAATCCCCTGGAACTGAGCCCCTTGGGTCACAGCCCCCCAACCCCGGAGGCTGGCATCAGTTGTCAATAAAATTCATGGGTGGATATTGAAACTCCTGCCTTCCACCAGGTGAGCAACCTGAATCCACCATAAAAAAGAAATCCGGGCTTGCGGGGACAACGTCACTTCCTGATGCATGTGAAGGTGAGACCCTGACCATTTGTCCAGCAGATGCAGCTGAAATGGTCAGGCATGAAATCTGCCGTATTGGATTGCCTCGTAAGCAGACACCATCTTGCCCAGTAATCGGATCCAAAGATGTATGGATAACTTGCGAGGACCGAGCACCGAGTGAAAACACCTTTTGAGACACAGTATCAAGTATCATTCCCAGGAACTGAAGACGTTAGGTCGGTTCCAGGTGAGACTTCTGAAAATTTAGGATCCACCCATGATCCGTCAGTAGTCGAGTCGTCAGCGATGCTGTCCAGCAGATGCTCCCTGGACACAGCCTTTATTAGGAGATCATCCAAGTAGGGGACTATGGGGGTAATTCAGACCTGATCGCTCGCTAGCGTTTTGCAGCGCTGCGATCAGGTCAGAACTGCGCATGCGTATGCACCGCAATGTGCAGGCACGTCACACGGGTACAAAGTGGATTGTTGCTGTGCGATGGGTTTCACGAAGAATCCATTCGCACAGCCGATCGCAAAGAGATTGACAGGAAGAAGGCGTTTGTGGGTGGCAACTGACCATTATCTGGGAGTGTTTAGAAAAACGCAGGTTTGTCCAAGCGTTTGCAGGGCAGGTGTCTGACATCGATTCCGGCCCCCGGACAGGCTGAAGTGATCGCAACGGCTGAGTAAGTTCTGGGCAACTCAGAAACTGCACAAAGTGTATTTGTAGCGCTCGGCTGCACGTGTTCGCACACTTGCACAGCTAAAATACACTTCCCTGTAGGCGGCAACTATCTGATCGCAGCGCTGCAAAAAACTGCTAGCAAGTGATCAGGTCTGAATTACGCCCTATGTTTACTCCCATCATGCGCAGCTGCAGCATCATCTCCACCATGACCTTGGTGAAAACCGTCGGAGCTGTGGATAATCCCCCTCCTCCAGCGCGGAAACCACCGCCCACAGGGATTCCATCTTGAATTTGAATATCCACAGATACGGGTTTAGAGACTTCAAGTTCAAGATGGGGCGCACCGAACCGTGTGGTTTGGGTACGACAAAAAGACTGGAGTAAAAACCCCGGTTGCGTAACTGAGGAGGTACAGGCACCACCACCCCTGTCTGCAAAAACTTTTGAATAGCCTCTTGCAAGGTAACTCTTGCTTCGGGTAGAGCTGGTAAGCCCGACTTGAAAAACCTGTGAGGAGGGAGAATCTGGAATACCAGCCGGTATCCTTGGGAAATGAGGTCCCTCACCCAAGGATCCCGGCTGGACTCTACCCACACATGGGTGAGGTGTTGAAGGCGAGCACCCACCGGAAAGTCTCCTTGCCGCTGGGGCCAACCGTCAGGTGGAAGGCTTAGCGGCAGGAGATCCAGTAGTCTGGTCCAGGGAGACGGTAGTTGCAGGTTTACGGGACTTACCACGAGATCCTCTGGAGATGGTGGAGGCCCCTCGGCCCCTTCCTCTGAACCTTGTCACATGTAAGGACTGCAAGGAGGGTCTGGTGTAAGAACGTCTAGCAGGCGGTGCAGCCAACAGCATATAGGTAGACTTATCCGGCGTAGCCTGGGAGATCCATTTAATTTATTGCCAAACAAGGCATCACCTGTAAAGGGAAGAGTTTCTACACCCTTTTTGGAGTCAGCATCAGCTGACCACTGACGTAACCACAGAGCCCTGCGCGCCAAAACAGCCATAGCAGTAGTGCAGCCATTTAGCTTACACAACTCTTTAATAGCTTCGCTCGTAAAGTTTGCAGCATCCTGTATATGTTGCAGCATAGTAATGACCTCATCCCGGGATAGAGAATCTAAACCTTCAATAACAGTGTCAGACACCTGACTACCGTCCGAGAAATCCACTATTGTGGGGCGCTGTGCCGCGCCGGCTGCCGTATAAATTGCCTTGTGTAGTCTCAATCTTACGGTCAGCCAACTCCTTTAGGGATACAGCCCCTGGTACCGTTAGTACTAATATTTTGGACAGTCTGGATACAGACGTATCGACTGACAGGGGGGGGGGGGGGGGGGGGGGGTTTCCCATATCTTCCTGTCCTCAGGAGGGAGGGGAAAAGTAGTTAAAAACCTCTGAAGGATCTTAATTTTTTTATCAGAGTTTAACCAAGCCTCCCTGGACAGGAGTTTAATTCCTTAGACACAGGAAAAGTTGCGGAGGTCCTTGGTCTAACATTAAAATATAATTCCTCATCTGGTTCCGCCTCCTGATCAGGTATGTGGAGGACCTCTCTAATAGCAAAAATGAGAGCCTCCACTCCAGGGGACAGAGAGCTGTCCTCATCCATATCATCATCATCCACATCCAGCTGATCAGAGTAAGGGTGTGTACACACGGTGAGATATTTTCTTTCGATTTTGACTATATAGTCAAAATCGTAAGAAAAGTTAGTGCAGATCGCAAGGTGAAAGTCACCTTGCGATCCCGATTCGATCCCGATGCGCGGTCCCGCCAGGTCGGCATCGCAAGAAAAGATAGACTGTGCAGGCAAGCCAATCCTTGCTAGATCGGTGTACTATCTAGTTCATCTCACATAAGCCAAAATCGTAAGCACACATAGGGGTAAATTTACTAACATTCGTATTTTCCCGTTTCAGGTCAAAGTTCAATCACGAATGACATCGAAAGTGTAAAACTGCAACTTTTTGAATTTGTTACGACGGATTTACTAAGCTGCCGTATTCGGGTTTTTCTTTTGTTCCGATGTCGATGTCATTCGTGTTTTTTTTTTTTTTTTTTTTACGGCAGTGATTAGCAAAACACTGCCGACTTTTTTACAATGAATCTCGGCCGGATCTGTGTGATCCGTGCTGGGGTTCATTTTTTTTTTTTTTTGTTAAATTAAACACTGTAAAATCCTTAAAAAAAATTGCGTGGGGTCCCCCCTCCTAAGCATAACCAGCCTCGGGCTCTTTGAGCCGATCCTGGTTGCAGAAATATGGGTAAAAAAATGACAGGGGTTCCCCCATATTTAAGCAACCAGCATCGGGCTCTGCGCCTGGTCCTGGTTCCAAAAATACGGGGGACAAAAAGCGTAGGGGTCCCCCGTATTTTTAAAACCAGCACCGGGCTCCACTAGCTGGACAGATAATGCCACAGCCGGGGGTCACTTTGATATAGTGCCCTGCGGCCGTGGCATCAAATATCCAACTAGTCACCCCTGGCCGGGGTACCCTGGGGGAGTGGGGACCCCTTTAATCAAGGGGTCCCCCCCCCCAGCCACCCAAGGGCCAGGGGTGAAGCCCGAGGCTGTCCCCCCCATCCAATGGGCTGCGGATGGGGGGCTGATAGCCTTTTTGTAAAAGTGTAAGATATTGTTTTTAGTAGCAGTACTACAAGTCCCAGCAAGCCTCCCCCACATGCTGGTACTTGGAGAACCACAAGTACCAGCATGCGGCTGAAAAACGGGCCCGCTGGTACCTGTAGTACTACTACTAAAAAAATACCCAAAAAAAGACAATACACACACACCTTGAAAGTAAAGGTTTATTACATCCATCCACACAAACATACATACATACTTACCTTATGTTCACACGCAGGTCGGTCCTCTTCTCCAGTAGAATCCATGGGGTACCTGTTGAATAAATTATACTCACCAGATCCAGGGTACCAGGCTCCTCGGATAATCCTTTTGTAATCCACGTACTTGATTAAAAAAATAAAACGGAGTCCCGAGACACGCACTGAAAGGGGACCCATGTTTTCACATGGGTCCCCTTTCCCCGAATGCCAGAAACCCACTCTGACTGATGTCTAAGTGGGTTTCTTCAGCCAATCAGGGAGCGCCACGTTGTAGCACCCTCCTGATCGGCTGTGTGCTCCTGTACTGTCTGACAGGCGGCACACGGCAGTGTTACAATGTAGCGCCTATGCGCTCCATTGTAACCAATGGTGGGAACTTTGTGGTCAGCGGTGAGGTCACTTTCGGTCAACCGCTGAGCAGAAAGTTCCCACCATTGGTTACAATGGAGCGCATAGGCGCTACATTGTAACACTGCCGTGTGCCGCCTGTCAGACAGTACAGGAGCACACAGCCGATCAGGAGGGTGCTACAACGTGGCGCTCCCTGATTGGCTTAAGAAACCCACTTAGACATCAGTCAGAGTGGGTTTCTGGCATTCGGGAAAAGGGGACCCATGTGAAAACATGGGTCCCCTTTCAGTGCGTGGCTCGGGTCTCCGTTTTATTTTTTTAATCAAGTACGTGGATTACAAAAGGATTATCCGAGGAGCCTGGTACCCTGGATCTGGTGAGTATAATTTATTCAACAGGTACCCCATGGATTCTACTGGAGAAGAGGACCGACCTGCGTGTGAACATAAGGTAAGTATGTATGTATGTTTGTGTGGATGGATGTAATAAAACTTTACTTTCAAGGTGTGTGTGTGTATTGTTTTTTTTTGGTTATTTTTTTAGTAGTAGTACTACAGGTACCAGCGGGCCCGTTTTTCCGCCGCATGCTGGTACTTGTGGTTCTCCAAGTACCAGCATGTGGGGGAGGCTTGCTGGGACTTGTAGTACTGCTACTAAAAACAATATCTTACACTTTTACAAAAAGGCTATCAGCCCCCCATCCGCAGCCCATTGGATGGGGGGGACAGCCTTGGGCTTCACCCCTGGCCCTTGGGTGGCTGGGGGGGGACGACCCCTTGATTGAAGGGGTCCCCACTCCCCCAGGGTACCCCGGCCAGGGGTGACTAGTTGGATATTTGATGCCACGGCCGCAGGGCACTGTATAAAAGTGACCCCCGGCTGTGGCATTATCTGTCCAGCTAGTGGAGCCCGGTGCTGGTTATAAAAATACGGGGGACCCCTACGCTTTTTGTCCCCTGTATTTTTGGAACCAGGACCAGGCGCAGAGCCCGATGCTGGTTGCTTAAATATGGGGGAACCCCTGTCATTTTTTTCCCCATATTTCTGCAACCAGGATCGGCTCAAAGAGCCCGAGGCTGGTTATGCTTAGGAGGGGGGACCCCACGCAATTTTTTTTAAACAAATTAACACTTTCCCACCCCTTCCCACTGATATGCATGCACGGATCTCATGGATCCGTGCATGCCTATCCAATCACGGCTCAAAAAAGCAGGTCTGGTTTTTTTTTAGCACTTTTTTACGAGTTTTATTTTTTCACGGCAGTGTTTTTTTTTTTTTTGCTTTGCACTTCTTAGTAAATGACCGAGATTCATACTTAAACAGCCGCGTTTTGACCGATGGTGTATTCATTCGTATTTTTTTTGTTGGACTTGCAAAAAAATACGAATGGCCTCATCACTGCCGTGATTTCTGCTTAGTAAATTACCGAGATGACACTTTGATGAAAAAACGGCATCTCGGTCAAAATCGGGACCTTAGTAAATATACCCCATAGTCCATATCTCAAGAAAAGTTAGTCAAAATCTGTACTATCTGGCCTCCAGGGAGTTCAAGGGAAATCGCAAGTAAAAATCGGGCATAGCAAGGATCTCACCGTGTGTACACACCCTAAGAATCAGACTGTAATACCTGAGGTAGTGAGCATTTATGGGATAGCACTAGAGGGGGCTGATAAGCCTTCTTGGCATCTGCAGCCTTAGCCACACAATCAATAGATTGTCTTAGCACCTGTCTCTCTCTTTTAGCAGCCACCAATTCTGAATTTACATGCTGAATCATGCTTTTGAAGCTATCTAGCTAGTCTGGTGCCTGTGAACTGTGTCCCTGTGGTGACAAAGAACATTGTTCACACATGAGTGACCCCGCTGAAGAGGGGGTTGAGTTACAAGCAGTACACATAACCATGTCCACAGATATTTTATACAACTTAGCCCACTGACTAACACCTTTACACAGACCCTAGGGAGCCCCCGAAGTGACACTGAGGAGCGGACACCAGCACACAGAAACACAACAGCACAAAGTGTGAAAGTATGTGTATGACCTGATAGGAGTGCAGCGGCGCTACCGCTGGCGTGCTCCCCTCTTCTATGACTCCCTGGTACCAGTTTACAGTCTGTAGCAGCGTGGGTCCCTGGAGGAGTAGTGTTCATGCAGCCTGATGATTCGCAGCAGCAGGAAATGGCGCCTTCCCGCCTCTATTCCCGCTCTGGGAAGCCCCGCCCCCTGTAATAGTGCACGATCCCTTACAGTGATTTTATACTGGCAATGTTAAAATTAACATTATACATCCATATACAGTCCACACAAAGCACTCCGTTATCACTAGAAGCAAGTTTCCTGTGTTTTAATTCAGTGAAAGGAAACACTATTATACAATATTATATACTTCATCGTAGATTCTATTAATGTCAGTACATTAAGTGCATTAATTGTATGCTTATGCATCTTAACGAAAACAAAAAAATTGGAGAGGGACCCTTAGGTTCACCCTCCAATAAGAAATGCACATGGCCGCAAATGCACATACTTCAAAAGTTTGTTCCAGCAGTTTAAGAGCGCGTTTTCCACCAGAGCTCCAATACAAAGACATGTACTGTAAATCTGAAATGAACATCAGCCCCTGGTAAAACTAGTGTAACAGTATCGTTGCCCACAGCTTTGCCAGCAGTAATCATGGCTGAATAGTGCTACTACCGGCACGGTCATGTGACAGTAACACAGCCCCGCCCCGTGCAGCCTGTGACAGCCGCAGGAGCACCCCGATAATCCGAGTCCCTGTATAAACCGGCCGCTTCCATCGCAGCGGAATGCGGTTACCAGGGCTCTCGCCTGCGCATGCACGGGGCTGCTGGGGTACACTGGTGAAGGTCGCCCTCGGCGTTACAACGAGACCTTCGCTTTTCACACACCGTAAGAACCATGGAGGGTGAGTACGTAGTGACGTCATTGAGGATGCCACTGTGCGTAACTACACTCATATTTACGTACATGTCAGATTGGGGCAGTGACAGTCACGTGCCGTTTTGTTGTGCACGAAGTACCTGTGGCTGCAATGTGTCATTTATAGCCTGGTGCCTGCGCAGATGGTTGCTGTGCAGGCAGTGTTATGCACCGTGTGAATAAATATAGTGCACAGCCAGTGTCTGCAGCCTTTTCATTGGATGTGGTCTATGACTAACTGATAATTATCAGCAGACTTTGAATAGATCAGAGAATGGCTTAATAGGGACAGGAATTGAATAGTGGTGGTGATCCGCTATCGCAGCATACCTTGCATGTAGCACCATCATCGGTTTAACCATTGATGGTTATTCAACCATTGATGGTTATTGGTGCACATGTGTAGTCGACGCCAGTAATTTGCGCGTGTGGAAAGGTAGTGTGCTGCAGATGCCGTTTCTGGGTGTCCGCAACTGCATTAACATCATTGCATATCGGTTGAGCATCCGAAGGGAACATGCAAATTGAATTGAATAGAAAATATTTTCGTCTAGCCGTAACATTGATGGTTGCCATGCATTGACTTCCTGTGTCCATCCCCATTGCATGTTTTTTTTCCAGGGTCCTCAGGAGTGGTCCCTTGTAGGCAAGCTTCAGATGCTGGACTGAAGCTTTGGATGGCTTGGGTCACTTACAGATGTGACCTCATTCACCTAGCGATTTTGTGGCGCATATGTCACAAGATGCTTAGTGTGAATTAGACGGTCCGCCATGGGTTTAGATGTGTGTCTTAAGCCGAGTACCACTAAAGAATGTGTGTACCTGGCCGACGTATCGATACATCGGCTGTCGAATACACACTGAACAATATATCATGTGACCACACAATATATCATTCATAGCTACATTCTCCTGCATCCCGTTGTTTGCCGGGTTTTCCCATCAGACGTGCTGCACGCCCGACAGGACGACCTAGCAAACGACTTGCGAGAGAACGTGGTAGTGGGTACACACTAGACAGTGTGTCCGATTCGGACGACATATCACCTAGTGTGTACCCAGGGCTGTTTCTAGCCAATTTGGATCCCAGTGCAACTACAAAACATGTTGACAATTGACCATTTGCTGCCAAACACTGGAAAATGGTCAAAACCTGTGGTTCAGACAAATTGATTAAATCTGTGATTTACCCAATTTGTATGAATGACACTTTTTGTTCTTTTTCCAGTGTTTGGGAGCAAACGGTCGATTGTCATTTGCTCTCATTCATTAGCAGAGTTTCATTCCAACCAGTCAGATCTGCCAGATAATTGTAAAGTGCAGTGGTTCCCAAATATTTTTTTAATCACAACGCCCTAGATTATCAGATTTTTTTTTCATGGCACCCCTAGACCAAAAGTTTCTTACTGAGAATTATAGTAAGAATTATTAAATGAAGTAAATTGTGTTTATACTGTATGTCATCCTTAGGTTCAGTTATGTGATGAGGGATTCAATTCTGTTTGTCCACATATTTTATGAATGAAAGCCATAAGCGCAAATTTTGCCTATTACATTGAACATAAATAATTTGAGTTGGTCCTGGACCACAAACCCTGGGCACCCCTGTAAATGCTCCGAGGCACCCTAGGGTGCCTAGGCACACAGTTTGAGAACCACTGGTATAGTGTATGCCCAGCTTAAGTCTCAAGGTCCTTGGTATGCCAAACTAGGCTAGCACAATTTGAGCAAAAATGTATGTGGATACATCTGTAGACCCTACTATGAGGTTTATTAAAATGAAAAGCTAATTGTACTGGAGTATGTTTACCCACCTCAAATAGTGATTCTTTGTTATCTACAGAACGGTGACCTTGTCCTATGACCTCTATGAGGGACGGACACCTGATCCTCCTCTTGTCTTACTTCATGGATTGTTTGGGAGCAAGTCAAACTTCCAGTCCATCGCTCGAGCCTTGGTTCGCAGGACAGGCAGAAAGGTATGTTCTCATTATGAAAATACAAAACACAAAGGTATGTTCTTATCCTGCTATCCTGGCATGAGTATAGGCAGCTGGCAGAAGGATACAGTACCTGAATCCACCAGGTCATCCATGCGCACAGTCTTTTCAAAAGAATATATTAACCCAAAGCCTGGAACCTTAAGCTGGGCACCCACTATAACATATATCATACAATATATCGTTTCGATGTGGATCAGAACAATTTATCGTACGCATTGTATAGCTATCTACTGTTCATGGAATGATACTAGAGTGAGTGACAATGAGCAGCACACTACAGGGAAAATGCATTGTCTATTTCAGAGGTTCTCAAACTCGGTCCTCGGGGGCACACACAGTGCATGTTTTGCAGGTAACCCAGCAGGTGCACAGGTGTATTAATTACTCACTGACACATTTTAAAAGGTCCACAGGTGGAGCTAATTATTTCACTTGCGATTCTGTGAGGAGACCTGCAAAACATGCACTGTGTGGGCCCCCGAGGACCGAGTTTGAGAACCTCTGGTCTATTTTTATTGTGTTCGGTTTTAAATTCAGTCATTTCAGAAACAGTTCTGAGTGTTATGTGCGGACATTTTATTTACACAATGCATGACTGCTATAAAATAATGACATAATGCACGAATGGTTATTGGGATCCAGGGAGCGCGTCCCAATGGCTCCCACTGTAAGGAAGAGACCCGGCCAGCCACCATGTATAAGTAGCGGTAGCCAGCAAATTCTGGGCCTGATTCCGAGTTGGACGCAATGCCGATGATCACAAAGTTGAGCGAAAATCCTCAACTGAGATTGAGATGCACAGTATCAGAAATGTAGTGGAAATGTGCTGGGCGGTGACTGGGAGGTGATTATTCATACGCACGGAGATGATCTGTCTGGGCGTGATATGGAAGTGTCATTGGCGTGTTGCTGAGCTGGTTGCGCACACAGACACATAATCGCTCACAATGGAGTTCACACTCACCTGCCATAGTGCTGGTTCAAATTTCGATAGTGCAAATGATGGTTGCATCTAACAACGTACCAAGGGGCATTACAGCATCTGAAGACACTCAAAGTGGGCATCCTATGCCTTGCACAGTCAGACGCACACTTGTACACCAGGGGAAGGGCGGATACTGGCATTAGCATATAGTTACAGACGCGACTGCAGCAAAGGCGCTAGATCAGTTGCAGCAGCCTGCAAGTCAGAACCAGCCCTTCTGTTTGCGGCAGTTTCTCAGTCACTGCAAAATATAGAATGTTCTCTAGCTGAGATAAAATAAAGAGAGGGATGTTCTACAGCACAGGTTCTCAAACTCGGTCCTCAGGACCCCACACGGTGCATGTTTTGCAGGTATCCTCACAGAATCACAAGTGAAATAATTAGCTCTACCTGTGGACCTTTTAAAATGTGTCAGTAAGTAATTAATACACCTGTGCACCTGCTGGGTTACCTGCAAAACATGGACTGTGTGGGGTCCTGAGGACCGAGTTTGAGAACCTCTGTTCTACAGCAATCTGACCTGTAACTGACAGAGGGAATGCCCTGCAGCCGTCAGAATGATTACACTTAGCGGAAACTAGGTATGGCTGGAAGGAGGACATGATATGTAATGATTTTGGGAAATACGTATGTAATAGCCTGGAAGGTGCAAGCTGTTCAGGAATTCCGTTGACTCTGCCCTTATTTTTAAAGCGGTGGTCATTTTGCCTTGTAGATGATTGCCACTTTAAAAATACAGGCAGGCTCGCCGGAATTCCAGAACAGCCTGCACCTTGTAGGCTATTACATATTGCCCCTTGAATCTCTTGTCCTGGTTTTACTGAGACGTGGTTTCACTGTCTGCTGATCCAGACTGACCTGTCCTATAAAATGACATTGGCCTAAACCACACGGACACCCACAGAGGGAGAATAGCCTGTGGTGCCGGTATTCCGGCTGTGGCATTTCACCACTAGTTGGGATTCTGGCGTTGGCATTGTGATCGCCGGGATCCAGACTAGCGGTATTTTAACCGCTTTCCTGCCTGATGAATACCACACTCATAGTAAGTACAATTTTAATATTAGCTGATTGAATGTAATCTTTAACTGTGTGTAGAGTGTTTATATTCCACATTTCAAATCTCTCTAGCGTTCTGAGTATTATAGTGCTACACACATAGCTGTAATACTTAAACACTGAAGCATAGAATTTGACGACAGATAAGTATACTTGGCTCATCTAGTCTGCCCCTTTACTTCCTAAATAGGCCTTCACGTGCTAATAGAGAGTAGGTGAATAGGTGTTTTTAGGGGGCTGTACCATCAGTATTGTCGGAAGTAATGATTTTATTGATAAGGAGAAGCTCTAACTGCAATAAAACACCAATTTTTACTACAGAAAGGGCTCATCTACCATAAATAAACCCATTGTTCCCTTAGCAGCAAGTATTGTGTGTGTCTAAATTACACTTCTGTGCATGAGTTCATAAGCAAATATTGTATGCAACAGACTAACCAGGGCATTGATACAAGTGTGCTGTCCATCGTATCTTATGCAGGTGTTGACGATAGATGCCCGTAACCATGGCAGCAGTCCTCATTGCGACGTTATCACCTACAGTGAGATGAGCGCTGATGTGTGCCGGCTACTGCAACAACTACAGATCCCTAGTTGTGTCTTAATTGGTCACAGCATGGGTGGCAAGACTGCCATGACCTTGGCACTGCAAAAAGTAAGCTGAACAGGCAAATGTTGTTGCTGTAACTATAGACATTGGCAGACAATTTAATAGACAAATGTAAACAGATGTATTGTGAGATACAGTGCATGTAATAAGGGTTGTTACAGAATGGGCCACATTCAGTCTCTGTTTCTGCACCCCCCACATTAACCCCCCACATTTTGTGCCTAACTATGCTGTTCTTCAACAAAACTTTGAATATTTCCTGGTCATGATGTTTGATGAGCTTTGTGATGTCAGCGGGTGTAGTACGGGTGACCGGCGGTCTCCTGACCACCGGTCACCTTACCGACGCCGGGATCCCGGCAGCATACCGACGCCGGGATCCCGGCGGGGAGGGGAGGGGCGAGTGCAGCAAGCCCCTTGCGGGCTCGCTGCGCTCGCCACGCTGCGCTCGCCACGCTGCGGGCTCGGTGGCGACCTGCGGTCGCCACGGGTTCTGGGTGTCGTGGACACCCACAAGTGGAAATAGTCCCTGTTGGTCAGCATGCCGACCATCGGGATAGTGAGCCGTCGGGCTCACGGAGGAGGTCATGTGACTGTCGGTCAGCCGACCGGCGGTCACATGACTACCACCCATGTCAGCTATGCCATCTGATACAATATGGGATTCCTGCCTTTACTGAATGTGTCATTGCTCATGTTTGATATAACTATTATGCCGGCATCCGTCCACATCTGGATTCTAGTGAATTCTGCAATATTGTTGTAGACCTTAAATAGTAGTAATCATGCAGTATTGATTTTTCTCTGACGTCCTAGTGGATGCTGGGACTCCGTAAGGACCATGGGGAATAGCGGCTCCGCAGGAGACAGGGCACAAAATAAAAGCTTAAGGATCAGGTGGTGTGCACTGGCTCCTCCCCCTATGACCCTCCTCCAAGCCTCAGTTAGATTTTTGTGCCCGGCCGAGAAGGGTGCAATCTAGGTGGCTCTCCTGAGCTGCTTAGAATAAAAGTTTAGTTTAGGTTTTTTTTTATTTTCAGTGAGTCCTGCTGGCAACAGGCTCACTGCATCGTGGGACTAAGGGGAGAAGAAACGGACTCACCTGAGTGCAGAGTGGATCGGGTTTCTTAGGCTACTGGACATTAGCTCCAGAGGGACGATCACAGGTTCAGCCTGGATGGGTCACCGGAGCCGCGCCGCCGTCCCCCTTACAGAGCCAGAAGAGACGAAGAGGTCCGGTGAAATCGGCGGCAGAAGACATCCTGTCTTCAGTCTAAGGTAGCGCACAGCACCGCAGCTGTGCGCCATTGCTCTCAGCACACTTCACACTCCGGTCACTGAGGGTGCAGGGCGCTGGGGGGGGAGCGCCCTGAGACGCAATATAACAATATACCTTAGGTGGCAAAAAGAATACATCACATATAGCTCCTGGGCTATATGGATGTATTTTAATCCCCTGCCATTTTTACACAAAAAAGCGGGAGATAAGGACGTCGTGAAGGGGCGGAGCCTATCTCCTCAGCACACAAGCGCCATTTTCCCTCACAGCTCCGCTGGAAGGACGGCTCCCTGACTCTCCCCTGCAGTCCTGCTTCAGAATCAGGGTAAAAAAGAGAAGGGGGGGCATTTTTGGCAGCAAATAACGATAATAACAGCAGCTATAAGGGAATAACACTTATATAAGGTTATCCCTGTATATATATATAGCGCTGGGTGTGTGCTGGCAGACTCTCCCTCTGTCTCTCCAAAGGGCTAAGTGGGGTCCTGTCCTCTATCAGAGCATTCCCGGTGTGTGTGCTGTGTGTCGGTACGCGTGTGTCGACATGTATGAGGAGGAAAATGATGTGGAGGCGGAGCAGTTGCCTGTGTTGGTGATGTCACCCCCTAGGGAGTCGACACCTGACTGGATGATTGTATTTAAACAATTAAGTGATAATGTCAGCAATTTGCAAAAAACTGTTGACGACATGAGACAGCCGGCAAATCAATTAGTGCCTGTCCAGGCGTCTCAGACACCGTCAGGGGCGCTAAAACGCCCGTTACCTCAGTGGGTCGACACAGACCCTGACACAGATACTGAGTCTAGTGTCGACGGTGACGAGACAAACGTAATGTCCAGTAGGGCCACACGTTACATGATCACGGCAATGAAAGAGGCATTGAACCTTTCTGACACTACAAGTACCACAAAGAAGGGTATTATGTGGGGTGAGAAAAAACTACCAATAGTTTTTCCTGAGTCAGAGGAAATAAATGAGGTGTGTGAAAAAGCGTGGGTTTCCCCCGATAAAAAACAGCTAATTTCTAAAAAATTATTAGCATTATATCCCTTCCCGCCAGAGGTTAGGGCGCGTTGGGAAACACCCCCTAGGGTAGATAAGGCGCTCACACGTTTATCTAAACAAGTAGCGTTACCGTGTCCTGATACGGCCACCCTCAAAGAACCAGCTGATAGAAGGCTGGAAAATATCCTAAAAAGTATATACACACATACTGGTGTTATACTGCGACCAGCAATCGCCTCAGCCTGGATGTGCAGTGCTGGAGTCGCATGGTCGGATTACCTGACTGAGAATATTGATACCCTGGATAGGGACAATATTTTGTTAACTATAGAACATTTAAAGGATGCATTACTATATATGCGTGATGCACAGAGGGATATTTGCACCCTGGCATCAAGAGTAAGTGCTATGTCCATCTCTGCCAGAAGAGCGTTATGGACGCGACAGTGGTCAGGGGATGCGGATTCCAAACGGCACATGGAAGTATTGCCGTATAAAGGGGAGGAGTTATTTGGGGATGGTCTATCGGACCTGGTGGCCACGGCAACGGCTGGAAAATCCACCTTTTTACCCCAGGTCACTCCACATCAGCAGAAAAAGACACCGTCTTTTCAAACTCAGTCCTTTCGTTCCCATAAGTACAAGCGAGCAAAAGGCCACTCTTTTCTGCCCCGGGGCAGAGGAAGAGGAAAAAGACTGCACCATGCAGCCGCTTCACAGGAGCAGAAGCCCTCCCCTGCTTCTGCCAAGTCTTCAGCATGACGCTGGGGCTTTACAAGCAGACTCAGATATGGTGGGGGCCCGTCTCAAGAATTTCAACGCGCAGTGGGCTCACTCGCAAGTGGATCCCTGGATTCTACAGGTAGTATCGCAAGGGTACAAACTGGAATTCGAGGCGTTTCCCCCTCGTCGGTTCCTGAAGTCTGCTTTACCAAAGTCTCCCTCCGACAGGGAGGCAGTTTTGGAAGCCATTCACAAGCTGTATTCCCAGCAGGTGATAATCAAGGTACCCCTCCTGCAACAAGGAAAGGGGTATTATTCCACGCTGTTTGTGGTACCGAAGCCGGACGGCTCGGTGAGACCAATTTTAAATCTGAAATCCTTGAACACTTACATAAAAAGGTTCAAATTCAAGATGGAGTCACTCAGAGCAGTAATAGCGAACCTGGAAGAAGGGGACTATATGGTGTCTCTGGACATCAAAGATGCTTATCTCCACGTCCCAATATACCCTTCTCACCAAGGGTACCTCAGGTTTGTAGTACAAAACTGTCATTATCAGTTTCAGACGCTGCCGTTTGGATTGTCCACGGCACCTCGGGTCTTTACCAAGGTAATGGCCGAAATGATGATTCTTCTACGAAGAAAAGGCATTTTAATTATCCCTTACTTGGACGATCTCCTGATAAGGGCAAGATCCAGGGAACAGTTAGAAGTCGGAGTAGCACTATCTCAGGTAGTGTTACGTCAGCACGGGTGGATTCTAAATATTCCAAAATCGCAGCTGATTCCAACGACACGTCTACTGTTCCTAGGAATGATTCTGGACACAGTCCAGAAGAAGGTGTTTCTCCCGGAGGAGAAGGCCAGGGAGTTATCCGAGCTAGTCAGGAACCTCCTAAAACCAGGCCAGGTCTCAGTGCATCAGTGCACGAGGGTCCTGGGAAAAATGGTGGCTTCTTACGAAGCGATTCCATTCGGAAGATTCCATGCAAGAACATTTCAGTGGGATCTACTGGACAAATGGTCCGGATCGCATCTGCAGATGCATCAGCGGATAACCCTGTCGCCAAGGACAAGGGTGTCTCTCCTGTGGTGGCTGCAGAGTGCTCATCTACTAGAGGGCCGCAGATTTGGCATTCAGGATTGGATCCTGGTAACCACGGATGCCAGCCTGAGAGGCTGGGGAGCAGTCACACAGGGAAGGAATTTCCAGGGCTTGTGGTCAAGCATGGAAACATCTCTTCATATAAACATTCTGGAACTAAGGGCCATTTACAATGCCCTAAGTCAAGCAAAACCTCTGCTTCAGGGTCAGGCGGTGTTGATCCAATCGGACAACATCACGTCAGTCGCCCACGTAAACAGACAGGGCGGCACGAGAAGCAGGAGGGCAATGGCAGAAGCTGCAAGGATTCTTCGCTGGGCGGAAAATCATGTGATAGCACTGTCAGCAGTGTTCATTCCGGGAGTGGACAACTGGGAAGCAGACTTCCTCAGCAGACACGACCTTCACCCGGGAGAGTGGGGACTTCACCCAGAAGTCTTCCACCTGATTGTAAACCGTTGGGAAAAACCAAAGGTGGACATGATGGCGTCACGTCTAAACAAAAAACTGGACAGATATTGCGCCAGGTCAAGGGACCCTCAGGCAATAGCAGTGGACGCTCTGGTAACGCCGTGGGTGTACCAGTCAGTGTATGTGTTCCCTCCTCTGCCTCTCATACCAAAAGTACTGAGAATCATAAGAAGGAGAGGAGTAAGAACTATACTCGTGGTCCCGGATTGGCCAAGAAGGACTTGGTACCCGGAACTTCAAGAGATGCTCACGGACGAACCGTGGCCTCTACCTCTAAGACAGGACCTGCTACTGCAGGGGCCTTGTCTGTTTCAAGACTTACCGCGGCTGCGTTTGACGGCATGGCGGTTGAACGCCGGATCCTGAGGGAAAAAGGCATTCCAGAAGAAGTCATTCCTACTCTGGTCAAAGCCAGGAAGGACGTAACCGCAAAACATTATCACCGCATTTGGCGTAAATATGTTGCGTGGTGTGAGGCCAAGAGGGCCCCTACAGAGGAATTTCAACTGGGTCGTTTCCTTCATTTCCTGCAAACAGGACTGTCTATGGGCCTAAAATTAGGGTCCATTAAGGTTCAAATTTCGGCCCTGTCGATTTTCTTCCAAAAAGAACTGGCTTCAGTACCTGAAGTTCAGACATTTGTAAAAGGGGTGCTGCACATACAGCCTCCTTTTGTGCCTCCAGTGGCACCTTGGGATCTCAATGTGGTGTTGAGTTTTCTAAAGTCACATTGGTTTGAACCACTTTCCACTGTGGACTTAAAATATCTCACATGGAAGGTGTCGATGCTGTTAGCCTTGGCTTCAGCCAGGCGTGTGTCAGAATTGGCGGCTTTATCATATAAAAGCCCTTACTTAATTTTTCATTCTGACAGGGCGGAATTGAGGACTCGTCCTCAATTTCTACCTAAGGTGGTTTCTGCATTTCACATGAACCAACCTATTGTGGTACCTGCGGCTACCAGGGACTTAGAGGACTCTAAGTTGCTTGACGTTGTCAGGGCCTTGAAAATATATGTTTCCAGGACGGCTGGAGTCAGAAAATCTGACTCGCTGTTTATCCTGTATGCACCTAACAAACTGGGTGCTCCTGCTTCTAAGCAGACCATTGCTCGTTGGATTTGTAGTACAATTCAGCTTGCACATTCTGTGGCAGGATTGCCACAGCCAAAATCAGTAAAAGCCCATTCCACAAGGAAAGTGGGCTCATCTTGGGCGGCTGCCCGAGGGGTCTCGGCTTTACAACTTTGCCGAGCAGCTACTTGGTCAGGGGCAAACACGTTTGCTAAATTCTACAAATTTGATACCCTGGCTGAGGAGGACCTGGAGTTCTCTCATTCGGTGCTGCAGAGTCATCCGCACTCTCCCGCCCGTTTGGGAGCTTTGGTATAATCCCCATGGTCCTTACGGAGTCCCAGCATCCACTAGGACGTCAGAGAAAATAAGATTTTACTTACCGATAAATCTATTTCTCATAGTCCGTAGTGGATGCTGGGCGCCCATCCCTAGTGCGGATTGTCTGCAATACTTGTATATAGTTATTGTTACAAAAATTCGGGTTATTATTGTTGTGAGCCATCTTTTCAGAGGCTCCCTTGCGTTTATCATACTGTTAACTGGGTTCAGATCACAAGTTGTACGGTGTGATTGGTGTGGCTGGTATGAGTCTTACCCGGGATTCAATATCCTTCCTTATTATGTACGCTCGTCCGGGCACAGTATCCTAACTGAGGCTTGGAGGAGGGTCATAGGGGGAGGAGCCAGTGCACACCACCTGATCCTTAAGCTTTTATTTTGTGCCCTGTCTCCTGCGGAGCCGCTATTCCCCATGGTCCTTACGGAGTCCCAGCATCCACTACGGACTATGAGAAATAGATTTATCGGTAAGTAAAATCTTATTTTACAGGAAGGCCCTTACATTGCTCTACCAAATGTCAAAGAACTCAGGAACGGTTTCCAGTAGAAGTGTCATACAGTACATGATAGTATCAGTGTAGTGTGAGGTGCTGGCACAATACATCTGTACAGGCTGACTGGATGCTATAAGCTACAGGGAGGGGTTCACGGGCAGCGCGGCTGCTGCATAGGCCCCTACTGGTACAGTAAGCAACAGCCAAATGCAGCTCCTCGCACTTATGTGGGGTACAAACAATGCAGAAGGATGTCACTTTGTTAAAAGCAACTTTGATCCTATATCTTCTAGTGTATATCTAGCTCATGTGGCAGATCAATGGCTGTTAAAGGGAATAGAGCGGTTTAATGGGTCACAATACAAATAAAATCAGAGTAACTCAATCACATAAAAACAAAAGGAAGCCAGTGACAAGGAGAGGATGCCAATAACAGGTGGGTCTTACCCAACCTCCCAAAAGGCAGCCTGTGCCCTGCTCCTTTCTCCTGGCATGAAGTTGAATTGGGATTTGACCCACTTCAGCCTCTTCCATTGTCCCATGGCCAGGAGGATCTTAGAGACTTCAGTTTAGACTGTGCTGTTCTCATCCCTCACCACATCATCCTCCCGCACTAGTGATCACTGATAGCCCTAAGCGCTATTGCTGTACAGCATCCCAGACCTGCAGACTTCCTTATTTTCTGGCTGAGATGCACCGATGGAACTTCCACACTCTGATGCTCACTGCGCAGGGCACACAGCGGACAGGTCTGTCGCGTGACGTCATGACATGCTCCTCTGGGAACGGAGCCTAGGCCGGTTTTCCTGTGGCCTCTCCATGGGCCCTTGTGAACCCCAGGACCCCAGGCAGGTGCTTAAGTTGCCTTGCAGGAAATCCGGCCCTGCCACCTGTCTGTTTTGTTAGACTGGGCAGTTTCAGCCTCTGCCTGCTTGTTTCTGCACACTGGGCACTAGATTGTGAGGCTGCGGGTTACCCCTGGCACCAGTTTCGTTACACTGGGCACTAGAGTGTGAGACGGCGGCTCGCCCCTGGCACCAGTTTCGGCACACTGGGCACTAGAGTGTCAGGCCGCATATTAACCATGGCACCAGTTTCGGACTCCACCTGCTTGTTTCTGCACACTGGACACTAGATTGTGAAGCCGCAGGTTACCCCTGGCACCAGTTGCGGTTCACTGGGCACTAGATTGTGAGACGGTGGCTCGCCCCTGGCACCAGTTTCGATACACTGGGCACTAGAGTGTGAGGCGGTGGCTCGCCCCTGCCACCAGTTGCGGCACACTGGACACTAGAGTGTGAGAAGGCGTCTCACCCCTGGCACCAGTTTCGGCACACTGGGCACTAGAGAGTGAGGCGGCGGCCCGCCCCTGGCACCAGTTTCGGCACACTGGGCACTAGAGAGTGAGGCGGCGGCCCGCCCCTGGCACCAGTTTCGGCACACTGGGCACTAGAGAGTGAGGCGGCGGCCCGCCCTTGGCACCAGTTTCGGCACACTGGGCACTAGAGTGTGAGGCCATGGATTACCCCTGGCACCAGTATCAGACTCCACTAAAGTGTGAGGAGGCGGCTCACCCCTGGCACCAGTTTAGGCACTAGAGTGTGAGGCGGCGGCTCGCCCCTGGCACCAGTTTCGACACACTGAGCACTAGAGCAGGGGTGGCCAACCAGTCAGAAACAAAGAGCCAAAAAATCTTGTTAGGCATGTCAAAGAGCCGACATCAAGCCACAGGTGCACATGCAATAATGGGGTGTGGCATTGTGCCTGCTAGGCCACGCCTCTGGTATAAAATATATTTCTCTGACGTCCTAAGTGGATGCTGGGGACTCCGTCAGGACCATGGGGAATAGCGGCTCCGCAGGAGACAGGGCACAAAAGTAAAAGCTTTAGGATCAGGTGGTGTGCACTGGCTCCTCCCCCTATGACCCTCCTCCAAGCCTCAGTTAGGTTTTTGTGCCCGGCCGAGAAGGGTGCAATCTAGGTGGCTCTCCTAAAGAGCTGCTTAGAGTAAAAGTTTTGTTAGGTTTTTTATTTTCAGTGAGTCCTGCTGGCAACAGGCTCACTGCAACGAGGGACTTAGGGGAGAAGAAGTGAACTCACCTGCGTGCAGGATGGATTGGCTTCTTAGGCTACTGGACACTAGCTCCAGAGGGACGATCACAGGTACAGCCTGGATGGGTCACCGGAGCCGCGCCGCCGACCCCCTTGCAGATGCTGAAGAGAGAAGAGGTCCAGAAATCGGCGGCTGAAGACTTCTCAGTCTTCATGAGGTAGCGCACAGCACTGCAGCTGTGCGCCATTGCTCTCAGCACACTTCACACCAACGGTCACTGAGGGTGCAGGGCGCTTGGGGGGGCGCCCTGGGCAGCAATGAAAGTACCTATGCTGGCTAAAAATACATCACATATAGCCCCTGGTGCTATATGGATGTATTTAACCCCTGCCAGGTTGTCAGAAAAACGGGAGAAGAAGCCCGCCGAAAAGGGGGCGGGGCCTATTCTCCTCAGCACACAGCGCCATTTTCCTACACAGCTCCGCTGCTAGGAAGGCTCCCAGGCTCTCCCCTGCACTGCACTACAGAAACAGGGTTAAAACAGAGAGGGGGGGCACTTATTTGGCGATATTATTATATATTAAGATGCTATAAGGGAAAACACTTATATAAGGTTGTCCCTGTATAATATAGCGTTTTGGTGTGTGCTGGCAAACTCTCCCTCTGTCTCCCCAAAGGGCTAGTGGGGTCCTGTCCTCTATCAGAGCATTCCCTGTGTGTGTGCTGTGTGTCGGTACTTGTGTGTCGACATGTATGAGGACGATGTTGGTGAGGAGGCGGAGCAATTGCCTGTAATGGTGATGTCACTCTCTAGGGAGTCGACACCGGAATGGATGGCTTATTTAGGGAATTACGTGATAATGTCAACACGCTGCAAGTCGGTTGACGACATGAGACGGCCGGCAAACCAATTAGTACCTGTCCAGGCGTCTCAAACACCGTTAGGGGCTTTAAAACGCCCATTTACCTCAGTCGGTCGACACAGACACGGACACTGACTCCAGTGTCGACGGTGAAGAAACAAACGTATTTTCACTTTGGGCCACACGTTACATGTTAAGGGCAATGAAGGAGGTGTTACATATTTCTGATACTACAAGTACCACAAAAGAGGGTATTATGTGGGGTGTGAAAAAACTACCTGTAGTTTTTCCTGAATCAGATAAATTAAATGAAGTGTGTGATGATGCGTGGGTTTCCCCCGATAGAAAATTATTGGCGTTATACCCTTTCCCGCCAGAAGTTAGGGCGCGTTGGGAAACACCCCTTAGGGTGGATAAGGCGCTCACACGCTTATCAAAACAAGTGGCGTTACCGTCTCCAGATACGGCCGCCCTCAAGGAGCCAGCTGATAGGAGGCTGGAAAATATCCTAAAAAGTATATACACACATACTGGTGTTATACTGCGACCAGCGATCGCCTCAGCCTGGATGTGCAGCGCTGGGGTGGCTTGGTCGGATTTCCTGACTGAAAATATTGATACCCTTGACAGGGACAGTATTTTATTGACTATAGAGCATTTAAAGGATGCATTTCTATATATGCGAGATGCACAGAGGGATATTTGCACTCTGGCATCAAGAGTAAGTGCGATGTCCATATCTGCCAGAAGATGTTTATGGACACGACAGTGGTCAGGTGATGCAGATTCCAAACGGCACATGGAAGTATTGCCGTATAAAGGGGAGGAGTTATTTGGGGTCGGTCCATCGGACCTGGTGGCCACGGCAACAGCTGGAAAATCCACCTTTTTTACCCCAAGTCACATCTCAGCAGAAAAAGACACCGTCTTTTCAGCCTCAGTCCTTTCGTCCCCATAAGGGCAAGCAGGCAAAAGGCCAGTCATATCTGCCCAGGGATAGAGGAAAGGGAAGAAGACTGCAGCAGGCAGCCCATTCCCAGGAACAGAAGCCTCCACCGCTTTTGCCAAGTCCTCAGCATGACGCTGGGGCCGTACAAGCGGACTCAGGTGCGGTGGGGGGTCGTCTCAAGAGTTTCAGCGCGCAGTGGGCTCACTCGCAAGTGGACCCCTGGATCCTACAAGTAGTATCCCAGGGGTACAGATTGGAAATTCGAGACATCTCCCCCTCGCAGGTTCCTGAAGTCTGCTTTACCAACGTCTCCCTCCGACAGGGAGGCAGTATTGGAAACAATTCACAAGCTGTATTCCCAGCAGGTGATAATCAAAGTACCCCTCCTACAACAAGGAAAGGGGGTATTATTCCACACTATATTGTGGTACTGAAGCCAGACGGCTCGGTGAGACCTATTCTAAATCTGAAATATTTGAACACTTACATACAAAGGTTCAAATCAAGATGGAGTCACTCAGAGCAGTGATAGCGAACCAGGAAGAAGGGGACTATATGGTGTCCCTGGACATCAAGGATGCTTACCTCCATGTCCCAATTTGCCCTTCTCACCAAGGGTACCTCAGGTTCGTGGTACAAAACTGTCACTATCAGTTTCAGACGCTGCCGTTTGGATTGTCCACGGCACCCCGGGTCTTTACCAAGGTAATGGCCGAAATGATGATTCTTCTTCAAAGAAAAGGCGTCTTAATTATCCCTTACTTGGACGATCTCCTGATAAGGGCAAGGTCCAGAGAACAGTTGGAGGTCGGAGTAGCACTATCTCAAGTAGTTCTACGACAGCACGGGTGGATTCTAAATATTCCAAAATCGCAGCTGTCTCCGACGACACGTCTGCTGTTCCTAGGGATGATTCTGGACACAGTCCAGAAAAAGGTGTTTCTCCCGGAGGAGAAAGTCAGGGAGTTATCCGAGCTTGTCAGGAACCTCCTAAAACCAGGAAAAGTGTCAGTGCATCATTGCACAAGGGTCCTGGGAAAAATGGTGGCTTCTTACGAAGCGATTCCATTCGGCAGATTTCACGCAAGAACTTTTCAGTGGGATCTGCTGGAAAAATGGTCCGGATCGCATCTTCAGATGCATCAGCGGATAACCCTGTCTCCAAGGACTAGGGTGTCTCTTCTGTGGTGGCTGCAGAGTGCTCATCTACTAAAGGGCCACAGATTCGGCACAGGACTGGGTCCTGGTGACCACGGATGCCAGCCTGAAAGGCTGGGGAGCAGTCACACAAGGAAAAAATTTCCAGGGAGTGTGATCAAGTCTGGAGACTTCTCTCCACATAAATATACTGGAGCTAAGAGCAATTTACAATGCTCTAAGCTTAGCAAGACCTCTGCTTCAAGGTCAGCCGGTATTGATCCAGTGGGACAACATCACGGCAGTCGCCCACGTAAACAGACAGGGCGGCACAAGAAGCAGGAGGGCAATGACAGAAACTGCAAGGATTCTTCGCTGGGCGGAAGATCATGTGATAGCACTGTCAGCAGTGTTCATTCCGGGAGTGGACAACTGGGAAGCAGACTTCCTCAGCACGACCTCCACCCGGGAGAGTGGGGACTTCATCGGGAAGTCTTCCACATGATTGTGAACCGTTGGGAAAGACCAAAGGTGGACATGATGGCGTCCCGCCTGAACAAAAAACTGGACAGGTATTGCGCCAGGTCAAGAGACCGTCAGGCAATAGCTGTGGACGTTCTGGTAACACCGTGGGTGTACCAGTTGGTGTATGTGTTCCCTCCTCTGCTTCTCATACCTAAGGTACTGAGAATTATAAGACGTAGAGGAGTAAGAACTATACTCGTGGCTCCGGATTGGCCAAGAAGGACTTGGTACCCGGAACTTCAAGAGATGCTCACAGAGGACTCATGGCCTCTGCCGCTAAGAAGGGACTTGCTTCAGCAAGTACCATGTCTGTTCCAAGACTTACCGCGGCTGCGTTTGACGGCATGGCGGTTGAACGCCGGATCCTAAGGGAAAAAGGCATTCCGGAAGAGGTCATTCCTACCCTGGTCAAAGCCAGGAAGGAGGTGACCGCACAACATTATCACCACATGTGGCGAAAATATGTTGCGTGGTGTGAGGCCAGGAAGGCCCCACGAAGAAATTTCAACTCGGTCGATTCCTGCATTTCCTGCAAACAGGAGTGTCTATGGGCCTCAAATTGGGGTCCATTAAGGTTCAAATTTCGGCCCTGTCGATTTTCTTCCAGAAAGAATTGGCTTCAGTTCCTGAAGTCCAGAAGTTTGTCAAGGGAGTACTGCATATACAACCCCCTTTTGTGCCTCCAGTGGCACTGTGGGATCTCAACGTAGTTCTGGGATTCCTCAAATCACATTGGTTTAAACCGCTCAAATCTGTGGATTTGAAATATCTCACATGGAAAGTGACCATGATGTTGGCCCTGGCCTCGGCCAGGCGAGTGTCAGAATTGGCGGCTTTGTCTCAAAAGCCCATATCTGATTGTCCATTCGGACAGGACAGAGCTGCGGACTCGTCCCCAGTTTCTCCCTAAGGTGGTGTCAGCGTTTCACCTGAACCAGCTTATTGTGGTACCTGCGGCTACTAGGGACTTGGAGGACTCCAAGTTGCTAGATGTTGTCAGGGCCCTGAAAATATAGGTTTCCAGGACGGCTGGAGTCAGGAAAACTGACTTGCTGTTATCCTGTATGCACCCAACAAACTGGGTGCTCTTGCTTCTAAGCAGACGATTGCTAGTTGGATGTGTAGTACAATTCAGCTTGCACATTCTGTGGCAGGCCTGCCACAGCCAAAATATGTAAATGCCCATTCCACAAGGAAGGTGGGCTCATCTTGGGCGGCTGCCCGAGGGGTCTCGGCTTTACAACTTTGCCGAGCTGCTACTTGGTCAGGGGCACACCCTGGCTGAGGAGGACCTGGAGTTCTCTCACTCGGTGCTGCAGAGTCATCCGCACTCTCCCGCCCGTTTGGGAGCTTTGGTATAATCCCCATGGTCCTGACGGAGTCCCCAGCATCCACTTAGGACGTCAGAGAAAATAAGAATTTACTTACCGATAATTCTATTTCTCGTAGTCCGTAGTGGATGCTGGGCGCCCATCCCAAGTGCGGATTGTCTGCAATACTTGTACATAGTTATTGTTACAAAAATCGGGTTATTATTGTTGTGAGCCATCTTTTCAGAGGCTCCGCTGTTATCATGCTGTTAACTGGGTTCAGATCACAGGTTGTACAGTGTGATTGGTGTGGCTGGTATGAGTCTTACCCGGGATTCAAAATCCTTCCTTATTGTGTACGCTCGTCCGGGCACAGTATCCTAACTGAGGCTTGGAGGAGGGTCATAGGGGGAGGAGCCAGTGCACACCACCTGATCCTAAAGCTTTTACTTTTGTGCCCTGTCTCCTGCGGAGCCGCTATTCCCCATGGTCCTGACGGAGTCCCCAGCATCCACTACGGACTACGAGAAATAGAATTATCGGTAAGTAAATTCTTATTTTAAAGAGCCAGATTCACATAAAATAAATTTTTAAAGCCAGATCCAACATAAAGTACATTTAAAAAGCCACTTCCACATACCCTACTGTGTCACTTCAGCCAGCTACCTCATGTGTCACTCCTGCTATCACACTCCTACAGTATGTCACTACAGTCAGCTCCCCCATGAGTCACTCCTGCCAGCACTCTCCTGTGTCACTACAGCCCCCCCTCCCGAAAATACACCTCGTGCCATTGCAGCAGCCCCTTATGTGTCCTCTGTTTGCCAGTGGGTGTCTCACCTCTAGTATCTGGCTCTCTCAGTTCTCAGTCTCCGTAGTGCTGCTGCTGCCTGTCTGTCTGGGTTGAGTGCAGCAGCTTTCCGTCTCTGTTGTGGTCACGTGACTTCGAGTGTCGGGAGCCACGTTTGAATAAAGAAAGAGCCGCATGAGGCTCAAGAGCCACAGGTTGGCCACCGCTGTAAAAGAGAGTAAGGCGGCGGCTCGCCCCTGGCACCAGGTTTGGCACACTGGGCACTTGAGTGTGAGGCGGTGGCTCAACCCTGGCACCAGTTTCGGCACACTGGGCACTAGATTGTGAAGCCGTAGGTTACCCCTGGCACCAGTTTCGGCACACTCACTGGGCACTAGAGTGTGAGGCGGCAGCTCGCCCCTGGCACCAGTTCCGGCACACTAGGCACTAGAGTGTGAGGCAGCGGCGGCTCGCCTCTGGCACCAGTTTTGGCACACTGGGCACTAGAGTGTGAGGCGGCAGCTCGCTCCTGGCACCAGTTTCGGCACACTGGGAATTGGAGAGTGAGGCGGCGGATCGCCCCTGACACCAGTTTCGGCACACTGGACACTAGAGTATGAGGCGGCGGCTCGCCCCTGGCACCAGTTTCGGCACACTGGGCACTAGAGTGTGAGATGGCGCCTCGCCCCTGGCACCAGTTTCGGCACACTGGGCACTAGAGTGTGAGGCGGCGGCTTGCCCCTGGCACCAGTTTAGGCACACTGGGCACTAGAGTGTGAGATGGGGGAAGGGCGCTCACCCCTGGCACCAGTTTCGGCACACTTGGCACTAGAGTGTGAGGCGGCGGCTCGCCCCTGGCACCAATTTCAGCACACTGGACACTAGAGTGTAAGGCTGTGGCTCGCCCCTGGCACCAGTTTCGGCACACTAGGCACTAGAGTGTGAGGCAGTGGATCACCTCTGGCACCAGTTTTTTTCAGCACACTGGGCACTAGAGTGTGAGGCGGCGGCTCGCCCCTGGCACACTGGGCACTAGAGTGTGAGGCACACTGGGCACTAGAGTGTGAGGCTGCGGCTCACCCCTGGCACCAGTTTTGGCACACAGGGCACTAAAGAGTGAGCAGGGGCTCACCCCAGGCACCAGTTTTGGCACACTGGGCACTAGAGTGTGAAGCAGCGGCTCGCCCCTGGCACCAGTTTAGTCACACTGGGCACTAGAGTGTGAGGCGACGGCTCGCCCCTGGCAACAGTTTAGGCACACTGGGCAATGGAGTGTGTGGCAGCGGCTCACCCCTGGCACCAGTTTTCGGCACACTGGGCACTAAAGTGTGAGATGGGGGAGGGGCGCTCACCCCTGGCACCAGTTTCGGCACACAAGGCACTAGAATGTGAGGTGGCTGCTCACCCCTGGCACCAATTTCAGCACACTTGGCACTAGAGTGTAAGGCTGTGGCTCTCTCCTGACACCAGTTTCGGCACACTGGGCACTAGAGTGTGAGGCTGCGGCTCGCCCCTGGCACCAGTTTTAGCACACTGGGCACTAGAGTGTGAGACGGCGGCTCGCCCCAGGCACCAGTTTTCGGCACACTGGGCACTAGAGTGTGAATGGGCGGCTCACCCCTGGCACCAGTTTAGGCACACTGGGGACTAGAGTGTGAGATGGCGGCTCGCCCCTGGCACCAGTTTCGGCACACTGGGCACTAGAGAGTGAGGAGGCGTTTCGCCCCTGGCAACAGTTGTGGCACACTGGACACTAGAGTATGAGGCGACATCTCGCCCGTGTCATCAGTTTTCGGCACACTGGGCACTAGAGTGTGAGGCGGCAGTTCACCCCTGGCACCAGTTTTTTGCACACTGGGCACTAGAGTGTGAGGCGGCGGCGGCGGCTCGCCCCTGGCACCAGTTTCGGCACACTGGGCACTAGAGTGTGAGGCGGCAGTTCGCCTCTGGCACCAGTTTTTTGCACACTGGGCACTAGAGTGTGAGGCGGCGGCGGCTCGCTCCTGGCACCAGTTTCGGCACACTGGGCACTAGAGTGTGAGGCGGCGGTTCGCCATTGGCACCAGTTTTCTGCATACTGGGCACTAATGTGTGAGGCGGCGGCTCGTCCTTGGCACCAGTTTCGGTATACTGGGCACTACAGAGTGAGGCTGTGGCTCACCAGTTTCGGCACACTGGGCACTAGAGAGTGAAGCGGCGGTTCGCGCCTGGCACCAGTTTTGGCATGCTGGATACTAGAGTGTGAGGCTGTGGCTCACCCCTGGCACCAGTTTCGGCACACTGGGCACTAGAGAGTGAAGCGGCGGTTCGCACCTGGCACCAGTTTTGGCACAATGTGAGGCTGCGGCTCACCCCTGGCACCAGTTTCGGCACACTGGGCACTAGAGTATCAGGCGGTGGCTCACCCCTGGCACCAGTTTCGGCACACTGGGCACTAGAGCGTGAGGCGGCTTGCTCGCCCCTGGCACCAGTTTTGGCACACCGGGCACTAGAGCGTGAGGCGGCTTGCTCGCCCTTGGCACCAGTTTTCAGCACACTCGGCACTAGAGCGTTAGGCGGCGGGTCATCCCTGGCACCAGTTTCGGCACACTGGGCACTAGAGTGTGAGGCGGCAGCTCGCTCCTGGCACCAGTTTCGGCACACTGGGAATTGGAGAGTGAGGCGGCGGATCGCCCCTGACACCAGTTTCGGCACACTGGACACTAGAGTGTGAGATGGCGCCTCGCCCCTGGCACCAGTTTCGGCACACTGGGCACTAGAGTATGAGGCGGCGGCTTGCCCCTGGCACCAGTTTAGGCACACTGGGCACTAGAGTGTGAGATGGGGGAAGGGCGCTCACCCCTGGCACCAGTTTCGGCACACTTGGCACTAGAGTGTGAGGCGGCGGCTCGCCCCTGGCACCAATTTCAGCACACTGGACACTAGAGTGTAAGGCTGTGGCTCGCCCCTGGCACCAGTTTCGGCACACTAGGCACTAGAGTGTGAGGCAGTGGATCACCTCTGGCACCAGTTTTTTTCAGCACACTGGGCACTAGAGTGTGAGGCGGCGGCTCGCCCCTGGCACACTGGGCACTAGAGTGTGAGGCACACTGGGCACTAGAGTGTGAGGCTGCGGCTCGCCCCGGCACCAGTTTTGGCACACAGGGCACTAAAGAGTGAGCAGGGGCTCACCCCAGGCACCAGTTTTGGCACACTGGGCACTAGAGTGTGAAGCAGCGGCTCGCCCCTGGCACCAGTTTAGTCACACTGGGCACTAGAGTGTGAGGCGACGGCTCGCCCCTGGCAACAGTTTAGGCACACTGGGCAATGGAGTGTGTGGCAGCGGCTCACCCCTGGCACCAGTTTTCGGCACACTGGGCACTAAAGTGTGAGGCGGCAGCTCGCCCCTGGCACACTGGGCGTTAGAGTGTGACGCCACGGATTACCCCTGGCACCAGTTTTCAGTACACTGGGCACTAGAGTGTGAGATGGGGGAGGGGCGCTCACCCCTGGCACCAGTTTCGGCACACAAGGCACTAGAATGTGAGGTGGCTGCTCACCCCTGGCACCAATTTCAGCACACTTGGCACTAGAGTGTAAGGCTGTGGCTCTCTCCTGACACCAGTTTCGGCACACTGGGCACTAGAGTGTGAGGCTGCGGCTCGCCCCTGGCACCAGTTTTAGCACACTGGGCACTAAAGTGTGAGGCTGCGGCTCGCCCCTGGCACCAGTTTCAGCACACTGGGCACTAGAGTGTGAGACGGCGGCTCGCCCCAGGCACCAGTTTTCGGCACACTGGGCACTAGAGTGTGAATGGGCGGCTCACCCCTGGCACCAGTTTAGGCACACTGGGGACTAGAGTGTGAGATGGCGGCTCGCCCCTGGCACCAGTTTCGGCACACTGGGCACTAGAGAGTGAGGCGGCGTTTCGCCCCTGGCAACAGTTGTGGCACACTGGACACTAGAGTATGAGGCGACATCTCGCCCGTGTCATCAGTTTTCGGCACACTGGGCACTAGAGTGTGAGGCGGCAGTTCACCCCTGGCACCAGTTTTTTGCACACTGGGCACTAGAGTGTGAGGCGGCGGCGGCTCGCCCCTGGCACCAGTTTCGGCACACTGGGCACTAGAGTGTGAGGCGGCAGTTCGCCTCTGGCACCAGTTTTTTGCACACTGGGCACTAGAGTGTGAGGCGGCGGCGGCTCGCTCCTGGCACCAGTTTCGGCACACTGGGCACTAGAGTGTGAGGCGGCGGTTCGCCATTGGCACCAGTTTTCTGCATACTGGGCACTAATGTGTGAGGCGGCGGCTCGTCCTTGGCACCAGTTTCGGTATACTGGGCACTACAGAGTGAGGCTGTGGCTCACCAGTTTCGGCACACTGGGCACTAGAGAGTGAAGCGGCGGTTCGCGCCTGGCACCAGTTTTGGCATGCTGGATACTAGAGTGTGAGGCTGCGGCTCACCCCTGGCACCAGTTTCGGCACACTGGGCACTAGAGAGTGAAGCGGCGGTTCGCACCTGGCACCAGTTTTGGCACAATGTGAGGCTGCGGCTCACCCCTGGCACCAGTTTCGGCACACTGGGCACTAGAGTATCAGGCGGTGGCTCACCCCTGGCACCAGTTTCGGCACACTGGGCACTAGAGCGTGAGGCGGCTTGCTCGCCCCTGGCACCAGTTTTGGCACACCGGGCACTAGAGCGTGAGGCGGCTTGCTCGCCCTTGGCACCAGTTTTCAGCACACTCGGCACTAGAGCGTTAGGCGGCGGGTCATCCCTGGCACCAGTTTCGGCACACTGGGCACTAGAGTGTGAGGCGGCAGCTCGCTCCTGGCACCAGTTTCGGCACACTGGGAATTGGAGAGTGAGGCGGCGGATCGCCCCTGACACCAGTTTCGGCACACTGGACACTAGAGTGTGAGATGGCGCCTCGCCCCTGGCACCAGTTTCGGCACACTGGGCACTAGAGTATGAGGCGGCGGCTTGCCCCTGGCACCAGTTTAGGCACACTGGGCACTAGAGTGTGAGATGGGGGAAGGGCGCTCACCCCTGGCACCAGTTTCGGCACACTTGGCACTAGAGTGTGAGGCGGCGGCTCGCCCCTGGCACCAATTTCAGCACACTGGACACTAGAGTGTAAGGCTGTGGCTCGCCCCTGGCACCAGTTTCGGCACACTAGGCACTAGAGTGTGAGGCAGTGGATCACCTCTGGCACCAGTTTTTTTCAGCACACTGGGCACTAGAGTGTGAGGCGGCGGCTCGCCCCTGGCACACTGGGCACTAGAGTGTGAGGCACACTGGGCACTAGAGTGTGAGGCTGCGGCTCGCCCCGGCACCAGTTTTGGCACACAGGGCACTAAAGAGTGAGCAGGGGCTCACCCCAGGCACCAGTTTTGGCACACTGGGCACTAGAGTGTGAAGCAGCGGCTCGCCCCTGGCACCAGTTTAGTCACACTGGGCACTAGAGTGTGAGGCGACGGCTCGCCCCTGGCAACAGTTTAGGCACACTGGGCAATGGAGTGTGTGGCAGCGGCTCACCCCTGGCACCAGTTTTCGGCACACTGGGCACTAAAGTGTGAGGCGGCAGCTCGCCCCTGGCACACTGGGCGTTAGAGTGTGACGCCACGGATTACCCCTGGCACCAGTTTTCAGTACACTGGGCACTAGAGTGTGAGATGGGGGAGGGGCGCTCACCCCTGGCACCAGTTTCGGCACACAAGGCACTAGAATGTGAGGTGGCTGCTCACCCCTGGCACCAATTTCAGCACACTTGGCACTAGAGTGTAAGGCTGTGGCTCTCTCCTGACACCAGTTTCGGCACACTGGGCACTAGAGTGTGAGGCTGCGGCTCGCCCCTGGCACCAGTTTTAGCACACTGGGCACTAAAGTGTGAGGCTGCGGCTCGCCCCTGGCACCAGTTTCAGCACACTGGGCACTAGAGTGTGAGACGGCGGCTCGCCCCAGGCACCAGTTTTCGGCACACTGGGCACTAGAGTGTGAATGGGCGGCTCACCCCTGGCACCAGTTTAGGCACACTGGGGACTAGAGTGTGAGATGGCGGCTCGCCCCTGGCACCAGTTTCGGCACACTGGGCACTAGAGAGTGAGGCGGCGTTTCGCCCCTGGCAACAGTTGTGGCACACTGGACACTAGAGTATGAGGCGACATCTCGCCCGTGTCATCAGTTTTCGGCACACTGGGCACTAGAGTGTGAGGCGGCAGTTCACCCCTGGCACCAGTTTTTTGCACACTGGGCACTAGAGTGTGAGGCGGCGGCGGCTCGCCCCTGGCACCAGTTTCGGCACACTGGGCACTAGAGTGTGAGGCGGCAGTTCGCCTCTGGCACCAGTTTTTTGCACACTGGGCACTAGAGTGTGAGGCGGCGGCGGCTCGCTCCTGGCACCAGTTTCGGCACACTGGGCACTAGAGTGTGAGGCGGCGGTTCGCCATTGGCACCAGTTTTCTGCATACTGGGCACTAATGTGTGAGGCGGCGGCTCGTCCTTGGCACCAGTTTCGGTATACTGGGCACTACAGAGTGAGGCTGTGGCTCACCAGTTTCGGCACACTGGGCACTAGAGAGTGAAGCGGCGGTTCGCGCCTGGCACCAGTTTTGGCATGCTGGATACTAGAGTGTGAGGCTGCGGCTCACCCCTGGCACCAGTTTCGGCACACTGGGCACTAGAGAGTGAAGCGGCGGTTCGCGCCTGGCACCAGTTTTGGCACAATGTGAGGCTGCGGCTCACCCCTGGCACCAGTTTCGGCACACTGGGCACTAGAGTATCAGGCGGTGGCTCACCCCTGGCACCAGTTTCGGCACACTGGGCACTAGAGCGTGAGGCGGCTTGCTCGCCCCTGGCACCAGTTTTGGCACACCGGGCACTAGAGCGTGAGGCGGCTTGCTCGCCCTTGGCACCAGTTTTCAGCACACTCGGCACTAGAGCGTTAGGCGGCGGGTCATCCCTGGCACCAGTTTCGGCACACTGGACACTAGAGAGTGAGGCGGCGGCTCGCCCCTTAACACCAGTTTCGACACACTGGGCACTAGAGTGTGAGGCGGCCTGCTCGTCCCTGGCACCATTTTTTCGGGACACAGGGCACTAGAGTGTGAGGCTGCGGCTCGCCTCTGGCACCAGTTTCGGCACACTGGGCACTAGATTGTGATGCACCGCTCGCCCCTAGCACCAGTTTCGGCATGCTGGGCACTAGAGTGTGAGGCGGGAGCTCGTCTCTGGTACTAGTTTGGGCACACTGGGCACTAGAGTGTGAGGCGGCAGCTTGCCCCTGGAACCAGTTTAGGCACACTGGGCACTAAAGTGTGAGGCGGCGGCTCGTCCCTGGCACCATTTGTCGCCACACTCGGCACTAGAGTGTGAGGCGGCCTGCTCGTCCCTGGCACTAGTTTTCGGGACACAGGGCACTAGAGTGTGAGGCGGCGGCTCGCCTCTGGCACCAGTTTCGGCACACTGGGCACTAGAGTGTAAGGGGGCAACTCGCCCCTGGCACCAGTTTTCGGCACACTGGGCACTAGTGTGTGAGGCGGCCTGCTCGCCACTGCCACCAGTTTCGGCACACTGGGCACTAGAGAGTGAAGCGGCAGCTCGCCCCTGGCACCATTTTTGGCACGCTGGATACTAGAGTGTGAGGCTGCGGCTCACCCCTGGCACTAGGTTTGGCACACTGGGCACTAGAGTGTGAGGCTGCGGCTCGCCCCTGGCACCAGTTTCGGCACACTGGGCACTAGATTGTGATGCGCCGCTCGCCCCTGGCACCAGTTTCGGCACGCTGGGCACTAGTGTGTGAGGCGGGAGCTCATCTCTAGTACTAGTTTGGGCACACTGGGCACTAGAGTGTGAGGCGGCAGCTTGCCACTGGTACCAGTTTAGACACACTGGGCACTAAAGTGTGAGGCGGCGGCTCGTCCCTGGCACCATTTGTCGCCACACTCGGCACTAGAGTGTGAGGCGGCGCCTCGCCTCTGGCACCAGTTTTGGCACACTGGGCACTAGAGAGTGAAGCGGCGGTTCGCCCCTGGCATCAGTTTTGGCACGCTGGATACTAGAGTGTGAGGCTGCGGCTCACCCCTGGCACCAGGTTCGGCACACTGGGAACTAGAGTGTGAGGTGGGGGCTCACCCCTGGCACCAGTTTCGGCACACTGGGCACTAGAGTATGAGGCGGCAGTTCGCCCCTGGCACCAGTTTTTTGCACACTGGGCACTAATGTGTGAGGCGGTGGCTCGTCCCTGGCACCAGTTTCGGCACACTGGGCACTACAGTGTGAGGCTGCGACTCGCGTCTGGCACCAGTTTCGGCACACTGGGCACTAGAGAGTGAAGCGGCGGTTCGCCCCTGGCACCAGTTTCGGCACACTGGGCACTAGATTGTGATGCGCCGCTCGCCCCTGGCACCAGTTTCTGCACGCTGGGCACTAAAGTGTGAGGCGGGAGCTCATCTCTGGTACTAGTTTGGGCACACTGGGCACTAGAGTGTGAGGCGGCAGCTTGCCCCTGGCACCAGTTTAGGCACACTGGGCACTAAAGTGTGAGGCGGCAGCTCGTCCCTGGCACCATTTGTCACCACACTCGGCAGTAGAGTGTGAGGCGGCGCCTCGCCTCTGGCTCCAGTTCCGGCACACTGGGCACTAGAGTGTGAGGCGGCGGCTCGTTCCTGGCAACAGTTTTCGGCTCACTGGGCACTAGTGTGTGAGGCAGCCTGCTCGCCCCTGGCACCAGTTTCGGCACACTGGGCACTACAGTGTGAGGCTGCGGCTCGCCTCTGGCACCAGTTTCGGCACACTGGGCACTAGAGAGTGAAGCGGCGGTTCTCCCCTGGCACAATTTTTGGCACGCTGGATACTAGAGTATGAGGCTGCGGCTCACCCGTGGCACCAGGTTTGGCACACTGGGCACTAGAGTGTGAGGCGGGGGCTCACCCCTGGCACCAGTTTCAGCACACTGGGCACTAGAGTGTGAGGCGGCAGTTCGCCCCTGGCACCAGTTTAGGCACACTGGGCACTAGAGTGTGAGGCAGCGGCTCGTCCCTGGCACCAGTTTCGGCACACTCTGCACTAGAGTGTGGGGCGGCGGCTCGCCCCTGGCACCAGTTTCGGCACACTGGGCACTAGCGTGTGAGGCGGCGGTTCGCCCCTGGCACCATTTTCGGTTCACTGGGCACTAGAGTGTGAGGCGGCGGGTCGTCCCTGGCACCAGTTTCGGCACACTGGGCAGTAGAGTGTGAGGCGGCAGCTCGCCCCTGGCACCATTTTCGGTTCACTGGGCACTAGAGTGTGAGATGGCGGCTTGCCCCTGGCATCAATTTCGGCACACTGGGCACTAGAGTGTGAGGCGGCCTGTTCGTCCCTGGCACCAGTTTTCGGGACATAGGGCACTAGAGTGTGAGGCTGCGGCTCGCCTCTGGCACCAGTTTCGGCACACTGAGCACTAGATTGTGATGCGCCGCTCGCCCCTGGCACCAGCTTCGGCACGCTAGGCACTAGAGTGTGAGGCGGTGGCTCGCCCCTGGTACCAGTTTCAGCACACTGGGCACTAGAATGTGAGGCGGGAGCTCGTCTCTGGTACTAGTTTGGGCACACTGGGCACTAGAGTGTGAGGTGGCAGCTTGCCCCTGGCATCAGTTTAGGCACACTGGGCACTAAAGTGTGAGGCGGTGGCTCGTCCGTGGCATCATTTGTCGCCACACTTCTCATTGCTTATAGGGCCTAATTCACGTTTGTATGGAATTGCACAGTCGCAAGGAAGCGGCTGTGCAATATCGTGTAACTAAAATTCAAATGGAGCAGGAAGTGTTTAGCAGTACCTAGAATCTCCCATAATTCATCGGGGGGTCGAGCCTTTAGCCATGCAGCTCTGACTCTATGGAACTCACTTACTCTCACAGTTTTAGAGGCCCCCACTCAAGAATCCTTCAAAAACAGATTCAAGACTTTCCTGTTTACTCAACATTTCCATAATTGTCCAGTTAATATCTACATGTATTTTCTGAAAAGCTTTTCTGTACGTCATTGTTTCTGTAATGAATTATGTTAACTCAAAGTAATAATAATTTTATTTATATAGCGCTCTTCCTCCATTAGGACTCAAGGCGCTTAACAGATAGCATGGACATAATATAGTACAGAAACAATGAAGTACAGAAAAGCCTTTCATTAAATACAAAGAGCATGTAGGTGCTAAAGGGACATTATGGAAATTCAGAGTAAACAGGAAAGTCTTGAGTCTGTTTTTGAAGGATTCTAGAGTGGGGCTCTCGAACCCGTGCGGGGAAGGGAGTTCCATAGAGTCGGAGACGCATGGCTAAAAGCTCGGCCCTCCGATGAATTGTGGGAGATTGTAGGTACCGCTAAAAGTCCTTCATCTACAGATCGCAGTAATCGAGTAGGGCAGTATGGAATCAGAAGCTGCTTCAGGTACCTTGGGACCAGGTCATGTAGGGCTTTGAAACTCAGTAAGCCAATCTTGAATATGATTCGCCATCTTACAGGCAGCCAGTTAAGGGAGTAGAGGATGGGTGTTATGTGGCTAGAACGGGGCTGGTTGGTTAACAGCCTGGCAGCTGTGTTTTGCACCAGCTGTAAGCAGTGCAATTCTTTTGCTAGGAGAACCAGGTAGAGGGCATTACAGTAGTCTAATCGAGATGATACAAATGCATGTATGACTTTAGGCAGATCATCTGAGGGAATTAAGTGCTTGATTCTGGCTATGTTCCTCAGGTGAAAGAATGAGGATTTGATTGTGGCTGATATCTGATGTTTAAGGGTCTTGAGTCCTATTGGAGAAAGAGCGCTATATAAATAAATGTTGTATTATTATTATTATTAGTCAGCTGGCATTGATATACCAGTTGACTGTTGTTAAACTGTAATAATATATCATAGTGTATTATATACCAGTAGCTCTTTAGAAGCGTCACATATTAAGCTTTTCTCTATCGTCCTAAGTGGATGCTGGGGTTCCTGAAAGGACCATGGGAATAGCGGCTCCGCAGGAGACAGGGCACAAAAAAGTAAAGCTTTTACCAGATCAGGTGGTGTGCACTGGCTCCTCCCCCTATGACCCTCCTCCAGACTCCAGTTAGATTTTGTGCCCGAACGAGAAGGGTGCAATCTAGGTGGCTCTCCTAAAGAGCTGCTTAGAGAAAGTTTAGCTTAGGTTTTTTACTTTACAGTGAGTCCTGCTGGCAACAGGATCACTGCAACGAGGGACTTAGGGGAGAAGTAGTGAACTCACCTGCGTGCAGAGTGGATTTGCTGCTTGGCTACTGGACACTAGCTCCAGAGGGACGATCACAGGTACAGCCTGGATGGTCACCGGAGCCGCGCCGCCGGCCCCCTTGCAGACGCTGAAGAGAGAAGAGGTCCAAAATCGGCGGCTGAAGACTCCTGAGTCTTCATAAAGGTAGCGCACAGCACTGCAGCTGTGCGCCATTTTCCTCTCAGCACACTTCACACAACAGTCACTGAGGGTGCAGAGCGCTGGGGGGGGCGCTCTGAGAGGCAAATAAAAACCTTATTAGAGGCAAAAAATACCTCACATATAGCCCACAGAGGCTATATGGAGATATTTAACCCCTGCCTAACTTCAAAAATAGCGGGAGACGAGCCCGCCGTAAAAGGGGCGGGGCCTATCTCCTCAGCACACAGCGCCATTTTCTCTCACAGAAAAGCTGGAGAGAAGGCTCCCAGGCTCTCCCCTGCACTGCACTACAGAAACAGGGTTAAAACAGAGAGGGGGGGCACTGATTTTGGCGATATTGTATATATATAAAAGATGCTATAAGGGAGAAACACTTATATAAGGTTGTCCCTATATAATTATAGCGTTTTTGGTGTGTGCTGGCAGACTCTCCCTCTGTCTCCCCAAAGGGCTAGTGGGTCCTGTCCTCTGTCAGAGCATTCCCGGTGTGTGTGCTGTGTGTCGGTACGTGTGTGTCGACATGTATGAGGACGATGTTGGTGAGGAGGCGGAGAAATTGCCTGTAATGGTGATGTCACTCTCTAGGGAGTCGACACCGGAATGGATGGCTTATTTAGAGAATTACGTGAGAATGTCAACACGCTGCAAGGTCGGTTGACGACATGAGACGGCCGACAATCTATTAGGACCGGTCCAGGCGTCTCAGAAACACCGTCAGGGGTTTTAAAAACGCCCATTTACCTCAGTCGGTCGACACAGACACAGACACGGACACTGAATACAGTGTCGACGGTGAATAAACAAACGTATTTCTCATTAGGGCCACACGTTAAGGGCAATGAAGGAGGTGTTACGTGTTTCTGATACTACAAGTACCACAAGAAAGGGTATTATGTGGGAGTGGAAAAAAACTACCTGTAGTTTTTCCTGAATCAGATAAAATAAAATGAAGTGTGTGATGATGCGTAGGGTTACCCCGATAGCAAATATTGGCGTTATACCCTTTCCCGCCAGAAATTAGGGTACGTTGGGAAACACCCCTTAGGGTGATAAGGCGCTCACACGCTTATCAAGTGGCGTTACCGTCTCCAGATACGGCCGCCCTCAAGGAGCCAGCTGATAGGAAGCTGGAAAAATATCCTAAAAAGTATATACACACATACGGTGGTTATACTGCGACCAGCGATCGCCATCAGCCTGGAGATGCAGTGCTGGGTTGGCTTGGTCGGATTCCCTGACTGAAAATATTTTATTCATGTAGAGCATTTAATAGGATGCATTCTATATATATGTATGTGAGATGCACAGAGGGATATTTGCTCTCTGGCATCAAGATAAGTGCGTTGTCCATATCTCCCAGAAGATGTCAGGGACACGACAGTGGTCAGGTGATACAGATCCCATACGGCAGATGGAAGTATTGCTGTATAAAGGGAAGGAGTTATTTGGGGGTCGGTCCATCGGACCTGGGGACCACAGCAACAGCTGGGAAATCCAACCTTTTTTACCCCAAGTTACATCTCAGCTAAAAAAGACACCGTCTTTTCAGCCTCAATCTTTCCTTTCCCATGAGGGCATGCAGGCAAAAGGCCAGTCATATCTGCCCAGACATAGAGGTAAGGGAAGTAGACTGCAGCAGGCAGCCCTTTCCCAGGAAAAGAAGCCCTCCACCGCGTCTGCCAAGTCCTCAGCATGACGCTGGGGCCGTGCAAGCGGACTCAAGGTGGGGGGGTAGTCTCAAGAGTCTCAGGGCGCAGTGGGATCACTCGCAAGTTGACCCCTAGATCGTACGAGTATTATCCCAGGGGTAAAGATTGGAGAGTCGAGACATCTTCTCCTCGCAGGTTCCTGAAGTCTGCTTTACCAACGGCTCCCTCCGACAGGGAGGCAGCATTGGAAACAATTCACAAGCTGTATATCCAGCAGGTGATAATCAAAGTACCCCTCCTACGACAAGGAAAAGGGTATTATTTTTCCACACTATATTGTGGTACTGAAGCCAGACGGCTTGGTGACACATAGTCTAAATCTAAAATGTTTTGAACACTTACATAAAAGGTTCAAATCGAGATAAAGTCACTCAGAGCAGTGATAGCGAACCGGAAAAAAGGGGACTATATGGTGTCCCTGGACATCAAGGATTACCTCCATGTCCAAATTTTGTCCTTCTCATCAAGGGTACCTCTGGTTCGTGGTACAGAACTGTCAATATCAGTTTCAGACGATGCCGTTTGAATTATCCACGGCACCCCGGGCCTTTTTACCAAGGTAATGGCCGAAAAGATGTTTCTTCAAAGAAAAAAGGCATCTAAATTATCCCTTACTTGCACGACCTAAAAAGGGCAAGTTCCAGAGAACAGTTGGAGGTCGGAAGAGCACTATCTAAAGTAGTTCTTCGACGGCACGACTGGATTCTAAATATTCCAAGAATCGCAGCTGTTTTCCGACGATACGTCTGCTGTTCCTAGGGATGATTCTGGACACGGTTCAGAAAAAGGTTTTTCTTCCCGAGGAAAAAGCCAAGGAGTTATCCGACCTGTCAGGAACCTCCTAAAACCAGGAAAGGTGTCTGTACATCAATGCACAAGAGTCCTGGGAAAAATGGTGGCTTTTTACGAAGCAATTCCATTCGGCAGATTCCATGCAAGAATTTTCCAAAGGGATCTGTTGGACAAATGGTCAGGGTCGCATCCTCAGATGCACCTGCGAATAACCCTGTCGCCAAGGACAAGGGTATATCTTCTGTGGTGGTTGCAAAAGGCTCATCTATTGGAGGGCCGCAGATTCGGCATACAGGATTTGATCCTGGTGACCACGGACGCCAGCCTGAGAGGTTGGGGAGCAGTCACACAAGGAAGAAACTTCCAGGGGGTATGGACGAACCTGGAAAAGTCTCTTCACATAAACATTCTGGTACTAAGAGCAATCTAAAATGCTCTAAGCCAGGCGGAACCACTCCTGCAAGGAAAACCGGTGTTGATTCAGTCGGACAACATCACGGCGGTCGCCCATGTAAACAGACAGGGCGGCACAAGAAGCAGGAGTGCAATGGCAGAAGCTGCCAAGATTCTTCGCTGGGCGGAGAATCACGTAATAGCACTGTCAGCAGTGTTCTTCCCGGGCGTGGACAACTGGGAAGCAGACTTCCTCAGCAGACACGATATTCACCCGGGAGAGGGGGGTCTTCATCCAGAAGTCTTCCACATGCTAATAAACTGTTGGGAAAGACCAATGGTAGACATGATGGCGTCTCGCCTCAACAAGAAACTGGACAAGTATTGCGCCAGGTCAAGAGATCCACAGGCAATAGCTGTGGACGCACTGGTAACACCTTGGGTGTACAAATCAGTATATGTGTTTCCTCCTCTGCCTCTCATACCAAAGGTATTGAAGATTATACGGTGAGGAGGAGTAAGAACAATACTAGTGGCTCCGGATTGGCCAAGAAGGACTTGGTACCCGGAACTTCAAGAGTTGGTCACGGACGACCCGTGCCCTCTACTTCTGAGAAGGGACCTGCTACAACAGGGTCCCTGTCTCTTTCAAGACTTACCGCGGCTGCGTTTGACGGCATGGCGGTTGAACGCCAGATCCTAAAAGGGAAAGGCATTCCAGAAGAAGTCATTCCTACCTTGATTAAGGCAAGGAAGGAAGTCACCGCGAAACATTATCACCGCATTTGGCGAAAATATGTCGCGTGGTGCGAGGATCGGAGTGTTCCGACGGAGGAATTTCAACTGGGTCGTTTCCTACATTTCCTACAATCAGGATTGTCTATGGGTCTCAAATTGAGATCTATTAAGGTTCAAATTTCGGCCCTGTCAATATTCTTCCAAAAAGAATTGGCCTCAGTTCCTGAGGTACAGACTTTTGTTAAAGGAGTACTGCATATACAGCCTCCTGTGGTGCCTCCGGTGGCACCGTGGGATCTAAATGTAGTTTTAGATTTCCTCAAATCCCATTGGTTTGAACCATTGAAAAAGGTGGATTTTAAATATCTCACATGGAAAGTGACTATGTTACTGGCCCTGGCTTCCGCCAGGAGAGTATCTGAATTGGCGGCTTTATCTTATAAAAGCCCTTATCTAATCTTCCATTCGGATAGGGCAGAACTGAGGACTCGTCCGCATTTTCTCCCTAAGGTGGTATCGGCGTTTCACCTGAACCAACCTATTGTGGTGCCTGCGGCCACTGGCGACTTGGAGGACTCCAAGTTGTTGGACGTTGTCAGAGCCTTAAAAATATACATTTCAAGGACGGCTGAAGTCAGAAAATCTGACTCGCTGTTGATACTATATGCACCCAACAAGTTGGGTGCCCCTGCTTCTAAGCAGACGATTGCTCGTTGGATTTGTAACACAATTCAACTTGCTCATTCTGTGGCAGGCCTGCCACAGCCTAAATCTGTTAAGGCCCATTCCACAAGGAAGGTGGGCTCATCTTGGGCGGCTGCCCGAGGGGTCTCGGCATTACAATTCTGTCGAGCAGCTACGTGGTCGGGGGAAAACACGTTTGTAAAATTCTACAAATTTGATACCCTGGCAAAAGAGGACTTGGAATTCTCTCATTCGGTGCTGCAGAGTCATCCGCACTCTCCCGCCCGTTTGGGAGCTTTGGTATAATCCCCATGGTCCTTTCAGGAACCCCAGCATCCACTTAGGACGATAGAGAAAATAAGAATTTACTTACCGATAATTCTATTTCTCGGAGTCCGTAGTGGATGCTGGGCGCCCATCCCAAGTGCGGATTATCTGCAATACTGTACATAGTTATTGTTAACAAATTCGGGTTATATTGTTAAGGAGCCATCTTTAAGAGGCTCTTTCTGTTATCATACTGTTAACTGGGTTTAGATCACAAGTTGTACGGTGTGATTGGTGTGGCTGGTATGAGTCTTACCCGGGATTCAAATTGCCTCCCTTATTGTGTACGCTCGTCCGGGCACAGTACCTAACTGGAGTCTGGAGGAGGGTCATAGGGGGAGGAGCCAGTGCACACCACCTGATCTGGTAAAAGCTTTACTTTTTTGTGCCCTGTCTCCTGCGGAGCCGCTATTCCCATGGTCCTTTCAGGAACCCCAGCATCCACTACGGACTCCGAGAAATAGAATTATCGGTAAGTAAATTCTTATTATTGGTCTGTTTGTATTGGAAGTGTTCCATAGGCAGATGTAATGCATTTCTCCCAAGCATTATGGTCATTGTGTTGTGTAGTCCCACTAATATTGTTATATACTAGCTCTGGAGGATGGGAACCCTGCAACGATAAAATGACTTGAGCAGCCAGTACTATATTACTTACAGACCACGCAGCACATGAGAGTTTGGTACCTAAGAGCACAGGTGTATGTAACAAACATAATGATACGTGGCTATGTAACCTGCCGCTACAGACATCTGTCCCCTGTATTACAGTGTAATATACAAATCTAACCTTCTCTGTATCTCAGCCTCATCTGGTGGAGCGCTTGGTATCTGTGGACATAAGTCCTTCTCCAGCAGTCCCCCAAACAGGATTCCCACGATATATCAAAGCTATGCAATGTGTACAGTTGGAAGGAAAGATGCCCAGATCAGCAGCCAGAAGACTGGCAGAGGAGCAGCTCAGAGCCACAGTGCAGGTACCCTGTTGTGTCTTCTGCATGCTAGGGCACATGTGGGGATGGAGGAACAGAGGTGGGGGATGGTAGGGTACATGTAAAGGCACAAGTGTTTCTATACTGCCCATGTGCAGTAAAGTGGGGTACATATGTATATGTGCACTGCACCTCTCTCCATGTAGAGAGGCAGAACATGGGAGAGAAGAGGGGTCAGCCTGGTGTATCTGAGTACATAAGGCATACAATACTTATCTACTCTCCCAGACCATCCAGGTGACTCTGAATTTTTGGGGGCCTGTGGAGCCCCGGAAGAGTAAGCAGTTTTCCTGTATTTTGTCCACTTCTAGTAAAATGGGCATGACCGGGGGTATAATGCTGTGATTTATTGCCAGCCAGAGCTAAGGCACTCCCTGCCATAGTATCAACCAACCCTAAGCTTGCGAGAGATTGAGTCTGGAAACAAAATGGGATGCTGACAGCACTTAAGCCCCTACACACGGGGCTTATGTGTGCTGAGCGATCATTTTTCTGTGGTGTACTACAGGTCCCAGTACAACCATCCCGCTTTTAAGCGGTTGGGCATGCTAGTGGTTGTAGTGCTACAGTCTCCGGCATACCCATGACTGCTAGAGCATGCTGACATTTGAGGAACCACGAGCACCAGCATGTCTTGGAATACATGGATCTGTAGAGCATCATAGGGAAATGCATTAAAAAGACCACAGGGAATCCCCACTGTAATATACACACTGATGTGATACACTGCTGGTGCATGATGGTAGCATAAATTACACAAAAATACACATTACATAACATACACTGACACAAGCATCATCATTATGCGGTAGTTCCCAGAATTACTCTGCATGCAGTTTTCCATGGCTAATGTTTTGCTGTTGTATGTTATACTAGTTACATGTTGTAGATTTTTGGAAAATGTATTAAGCTTCAATAGACATGTAATGCGACAGTAGTTCCAAAAAGTGTAGTGCACTTTGGGGCAGATGTATTAAGCCTGGAGAAGTGATAAACCAGTGATAAGTGCAAGGTAATAACACACCAGCCAATCAGCTCCAATATGTAAATTTACAGTTAGGATCTGATTGACTGATGCGTTATCACCTTGCACTTATTACTGCTTTATCACTTCTCCAGGCTTAATACATCTACCTCTTAGTTATTCATAGAGGATGATAATTACGGTGCAGTGGTTCCTCCAAATTTGATTACCCCTAGGCTGTAGGAACACTGCAAGTTTGGTAAACTAACATTTGGGCAGATGTATTAACCTGAAGAAGGCATAAGGAAGTGATAAACCAGTGATAAGTGCAAGGTGATAAACACACCAGCCAATCAGCTCCTAATTGTTAATTTACATATTGGAGCTGATTGGCTGGTGCATTTATCACCTTGCACTTATCACTGGTTTATCACGTCCTTATGTCTTTTCCAGGTTAATACATCTACCCCATTGTTCTAGTGAAATGTTGCCTTTTGCTGTTGTTATTATTATTTGCAATGTAATCTCATGAGCTACTTACAAAGTCATGACTTGATATGAGATTCAGGCTTTTGCTGATTACTCTGCATTCTGTTGGCTTATATGCAGGAACCATCAGTACGACAGTTTCTGCTGACTAACTTGGTACAAGAGAATGACCATTTTAAGTGGAGAGTGAATCTAGAGGCTATCGCAAACCATCTACCTGATCTGCTCGACTTCCCAGAGTTTCATACAACATATCCTGGGCCTGCCCTGTTCCTGGGCGGGGCAAATTCTCCATACATCAGGTGATTGATTATAAGAGTGTAGGGCAGAGGTTCCCAAACACGATCCGCAGGGCATCTTAACAGTCCAGGTTTTAAAGAAATCCACAGCTCAGCACGGATTATTAATCAAATTGACTAAGGTACTAATTAAGTCACCTGTGGCCAAGCATCGATATACTTAAAACCTGGGCCGTTAGGGTGCCTTGAGGGCTGCGTTTGGGAACCTCTGGTGTAGGGGCTTTATGCAATGCAGCCTACTGATTGTCCCCATCACTTATGTTGTAGTGTCACTTTCTATTTTGTTGATTTTAACTATTAAATTGTGGATGGATAACAAGGAAGTAGCTGTGGCCTAGTCAGAGCTATAGATGAGATAATTATGCTAATTGGAACGGATTAATATGATAATACACAGATTATCTTTATAATGTGTAGAAAAGAATAAACTATTAAACATTATCTGGAACTAAGGGATCTATGTACTACACCTTGGAGAGAGATAAAGTGGACGGAGATAAATGGGCAGTACGGATGGTGTAATGGTTAGCAGTACTGCCTCACAGCACTGAGGTCATGGGTTCAATTCCCCTAACTGTGTGGAGTTTGTATATTCTCCCCGTACTTGCGTGGGTTTCCTCCGGGTACTCCGGTTTCCTCTCACAATCCCAAAATATACTGGTAGGTTAATTGGCTCCTGACAAAATTAACCCTAGCGTGAATGTGTGTGCGTGTGGTAGGGAATATAGGTTGTAAGCTCCACTGGGGCAGGGACTGATGGCCAAATATTCTCTGTAAAAGCGCTGTGGAATATGTGTGCGCTATATAAATAACTGGTAATAATAAATAATACAATACCAGCCAATTAGCTCCTAACTGCCATGTTACAGACTGTCGGGTAAATGTATTATCCTTCGTTATAAGGGAGAAGTGGTATCAGCGCACATAATGTGCACTGATAACACTTCTCCCCCATGTATGACACTGGCGGTGCAGACTCAGTGACAGAGGCTAAAAGATAGCACGCCGATATCCAGGGCAATGTATGAACAGTCAGCAGCACTGGCCATTCCGACACCTGCAGCTATCGACACAGCTGCAGGTGGCATTGCTCTATTTCCACAGCTGCAGGTGGCATTGCTCTATCTCCACAGCTGCAGGTGGCATTGCTCTATCTGCACAGCTGCAGGTGCCATTGCTCTATCTCCACAGCAGGGACAGAGCTGTCCCTGGCTGTGGAGGCATCCGGACTCCGGGCTGCGTAGGAAATCTCATGTGACTTGCAAGAACTTGCACATGCCAGCTGGAGTCGGCCGAGCTGGGAGACACAGCGCATCAGCACTGAGAGGATGCGCTGTGTGCTCTGCAGGGATCGCCGGAGGGGGGAGTTTTCACTTCCCCTGCTTCGGCAGACAAGATGTTAGTACATTTTGACGGAGTGGCTTCCTGCTTTGCCCCGGTCATGAGGCGAAACAGGAAGTGTTATAGCTGCACATTAAGTGCCGCTATAATACAGTCCCCCCCTGTGTTTGAAAACTGACAGGAGCTGATTGGTTGGTACTTGATCTCTCTCCATGCCTTAGTGCACAGACCCCTTAATGCTATAAGAAACACTGATCATTGATCTATATGGGACAGCCTGATGCCAAGCCCCTTACTCTTAACAGTTTGTTGCCCTGTCTCCCAGTATGCTAATAAACTTGTCATTAACCATTATTTCATATAGTTTATACAACCAGCTAGAAGATCCATTTTAAACCATGGCTAGATATAGTGGCGTAAAGGAGACACAAGCAGCCTAGTTTGCCTATCGTTGTGGTAACTTTTTTAATAGGTGTACTTCCAGGAATGAAGTCACCCTTTTAGACTCATGACAGACTCAATCACAAACCACAATTGACAAACAGAAAATTAAAGGTGGTTTCTACTACTGCGGAACTTGCAAAGCTTTGCATTACCACCAGAAGCAGAAGTACGAAACCCGTACATTCAGTAACATCACCCTCCAACAATACAGTAACCAACATCAAGAATACTTTGGCATGTCACAGTAAAGGACTAATTTACATTCTGGAATGTCCATGCCATAAACAATATATAGGAAGGACAATCAGAAAGTTAAAAATCAGGATCACTGAACATATACGCAATATAACAAAAGATTCAGAAGAACACCCACTTTCTGCACATTTCAGGAAGTTTCATGACAGTGACCCATCTTTTCTCACATTTGTTGGACTCAGGGAGGATGAACCGAACTGGAGGGGGGGGGGGGGGGGGGGGGATTATACTCAAAAGATAAACAGAGAGGAACTAAAGCCGATCATAAATATGGACACTTTAACACCAAGGGGCTTGAACATTGATAATGAAGTTAGATCCATTATATGCAAGTAAGACCCGGCTGAATATTTAAATCAGGAACAACCAGTAGGGTCACATTAGCATTCAGCAAAATATCAGACATTCTCACTTTTAAATAAAGAATTCAACAAATATGTAGTTGCACTATGGTAAACACTCCTACACCAATACTAAGAACATGCAACAATCAAGAGAAAGGTATCTATAGATTAATCCCTATAATACATTTTTGGCATAACAAGGGTTAAAAGACACACAGGGGGTAATTCCAAGTTGATTGCAGCAGGATTTTTTTTAGCAATTGGGCAAAACCATGTGCACTGCAGGGGAGGCAGATATAACATGTGCAGAGAGAGTTAGATTTGGGTGGGTTATTTTGTTTCTGTGCAGGGTAAATACTGGCTGCTTTATTTTTACACTGCAAATTAGATTGCAGATTGAACACACCCCACCCGAATCTCTCTCTCTCTGCACATGTTATATCTGCCTCCCCTGCAGTGCACATGGTTTTGCCCAATTGCTACAAAAAATCCTGCTGCGATCAACTTGGAATTACCCCCACTGTGTGGTTTAGCACACCACTAACATCTCACAGAGAGTGATTTGAAATAATACCAAAGAGTTAAAACACATGTACGGGAACACATAATAATGATCAGAGCCTTAATTGGCCACAGACGATGTTTGGCAGTGATTGACACTGCGAGGAACTAATGGGAACACAAAATAATGTTCAGAGCCTTAATTGGCCATATACGATGTCTGACAGTGACTGATACTGTGAGGGACCAATGACATTGCCCCATATCAATACCCAATCAAAAGAAAGGTGGCTACTCCAACTGGTATTTAATCAGTATCTAGGAACGCCAGCCACCACATCACCCTCCCAGAAGAAGACCCCTAAGGGTTGAAACGCGTTGGAGCCAGCACCACAGGACATTCAAAGCATAGCACTAACAGCGTGGAAACCCGAAAAGTCATCCGGTCACGTGACCCAAGAAGCCGGAAGCAAGAACATTTATCTGGCAACAGGGAAAGGATTGGAGGGATCAAGCCGGTGACGAGGCGCGATGGACGGCGAGGGACACGAGCTAGGTGAGTCTCCGTATGCGGCGGAGATGTGCAGTAAGCCACTCTGAGAGCGGCATCTGTTAAAAATGCTCCCCGCAAGGCAGGACCCACTCCAAAGACCAACCTGCTTTTAGTGAGTGTCCATACACAGACACATCGCTGGGTTCAAGGGCAAGAGGTCCAGTCCAGAGCCCCCCTTAATGTTCTTTACCTCAACTCACACCTCATCAGTCTGTCACCGTGAAGAACTCTGTTAAAACTTTTTTTGTGGAACCCCAGTGCGCATTGTAGATCGTACAGACCAGCGGGTTGCCGCATTCTGTACGGAATTTGACAGTTTGAGAGCAATCTCTCCTTTTTCTTTGGTATTTTTATTTTATTTTTTGTGTTATAATTTTATTTAAAAGTTTGGACAATTCTGGAAATAAAGGGAATATCCTTGTGTGCACCATAAAAACATTGCACAAGGGACCTCATTGAGTACTGGGCAAAATCCTTCAGTATTCACTATTTACGGGACTATGAGAAAGACATTTTGTATCAGGAATCTACAGACATTGTTTTAATATGTTACACATGTTTTAAAACTTTAAGTAAAGAAATTACAATTTAAGCAACAAAACGATCTTCCAATTATTGTAACATCCTTTAGCTATACACCGTTAGAGGGGTTGAGTGCTGTATTTCCTATGTTCTTTATATTATGCACTGGGTACACTTGCTTAATACAAGCAGCACTCCCCGTACCATTAATTTGCACCTCAGTGCGCAGTTACGAAAATCAAATCTTTTACTATAATCAAAAAGTTTTCTCATTATGACATTTTTATAACTTTTTAAAACTGGTTTTGTGTTAATAGTTCAGAAAATT